>NC_137873.1:36661384-37355719 GCF_963924005.1 Protomyctophum bolini
CGTGGCTCTAGTTTACATGCACATGAAAACATAATCAATTTTCCTCCTTTCAAAATGGGAAGGCAGTCAATCATTTCCGCGCAAAGATTTACTATCAAATAATGTTTCTGCAGGGACTGATTGCCCTCCCCGGTCCCAGCGAGCAAAACCGAGAACCTTAGATGAGAGCTATTGTAAAGAGAGCGTTAATTCAAACCAGATGTTAAACTTGTGTCCTCAAAATGAATGGGCCTATTGGGAGAAAACCGAGGCAGGTCTCGGGGGACATTCCACTGGAGGCTAAGAGCTGATTGGTTCATATTGGAACAACATGGCCAAGATAAACTGAGATTTGAAAGAAAGGGGGTCTCTGGATGCCGGAGCCTAAAATAAATCGTTAGGGCTAAAGGAGGAGCTTAGCTCATCCTCTAAGGAAAACAGTGAGTTTTGCAAGTGACTGACATGCATGATGACTGTGGCGCCAGGCAACCTCAGCCTTGGGCCCAGTTGTGGCCTAGCTAGCATGCATGGGAAGTGGGGAGCATCGGGGGCTCGTGCTTCCTTTGTGCTGATGTCACAAGGGCTGCAGGGTATTACTTTTTCCAAATTGTTATATTTATTTTCCCCTCACGACGACGACTAGACCGTTTTTTGGCGAGAACAAAATTGAACTCAAATGGTCTTGAATGGAGAGACGAGCGTTCTCTCGAGTTTTGAAAATGCTCTTCATTTTTCGTGTAGTCTACTATAGCAGGAGGGAGGCTATGCGTTTTCATGTCAGGCTGAACAATTCCAGGCCCCGATAGCTCAAAACATTTTAATCTATTTTCTGTATTTTTTTTCCCTTTCCTTTCCATTTAGAAAATAATTCAGTAAATACAAAATTGCAGCAATGCTTCTGCAGTGCACGCTTGAAGAACAGGTGATATTTTTTGGTGAGAACGTTAAAGCATTATATTGTGAGAGTAATCATTTTTATTCAGTAACAGGGTTCCTCACTGTCTCTTCAGCAGTGTTGATTTTAGTTTTAGTCATAGTCTCTTCGATGGTTTTAATTTAGCTTCAGTCACATTTTAGTCCCCTGGAATGTTTTAGTACTAGTTTTAGTCTACTAAATCAGTTTATTTAGTCGACTAAAATGTATTTTGGTGGGCCTTGATGCCATCGTAAATGGTGCATTTATATAGCCACTCTACCCCTGAGCAACCTCTCATACATATATCTATTTATACAAGTGAGAACTTGTACCCATACAGAAGAAAAAAACCCAAAGCCACAACAGCTACGTCGCTATTGCAACACCCACAACACCATCTTACACACTACACCCACACACACTCACACGGCAGTGACGTCACACACTTACCCTTCGTAGGCCTTCGCAGTGGTCCTGGCCTATCTCCTCAAAAAGCGTCGTTCGACAAAACTCAGCACCAGCCCACAAAGAATAGTCTCGGAATTGCCACTAATAATGCCACACTTCCACACTCACGCCGCCAACGCATTTGTTTAATACACACATTCTCGGCCCAAACACCAAAACACCCACATCCCCGAGCCTTTCCTACACGCAACACGGAATCAATGCTGCCTATGCTGTTGCCAAACACAGGGACACAAACAAGCCCAACACGCCCAGAAAACAAGGCCTTTAACCACGCCACTTACATACATTACAACTCGCTTACAATCACACAGGATTGGGTATTATATCACCCTGGGATTTTACAATAGCCTATACATTGCATTTCACATTTATTTCTGTCTCATGAAAAGCGTACATGACCTGAAAATGAACAACCATTTATTTCACTTCAATTGACGTTTGCTTTGGACCAATGCAATTACACACACTACAACTCGCTTAGAATTCGCTAACCTGGCAACCTGGAGCCAGGCTTCCCTCTCTTCCCAGGCCCGCCCCCACAGAGAAACTCATCTCGCGCAGCACAGAATCTGATCTCGCGCAGGACATTGATGAGAGAAAGAAGGAAGAGGACAGATTATACGATCGCTATTTTGCTTATTCCATCTAAATCTCTTTATTTACAAACTAAATGACTCGACGATTCCCTTAGTTACATCAACATTGTTCTTTGACATTAATCGGATTGGGCCAAAATATCACCCTTACACCGATCACTTTGCCTATTTTCGCCACACAGCCAATTTACTTCCGCGAGCGGCCGGGCCATTCCGCCCATGCGAATGCATGGAGAAAAAAAAGAGTCGAAAATCCAGCTGTATCGGAGCAGTGCCACACACACACAGTCAGTCACACACACACACACACACACACACACACACACACACACAGAGAGGAGTTGACAAGTGAGAGAACGAGACGGCTGTTGCGTTTCACCATGGCCAGTGCTGTTGTAGACAGCGACGACGATGATACACGGAAATAAGTGTGGAAAAGAAAACGTATCCCAAAGGCAACACGTCAAATATGGGCCAGCATCTTAGCAGACATCACAAAGAAATCGATCTGTCCAACGACGATGGTACAAAGACAACAACACAGCCAACTATATTCTTATAGAGAAAAGCTCTCAGCTAATTCGCCCCGTGCAAAACAATTAACGCACGGAGTTGCGGTCTGCATAGCTGCAGACATGCGACCACTATCAGTGGTGGAAAACGCTGGCTTTCAATATTTAATGAGAGTTGCAGAACAGCAGAACCACGTTACAAAATGCCATGCAGGTCACACATGTTTTCACTCCTAAAATGTATAAAACTAATAATACATGTGAAACGTTGCCCGTTCAAATCGTTTTGTGTAAAAGATCGTCAAATATATGGCCGTTAGTACTGTTAATTCAACATCCGGTGAGGGGAGGATACGGATTGTGTATGGAAATCAGCGCATACAGTGGGTGGGCTTTAGACCGGATGTAAGCCACATCCACTAAATGTACACTAAATAGAAATAGTATAAAATACTGCATAAAATGGTGTAGCCTACTGCAGCTATTTATAACCAGGTAGTGTATAAGTGAAATTGAACACTTAAATTAGTATTTAATACTTGAACTAACAACAGATGGGTCTATATACTATTTGTCTTTTTTTTTCTTTCTTTCTTTTACTTACTTAGAGCTTAACAAGAATGTTACAAGTCATCTCATCTTAAAGAAACATTTAAAAAATGTTAGGGCATAAAACCCAAAGTTGTTAAACCTTTTATTATTCTCATTCTGATTTGTTATTTATAGAAAATAAATGTGACTTATTGGGAAACAAGTGTTTTTCTTTACAAACCAAGATATTGGCCTAAATTATAATGAATATAGCCCTCAATGCTGAAAAAGAAGGTTTTAAAAAAATAGATTGAAAAAATTTAATCGAACATCGAAGCAAATCGTGAGCTTCAAATCGAAAATTGAATTGAATCGTGGACTAGGCGAATCGTGATAGCGAATCGAACATCGAATCGAATCGTGAGCTGCAAATCGAAAATTGAATTGAATCGTGGACTAGGCGAATCGTGACAGCCCTAATGTATACATACGCCTGCACGCACACACACGCACATGCACGCCTGTAAGGCCCCCCCCCCCCACACACACACACACCAACATGCGATTCATTAAATAACTATTTCTCCGCACGCGCGCACACAACATTATTCACGTGAAGCCTACAGGGAATTACCGACGGAATGTATATACACACACACACACACACACACACACACACACAGTCCCGGCTCACACGCTTAGAATTTATAGATGCGCGATTACATAACAGCTGTGCGTCATTATAGCCACACACGTCTCTAACTTGCGCTCACAGTCGCGATACTTTTCAGTTGTGTGGTACTTTTAGATTGATTTAACTGTAACAGAAAGTTCCCATCTCCCAGTCACGGAGCTGCAACAAAAAGCAACTGGTCGTTTCTGACCAGTGTTGCCAAATAAGCCATTAGTAAGTAATGTAATTTAATTTATCAGCGATTTTGGGATTATTTTTGTAGATTGAAAAAATATTGGGCCTCCTTTGCTCTTGCCATGACAATGTTTGAGAACCACTGCTCTAAAACAATATTAGACAAAGTTTGAGCCACAAACACATTGCTCTCTCTCTCTCTCTCTCTCTCTTCTCCTTTTGTATAAATTAAATAGGCCTATTCATGATTCTGCTTATAGAGAAGTAGCCTATGTTAGTTTGTTTTATGGACTTGAGAGCTACTTTCAAAACGACCAGCTCAACATACCCACCAAATAAAACTATCATCCCATTGCTGAAAATAGTGACAAAATGTAATTGAGGGGCCTTTCATATAGGCTACATATAAGACAAACGCACATGGAATGGGAAATAGAGGGGGGGAAATGCAAATCGTAGGCTTTTATTTTTGTTGGTATTTGACTTTGCTACTGATGATTGTAAGCAACAACAAGTATTGCATTGTGTGTTTGAGCTGACAGGCCCTTTTTTATGTCAATCACTCAAGTAATCTCAGGTCATCTAAAGCGGAAGATGCAAAAAACGTTTTTTATATTAAAATTATATATATTTTTACTGCCATGTCATGTGGTCTACCTGCAAAGCCTTTGTAGATCGTGATCTACCATTTGGGCACCACTTAACGTCAGATCAGGGTTTTTTGTCGGCCAGCGCCAACAATGCTCCCCGAAAGCATAAACGCAGCAAATACCGGGCTGTGTGTATGAGCCTTAACATGTTGACTACACTACACTACACATAATAACTAATAACCCGTTTTCAGCTTAAAGCATTTATATTTCATTGAAGCAACTCCTTAGCATTGTTTTCATACCATGGATGTGATAAGAAAATATCAAACATAAGGGAAATATTAAATAGTATCGGGTGTACCAGTTTGGCCTTTTCTCTTTTTTCAATGGGGCAATACATTGATTAAACAAACGTTTGATTGATTGAGTTGTACAATGTTATACAACCCTAAACTACTTTTAGAATACACTACACAATACAATACAATTTCAGAACATATAATATTGGCCAATATGTCAAATATGTAAATATTACATATCGCATTGAATGGAAGCGGACCATTTGTAACACATGTTACAAATGACCCGCTTTTGCAAGTTTTCTTTGCAGTTGCTTACAGACCAGAATGAACGTGAATTCCGTCTAAACACGATGCAAACTAATGAAGAACATAAGCATGAACACATCCATGTGGATTTTTATTCACCAACACCAAAGACAAAAATTGTAGCACACATATACTCCAGGTGTAAAATTATACGCATTTTGAAGGTAAACACTTCAAACTTCCTGGCCACGTAGAGTACGTTGCTGTACACATACTGACGCGATGGCGTCATGGTGGCGTTGACCAATCAAGATATAACGTCCATGTTACAACCGTGAAGCGTTACAACCTTGGCGGCTCTCCCCTACATTTGTTACTAACATTAGGTTGTGGCGAAGTAGAAACGTGGCCAGCAGATACTGTGTTTTGGACAAACAGGCTAGGTATTGGTGTTGATTTGGGTCAACTGGACAAACAGCGTGGTGTTGTTTTGTGTCTGTGTTTGTGTTGCAGCGCCTCAGTGTGGCCGTACAGGTCATGTGCAACCTCTTCCACAGAGAGATGGAGACACTAAATCTCAGCTGGACAAACATGTTTGCATGCATGCATCGCTGCCTTGCATGCTGTGTGCTACTGTTGAGTCTGTCACTTACTTTGACTGATTTATGGCATTGTCTTTCTGTTAAAATCCAACTATGTTAATTTAAGAACTCTGGGCATATAGGTCATTGTTTATTCACTGTGCACACGTGTAGCCTATTGTATGTCAGACTGTATGTCTGTCCCACAGTCACAATCCTTTAGTAATTAGGCTGTGGAAATATTCAGGACAAAACAATGGTACATTTCCAATAACCCATCCGTTACTACATGTGGAGTCAACTCCCGCCATTTATTTCTTCCCATAGTGCGTGGCGAAGTAGCTCTGGGATGAGTGCGCGCGAAGCGCGCACGAAATTCTAGTATATATATAACAGTAAAGGTTTTGGTGATGCTCTAGTAGTCTATATTGTCTGAATCAACTTTGCTTGTGTTTGTTTACGTACTAAAATGTCTTTGAGGGCTGTTTCAGCGTACAATGTAAGTCAATGAGGAGCATATTACATCTCTGGAGTTACATCATAACTACACAAACCTCTACCGAAGTGGTCTTGCACTGATGTCCGCTACCATCTCCCAGTTGCTGGACGCCTGGACCCCCTTTGCTCCTCATCCCTGCCATCACTCCGTTCTTGTCCTGACAAATGGAGTAAACGAGGCCTGTCAGACACACCTGCTCCACACCACCTGCCAACGGTGTCAGAATCTGGTCATCACCACTGCGTGGACATGCTCAAGGTTGGCTGGTCAATGGTAAATGGTGCATTTATATAGCGCCTTGCTTTACATAGATATAGTGCATTACATTCACCCATTCACACACACACACACACACACACACATTCACACACCAATGGTGGCGGAAACCATGCAAGGCACCAACCTGCACACTGGGCGCAATAAGGGGTTCAGTGTCTTGCTCAAGGACACTTCGACACTAACTCCGGGGGAGCTCGGGTTTGAACTGGCAAGTGGCAACCCAGCGGAATGACCATCCAGCCACTATAACCCTGAGCCACCGCCGGCTGGCCTTCCACAGAGCATGCACTTGCAGCTAGCTGGGTCTCCCTGTCAATACCATGCGTTTGATGCCTTGCCCGGGTCAGCTCTACATGAATCGTGGTTGGTGGTCCGTGAGTACGAGGCAAAACAAAAACCAGGCCATGATGCTCCAAGACAGCATCGGAGCCCCGAACGGAAGAAAAAAATAATCATACTCGTGTGAAGTTTACGATGACCGTGTATTGGCGCACACAAAGACGTCACGTGACGTCATTTGCCATCGTCCTGAGAGTTTGTACAGAGCAAAATTCGTCATAAAAAGTTTGGCCACACAGATGACGTCACAGGGGGAACACACAAAGCCAAACATTGGAGGAGCTAGCGTTCCAAAACACCCGTGTGAAGTGAGGGGCGCCAATATATTAAAGTCTAACTCATGTTGATTAGGTGATGTAAAACAAACTGTGCCAACACAACCATTAAACGCCATTAACAATAAAGAGACAATATGACGTAAATGACACATTATGGCGAAAAATTTCCCTTCATTGTCAATGCATTTACAAAACAAAAGACAAACATTAAAACTGCCTGTGTATAGATGGGGAACATTCTGTGCTCAATCAAATCTCCACTATGTTGTACACACAAAACTGGCCAATCAAATCATCACAAATGTGGTACACGTCGTACACAAACACACAAAGCTTATAGGAGGGGCCCCTCAAAAAGGAATATCGTGAAAAACAACAGTTTGATTGAAATTGTCCTATAGCACTTAAGGTGCTTGAAAGTGCTGTGTGCAATTAAGGTTCTTACTCCTATAGGTTATAAACATCTATTATAAACATCTGTGGGAGGGTAGAAGCTGTAAAGTGACCTATGTCCTTGACATTGTTCGACACACAGGCTGCCTCTGAACCCAGACAGGCAGTTGTGGCAGGCGGCAAAATGTGGGACAATGTCTGACAAGGTTTAATATTATTAAAAGTGATGTGACCCAGAAGGCCTGGAAGTCTATTTTAAACCATTTTCCAAAATCAATATGTTTGTGGAGCCTCTCTCGGCAGCAGCACCAAATCCTCAACACAGGAAGCAGCTCTGTTGGCTGCAGCTTAACCCATTCTGACCGGGCACCCATTTTGGTGTTGGCATCATGTTATGCTTTAGCTATTGAAAAATAGCAGATCTACAAGCTCATATCGCGCCACCGAGTGGCGCGATACGAGCTTGTAGGTCTGCTATTTTTGAAAAATCGAAGAACGACTGACATTTTTTAGAATCTGATCTCAGGTCAGAATGGGGTTAATCAGACCAGTGTGTGTCCAGTGGAAACCTCGTGTGAATCTGATCTCAGGTCAGAATGGGTTAACCTCCCAACAAACATCATAATAAGACATGTCCCTTCTCCCTCATAACTGCCCTCAATGGCTCCGACTTGTGCCATCATTCTAAACAAGGACTCATTGTTGCTCTAGTCTAGGTGAAAGACCAGTCATCAGGGCCACGGCAGCAGCAGAATGCTGGGTGGGGCCCTGTCACAAACAGTGGCATTTTAATTAGCACTTGGCCAGTCAACAGTGGTGGTGGTGGTCACTTTTTGGTGCCCTGTCCCCCAGTGCTCTTGAGATGTCGGGACTTTACAAAGAAAGATCTAAAAAGAGAAGCACGCTTCACACACAATAGCTGGAAAGCAGGAGTGTAGCGGCGCTTTCCTCTTGTCAGTGGGCTGGCCGGCCTGTTTTGTAAGCACTTCCATCCTGTGAAAGCCCCTGGTAGACCCTCCACCTGCTATAGCGAAGCCCATTCTGCCTCAGCGTCTCAGAGAGAGAGAGAGAGAGAGAGAGAGAGAGAGAGAGAGAGAGAGGGAGGCGGCGCCTGCGAGGCAGCCTCTCCCCCTCATTTCACTGGCGCCAGCACTCAATGGGCCCTGCACTTTGATTATTTGTGTTAACAGTTAATTTAGCACCACAGACACATGTGCCAAAGCTGGCTTCACTTCCTCATGCATCACCAACAAATGTGACTTTTATGAGTTCCTTTTCACATGGCCACCCCCCCCCCCCACACACACACTCACACACACTCTCTCCCCTCAATTCTCGACTCTCAACTCACTCTCTAACCGTCTGCAGACCGGTGCCCCCCCACCCTGCACCATTTTCCAACCTCCCGCCTCCACTTGCTTGATGGTTTAGTCGTAATCTCTTCCACATCTTTGCCTGAGAGAGAGTTATTTCTGGCTCCTCTGTTCCTGATGTTTGCATTATCAGGAATACATTTCATGTCAATTTATGGTTGGATAACAGAGAGACCACAGAGACTCATTTCTTAGGGAGATTTGTACTTCAGTTTGAAAATGAAAACGCTTTAATAAACCCCCCCCCCCCCCCCCCAAGAAAAACTGACGTTCTTGTCAACATTTTGTAACAACTTTTTTTTTCCATTCGGGATCGAGCTCCACCAAAATAACTACCAAGGGGGAATTAAAGAAATAAGCCCACTTAAAGTCACAATTACAGGCCATAAAGAAAAGGCCAGACACGTTTATTGAAATAGATGGCTGCTGGTCATATTCCATGCAGATCATCGGCTCGGCAGCGCTACTTTAACTCAGTGTGATATAATATGGGTCTTTTATTTTTTTTACACTCAGTTAAATTAGCACTCAATCATTTTACTGTGTTTGAGGTCGACGACTGTGAGAGAGCAAAAAAAGATGTTTCAGATAACGCAAAAGCCCGATATGATGATGGTCAGCACTTTCTCAATATGAAGTGACATTTCAGTACGATATAATCTCCCTTTATTAAAATCTCCACCCTCAATACCGAGCGGAGCCACAGTCTCAGTCAGAGGGGCGTCTCAGAACAGTGAGACTGGTGTGAGAGAGGGAGAGCTATGTCAATGCCTAGTTAGCTAGGACACCGATACTTACGCAGTGGGAAAGAAAGAACAGTGCTGAGAGAGCACAAACTGGCCGCACACCGATGAGCTCATGCCAGGACTATGCGAGCAGAAGGCCACAGGAGCCATGGAAATATTTGGACATCTTTTTTTTTTTTTTTTGCTCCCCTGGCTGTCTGAGATGTAACCCAGTGCATCATCCCTTATGGTTAAAGAGGCACGTTTTCAAGTGGTCAAAAAGGCAGAGAACCTTTTAAAGTTCGGTCTCTCGCATGTTTTTGTTGTGTGCCTGCATTTCAGCCACTCAGCACGAGCAAATTATATTATGACCGCTTCTTCTCTAGGGGCCCCCTGATGCCTATTCGCTAACACTGCAGCTATGTTCTCTGCAAACCGTTTGAAAAGCAATTCATACACTGTGTGTCCCAGCGTGACAATAGCTTTGTAATGAGCATGCATGGTTACCCTCAAACGGAGAAAGGCACAGTATGTGTTAAATCATACATAATTGGTTATCAACACGTGAGAATCTACAACATAATTAATTTCACTTCTGCCTGCATGAGCATTCTGGGGTGTGATTTTGAGCTGTACTGTAGAGTGACATACAAATACCCTTTATCAGAATGATACAGTATGTCATGGACTTACAGTTATTGGATGGTGCTATAGTATATGAAGCTATCAAACCCCATGCAGTAGTCAAATAATAAATAACCATTAATACCATCTCACAAATCGCCTTTGCAATTACTGGTAATTAATGAGGAAGAGCAACCAACAGTGAGGAGCGGGAGATGTCTCTAGGGATCTGACCACGCTGAGCGCTATAGGAGACGGAACAATATGGAAACTGAGCTAATCCCATTGGCCTAATACACCAGGGACGCGTGCACACATACAGCAGACATCAAAGGGGGCTTCTGACGAGGAATTTCCATCATCAAAGCTCATTTGAAGCTCATTGAATACACTAGGTTCGTCTAGACAACCTAAACATCCTGTGAGAGCATTGGAACACTGAACCATGCTGTGAACATTTGGCATCCTCTCCACACCTCCACCTCACAACCCCCGTCTCTTCCTGTCCATGTTGGGAGAGCAAGTCCCCCCCCCTTCCCGTCTCACCTGTTCCGTCCCACCCCCCCCCCCCCCCTTCCTCTTCCTTTGTGTGTAAACAAATGGTCCTTTGCTTATTCACCTCCCCATCCTGTCTGCTCTCATTCTGGTCCGCCTTGTGGGTGGGACTAAGACTGTATATAAGGTATAACTCTGTGATTGTTATGTTATGCTTCTTGGGAGGACCGGCCTGCGAGCCAGTGGCATCCGTGTATGCTGGAGTTGCACGTGAAATAAAGGTCTACAAAGGGAACTTGATCTCATGCGTTTAGTGTCCGAAATTCAGCCATAACATTTGGTGTCGAGAAGTGGGATCCTGTTGTCGTCTAAAACTCCGGAAGATCAAAACTGACTGATTTCAACAAACGGACAGATCTACAGAAGAGTCAAATGCTGAATCTACGGAGTTCAAAACGCCAGGATTTTAAAAAAACCTGTGGCTACACTGAAACGGTGAGAACCTTCCAGATTAAGTGCTAATTCTCATATTTTGAAAAAAAAAAAAAAAAAAAAAAAAAAAAAGAGAAAAGAGAGACCTTGTTTTGCATTAAGAGAAGTCGCAGCCAAAGAACCGTGCTTGCCAGAGCAGCCAAAGAACCGTGCTTGCCAGAGCAGCCAAAGAACCGTGCTTGCCAGAGCAGCCAAAGAACCGTGCTTGCCAGAGACGTCGCAGCCAAAGAACCGTGCTTGCCAGAGACGTCGCAGCCAAAGAACCGTGCTTGCCAGAGACGCAGCCAAAGAACCGTGCTTGCCAGAGACGTCGCAGCCAAAGAACCGTGCTTGCCAGAGACAGTATTTCAATATGGGAAACAAAAAAAGTGCGCCGGCGGCCACAGAAAAAGAGATGGTTGCAAAATATGAGAAGAAAATTAGTAAGAAAAAGTCATTTAAGACAAATATGACCGCCACAAAAAAGTATTTTCAAGGTGGATGGAGGAAGAGACAACTGGAGGATCGTATGGAGGAACTTCCAAGGACACAGAGCAGACCGCTGGCTCCTGGGAGGTCTCCTTTGTCTTCGCAGCGGGCACTGACTCTCGACCTGGGCTGCATGGAGGCCAGTCGATGCCCAGACGGAGAGGAGACGGTGCCTGCGGGAGCCCGTGCGGATGGTCCACAGCCTCTGACTCTCGACCTGGGCTGCATGGAGGCCAGTCGATGCCCAGACGGAGAGGAGACGGTGCCTGCGGGAGCCCGTGCGGACGGTCCACAGCCTTCAACCAAGAGGAAATCGTCTGACATCGAGGTGGGGAGAACAGAACCAAAACCAGCAGGAGCAGAGCAGCCAGCGACAGACGTCAACGACAAGGGGACATCTCCTGTGCACAGCGCAGGAAGGCTCCTGACTACAAAGACGGAGGCTCCTGCTGAGCAGTTCGGGACCGGAGACAAGCCAGCGACAGACGTTGAGAACAAGGGGACATCTCCTTCGGAGGCCCTGGAGCCTACCTACACAACCCTAATCGTCAAAGCAGCGACGGACGTCGAGGGTGTCAAGAATCTGCTCGTTCGACAGGCGGTGGGAGAGGAGTGCACACTCATGCGCCCAGAGGGGGTTCCGGCGGGCCGGCCAGTGAAGGAGGAGATCACCAAAGTACCGGCAGTTGCGTTCCGTAAGTTTTTGCACGCACTGTCAGAGTTGGCAGGAAGGGAGAGGTTCACGCCTCCATTCCTTAAATCTAAGGCCAGAAAGATGCCTTTATTTTCCGATCCCGATGGAAAGGAAAACAAGGTGAAATGGAAATGGAAAGACACTTTTCGGAAGTCTGCTAAAAGTAGCAGCATGTGACTTGCCCACCGCCTCAACAACACACACACACACACACACACACACACACACACACCCCTATCAGAAGATGGCCGCCGATGCCAGGGGAAAAGGTGCCCCATTGCAGCTGTCAAGGAGGCAGTGGGATTGATCTGTGTTGTTAAAACAATTGTATTGTGTAAATTGTGAATGTCTATACCATGTTAACTTCTTTCCTTCAGTTAAGGGAGGTAGGTGTAAGGTGTGAAAATCGACACCTGCAGCATGCCAGTTTGTTGCTAAAAAAAGCTAATGCAATACCTGGAAAGAAAATATTGTTTGGAATATATGATGTTCTCTGGGCTATTTGTTTTGCCGTGCTAAATCAACAGGGTACTGTATTAGTATCATTTTTAGGGATTTCTTGGATCCTTTGTAAATTAGATAAGATTTGGATTGTTAAGCCTACAGGATTTTCTTATTAGTCAAATATATAGTCTCCATGTAAGTGAGTTGACCTTAGGGACGAAACGACTGGCACTGTTGCATAGATGTAAATGAGCTAGTGATTGAGTGCACATACTGGTGTCAGGTCCCTAAGTCAGTCTAAAAAAAAAAAAAAAAAGAAAAAATAGAGGAGTATGTGTAGTTTGTCTATATCTCATCACTTTTCTGTGTGAATGGGTATGAGAAAGTAATGTAAATCAAATTTACAAGTAAATGTTTTCCTTGAGTGAGTTTGTTGACTCTACTCATTCTGTGGGGATGGTATGCAAATGAAATGCATGTCTGTGACTGTGTGAGGTGTGTCACCCAGAATGAGTGCTGACACTGAAAAGGACAGTTCAATACTCAAGCCCGCATGAAGAGAGACTTACAGCATTTGAGACGACTCTATGAGAAATGTGGGGCCAAAGACACTGCACAGAACTTTATGAAAAGTATTGCTACAATTGCTAGGAAAGAAGCACAAAGTTCAACAAAAAAATCGCATTGACGCAGCTGCTTAAACCATGCTTACAATGTATTTTGTTCAAATGTATTATGATGTATTATTTTGATATTGATGGAAAATTCAAATTATTGTTTAATTAAGCTGTTGTTTTAATTAACAAGAGGAAGGATTTGACGAGGAATTTCCATCATCAAAGCTCATTTGAAGCTCATTGAATACACTAGGTTCGTCTAGACAACCTAAACATCCTGTGAGAGCATTGGAACACTGAACCATGCTGTGAACATTTGGCATCCTCTCCACACCTCCACCTCACAACCCCCGTCTCTTCCTGTCCATGTTGGGAGAGCAAGTCCCCCCCCCTTCCCGTCTCACCTGTTCCGTCCCACCCCCCCCCCCCCCTTCCTCTTCCTTTGTGTGTAAACAAATGGTCCTTTGCTTATTCACCTCCCCATCCTGTCTGCTCTCATTCTGGTCCGCCTTGTGGGTGGGACTAAGACTGTATATAAGGTATAACTCTGTGATTGTTATGTTATGCTTCTTGGGAGGACCGGCCTGCGAGCCAGTGGCATCCGTGTATGCTGGAGTTGCACGTGAAATAAAGGTCTACAAAGGGAACTTGATCTCATGCGTTTAGTGTCCGAAATTCAGCCATAACACTTCACAGCCCCTGTCCTGTAAAACAACACTCCTCTCCAGACCACGAATGCAGCGTTTACTACATGGTGAAAGTAATGCAAAATGCCACTCTTATCCATGCCATGCCGGAAGGCAGCATTCAGGAGATTTCTCAACGCGTCGCAGCTCGGCGCGTTGAGAGCTTGCAGATCTGCTATGTTCTGCACTTCCCTGATGAACATCATGAACTCAATCAAAGAAATCAAAGTGAATTCGTCAGTGAAATATCAGCAATTAAGGAAGTGGAAAAATAGTAAAAGAAAAAGGGGAATGCATATCATGGGCAGAAGACTATAGTAAAACATACAACTTCTGGCTCAAACAAACATTTTGGAATATCAAGTAGTCACTAGACAAGAGAACGTATATCGTTGTATATTGGATTAAATGTAAACTTTGAGTGAAGTAGAGAGCCACACACACACACTCACACACACAACATTACAGAGATGGAGAGGTTGGCATACGTATCGAAACTTCTGTGTGTGCAACTATTACAAAACATTTAATTAAAACAAGGTCAAATGCAAGCAATGCAATGCCAAGTTGGCTTACAATAAATCAACCAATGTTTGGAAGAAAGAAATCACCAGAATTTTCTAATTTGAGTTTGGTCAGTCATGCACATCCCTAGTAGAATTGGATCACAACACAGCAAGGAGAATGATACACTACTGCCAAGAACACTCAAGATCACCAACGTTTTGGAACGACAGACACGAAGAGCATGTTCTGAAGAGCGTTCAGGTCCATGGGGACAATTCGATACAATGAACACGTCCTTCGATTTCATCCAGATGCGTTTTGCTGAAGTCCACAAGAAGAAACAGAGATCCTATGATGGAGTGCGACAAAAGCTACAAGACAGGGGAATTAGTAAGCATAGGATCGTCTTTCCCGCTCGGCTACTTCTTATTCAGCAGGAGCTGCTGTAGTGCACTCTCCATACTCCTGAGGAGGTGGAAAGCTTCATCAAACGATTGGATAAAGAGTAACGGCAGAGCTGTTGAAAGTCAGAGAGACTTTCTTCTTTTCGTTTAGTATACCAAGGTTTAGCCAGGATTTTATTTTTGTATTTGCCTAGGATTAGACTACAGACTTTCATAGCCTACACTATGCCATAAGTCAAGTTTACTTTTGTCACGTTGTGCTCACATTATAGCTTTTCATTATTATAAATTGGACAATTTTGGTTTGGCAATGACGGCAAATTAACAGGCGGACATTTTGGCAACCACGGCAACAAAAGACACTTTTTCTCCGTTCTCTGTCTGTCTATATTCTGGGCATAACTTGGGCACCGCCCTATAGCGAATGGCCTCAGACCAATGTCCCGTATGACCCAGGGGTGTGCAGCGCAGAGTGGCCCTGTTGTACGTCCGTATCTGTCTGTCTGGCTGCGGAGGACACACCGAAGATCTGTGTGTTTGGGAGGGCTGTGGGGGCACTTCAATTATTGCGACCGTATAGGTCGCTGTTTACTATGAAAACCTGCATTTCAGTGCCTCGTGGCACTGACGGGAAATGCAGGTCACGTCATGAGATGTCATGGTCACCGCCTCATGACATCTCACCTCGTGACACGTCACGCCACCATATATGGCCGTCTCCATATATGAAGATCACGACACTGACCTCATCAAACCCTGGATAGCCATACACGGAGAAGACTGGATCATCACCGATAGATCTGCATATACAGCCAGCAAGAACTGACATTCCATATGTTGATCCACCCCCACCCTCTTCGATGTCTCCCTTTTGACCGATACATTGTCCATTCAAACTCTAAAACTAGAGTTCTCAACAGGTCCGAAAATTAAGTGTGTGTGCCCTCATCAAACCCTGTACACTCAAGACACTGCCCCGGCTGCCACCCTTAGATCTCCATATATGGAGCTGACCTGTTCCATATGTTGATCTGACCTCATCAAACCCTGTTCACTCAGGACACGCTCCATGTATGGCCAGTACAGAATTAATTCCATATGTTGATCTGGGCCCCCCCATGCCAAAGCGCCAGTGCTCGCCCAGCAGTCTGCCCTCACCCAGGCGGATGCATGCACCTCGCCATTTAGGGCAAGGTCGCTTCTCGCCCTCGGGGCGTCTTACTGGTATTATATTAACAGGCAATGAGGTACCAGTATCCCTGATTTCTGGACATTGGTGACGTAACTAAGGTACGTTTCAAGGTTGGTAGGTCAATAACGGCTCTAATAAAGGATTTAGAATATACCATATCAGTTTTTCAGGACGCAGTGATGCCAGTGGTGAGCGCACCTCATGGCGCACTCTGCTTGCGCACAAGTAGGCCATGCATGGCCTACTTGTGTGTGCAAGGCGCAAGTTGGCACCTCGACAGAGTCCATTTCTAGTTAAATATGTTATAATACTCCATAAATCTTGTTAACAGTTGGTATGAATAATTAATAAATGTGGTTATAAGTTATAACGCCTAATGGACCAGACCTTAATATAAAGTCTTACCAATATTGAATTCAAAACAAGAGTAATGTAGAAATGCAATTCTGGTTGTGTATTTTTCATTTCATTTCTTCAATGCAAAAGAAAGTATTTCAGTAGGCTACGCTACAACATAAAATGTTAAATGACTGACACGTGAAATGTGCAATTTCTAACATGTAACTGAATGGAAAAAGTTAAGCAGTTAATAGACATAATTAATCAATTACAGGGTAAAATCGGTTTACTTCCAGGAAACATAGCTGGAACAGGAGGTGCAGGAGGTTATGACACAGAGGAGATGACATGGGGCCAAGTGTTCTGTAGCTGTTGTGCTTCCAATGCAAGATGGGTGATGAATTTAATTCACAAATCAATTCCAATACAGGTCCCAAACGTAACCAGAATCCAGCGGACAGCTTTCAATATTGTATCCAGCACAAGCACAAACCAAACTTGGCACAAACAGCTTCTAGGGGTATGGCATGAGAGTAGTCACCCCAACAAAGACACAAAGGGGGGGCACTACAGCAACATGTTACAGCAGTGTTGCACACTTATCATATAGACACACACACATGCACACACACGCACGCCTCTTAGAAATCCACTTGTCTCTCATTTCTCAACTTCAAAATACACCGTTCAGCGACATATCCGCTCCGTCACGCCAATGAGCAAACCATCTCCACGCTACTATATAACATCGCACCAGAGCCTACTGTCAGCTCACGAGGCATTGAAGGCACAGCTGTTTTTCCAGATGGTGGGGAAGCTTAAACCCAAAGAGTGAATACACTATTTTACAATAATTATTACAATAAAAAGGAGCGCCGTGTGGAGCACATATCTCCGCCAGGCTGGGTTGCCTATATTCAGGGAATCTCTTCAGGACCCCGAGGAAACACATGTTGGATAGATGTGAATTGCATGATAGATGAAAATCATGGAAGCATTTCTTATTAATCTAACCAACTGGGAACCAACCGGTGGAAAAGGGGCCTGAGATTATCAATAAAGACAGGAAAATAAAATTAAAATAAAGAGAGATGTCTGCACTCTAAATTAAATGAATAGGCTAAAACGGTGTGGAACATTCTCAGACATATAAAATGAACAGCATTGCAGGACCATTGCAAAGTCTTTCATATTGGGAGTTTGGGACGTATTCTACTATAAAATATTGGAAACCTCTGTCCTTCTGCCTGTCTTTAATTCTGTCTGTTCTCATCCATTTGTCTCCTCAGTGGGTTGACCAAGCGATCTGAACAAACACATGAGCATTGGAATATGAAGGGAGTGAGGAAGCCAATTCTTCACGTTTCCCAAATTGAAGCATTAAACTAGAAGCGAGGAACGCAGGGTCACTAGGTCTCCTCTAGGTCTGCTCAAGAGAGGCGCGACAACGCAAGCGTAAAAAAAAGCTATTAACAGAATCCAGGTCTGGTGAGTCGCGGGCGCATGCACGTAACGAGCATGCGCGCAAAACAAATTCACGGGACCGCGCTCACGTAAATGCGCTTGCGTTGTCACACCGCGACTGCTCTGCGCAAAAACGCAGGACTCATTGAAAATGAACTATGGGCGCGTAATATCGCTTCACATTTGAAAGGCCCTTTACACAAACATTAAATTCCCTTTGACAATGGAGAATTAAAATTTACGTCATATGTGAATGAGCTCATAATGGATCATTTAAGATTGCTATCGAAGAACTACACAAGCAGGCCTCACGTGCCATGTACTCCCTCCTTGGTAAATGTAGATAATTTGATAATGTACGACTGTCTGCTTAACCTGTTCAACACAGGTGTCCATGTGTCACCTTGGGTTGCACAGGTGAAGAAAATACTGGATGACTGTGGTATGTCTTACATTTGGTGGGCCCAGAAATGTAATAACATTGACTGGTTGAAGCGAACTGTCGAACAAAGGTTGAAAGACCAGTTTCTGCAAAAGTGGCAAAGTGAACTCAATAGTATGACATCATGTGACATCTATGTTGAATACAAACAAGAGTTCAAACTAGAAAAATACCTTCTGAAAACCGTAAGTATAGACAGGCTATTTGCAACCTTAGGCTAAACAACACAAGAATCCCAAAGGTCATCGGTAGATATAAAGGATTGGAAAGAAGTCAGAGGATTTGTAACCTATGTAATGATGCCAGAATTGGAGATGAGTATCATGTTTTGTTGGAATGCAAGAATACTGGCATTATGAATTTCAGGCAAAAATACCTGCCACTTTATTTTTTTACCCACCCTTCTATGTTTAAATTAATTGCATTACTAAAATCTGAAAACCAAAAAGTAATCTATAAATTGGGTGCTTTTCTGAAAAATGTTCTTCCACTGTACAAATAGGGAAAGCCTTCCGATATGTCTATGTAGATCGTGTAATCTGTAATGTATTGTATACTTCCGATTGTATACTTTTATGAATCTGTGCTCCAAACCATGTGATCATGGTCGTGACTCGTGAGTTAAATAAATGATGATGATGAAGGCAAGCAAATAGTCTATTTTTGTCCTACAAAATTACATTTCCATTGACAATGAATGGAAAATGAACGTCATATGTGGACGAGCAAATAGACATGTTACGTCATGATGATGTACGATAAGAGCGCCCTCTTTTTACTCTCTCAATTAAAACTCTGCTTTGTGTGGAAATGCCCTCATCCAATTAATTAAAGCACAGAAGCTTTAATTACAAAAACGGTCAATCATTATTGTGCTGGCAACAACCCCAGAGTTGACAGTGACATGTGACAGTTCTCATGCATTTTATTCCTCCAAAAATGTAATTAATTTATATTGCCATGTCTAATTTAATTTAGTAATTATAATGGCTGGTTGGGGCTGTTAGTTACCCATCAGCAGGTGATTTCTACCAAAGACAATCAAATGCAGACATCAAGTCACATAATGTACTTTAGATTAAGTTTACTTAACCCATTTAGACCTGAGAACGATTCCACAAATGTCTTCTGAATCCTGGCAGTTTTCTGAAAACTCCATGTTTCTATGTCAGTGGTTCTCACAGGGTTAAAACCCCATGTTTCTATGTCAGTGGTTCTCAAACATTTTCATGTCAAGGATCCCCAAATATATAATTGGCCACCGACCCCCATCTGAAAATATGTTGTTCCAGGAACCCCCCAGAAGCAAAGATTTGAGTGTTTTCACGATTTTTCAAAAATAGCAGATCTACAAGCTCATAGCACTCGGTGCCACGCTATGAGCTTGTAGATCTGCTACTTTCAGTAGCTAAAGTATAACCTTTAAACACCAAAAGGGGTTGCCGCTCTAAATGGGTTAAAGAATGCTACATAGCATGAATAGATAAAAACAAATCATGATCATCTTTCATCATTTCCCAGCACGTAAGACAGAAGGATGACAAAGCCTTGCCTCAGGAGAGAGAGAGAGAGACATTAAGTCACAGGGGAATGCTCTCAGAGAGACACTCGGTTGGCCAGGCTTCTGCACATAGCTCCGGGATTCCCTCCTCTTCCTTCCCAGTATTGTCCTACATCCTGGCAGGGCTCTCTCCGCTCTCCTCTCTGTGGCCATCCCAGTGCCACAATAGCATCGACGGGCATCGGGCACACATGCAGGACAGGACAGGACAGGGGGTGACCACAGGGACAGCAGCAGTCAGCTTGACAGGATGTGACACACAAGTCTCTCAAACAATTAATGAGTACAAAGCAATGCCAGACTTTGACGTGACAGCTTAAGCCATTTTGGGGCGGGGACCCCTTTGGGTGTTTTAAGCCTTGCGTTATACTTTAGCTATTGAGAAATAGCAGATCTACAAGCTCGTAATCGTGAAAATGTAGTGCAAATCTATGAATATATATTCTTTCAGAGCAAACGTTTTTTTTAACTCAAATCTTTGTTTCTGGGAGGTCCCTGGAACGACATATTTTCAGATGGGGGTTCCTGCGGCCAATTTCATATATTTTTGAGGGGTCCTTGACATGAAAATGTTTTGAGAACTGACACAGAAACATGGATTTAGAAGGCATTTGTAGAATCGTCCTCCGGTCTAAATGGGTTAACATGACATTACAGCCCTAACTGGCCGAGCTTGGCACCTTCACACGCGATGATTACAGTCTCTGTGTAACTACACATTTTATTTAAGATGCCCTTCAAGAATGGCACCCTGAAAATACAGGGAAATGATAGGAAAATATGAAGGTTTTAGCCACCTATTGGTAACTGCCGGACATAGACCTACTGTATGTACAGTAGTACATCACAGATGCTCAGAAGAAGGACCGCAACACAGATGACAATGACAAACTAGATTCATCCGGCTAAAACATCATACAAGGAAATAGAATTATCCTTCTGCAATGCACCACAGCCAATATTACCAGGACAGAGACACTTCATATTTCTTCATATTTTGTCAAGATCTGCAGTTCCAATTCCAAGACTGCACACACAGCCACAGTGATAAAATAATAATCAAAATGCCACCATCTCCCCAATAGGTTGAGCAAAGAGCTGAATTTTTTTTGCCTCCTCTGGTGTTTGCTGACTGAAAGCAGCAGCTTTCTTTAAATTAATAATAATATTACTGATGGCACACTGAAAGAGGGGATTAGACAGCGCTTATCCCATTTCGGGCGGGAACCCCTTTTGGTGTTTTTAAGCATTATGTTATACTTTAGCTATTGAATAATAGCAGATCTACAAGCTCATAGCGCGCCACCGAGTGGCACGCTACGAGCTTGTAGGTCTGCTGTTTTTTTTTCAAGTCGTGAAACTGTGGCGCAAACCTTTGAATATATTCTTTCAGAACGAACGTTGTGAACTCAAATCTTTCCCTTCCGGGAGGTCCCTGGAACTACGGTACATATTTTGAGATGGGGGGTCCGTGGCCCCAATAAGAGATAATTCTGGGAGTCCTCGACGTGAGAAAGGTTGACCACCACTGACATAGAAACATAAGGGTTTTTCAGAAAACTATTAGGACCATCAGTCCAAAATGGGTTATACTGCTGCACGAGGGTCGTCGTCGCTTGGCTGGTATACATGTGGGATTTGACTTGACTGCTTGACTCTCTTTAAACACAGCAAATGGGAAGCCAAAAATCTTTTTCATTTAAGAGCAATTAAGTGGATCCCAGAATCACTGGCTCCAGCACGCCGCCGAGGTTTTTTTTTTCCCCTTTTCCTTTTTTTTCCTTCTTCTTCTGGTTTTATTACCCATTTCCTCTCCCTTGCGCCAGCAGAAGGAATGCTCACTTTTCTCTCACAAAGCCACATTTCCAATGTCAGAATCACACACAGGGACCACCGTGATTAAGTGCAAGCCAGTGTTTCCCTAAACATGTGAGACGTTACAGAGAGCCTCAACACTGGAGAAGTGTTGTGTTCCAACATTTATGTGAAGTAATTAAAAACATCCAGTGGTAATTTAATAGTTCCCGCTGAGCAGAGACATGAAGTCTACTGCCTTTTTTTTCTCTCTCCGCTCTGTATAAATAACCTGGAATGCAATAAGTACACAGATTATTTGGTAATCTTTTTCCCTTGCCTTTTGCAACAGTCTGTGTGAGGGCCTTCTTCGGTGTCACACTGACCCGAGACGGAACACATCAGCATTGGCTATTTCGCTCATGTTGTAGTGTTTGGCATCACACACTAATACAAGATTAAAATCAGAGGATATGCCTCTGTAAACTGTCATCCTTTGCAAGTCATATATTCTAACATCCATATATGCATAAAAATGACCTCAAGCGCCCACTGTGCAGCAGCATATCCGAATGTGGATGTCTGTGTGAAGTGCATGTCAATAGCCCAGGGACCCCCGAGTGCAACACGACATGTGGTTTCAATCTGTCCCTTTTCTCACAGTGAGAGCAGACCATTCATGTTGCTCACTGTAAATACAGCTCCTAAACACACAACAGATGCTCGGTTTTCCAAGCCCCAAAAAAAACTTGAATATGTGAGTAATTACCATGGGTAAACACTAAACAATGCTATTGTATTACTTGTACATCTTTTTTTATAAACAATAAACAACTCGACCAAAAAGAGGAACTCTGAGGCATATCTCGCTCTCGGTCGGACTTTAACGTTATTGTTGGGAATCCGTGTGCCTTTGGCTGCAATTTCCATCTCTAGCCACTGTGTACTTTGAGCCCGCTATAGTCCTCAATAGCCTCGGTCCCAGCCTTACTCATCTGCCAAGAGAAAAGCTAGCCGGTCACAACCTAAGGCAGAGAGTGCATAGCCGGAAGTGTCGGGCCGGAACATCCGCCAAGATGTATTTCCCCCGGATACGATATTTTTTCGAACAGTCACAACACTTTGTTTCACACACGGAGAATGTAAACAGAATTTGTGAAGCGTCAGCGTAATTTCCTTGAGCCGTACTTTCGCCAGATTCCAGCAATGCACTCTACAGCGTATAGGTCTTAATTGCACAGCGTGGTCTTCGAAATATCTTAAGGCTCCCAATGCAACCATCACAACGACTCATATCATCATGACACATGGACACATACGGTTCAAGTTTACCGCAAGTTTACCGTTTAGGTGGGGGAAAAAACCCTGCGAGTGAAAATATTTCCTGTATATGCTCCAATGATTTGTATAGTAATATAATTTATAAGAATAACAGAGGAAAAAGTCAGATAACCGTCAACAATGTAAAACATGCATAAGGTGCACGCTAAATAAATAGTGAAGACAGAGAGAGAGACAGAGAGAGAAATATTGTTCTTGTCATAAAGCCATAAAAAAAAGACAAAGCTTTTAACAGTATCAACAGACGAATAACATGACCGCTTGGCCCTGGAGGGTAGGGGTGGGGGGGTTATAAAAGGTGAGAACTCTGGGAAGTCACTGAGGACTGCAAGGCCTGGTTCCAGCAAGGCAACTAGCAGATGAGCCTCATGTCCTCCTCAACACATTCCTTCCCAACTTAGATCATTAAGTAGCATTCTCAGGCTCTCCGTCTTCGAGGTCCCCTATGACCGAACACTACATCTACTCTCTTTTCATGCACAGGAGGCAAGGCAAAGGATGAGGCCATTATAAATAAACCAAAAGTATAGAAGAAGTTGTGGAGAAACTGAAATAAACCCAGTAAGCTGGAATATGTGGGCTTTTTTTTTTTCCTGAGGAGAGAGACGCAATAAAAGAGAAAGGGGATTAAATTGATGTCTTTGTGCAGGTGTCTTGAGTTTTACACTAAGTCTGATGGGCTTGAGGTTAAAAAGTCACCGAGGGGATTTGCTGAAAACACCCAGATGAGATTCTCAAAACTGGAGACATCGTGAACACGTAGGTTTTGTGGAGCCTCTTGAGGGGAATAATACGTTACATGTGATGAATAAAAGAATAAGTCTTAACCCAATGGTATGTCTTAAATATTTGGTGTTTATAGGCAGAAATCTGATGCA
Source organism: Protomyctophum bolini (assembly GCF_963924005.1). NCBI lineage: Eukaryota > Metazoa > Chordata > Actinopteri > Myctophiformes > Myctophidae > Protomyctophum > Protomyctophum bolini. Next base: position 36,685,308 of record NC_137873.1, read on the forward strand.
ACACCATCTGCCTCTGAATTAATATTTATGGCTTCCAGTGCGCACATAGCTGTTGAAATGATAGAAGAATGAATATCATTTATTATAAAAGATCACAGCTAACGGAAGCTATATTCATACAGTAGAATCCTGAGTGTTGATTTAACCATTTGTAACTCTGATAGTGTATAAATTGCACCAAAATGGACCCATTGCGGGTCCATTTTGTTACATCTGTACACTTTCAGAGTCAGATTAACACTCAGGTTTTTACAGTGCAAGATTCACCAAGCATGTCATATCTGATCTCACAGACTCACACGGGCATAGGATCAGTAAGGTCATCTCACACCTACACACACACACACACACACACACACACATAAACTCAGGCACGCACGCACGCACCTATAGCCCAATGAGAGCAGCGGTGGGTGGCAGCCAGCTACACACGGTAGCACATTAACACAGTACCCTCAGAAAACTGCGAAACATGTTGCTGTTCTTATAAATAACGATGCAACACATGCACAGGTGGAGCCTGGAGGGGAATTAAAGCGTCACACACTGCCCTGCCTTTTCAGAACAACAATGTCCCGTCTGTGGCAAATTGACATTTGGCCCCACACAGAAGAGAAGATTTAGAGTGTATGAGAATCAATATTTTTTCCAATACTTTCAAAAATAGACACACTGCTATTTTTGACTAGCCAACATATATAGTATACATTGATATCAAGGTGGAATACTTAAATATTGTGATGCCATCTTAACTATACTTTTAGCTGAGGACCTCACCCCACTAGAATCACCCCCCCCCCCCCCCCCCCCCCCCCCACACACACACACACACACTTTGAGAACCAACGCTCTAGACAGAGAGAGCACAACCAATGATATACATGAGTGCAGAGCACCCTCTAGGGGACAGCTTTACATCCTCATTTGACAAATGGAAGTGTTTGGAAGAAGCCAGTATTCAAGTGTTGGAAACTAAAACAGTTGAAACAGTGAGGTTTTTTATATGCATGAATCATGGGGAACACGTTGACATTTCATTTCTTCCGTTAATGTGTTTAAGCACAATTATATTTACACATCAATGAAATATAATGCTAGTTAAAAGATAGCATTCACAAATTAACTGAAGCCAGGAGAGGCCTTATTTAACCACTTGAACCCTCCATAAAACGTACGCCAGTAACAACTGTACAGTACTTGGAGCGTTTTTTTTTCCGGTCTACTCTACACCTAATCTCTTCATGAAAAAAATCTAATCTAATCTAAATAAAGCTTGCACCACTTTGACAGATGAGTTATTTTTTAGCGAATGTTCCCCCCAGAATATGTATGCTAGGGTTTGGGTGCTAAAACAAGCATTTTCTATGCATCCTACATGTATAATATTAATTATAGATAGGCCTTAGATACCCATTATAATTTAATGCATGCAAAATAGTACAAAATAATTTCCAAATGAAAATCTTTATCCTTATCAAAATGCAGATGTATCTTATCAGGCTCGAGTTTATATTTGCATATACTGTACACTTACTTACTTTTACTTAGGCCCGTCGCTCCCAGTGGAGCATAGGCCATCAACGACTCTTCTCCATCCAACACGGTTTTGGGCTTTCCTTTCCGCCTCTCCCCAGCTGATTCCCTGTCTCTTCAGCTCCGCCTCAGTGTCCCGCCTCCAGGTGTTCCTATATACTGTACACATGTATCACATATTTGTTGTGGGTGATATGAATGCTGCCATTTCAAATAATTCCATATTGGTCAACACTTAATAAAAATGTGTCAAGATAGCAAGCTGGTTCATTCCAGCAAATTACCTTTAGTGCTGTTGGCACTACGATCTTAACTTAACAATAACACATCTCTATACCAGCACTCACTGAACTGTCCTTTTAAAGTTTGGAATGGTATAGGCCTACACTATTGTTTCGCGATGCGTTTCAACTTTCACTAATATGATCAGCAAGTGTCCACTCCAGTAACGGGTTAGCTTGTCACTTCTAGATAGTGGTGGGAAAAGTACTCAATTGTTTTACTTAAGTAAAAGTACCCATACTGCAATTTAGAGTAAAAGTACGGAATTGAAAATGTACTCGAGTAAAAGTTCAAAAGTATCGGCATCAACATGTACTTAAAGTACTAAAAGTAAAAGTATTCATATTGCAGAATGTCCCATTTCACAAGTTCAAAATGTGTACAAAAGCTATTCTGTAAAAAAGCAGATCTGTAAAATGTATGTTTTTTAAAATCTAAAATATCCAAAGTAACAATTGTATAGTGAAGTAAAAGTAAAACATTTGGCTCTGGGGCGTAGTGGAGTAGAAGTAAAAGTACTTGTAATTGGAAATACTCAAGTAAAGTACAAATACCTCAAAATTGTACAGTACTTAAGTAAAATGACTTAGTTACTTTCCACCACTGCTTCTAGATACCAACATTTTGTAAGCCGTCCTATAGCTTCTCATAACAATCGAAATGAGAGCTCATCTGCTAAAGCCTGTGTCTGCTCAATAGCATACACAGGGCTTAAAGCCCAAGACAAATGGACTGAAATCAGTCCCCAGGACTGAGAACTTTAAGCCCTGCATGCAGTAGTATTTACACAAACACAACATATAATATGGATCTTGCGTATAGAAATTACACAACACGTAGAGTGTAATGGATGGAAAAGAATGGTCTATTTAACCCTCTGGTGTACGCTGATGATGTAGACTCCTGTCTCCATATAGTAATTGGCTTACAAAACCTGCTCATAGCCTCCTAGTTAATGTATGAAGTAGACTATGCTATGACATCAAATCAAATTAACAAAAAAGAAATCACACCCGTGTGAAGTGAGTGGTGCAATTCCATGGGGGGTCCTCAGGGGACCCGACACGGTGGTGGTGTCTAGAACTTCCAGACCCCCAGGAATGCGCCCATTGGGCCAGGCCGGTTCCGGCGTGCCGGCCCACGTCCGAAACGGTTGAGAAATGACAGAGTTAGCGTGTGGGGATCCCTCTACTGTACTGTACTGTCACTGTACTGGCACACCGGAAATCATCATATATACAGTTAATGTGTGTGTGTGTTAGATTGCGTACAGGTGGTGAAAACAACCATGATGTTTTCGTGCTCAGACCCACCCAGCCAGTCACCCACATAACTTCCAGACCCCCGGGAACGCGCCCAGGGTGACGGCCCGGTTCTGGCGAGCCGCCCCGCGTCCAGAACGATTGTGAAATGACAGTTACCGTGTGGGGGTCCCTCTACTGTACTGTATGAAATAATCATATATACAGTTAATATGTATGTGTGTTAGGCTGACACTTTGTTTTGAAAACCAAGCAAATGCTATTTTCGTGCTCAGACACAGCCCTGTGAAATGATGGCTAAAACCAAGGAGGATCATCAGGAAATGTTTTCCTTCATTCTATGGCAGAACAAGTGCACTCACACTCGATTCTACAACTAAGAAATGAAAAGCTTCAGCTGGCATAATGATGCATTCAGAATCTTGCTTACACTCCCAAGATGGATGTTCAAAAGTCCAAGTGCAAGTCACTTAATGTCTGTGACATCTTTGCATTCCCACCTTGCATGCTGTGTTGAGAAATTGTCTTTGTGTTGTTTTAGAGTTGTTGTGGACACATAAATAACTTTGTAAAGTGTTATGGTCAAACGTATTAGCCTTCTACACAATGTTTTATGACTGTGATGAGCATATGGGGCAATATGGAGGCTTAACACTAAGTAAAACCATTAAGCTTCAGAAGGAAAACTATTTAACAGCCGTGGTTGTGTTGTAATGAAGTATAAAACAGTGCACAGCTGTGCCCATTTGAACAGCATGAGCTAAAATGCCAGTCGTTCATTGTCTTTTGCCACTAGATGGCGCCTTAAAACCAAACCAAAATATGACAAACTTGTTATTAATAAAATATGGGAATAAATCTCTTACCAAGAATTTTCTTTACCAATGAATTTCTGAAGGTGTCTACTAACATTTCCCACATTGGTTTATATTCAACCACCCTAGCCTAGGGGATGCACTGGGCCCAGATAAATGATAGTATCTAGTCTCTTCACCTGTGCCGACATGTTCTCTGCCTTTTCTGCACCTGAAATGTGAATTGGCCCAGTTAATTGGCCCAGTGCATCTACTGCTTGTACTTTCACGTTCCGTTCAGCTGGTGTACAAAAATGTCTTCCCAAATCACCCAGGTTAGATTATTGTAACAATCTTATGCAGAGCAATATGAACTTGGTGTAACTGATGATGTGAAGAGTGTGTGATGAGTATGGAAGGACAGTTATGTGATGGAAATAGTGATTTGTATAATCAATACAGTTATTAAGTATTCACATTTGCATGGGATGGGAACTTATGCACTGGTGTACCAATTTCCAATCCTTTTCAGAGACTGCTAGGAAGAGATACATCAGTTCCTGATCATTTGACTGCTGGATGGACTAAAGGCAAGTTTCCTGAAGACAGTACATGGTCACAAGGACGAGTGGAGCACTGAACACTGGACCCCAAAAAACTGGAAATGCACTCGCTCTCCTTGTGCAGAAACAGGAAACAGACACCATTCGTTGCCAACACATAAATTGTGTTACCTGTTATTTTGTTTGTACAGTTATATTGCATTGCATCGTGTATGTGTGACATGTGGATTTCATTAATATGGAAAAAGGAAATACAGCGTGACTGTCAAAAATGACATGTCATATACATCCATGGTGTTTATAAATCATTGTGCTAAAAGTTGTTTTGTTTGTGTGGTTTCATTTATAGTTTTTCACGGTGAGGTAAATAAAGAGTGTCGTCTATTCTGTTGGAGTGTTGTCTATTCTGCATCAGATGAAGATTGTTTAGGAGAAGTATATTTCTCATTTATTTGTAGTGGTACTTCCATTTGTAGGTCGCGGTTTCCATGCGGACAGAGAGCAGGGCTGCACAACAAGGCAATCGAGTCTAGATCGGCACAGACTCGCTCTTGAGGGCTTTATAAGCCATTTCCACTCATATCAAGGCAGCTCGTTTTCGGACGACACTTAGGCCCAATCCCAATCCACTCCCTTTGGGACTCAATGAGCCCTCACTGACTTAGCTGTGTGTTCATGTGAAGTCTGTGAGTGCTTGAGGGATGTCAAATTTGAAATTGGTAAGTCAGTGAGGGCTCAGCCCCGCCCCTTAATGTGCCCTTTGCCAAAGTCAGCATCGATGCTGACTTTGGCTGACTTTAGCAAAGAAATCACCCACAGTTCATAGCGTTACCAGGGGAATGAGGGGGATCCTCATTTAAGTATGCAAATGAGTTATGTATCGCTGTTAGAATGTCAACAAACAACACAATAGTGCTTTATCACTGTTCTCAAAAGGAGACGGAATGGAAGGATATAGGCTATATATTTAATAACAATAATAATAATAATAATAATAATAATAATAAGGGAAACATGAGACAGACACCTATAAAAACACATTTTGTGAAGAAACTTCTTTGTAAGAAATGTATCAAAAAATTCAACCAAAGAACAAGATTCCTATACAGGATCTCCTCACTGGTCAACAAAAACACCTTGCTTGAAGACCCTAGAGGAGCCCTCGTACAAGGTTTCTTCGACTATGCATGCACCTCTTGGTACCACAATACCTCTAAGGCCCTTACAACAAGGCTCCAGACCTCCCAAAACAAACTGGTCAGGCTACTACTTTGGCCTCACTCCCCGAACCCACCTCACCCCTGCCCACTTTGACAGGCTGGAATGGCTTAGGGTTGACGACAGAGTACAGCATCTTGCAAAGAGTCTGGTCCACAAGATTCGATACACCACTAAGATACCCATGTATACCCGTCTAAATATTTCCGTAATGTCAACGAAGTCCATAACCACAACACCAGAGGGAGCTCAACAAACATGTCTCTAAATGTTATGATGAATTGAACATGGTGGACCCTCTTGTAAACAAGCCGAGCGTAGTTCTCCACTCACAGTTTGTATCGAGTTGTGCTTGAAATGTAGGTCTACTGTAATTCTGCAAACTGTTAATAAATACTTCCCTGACTATATTGGCTATGGCTATAGTGTTACACAAAAGCTCCAGAAAGCCACACATAAGAAAACAATCAGCACACATCAAACAAACACATATTTTTGTATCAATCAATATGACAATATCCCTATACTGGTTTGTGTACTGTAGGTAGGCCTACGTACCTTGAGATGCCAGATCGAAGAACAGCAGATTGCATGCGGGTTTGTGAAGGTTCAACGTTGCAAAGCTGTTGACAATGGCTGCATCATCAATGTTCACAAACATTTTCTCAAATGTTCGTCACGTCAGTCAAGTCGCAATGTATCAATGTTAAAGTTCGATTAAACAAACTATCCATACATATGACTGATAGCACGTCAATTTAGTCTAAAACTATTGCATTGCAGCCTTGTAGGGCCTACGACTCTACCAGGATGCAGCAGAGCTGAATCAAACGGCGGTTTCCGGTTTGACGAAGATTAGACGCAGGTGTGTGGGATCGGGAGCAATCTAATCTGAAGGAGATTCTAATTTCTGCATAGTAGCAGTTTCTGCTACTATGCATTGTGAAGTGGCATTTCTATCTCTGGGATGATGCGGGATCCCAATTATGTAAAATCCATTTTGTACATTTGTACACTATAGTTATCTAAATAATAGATATTTAATCTATCATTTAGCTGCTCAAAGACCCCTGAGAAGGTCCCCACTGTAATAATCTACCTGTCCCTGAGGGTAAACAAGTCTTATTGCTTTTTCTGGCCTAGGCTATATCCTTGTAGCAGTTTTATATATTGACCTGAAACTTTCGTTTGAACTGTACCCATTCTACAAACCATATATAGTCCCACCTCAGCCACCTGGTGATTTGGGGACTTTCAGTACACCTGGGGGGGCTTTCGGTGAATTGAGCAACCTAAAAAGGACCCCAATGCAAACAAGCCAATACAGGCTTTATTGGATTCATCATTTTAGCAGATCTTTTATTGTACTTTTCTTCCCTGTGCTTGTCCATGCAAACTGTTACATTTACATAATCCAGAACCATTCATTTGAATGAATCTATATGCCATATGGCAGTGGTTCTCAAAGTGAGGTCGAGGGACGTCGAGGAGGTTACAGAGGGTCTCCAGCTAATTTTGTTAAATAATAGCAGTAAAATCATAAACTATTTGAACCATAGCTTTGGCTAGCCTATTTGAAAACAGCCGATTTGTTTGTAAATCTGCTACTTTCAAAATAATAAATTAATGTGAAATATTTTGAATATTGAGAAACATTTAACAGGTTAAGGTTGTAATAGGGTGTTTCGTCCCTGGCACAACACATTTTCAGATGGGGGTCTGTGCCATATGGGTGTAAGTGAAGTATTCAGTGATTTGGAAAAAATCTGACCCGTCTGAAGTGAGTGGTGCTGTACTGTACTTGTGCTGTATATACTGTACTGTACTGTACTGTACAAGCCCTCCTCCCTGGCCTGTGTGTGTCTGTGTGTTAGGCTGTGCAACAGTGACACTTGGTGGTCACACATAGCTGTCTATAGGAGTGGTTGCACCTCAAAAAAACCCTGGTCCAACCTAGTAACAAGATGTGCACACACTACAGTTGGGGGACACCAAGGGGCCAGTGAGGCTTTCCAACGTTGAAGCACAGGCCCTAGTGGTAAGAGGAAGGACTGCAAGCGGACCCGTGGATTCATGACAAGGAAACCCCGTGCAGCTGAGCTTTAACATTGAGCGCTCGGTTGCACTTCCGCATTTGGGCACCAAAGTTTGGCTCATCAATTTTCTGGGGGCGTTAAAAAAATAACTGTTAGAACTGAAAAGACAACAAAGACACTAGAGAATTTAGGCAGCAATAAATATAGGACGAGGTTTAATCTACACACACACATACACACACACACATTTTTGACTGGTGGCAAGTGGCAACAGGTTTAAATATCACCTAGCAATGCCATTACTTCATAATGGCAAAGGAAATCTGGAAAGTCTTTGGAGATTGGAATTATGGGGGAAAACAAAAACACCCTAGTCCATAGAACAAGTGTATTCAACATTTTAAAATCACCATTATGATTAACAATTAAGTTATTTAGTGTATTGCTTAATTGCCACACTGTGGGGGAAATGTGACAAATAAGACGGCAATATGTTTTCCGTTTGGAAATCTTGGTTTTGGCTACCATTCAAATAATTTAGAATGTACATGGTTTGGATGGCCAGCCAATTAATAATTGCAATTTATTTGGTCACATAACTTGTAACATCATATGACAAACTACATTTTGATTATATTATAACAAGGACATGAGAGGAACAGCCAGTTTACACGTTGCACAATAGGTTTTGCATATTGTTGCAAACATCTGCTGATAACTGTACTACAACTTGAGGCAGGTCCTCTTTGTTGTAAAAGTGGCTATTATGATCTTGTTCAGAAAAACTAATCAAATCCACATGTGCAACTTCATTGTTCATTCACAGACAGTGATTTTAATTTCAGAAAATCACAAGTTGATACACCTGCTATTTTCAATAGAAGTTAAATGCAAGGGTTTCAGAACAGAACAGGCTTCAGTGTCTGTTACATGTCAAAGAGCTGTAGAACAGAAACATTGGTATCGTGTCAAATACAGATATATGTATATTAAAACAAAATATCACCTTGTGACACTACTTTTAGACTACAGTCACAATTCGATATTCATTGATCTGGATGATATTTCAATGTACCTGCTAAATTTGACTAACATCTCAAAATATGGCTTCTAGTCAACCATTTATTAGTTACAGAACATGTCATCATATACTCAATTATTCATCTTGACTTTTCTTTTGAACACATTGTTGGGACTCTGGTACGGCCTGTGTGGGGTGCCATGCTTTCCTCTTCAAGCCCATTCATGTGAAACATAAAGTTTATGGTCCAAATAACTTTGATAAAGTGTGGGCAGGGGGGTATTATGTTTTTAACTATCAACTCAGTGCTTTACTGGGCTACTTCAATGTAATAAAGTCCAATCGTGTTCTTGCAGATGATAATGTTGATGTTGCGAAGTGAGCATCTTACACAATATTTCTAAAGAGAATAAGGTTTTAGACAGAGGGTCAAAACAATCCGTCACAATTAATTGATGTAGTTTTGTCCTTCTGGTGGTTGTGGAAGCTTCATATTTTCTTTGGACATCATTAGACGCCTTAACTCTTGAAGAACAACTTTAATGCTATATGAATTTTGCCATTTCGCTAATATTGGTATGCTACGTGAATCCACCTGTGAGGAAAAACACACAAACACACACACACACAAGTTAGTGACACCCCCTCGGCCCCTCCCTTTTCACAATGATTTTATACAACAGAATGTGTGTACAGAACAGAATATCATTAATTCTAACATTTGACACAAAATCTCAATTCAAGACATTTTGCCGTATAAATTCATTAAAACTTTCCAGCCCAATCATTATTCGTCGTGGTTACACTTACCGTCCCGTTGGAATTATTCGTCCCATTCATGCTAAGTTTTGTTACAAATCTAACAGTCGGCGCCGACTCTGGGTATCTAGGTCCACATTCCATTTTCAGACTGTATATCCTGTTCTCATAATTTGTCTGTAAAAGAAGGGAGAAAGAATTACACTGGAATTTGTTGTATTTCTCTGGTCTGCCTATTTTTGACTGGATATGTGGTCAAACTGGTCATTTTATTATTGTAAATAACAAACATAATTCATGGTGGTGATTATAGAAAAAGATATTATCGTTCATTTGTCATTGTTAAGTTCACTCTGTATATCCACGGGCATAACAGCATGATGATGCCATTACAAAACATGGGCTACATGGAAGAAATGTGTTTAATAAAACAAAATTAACTGCTAGAAGGTCCTAAATTAACTTAATTAAGCAGTCACCGTCTCTGTGTCATGTTATGTTATAGAGCGTCGCAGTCCCTTTCAGAACGACGAGTGGCCCAGGAAATGATTCTCCATTCATTTTCTCCATAGGCTTTTCAAAAAGTATTTATTTAAAGACGGTCACGTCGCGGACAAAGCCAACTCGGATCGTGACAAATCATGACAATAATTACAATGTTTTGGGGCGATCAAATAATTAGTAAGAAGAAAACAAAACAAATAGTGTTGTATCCTGCCTTTATTTTCTTCTTTCAAATTATTTGATCGGCACAAAATATTGTGTTTGTTGTCATGATTTGTCACGATCCGAGTTGGCTTTGTCCGCGGTGTATCTGTCTTTATATAAATACTTTTTGAAAAGCCTATGGAGAAAATGAATGGAGAATAATTTCCTGGGCCACTTGTCATTCTGAAAGGGGGCGGGACTGCGACGCTCTATAGAGATCGACTACTATACAATCAAATAAATCTGTATACAAGATCATTTCAGATTTCAGAGAGGGAGGGAAATACTAAATTAACGGTTAACTACATTAACCCATTTTGGGCGGGAACCCCTTTTGGTGTTATAATTTAGCTATTGAAAAGTAGCAGATCTACAAGCTAGCAGATCTACATGAGCTTGTAGATCTGCTATTTTTTTTTTTAATCGTGAAAATGCGGCACAAATATTTGAATATACATTCTTTCAGAGCGAAAGTTTTTAATTCAAATCTTTGCTTCTGGGGGAGGGTCCCTCAAACATCATATTTTCAGATGGGGGTCGGTGGCCAATTAAATATAATATTTGGGGTTCTTGACATGAAATATTGAGCACCACTTGTAATTTCGACGTCTAAATGGGTTAAAACATTTGGCGGGGCGAGTTGGTAAAAGGGGCGAGTGGTTTGGTATTCCCTGAGGGTGCTGTGCTTACTCTTGCTGGTCCAATGATCATGCCTGTCCACCGAGTGAGAGTCATGTCGTCATCATCTTCAAGGCCCCAGCTGACTGTGCCATCTCCAACCCCCTTCTGGCCCTCTTCAAGCTCTTCCAACAAGCGAAAGTTGCGTGGAACTTTAACTCCTGAAAAAGGACAATAACGTGACATGAGTTAGTAAAGTAACCGCATCCACATGAAAGCATACATCACGTTCATGGAAGCACCCCATAGCTAGCAAAGCAACCACAAATAGAGGCCAACCGTTTTAGCACATTTAACAACAAATACAATAGAGCGCCAAAGTCCTGACGTCACTCGCTCATCCCCTGGTTCTGCCCGGTTCACGAAAGTAATTTCTCTATGGAGAACAACATGGGGTCATCTTAAAATCGTTTCATATAAGCGGTGTGGTCCAAAAATAAACAAGCTGTCACTGTGCGTTATTGTCAGGGAGGTGTCTCTGTATCGTTTGTGACATTCAGTCACTCATATATGATACAGTCTGTTTCTAGCGAAATTTTAACTAATTCAGTAGCAGTAACATTAGCGTTTTCTCTCAGTCAGTTGATTCAAGGTCTTTATTAATGTCCCAGAAGGGCAATTAGGTTACAGCAGAATTAGTGGTTTGAAACATACAAACAATACAGGACAACAACTGACATGAGACACCATAGCATAAACAGAGGTCCGGGGCGCATCTAGTGCAGCTATAGAATCAAAGATAAGAAATAAGAAATAATAAGAGATAAGAAAGGCTACATCAGAAAAAAGTGCTAGGATATAAAGTGCCGGCATAAAGTGCTTGTTTCAGCATATCATCACCACATTACTGGCAGCGTTGACTGCACGAATCGAGGCAGGGACAAAGGACTGCTTTTATCTGTTGTTTTTCACAACGGGGGGGATTTTTCATATCCATAGTGCAGCGGCCGGGGTGACATGTTTATTCTTCAAACACAGTACTTATATGAGGCGATCTAAATTACCCCTATGGGGATTAGCCTACAATGCAAATAAAAAAGTACATGAACCCGTGGACTTGCGCCCTCTACCGATATTGACGTCAGACTTCGGTGCTCTATGAGCAGCATTGTTTGTGTGCTTCTCACTTGTACAGAATGTACGCACCATCGCACCATATGAAAGCACTAAGCCCAACACCTGTGCTCCAGCTCTTTCCTTCAGTGAACTCAGTCAGCGTTGGTGTAAACATGGGCTCACATGACCCATACAATCATAGAAGTGGAATGCAAACAAAGTGTAACGTAATACAGTATACAGCAATAAGCCACGAGGACAAAGTGCGTCAACAGTTTGATATGACGTTATATATCCGTCTGAACAGATGTCGAACGTGCCGTGCATGGGTTGCATGTGTTGCTCAGACATACGAACAGTCCTACAGTCGCTCCCGACATGCGCTGCCGGTTACAAATCACCCGTGGCTTCTGACATGTGCTGTGGGTTAAAACTAACCCGCGGCGGGTTAAAGATCACCTGTGGCCTTCCTTGATACCCTGTTCACAACAGTAGTTACTCACGATCTCTGACACTGGTCGCTAGGGCTGGGTGCAATAACCGCAGTACCGCCATGCAGCGGTTGTGTGTAAGGCATATCGAGTTCACAACCGCGATTGTTTTTTGACACCGCCATTTTGACACGTATGACAGATGTTCTTTATACCTGCCAAGCCAATGTCAACACTACCGACAGCTGTGCGTGAGATGCGATATATAATGGTTTGGAGAGTGTACAAATACAACCAAATGGACCATAACAGTCCATTTGTACAGTCTCAGAGTTCATTGTTATAAAAAGGTTTGGTTCCATTTTGTAGTAGACTACACTCACAGTTACAGAGTCACCTGGACAGATCCTTTATACACACACACCCCAATTCTGGAGATTAATTGATGTTCATCAATTTTCTTTTTTATTATAACAATTTTGTAATCCATTTGTCACCCGGTGCCAATTGCCCTAAACTGTAATCCTGGGGGCTACTCCTTACCTGGGCTGTCAAATGATTAAGATTTTTAATTAGATTAATCTAATTAATTTAATGCCATCTTCTGTTGTCGGAACAAAAAGATAAGTGACACTCTTCTAGCTCAACTGATGTTAAAATACAGGAGCGTATACCTGCACTTTTTGTTCCATTCCTAAGCCAATAATGTTGCTGCTCTGACAAAACCGTCTAATCACTAATCAGCACAACTGATGATATTTCTAATGCGATTAATCCATTCTAAAAAACTTCTATTAACGGCTAGGTGTGCTGTCATGCTCATTTCAGCACGGCTGGATAGCCTATTCCAACCAATTGCTTGGTCAGAATTTAGAACTACCTGTAGTAATATAAATATTTCATTCCACTTTTTGTTCTCATCATTTTGTATCTTTGTGACAGACCTAAACATTCTCCCCTTCCTCCCCACAGGAACAGTTTGTGTGTGTTTTCACATTATTATCCCCTTACGCACAAGAACGGTATCGGTCATGAGAGAAACAATCAGTGATCGGTCCCTAAAGACCTGATCGGAGCATTCCTATTTTGAATGCAGAAAGAGTCAGTTGATCAGCCTGCAAAATAGTCCAATGTGCTTAGGGCCAGATTGATTAAGAAAAGAATATGCAATAATATAATCAGTCCAGGGAATATTAATAAAATCTGGGAATACATTTCTTACTAAGAATTTTCTTCACCAATGTGTTTTTAAAGGTGTCTACTAACAACATATCCAACATTGGTTTCTATTCAACCACCCTAGGGGATTTTTTGACAGCTGCAGAAAGTTGGGGTACCATGATACAACCATTAAAGGCAAAATGTTCTAAATTGAATTATGCTTTAAGTAGCATGTGACGTGTCAAACTAGGGTGTTTTCATGATTATGAATCCATTCCAAGCATTAGTTTTGCACGAAAAACCATCCTTGCGCTAAAAAATGGTCATATCCGTCATGACAAATGTGATGAGGTCAGCACATTTGGGCATATTTGGGCAAGTGGCTATGGCCGAATTTAGCCCAAGGAATGTTTTTTAGTGCAAAACTAATGCTTGGAATGGATTCAGCACGATGAAAATCCCTAGTTTGACACATCACATGCTACTTAAAGCATAATGAAATTTAAAACATTTTGCCTTATAATGGTTGTATGGCACCCCAACTTTCAGCAGCTGTCAAAACTTCCCCAAAGGTGGTTGAAGAAAATTCTTGGTAAGAAATGTATTCCCAGATTTGACATTATACTGATAATATTCCCTGACTAAATGTACTGATGCACCGAATATTCGGCCGCAGAAAATATTCGGCAGAAAATGGCTAAAAATGCATTTTCAGCCCATTCGGTTTCGGCCCAAATAGGCAGAAAATATATCACCGAATAGTGTATGCAATTAATGCATTCAAAAGATCTGAATAAATGTTTAATGGATCCATAATAGTGATTATTATTTAAGTTAAGTTTAACATAACATAAGTTAACATAACATAAGTTAACATAACATTTGTAGAATCAAACTCAGGTTAATGGGTTTAGTGGGGATACTAAAACAGCGATATTCAGTTACACTTCATACCAATTATACTGTGCGGGTGTAGGTATATATTCATGGTATATATTCATGATTTTAATTAATATCGGTATCGGTGTTAAAAACAAATAATCGGAAAGAAACGACCGATTATTATATTATATTGCTCATGAAATATACCAAACCAAACATGGTGAAACAACCACTTTCATTGAAAATCCGGTTTTGATAAACTAGAACGGTGCCCGTAGGGCCTCTACAGCCCATTGGGCACTGACCTACTTGGTACGATTCAAGTTGTAAATTAATGCCCACCCAGATATTATGTCTGTCTCCCTTTTATGCCCATATATGGAGTTCTTTGTAAGGCATGCTGTGTGTGAGTGCTGTGAGGTCAGAACAGGCCAGCTCCATATATGGACGCTGGGCATGGGCCCAGTCCAGAGCCCGGGCAGAGGCCTTTTTGGCGCGGTTCTGGACAATTACACACACACACACACTTGGTGCATTCATAGATAGATCGATAGATAGATATTGAAAATTATATATATATATGCTCCTACAGTATGTTTGCACTGTAGCAAAAAAAACTGCAATTGATGGAGGGGGGAAGTGTTACTGAAACGATGTTGGTGCTTCTTGCACCAACAAAAAACATTTTTTTTAACTTTAATTAATCGGCTCATGATATCGGCTATCAGCTTTTTGATTGTCCACTAATCGGTGATCGGATATATCGGCCAAAAACCATATCGGTCGATCACTATGTAGGTATGTTAAGTGATAACCACTTTCAACATGGCATTATAGGCAAAAGCTTTCTAAATCTTTCAATTTTTTTAAATATCTACAAGCTTGTAGGTCAACTATTTTTGCTATTTGTTGTACAACAAAGTATATAGTGCTTAAGTGGCATTCTGGACTAGACCGGTCTGGCTGGAAACATTGTGGTTGCAAGGTCTGCACTTCTGACCTTTCAGCTACAGGACTGTGTCACAGTCATTACCAGGTGATTGAGAGATTATTTATTCTTTACTTACTCTGTATAAACATACTATTTTAACTAGTGAATAGGCAGAAAATATATCACTGAACAGTGTATGCAATTAATGCATTCAAAAGGGCTGAATACATGTTTTATGGACCCATAATAGTGATTATTATTTAAGTTAAGTTAAGTTTTGCCATAACGCTTTATTTTGCAATAAATCAGGTAGCCATGACAGCAATGGTAGGAAAAAAGATGTATAATATTAATCATATTCAGCCAACTGTTTCCTATATTCGGTATTGGGTTTCGGCCAAGAATTTGTGAATTTTTCGGTGCATCCCTAACTAAATGTCTTAGTTTTGACAGCAGACCATAATCATTCAACAGGATTCTTGCTCAAACGGCATAAAATACGACTTTAAGGGCTAGATTTTGAAGGTGCGTTTTACCTATTACAGTAATATGAGCTGGGGGCGTGAGGTATGTCATATTGCAATTTTAAGCATGTTAAGAAGCGCTTTCGACACCCCGTGGAGTGCGCAAAACGGCCTTGAATTAGTCATGGGAGTGTTTAAGGCGTGTTTGAGAGTTACCCAATCAACATGTCCGTACTATTTTCTTTACCAGTCAGCTGATGTCACATACGGAATGCGCACTTTGGGGATCGTTATTATTACATTTCTTCAGGCTGGCACCATAGAAGACATGACATATGACTTTGTCACATTTGGGTTAATTATTCCTATTGCACTGCATGCTGTCACCTTTATGCCTCAAAATAAGTTGTTTCTATTGAGAAACACCAGTAAAATTATATTTTAATTTAAATTATAATTATATTATATTTGAAATGAGTAATGAGTTGAATGCGTGGTGCGTATGCCCGTGATGGTATGGTCTTCGCTCGTAGCATTTTATTGAAGAAGACTTGGATCGAGTGTGATACAGCGTATGAAAGCAAACCTCTCAAGGATTATGGAGATGTTTTTATTTATTTTTAAGGTTGAGAAATGAAATAATTATGGTCGTTTCTAATCTCAACCTTTCAAAAAGAATGGATGCGTCTTTTGCTGGCTGTTGCCATGTCTCATAGAAACAAGTAAATAGGTCTATAAAAATAATCCCAAAATAAGCGCATATAACAGGGGTCTGTAACCTATTTTAAATGAAGTGCCATGTTTTTATTTTCTAGATAGTGAGTCTGCTATATCCAGATTAATTTTAATGACACCACATTAAAATAAAAAACATATTTTGATTGTCCACAAATATAAAGTC
Source organism: Protomyctophum bolini (assembly GCF_963924005.1). Taxonomy (NCBI): domain Eukaryota; kingdom Metazoa; phylum Chordata; class Actinopteri; order Myctophiformes; family Myctophidae; genus Protomyctophum; species Protomyctophum bolini. Next base: position 36,701,988 of record NC_137873.1, read on the forward strand.
CTTCCATCTTTTTAAATATTTTCTTGCACATTGTTATAATGATCATTATATATCCGCCTGCAGTCAGAGTTCATAGTTTTAATGAATGAATGTGATTCATTGTGAGCTGGTAGATCTGCTATTTTCAAAAGTAACATTTTAATTACATTTTTGTATTAGCCGTCCTTAAGTTGGGCAAATGCATTAATCTGGGGATCCTTGACATGGGAATGTGCTGTGTGAGGATCACTGGTTTAAACAACATTAGGAGAAACCTTTAGAAACAAGAAAAGCAACCACAACTACCAATATTTACAAGCAACTTTACAGAAAAAGAAGCCGCTTATAATAAACAGACTTGGCAACACTCCAGCAGCGTCCCAGAGCCGCTCAAGTGTAAAATCAAACAGTGCTTTAAATTCTTTTTGCGTTTATGAGGTGCCTAGACCCACGTCTAATCGTTATGCGCAGGTCAAGGGGCTTAATAGCAAATTGCGCAAAGCGAAAATAATTAACATATGGACACTCCCACAATGCTAAAATATTCAGCAACGTCGTATTCCATATGTGTGTGCGTTCAACACGGGACGATAAGGCTTTCATAATACGATTGTGCGCAGAGCGAGGCCAATTTATGTATTACCACATGGTAAAACGCACCTTCAAAATCCAGCCCTAAATGTCCAGACAATTTGTGTAGAGTCACTATCTTTGCCAATGCCATTTTAACACACTGCTTCATAAACTGTGCTGTGGCTATGGCCCAGCAGTCACAGTAGTTTACCGTATATTGGTTTATAAAAAAATATATATATATAATTATATATAAATATATCTCAAGTCAACATTATGATCAAAAAGCAAAATCCTGTAACAAATTGTACCCTTATAGTATACCGACTCATCAGAACTAAACTAAGAAATCTATAAGGTTTCATTTATTGTGATTCTTCAAACAACTCCGACTCTGATCTACAACTTCGAGAATCGTGTCGTGCTTCCAGACAGTTCCAGCTGAGCTGACGGGCACGGCTATAGTTGCTGGAACCAAAAACAGCTGGTTGTTGAAAGATTTACACACATTTCTGAAATGCCATCCTCAACACCCCCTCGCAAATCGTAATGAATGAAACGCCACTGCTCGTTTTAAAATGTTGGGCTGGTTAAGTGTGCAACGTTTGAATCATTTTTGATCATCATTCCATTCCAATTCTATAGTTTCTTTGACTGCAGTTATTGTGTGTGCAGTAGCACTTCTTGGCTCTTGGCTGTTATGTTTGTAGCATGAGGTGTGTCACTGTCACAACCTGAACCTGCATTAGATCATCATTCAAACTATGCATTCCACGTACTAGTTATGCCCTTACAACACATACGATCTAAACGAGTCCTTGGCATTAGAGAACAATTTGTTAATCAAATTGTCATCCAGGAGACTTTATCTGCAAAGCGATGAGGTTTCTTGTTGTTGAAATCTAGCTATACTGTGGTCACTGGTGTGCAAGGAAGCAGCCATGGTTAGCATCAATGTGGCTGTTGTTTGGTAGCTCTTACAATGTAAATAGGTGACACCATGCGCGGAATTATATATGACTTTAGACATGCAACACCGCGTCAATGTCACGAACAGACAGGTTTGCTGGCCAGACCCACGAGCGCATCATTTTCATATATCGCAGTTGACAACGTTAGTATTCACTATTCACTGAAGCCATCACGTTTAGCACTCTGGGCTATGTCAAATATTCGCCCCCACCCCCACCGGGTGGCTTCAGGACTAAAACTGCATGCTGTTCTTTTCGCAATAACAGAAAAAAACCACGACCACGTGTGGTTTTGCGTCTCCACAATAATCCCAACATCTGCTGCACGCTCCCTGTGCCCTTGTATTATTATTGACACCTTCGACTCTAGCAGCGAACAGAGAATCTTCTCGAAATAGTTGGAAGAGCAGCACAAACCTGAGGAGGCCGCCATCTTCTTCAGCCCGCACAGATCCAGAATCAAGCACCCAGTGGTGTGGTGTCGCCGTGACGTCACGGAGGTTAAAACAGCAGCAAGTCGCGTATATACTTCGTCGTGCGACGGTTTTGCGGCGTTGCAAAGCTCTGCAAGGCAAGCAAAAATATATACCGGTATATATACACTTTACCGCGCAGCACCGTGGTACGGCCGTTTTTGAGTGAGCTACACTGCTACAGCCTAGGGCCAGGCCAGTCAAGTCAAACCAGCTGCACCTGATCCAGATGTATTATGGAGTTACATGTGATTTGAAACTAGCATTATAATTTGTGGCAGCTGACTGGTCTATAGTAACATAGCCTACTCCATATGCAATCATCACAGAATAAATATCAAGCTGTGCCGATCATAGAATTTGAAATCTTCATAAAAAGATATGCTATGCACAAATGAACACTCTAAAGATCACAGGACAAAACAATCCCTCACAACATTGCTGGAGACATTTTGAAACAGAATGCAGCTTTTAATTTACAAATATCATCTATGGGTACAGTAGAAAATTCAAGTTATGGATCATACCTACACAGATTGTGATTAGGGGACTGCAAGAATACAAAAGAAGTGAACAAATTAGATATTTTTCTCAGACTTCCAAAATGCCTCAAGCCAACTGTCAACATGATGCATAGTTTTTACCATAGCATGCTACATACAAATCCTGAAAGACGACTACTGGAAGTTACCTCAGGAAAGACATCGAACATAATGTAACTACTTTTAAATATTAAAGAACATAACATGTACATTGCCATTCAAAACCATTTATTGTATGTTCCCAGACCGATCTACACTTGTCAGTTGTCATTTATGCTTGTAGATGGGCTGTTTTGGGCGATTTGCTGCAGTGTTAGGTCGTGCTCCCGTTGCATTCGTTCAGCCTAGTGTCAATTGGATGTTTTGGTACTCGGGTCAAAGTTTGAATACTTGAGGGTGGTATCGGCTACTCTGGCCGATACCACCCGGTATTGGTATCGATACAACTATTGTTTACCACAATAACCACAGAGACGATGAAATCACTTTGTAGCTCTCCAGAAACCAGCATATTCAAACTTAATCATATAAACCCCCCCCCCCCAGTGATGGTTTAATGTTCAAAGGTGTGAGATTACTAATGAGTAATGACTGTACAATACAAGAACTGGGTGTGCCCTAGTTAGGCAAGTAGACGGACAGTCTTTCCAGTGACCGTCAAGAAATCCTCATCGGCCAAGGCCCGGAGTGCTTCCTCAAACAGATCCTTTGTAATTGCCTGAAAAATAGGACAACAGAACAGTTTTTTACAAATCTGATCTTGATGTCCCTCAATCGGATTCAGAATGTGGTTCTAAAGGGATATTTCACTTTCAAAACCTTATAATAGGCAAAGGAAATAATTACCGCTTCAGACTGTGCTCTGAGGTCATCAAAGAGTTGATGGTATTTCATGGCTGGTGTCTTTCCCTTTGCCTGAATCAGTTTCTTCAGGGCCTGGGCGACTTCCTCCTTGCGCTTGCGTGCTGTGGCACTCATTCCTGTGACAAAGATGGACGATTATTATTTAATTGAATGAAAGCTTCTTTAATATACAAGTTATCGCACAACAACTAATTTAACCCATTTCGGGCGGGAATCCCTTTTGGTGTTTTAAACATTACGTTATACTTTAGCTATTGAAAAATAGCAGATCTACAAGTTACAAGCGAGTGCCGCACTACAAGCTTGTAGATCTGTTTTTTCTTTATTTTTTTATCTGTCCCTGGAACAACATATTTTCAGATGGGGTCGGCAGCCAATTACATATCATTTCTGGGGTCCTTGACATGAAATATTGAGCACCACCGATACAGAAACATGAGGTATTTCAGAAAACTGTCAGAATTTAGAAGACATATTTAATAATAATTTCGACGTCATGCCTAAATAGGTTAAAATGGCAGCATCTGGAAAACCCCTTGGGTTGCAAGCCCTGGGTTGTATATTCTCACAACATACCCGTGGTGAGAATGGCGATGTCCACAAACCCGGTCCTCGGGTCAGTGGCCGACTGCTTGAGGGCCTCGCGGTGCAGCCTTTTGGCCTCCTCCACGTCGAGGATCTCGACCTTGTCGGAGAAGCGCACCTTAGCGTGCGCCTCCGCCAGGCGGATCAGGGACTCCAGCTGCCTGGGGTAGGCAGACACCATGCCGCGGCCGCTGCCTATTTTCCTCATGTCCACGTAAGCCTGCCAACGAGATATAGTCCAGTTCAGTTTCAGTGTTGTTTTTTTGCAGCAAATTTCTATTTTAGTTTTAGACGGGACAAAATATCATACGATTTCAGTTGACTAAATCTACAGGTGATTTAGCCGACTAAAATGTATTTTTTGGAAGGTCTTGATATCGAAATGACAAATTTTACACGCCGATCTATAATCTCACAACACGCAGATCTGCTATTTTCAGCATGCAACCAAGTGTTACATGACTTATACTGGATCTCTTGTCCACTAGTCCCTCACCAACATTTTAGTCTAGTTTTTATTTGTTGGAAAAAAATTGTCAATATATTTGGTCTTAGCCATCACGGCTTAGTTTTCATTTCGTTTTCCTCAGTGAAAAAAAGGTAGTCGACGAACACTTTTGTCTTAGTTCTAGTCGACGAAAACACTGGTCCACTTACGGATGCCTCAAACTGCTTGGTTGAGTTCTTGGTTGATGAAACTAATGTGCACTGCACTGTGCTATGTATGTTATGTGAAAATAACAGGTTTTAAACAGCTAGCATTGCAACAAAACTATTTTGTCTTTTAAAATGGGCGGCGGCGGCTCAGGGGTAGAGTGGCTGGATGGTAAACCCAGGCTCCCCCAGAGTTAGTGTCGAAGTGTCCTTGAGCAAGACATTGAACACCCTAATTGCTCCCGATGTGCTGGTTGGTGCCTTGCATGGTTTCCGGCCGCCATCGGTATGAATGTATGTAAAGCGCCTTGGATAAAGGCACTATATAAATGCACCATTTAATGCGTGATTAATTTACGAACGAGCAGTTACGTCCGTGTCCAAAAGTGGCACCAGCTCCTGTCCGCTTCTCATTGTAAATAGAATATCTAAACGCGTGAATCTTTTTACAATAACGTTATTTTTCCAGAAAGGAAGCCAGTGAAGGTTAAAATGGGTCTCAATGCTTCCAACTCGAGTAGAATTATTAATTTTCTGTACAAGTGTCCATGACAAAGAAAATATATGATGTGGAGCCAATAAAGACTATTATTTCATTATTATTGAAGGAGGTACAGTCCATTTGCTAAGTACAATATTTCGGGGGCATATTTAGAATGTGTGCAGGGTTGATGTATGTTGAATCTAGTTTGCATTTAATGAGGATTTAGTTGACACAATGAAATAAAATGGCGATAGTATTCAGTGTGCGGCAGACGGCCTGTCACAGCCAGATTTGGGAGACCAGTACTGTAGCTTTGTTGTTGCAAGGAAAGCGGTAAAATGAGACTTTCGTGGTTGTTTTCGTCTCAGATTTAGGCCGACGGAGGGACACAATATTAACTATGGGGACACAAAAGCGACACAAAAGTAGGACCCGGAAGTATCTCTGGAGGGGGCGCTTACGTTACGTCACGGCTGAAATACTGAATAACAATATTATTACCTCAATGAGGGCCTGGCCGGCCTCCTCGTTCAATTTGGGATGTATGCATGTTCGTCCATATGCAATGTAGTCCTTCAACACGGCCATGTCGAGGTGCTCCTCCTCCAGTTGCTCCTCACTCTGGTAGTACAGCGCCACCAAGTGGTGGGCCAGCCTGCGGTCGTATGCCTCGTCTTGGGGGTCCAGCATCAGGAAAATGAGGTCAAATCTGAGTGGAAGCCGTGACAGTTTTTACACGCGTGTAAGCAGAAGTACATGGCAATGGTGTTCTGTAGAAAAGTGGTTCTCAAACATTCAGTGGTGGAAAAAGTACTCAATTGTTTTACTTAAGTAAAAAAAAAGTACCAATATTGCAATTTAGAAGTACTTTGTTGCAAGTAAAAGTAACGGAATTGAAAATGTACAGGTACAAAATGTATAGTGTTGAAGTGGTTCATGTATGTTTTCCAATAAAAATCTCCAAAGTAACTAGTAACTAAAATGTTCAAATAATTGTAGTGAAGTAAAAGTAAAAAATTTGGCTCCGAGATTTATAGAAGTAAAAGTACTGGAAATTGGGAAATACTCAAGTAAAGTACAAATGCCTCAAAATTATACTTAGTTACTTTACACCACTGCAAACATCAGCATGTCAAGTAACCCAAAATGTATATTTATTTGGCTGTGTCTGAAACCTGTATGCAGCAATTATTCATTCCTTTATCACCTTGACAAGAGCGTGTGAGGCAGCTGGATGTTTTCAATGGTGGTCTTCTTGGGGTTCCACTGAGACTCCACTGGGTTGGCTGCTGCCAAGATAGAAGTGCGAGCGTTCAGCTGGCAAATGATCCCAGCCTGCAGATATCAAAAAGGAACATAGGACGGTGATAGGTATGGATTGGCAAACGTTTGTCGTCATCCCCAAACCCAGGAACTTGTTAGCTTTTTCTATTTGTCTCTCTGCCCAGGCCGCAGGCGTGGTCGAGACCTGGCCTGTGCACAGACTATGGACATTAAACGGTGCACACCTAGTACGCCCTGAAGGGCCATAGCAGAACCTCTGCCCCAAATGTTTCACATCAGCTTTTTAAAATCGCATCACTAGGAGGCAGATTCTTTTTTCAAAATGTTTGCAAAAAAAAATCGGTAAACGCTAAGATTGGCTTCCAAAGTGTGCAGGAGTGGTCTCAAATCATGAATGTGATTGCTGTGTAACTTTGCACACACATCACACTAAAACAAGTAATGCCATATGAAGAAAAAAAAGTGGGTTTTCAGTAGTTTTAAGATTTTTTTGAAAATTGTAGATTATTTTGCGGAACAAAATATGTATTTGCCATGAAAGCTATTTTTTTTAAGTAATGATCACAAATTCATTGTAAAAATCCTATTCCCAGGCAAAATCCCATCGACTTTGAGAGAAACCTGGACGGTGCCAACGTCCTGCTTCAGACTATTGAATGGACCACGATTATTTATGGTCCAATTCTTGCTTGATTATTATTGCTCACACCTTAGCAATGGAGAGGGTCTGCTGCTCCATGACCTCGTGCAGCACGGAGCGCGTGCTGTCGCTCATCTTGTCGAACTCGTCGATGCAGCAGATGCCGTTGTCGCTCAGCACCAGGGCGCCGGTCTGCAGGACGGTCTGCTTGGTCTCGGGGTCCTTCATCACGTAGGCCGTGAGGCCCACGGCGCTGGAGCCTTTGCCCGACGTGTACTGGCCGCGCGGCACCAGGTTGAACACGTACTGCAGCAGCTGCGACTTGCTGGTGCCGGGGTCTCCGCAGAGCAGGATGTTCACCTCGGCGCGGAAGTTGCCCCTCCCCGTCTGACTGAAGTCCTTGCGAGTGCCCCCAAACAGCTGCAGCAAGATGCCCTAATTGTGGGGGAAACGACGACAATGTTACCGTCTAAAATAGTGTAGCGCTCACGACTGCTGTAAATCCTCAAGTGCGTTGCTCTGCTTATGTGGATATCGGTGGTTGAATAGGAATTTTAAACCATTGCTACACACAACCCAACAAACTCAAGTTGTGCTGTCCACAGTAACTGTACCGAGTTGTGAAATATGTGAAATATACCCACTCTGCAAATACAATATCAATATGCACTGGGCAGATGTGCATGACATTATTTAAATAAACTAGAAATGTGAGGAAATGACATAAATAAATCAACTTTTAATGACCGCCCGGCAGGAGTTTATTACTATTATTGCCATCACCTGGGTGGGTCAGTCGTGTAACTTTCCCGACGTTAAGCCGTGTAAATGTTCAACAACACAGCCAGGCAAAATAACATTGACGGCTATGAGGTGGCGAAAGCTTGACCTGCATAGCAACAGTTGCTAAACTATTTGGATTGGCATTGGACAAATTGCTGTTTTGGGTATGGGATTTAGCGAAGGGCTAATTCTTGGATGGCGCTGCCTGCCTTCATACTATACGTACCTTCTTGATGTCTTCGTGTTCATAAATGCTAGGCGCCAGGGCAGAGGCGAGGCGTTCGTACACGTCCGGCTTGGCCGCCAGCTCCTTCAGAGTCTGCACGCGGTCCTCCGTGAAGAGCTTCTGCTCGTTGTCGTCGTCCGCTAGGTGAAGGCGCTTCACGTCCGTCTTGCGGAAGTGGATGGCGTCGATGTGCGTCTTGTACACGGACTTCACGTTGCTCTGCCGGGGGTTCACGCGCATGGGTACGGCCCTGTAGATGCCTACGAGGGACATTAGGGAGATTCGTTAAGGGTGAAAGGTACACCGACACAAGAACCAAACTGCAGTGAGTGACATTTTAGAACAGAGCTGCATTTATCGGAGTAAAACTTTATTTGTATTTTTACGAGCTTACCGGTGATGTTGATACGGTCTCCCGGCTGTACTTTGTCGACTAGGTCATTGTGCGCGTAGATGATGGTGGTGTGAGGGGTCTGACCAGCAGGCATATCGTCAGGAGACTCTTGGATCTTCACCTGTTTTAACAGAATAGTAAAAACTTGATTTATACTTGTATACATACTACAGTATCCAGGACAAAAAAATAATAGTCACTCTAGTCTAAAGACTCAAAGCATCACATGCTACGCCCGTTGTGAGCTTGTAGATCTGCCATTTCGGGTGTGAGACAAAGTCATACAACAGATTCAAGATAAGGCATAACGCATAATTCAGTACATATGAGAAGGTATGGCAATAAGTACATGTATCCCCCCCCCCCCCCCCCCACGTAAAATAAGAACTCACCATCTGCTTGTCCGAGAACGCCGAGCGGTTGTGAACGAGGGCCAGGCTGTGGGTGTTGTTGCAGTGGCGGCACACGGCGGGCTCTGCGATGCGGCCGCGGTCCACCTCCACGCGGACGCTGTACGCGCACACCTGGCACTGGAAGAAGGCCTCCTGCATCTCGGGGATGAGCTGCGAGGTGCGCGTCACCATGCCGCTGATGGTGATCAGCTGGTCGATGTCTGGGGGGGGGGGGGGGGACACAGCAGAACAGAGGCTTGGAGTCAAACCACAATGCACTGAATCTGGGTTTCATATTGTGCAAGTTGTCCAAATGATGTGGGCTAGTATCTGTACAGATAAGCGTTGCTTTTGGCAGAAAATAGTAAAGCAAATTTCTATTTAGTCACAGTCTCTCGAATAGTTTATTTAGTTTTTTTTATAGTTTTTTTTATATTTTTTATCCCACGATTTTGTAACCCATTTTTCACCCCTGTGTCAATCATCTAATGTGATCCTGGGCTCTACACACCCTCCAGCTTGTCCTCCATATATGGGGGACAAGGGGAGAGCAACGGACTTGAACTCATGCTTCCTTCATGCCTGAGTGTCCAAGTTGCTCCTTTACACCTGACAGGGGGGAGTGTCCCTGGTTGGACGTAGCGCGTGGAAGGAACACGTTATTCCAACAAGTTCCTTTCCCCTCCATCAGGCGCCCCGGCTGGCCAGGGGGAGGCAGTTTAGAGACCAGGATTACTGCATGTTTTTTGTGAGGGTACCTACCCTAGGGGACACGGAGAGAACATGCAAACTCCACACAGAAAGGCCCTTTCGCCAACCCGGCCTTCGGGTACGGGCACTGATAACGCAGAGGAGGAAACACGCCGCCAGCACCCACAGCGTCCCGAGCGGGAATCGAACCCAGGACCTTCTAGCTGTGAGGCGACAGCACTACCAACTGTGCCACCGTGCCCCTAGTTTATTTAGTTTTAGTCACATTTTAGTCACCTGGAATGTTTTATTGTTGGTCTAGACTAAAATGTATTTTGGCGGGCCTTGATGGCGTTGAACTGGCTGATTTTACACTTGCTGAAAATAGCTGATCTACAAGCTCACAATGCGTCACGCTGTGACACATTCATCATTATGGCTTAGTTTTCATTTAGATTCCATTTAGTTTTCGTCAGTGAATAAAAGGTAGTCGACAAACACTTTGTCATAGTTTTAGTCGACGAAATCAACACTGGCGCGAGCAGAAGCTTGAAGTCAAACCACAATGCACTTACCCAATCAAATCATTAAATATGGGGTTTCATATTGTGCAAGTTGTCCAAATGATTCACTGTGTGTGTGTGTGTGTGTGGGTGTTGTTGAGGGGCTAGTATATCTGTACAGATTATGTTATGCCAATGAGAAGAATGCTGCTCACCCTCAGGGTTAAGGCTCCTCATGTTTCTGGTCTTCAAAGCGTTGTACGGGCGTACTTGGATCTGATGCTCCAGGATGGAGTCTGGGAAACGGTCGAAGAAAAGCTCGTTGACGGCCATGTCAAAGGTCGGGATCACCTCCTGTTGAAGACAAATATTTCAATGAAAAAGAAGGACCCACTGGCCATGTAGTCGTTCTGTGGTCTTACATAACAGATTGAGATTGTACACCAATGCCTGATTTGCTCTTTTGGCGACCATGTGTCACTCGACAAAAGAAAATACTTTTTTTCCCCACATAAGTGACAACGGACGTGTCAACAACTATCCTTTTACGCTACACCTTTTCCCACCAAAGCATAAATCAAGAACACCACCACAGTTAAACAGTACGAAACCCAATAGGCACAGCTATACTAAAAATGCATGCACTCCCAGTAAGTTAAAGGACTTTATATAATAGCACCCACCACCCAGAGCCATCGAATAGAAGAGTTACGCTATTGAGGGTGGCGGAAACAGAGCGCTGTTCATGCAGCCCTAAACTGAGACAAGCTGGAGTTGGAAATGCATTGTTTTCAATGAGGGCGGCGCAAATAGGAGCTATTTTAAGCATGTGTGCAACATGACAACTGTTTTGAAGTATTGTACAGTAACAACTAAAGTCTCTTTAATGTTTATGTTGTACTATTACTACAAAACAATCTAAAATAAAGGGATTTTAAGATTATTAAAGGTGGGCTGTTGCCTGAGTCCAATGCATTTCTGCCTACTTCCAGTCAAGGACTTGTCCCAGTTGGTTGTCCCCATTCTAAATAGAAGTCTATGTAGGAGAACTGCCATTGGACTGGCCCCATGAAGTGAACGCAGTTTGCGTAACTCTGTCTATATCTAAGGCTCTGGTAGACATGAACCTAAACTAATACACATAGGTTCTTTATTTAGTAGTGCGCCGTCCATCCAGTGATTACACTGGCCTGGGGTGCAACCCAAAGAAAGAGAAAAGGACAAGAAACTCAGTCACACTGCCAGGCAGTCAGAACAGGAGGGAGTAGAAACTAAACAAACACAACTCATAAAACACAAAAGAGAACTAAATATATTCTGTGGAGAACATTACCTGTGGGTAGCAGATGAGCTGCCTGTACAGTTCCTCATCAAAGGACCTGACATGTCCACTATTGACATTTAGGACAGGCTCTCCGACAACACTGATCTACAAGGGAAAAAAAGCAAATTATGTTACAGAAAGGCCATAATATTGATGCTCATTTACAGTTGCTCTCAAATATTTAGGTCAGGGATGGGAAAACTGGCGGCCCGGGGGCAACATGCGGCCCCCACATTCATATATTATTTATTTCATCCGTTACAATTCCAAACATGGTCATGTTTGTTCTTTAATTACTTCGGTCTATAGATTAACATTTTAATACTTCTCATTAAACTACTACCGGTAGTCTGTTTTTATGTCCAATGTATTTTGTTCATAAAGTCAACATAACTATAACTAAATGCATTTGAAATTATCTGAAAAGAAAAGGTTCGTTTTCAGGATTCCAATTAAAATTATTCAGGATTTAAATTCAAATAGCTGATCTACAAGCTCAAAACGCATCGCAGTGCGGCGCGTTTTGAGCTTGTAGAGCGGCTATTCTTTTGCTACTACAGTACGCTCCTCTGGAGTGAGTGTGGAAATATAGTGGCCCTCTCCATCTCCGTCAAAGTTGCCCACCCCTGATTTAGGTCATAGCCCATTAGCCCCAAATTGATATGCATTTGGGTTGCACTCAGACCCCCTGCACCCATCTGTAAAGCTTGTGTGCCAGGGAGTTACGGGAACCTCCAAAAAGAGATGCGTTAAAAATCTTTTCAACACGATTCAAAATGTTTCACGATTCATGATTTTCTTTTTAATAGTACATCTACTATTTTTGAAAAGTGATTTTGATGCTATATTCACTTATATGGGGTCCCTAGAAACCCAATTTGAGTATCTGACCTCTTCCAGCTTCTGCATGTACAGCGGCTCATTCATGTCCAGACCGGCGTTCTCGTCCTCATTGGAATTGGTATCGATGAATCTCTGCAGGAACCTCTGTGGGCAAGCCGGAAAACACAAACATTACATTGACTTGGAGATATTTTGTGACATGAGTTTGTTTTATGACCTTTTTTTTTCTTTTTTCCTCGTAATTTTTTATCCCAAGATTTTGTAACCCATTTTTTCCACAGGGTGTCGATTTTCTAATGTAATCCTGGGCTCTTACACTCAATCCGTCAACCTGGGGAGAGCAACGGACTGACCTCATGCTTCATTCAGTGCATGAGGAGTCCAAGCTGCTTCTTTTCACCTGACAGGGGGGGGGGGGGGGGGGATTTCCCTGGTTGCACGTAGCGTGTGGAAGGAACACGTTATTCCAACCAGTGCCTTTCCCCTCCATCAGACGCCCCGACTGGCCCAGGGGGAGACAGTTTTTATGATCTTTATTTGAGTTCTCTCTTTTTACTTTTCACTGTAACGCTGTTCGTAAATGTGCTCAATAAAGTTGTAGTGGTTGAAATGATCAGGATACACATTTAGGCCTGACATCGAAATTAAAAAAATGTCTTCTAAATCCTGAAATACCTATGTTTCTGTATCAGTGGTGCTCAATATTTCATGTCAAGGACCCCAAAAATGATATGTAATTGGCCACCGACCCCCATCTGAAAATATATTATTCCAGGAACCCCTCAGAAGCAAAGATTTTAAAAACGTTCGCTCTGAAATAATAATAATACAATTTAAAAAAATATATATATATACACACACACACACACACACACACACACACCGGTATATTCAAGATAAATGTATTTGTCATTCTTTCCAACTGCAGCAGCAGAAGAAAACGAAATTGCGATGTGCTGAGTGCACGGGCCGCAGCAACATGGGTCACGCCGCCACAAACTTCTCTTTACATCAGAGAAATATACAGTATATATAGATTTAAAAAAAATAGCAGACCTACAAGCGGCACCGAGTGCCGCGCTACGAGCTTGTAGATCTGCTATTTTTCAATAGCTAAAGTATAACAATAATGCTTAACCCATTCTGACCGGGAACCCATTTTGGTGTCAGCATCATGTTATGCTTTAGCTATTGAAAAATAGCAGATCTACAAGCTCATAGCGCGCCACCGAGTGGCGCGCTACGAGCTTGTAGGTCTGCTATTTTTGAAAAATCGAAGAACGACTTGACATTTTTAGAATCTGATCTCGGGTCAGAATGGGTTAATCAGACCAGTGTGTCCCCAGTGGAAACCTCGTGTGAATCTGATCTCAGGTCAGAATGGGTTAAAACACCAAAAGGGGGTTCCCGCCCCGAAAAAGGATCAACATGGTTGTCTCATACCTGAAACTTCTCCTTACAGGTTCCCACGTTGACATCCGTGCCCCAGATGACCAGCCTCTGGCCAGCATTCTGTTCAGCGGCCAGTGTTCCATCCGTACTTGGCTGGGAGAGACACATGAATGAAACACAACGTTATAGAGCAACTATATGGTTCGTTTCTCGGTTTCTGTCATCATGATTACATTGTGTGTAAATGTTATTTTTAGAACCACTTTCAACCTGGCATCCAATATTTTCGGCACGTCATTATAGGGTTTCAGAATAAAACGGCGCACATCCGCCAAACTGTTAAACTTAACAAATATCATGAACCCAAAAAAAAGCAAGGGCTCGCAACTCACTTTGTAATGCCTCCGGGTAAATTTATTCACAATCACAGCAGGCAGGATATACAACGTTTCGACCCGTATTGGTCTTTCTCAAACATTTCAAATAATGTCAAAATTTGGAAAAAAGATTTTGTGAGCTTACGATTCATTGCATGACAAAGCTTAGATATGGCTTATGTACACACACACACAATGCATGAGGTGAAACAATTACCACTCCGACTAGTGACTAATATAATCTTTTGTTTACACCGACCTGCTCAGAGTGCAGATCCACTTGATGTGCCTTTCGGACTGAGCCCAAGTCAGGGCGCTGTCTGGCCGGGGTGCCCCGCACGCCACTGCGTGGGGTCCCCTCCACTCTGGAGCTCGGGGTCCCATACATCAGAGGAGAGCTCATGTCAATGTCACTGGGAGGGACTGAAAGATAAAGCAAGCCATCATTCAAACCTTAAGTTAACTGAAGATTGTTGTCCATCTCAGGCAAAATTGTATATATATATATATATATCGTTGAATTCTCAGTTAAGTTGTATTTATGTGAAATAACTCCTGGGGGGTCTACCTGAGGGACGTGGGCTTGACAACAGTGAATTGTCCTGGACCACTGCAGGGCTGTTCATGTCAGTGGGTGGAGAGGTAGGCATCATCGGTAGCAGATCCCCAGTGGAGGAGTCCAGGCCTCTGCGTCGTTGGGAGGGAGGAGAGATGGGTCCCTCACTTCCAGCTAGAAATAGGTAAATACCATCATCACATTGTGGCTGTACATACATAGTAGAGACAGATGACGTCCAGATACTGTATCGGCATCTGCCCTTTTTGGTCATATCGGGTCATATCGGTATCGGCGAATCCGACACAGGGGTAAGGGGTTGACACTATGGCAGGTAAATAAAAATGTTGGGGCATGTGGAGTTTGCTTTCAAGCATGCATGCTTGAAACTGCAAGTGCACATTTGAGGGAGGAGTCTGCTATAAACACAACATGTATAGCTAGCTAGCTATAGACAACACGAGATCACAACACTGGTATCGGTATCGGCTAACACAGAAACTGTGGTATCCGTAACTAAAAAAAAAATCGGGACAGCCCTAATACATATGTTCTTTATTTAGTAGTGCTCCCCCCCCCCAGTGATTACACTGGCCTGGGGTGCAACCCAAAGAAAGAGAAAAGGACAAGAAACTCAGTCACACTGCCAGGCAGTCAGAACAGGAGGGAGTAGAAACTAAACAAACACATACCGGTACACAACTCATAAAACACAAAAGAGAACCCTAGGAGTCCTTTACAGTGAAAATGTGGGTTTTTTTTAGCCTGCTTTTAAAGTCCCTAGGGTGGTAGATTTGATGCATCATTTTGCACACTGTGACAGACAGACAGACAGACACACACAAACACACACACACCAAGTAGTTCAGCGCTGAAGGCATAGCGGTGCCGGTGTCTAAGCTTAAAGACTTGCTTTCACCAGAGCACAGCACAAGTCCCTTTACCAGTAAAGTAAGAACATATGTGTTCAACTTACGGGTTGATGGGTTATCGGGCCTGTCACGTTTACGGCCCGGTGTTGAAGTTGGGGAAGACATTGTACTAGTCAGAAGTTCTGGAAATAAAATGGATCATCCAAATGAAATAAATTGAATGTTAGCAATAGCATACAGTCACCGTAGTCACGGTCAAGCCAATAACTAGAATGACATGCGGTTGCGGCCAGCAAACAATAGTCGTACTGGCAGACAGTAGCCTACTTTTCACTGGTAGAAATCCGTAGAGAAAATATATATATCATATATGTAATAGAACATACATACAGTAGTGTGCGCTTCGTATGTGCGACATGCAGTTTGTGCGATGTACAAATGGATTAAAATAAACAACTTTAACAACCTGTATTTCACCTACTGTTGTGTGTACGTCCGACTGCTGTAGATCTGGCGCGAAATAGTGAGTGACGTAATTTTCGCGGGGAACTTCGGACCAATTGCAAGCCTATGCGTTCTGTGCGCATACCCCACTGGCAGAGGGTGTAAACACTCCGTTTCCATTTCGGGACATCGGATACAAAAGTATTTTAGGGGCTTATTAAATGTGAAGACTTTTGTGTATTTAATAAATAAAGAACACAACAATATTATTCTGCATATCAGTTTGAAGATACCATGCCATTAGGTTTGCTCTGTTATGTTTGTCTTACCCACACACCTAACATGGTTTCGTCCAAAACTTCCTTCTCGGGGGCGCTGGCCCCCTTGTAGTAATAGTTGTTGGCCACTGCGTGGCGCAAGTGAGGCGGCATCAAAAACACGACGCTGGAAAAGTACAGCGCGCCTCTTAATTTTATTGGGGACAGCATATAAAAGAGTTTATGAGAAGTCAAGGTCACTATATAGTCAGTCGTCACTTACGATAACATTATCCACTTTTAAATGAATGGAACACGCTATTGTTAAACATACGCGTATGAAAGAAAGTGTTTATGTGTCTATATCTGACCATTTTCTGACCCTTTTGCTCATACATTCATAATAATGAATCAGTAACTTCCTTTTAAGATCCACGGAAATCAAGCTAAATTTGCCTTATTTACTTGTGGCCAGTGTTGAAGTGCTACTTTTAGATGTGTGTGTTGGGGGGGGGGCGCCTTGCGTGCACGTGCACAGCATGCACAGACCTTAGAGTTTATTAAATATAATAATTAATATATCCTCTCTAAGGCACAGACACACACTATAAAAACATGCAGAATTGCAGATGTGTGTAGCCTATTTATTTAGAAACAGGGGTTTACAATGCTTAATCCAAAAAAGTAAATGAGAAGTCAAAAAACTGATTTTCTTGCCCCCAAAATAATTGTAGGTGAGAGAACACTACACCCCTGTCTGTGGCTAAATGAATAGCATCAGACAGGCAGAGAGCTGGTCGTAATTATATAATTTTTAAATAGGACTCATTCTGGTTGATCGGATTGAGAGAGAGAGGGTGTGAAATGCCAATGGATATCTATTCAACAACGTTTCGACAGTGATAGTATCTGTAGGATAGGATAGGATCTGCGCCATTTAGGCCTAAAATTGTCTATACTAGGCTATTCCAGACCAGTACGAGCATTTATTTTAGTAGTGAGTGAACTGCTAGTGCTGGCAAATCTGAGCTCAATTGATTCCAACATTCTATTCCTGTATAAACAACATTCAGATTAGTCGTGTGTAGACTCGAGGGTGGCAGCATGAAAACAAACGCACGCACATGCAGTCACGCACACACACGCACGCGCGCATGCACACACACGCCCTTCTCTCATCAAATAGGAGTAAAGTAACGTGACGTCAGAGAGGGGCGGATTGTTGTCTTGACGTCATCGCGGGAGAGATACAAAACACACTCCGCGAAATGCACACACTTCAGAGAAGTCTTTACACTTTATGACAGGACCTTTATACCCACAAGACAACATCCGACAACAAGACAACCTTCTGGGGAGGTTTCTGAACTAAACCCGACGTGTCTAAAGTAGCAAGAGGAACGCAACTGGACTAGTGCAGTTTTACTGGGGCGTTTTAACTTTATTTTTTTTAAAGTCAGCTGATTAAATAATAACAGTTCCCCCTTTCTGTGTGTGTTGGGGGTACAACACCATCAAACAACTTAATAACTTCAATCCGATCCCACGTGGGGAAGGACACTACCCGCGTTCATGTGTGACTTATACAGTCTGGACTCACGATGCAACATGAGTTGGGCAATGGAGCCTGCTAACTTCTACGAGAACAACAAACTGAGTGCTCTCCAGGGGGTCTGCACTGGCAAGCCGGGGAGAAGCGACCACCATGGAGGCGGAGGAGAGGACACTACTAGCATGGTGGAGCTGAGCACGGCGGCTCCGGCCATGTACGACGACGAGAGTGCAATAGACTTCAGCCAGTACATCGAGACTATGACGGCTGTGCCCAACTTGGAACTGTGCAACGACGATCTTTTCCTGGAACTGTTCAATACTGTGAAGCAAGAGAAGGCCGACTTCTACAACATGCCCAACTCGACGTCCAGCGGCGGCGGCATGCAGCTGTCAAACAACTCGTCGCAATACGTCGCACTGGGCGAGAGCAAAGCCGACCAGGGTGCATTTGACAGCGGGGTCTTCAGCGCGCCGATCAAGCAGGAGTCGGACTGGAGTGACAGCGACGCCTCGTCCTCCCTGCCCTCCCAGATCAAGACCTGCGCGCAGACCTCGGTCAGCCTGCCCATGGGGCAGCCAACACCCCCGACCACACCGGAGCCCCTCTCCGGCGGCAGCTCCGCCAGCTCCTCCCCTCGGAAGATGGGGAAGGAGAAGGGGAAGAAGTCCGTTGACAGGTACAGCCACGAGTACCGCCAGAGACGAGAGAGGAATAACATTGCCGTGCGGAAAAGCCGGGATAAGGCGAAGCAACGCAACACGGACATGAACGATAAAATGATTGAACTGGGTGCAGAGAACGACAGGCTGCACAAAACCATTGAGCAGCTAACTCGAGAGCTCTCTGGTTTGAGAGATTTCTTTAAGCAGCTACCAAACCCTTCCTTTGTGGGGTCCACAAATAACAGTCTGTGACAAACCAATGTCGCATCTATGAACTGAGTTTTTGGAAGACATACCTCAACACAGACATTTCGTTTACCATCTGTAACAGATGTACTTTTAAGCTTACCATAATGGCACTGGAAATATTTGTTGTTGCTGCCATACTCTTGTCCTTTTTTTGTGGGAAATGTCCTTTTCTATATTAAATTATTTTACCACTTCATTTACATGTTGTTATACCTTTATATGGTACATGTTTTATAATTCCAGACTTTGTATAAGAGCCAGAGCATGATCTTTTCTATAGTTTGTATAAAACCTTTGAAATATTTTGTCAATTGAATCTGTAATAAAATTGCTGAAAAGATATATATATGATGGGTCTGGTTTCTGACATCCCCTGGACCACGGGGGAAAGCTCCATATACACATGCACACATTTAGTATGTTGGAATGTTGAGTGACTTGTTGTGAGATTGTGGTTTATCCCCATTTGTCTTTGTATACTCAAAGGAATATATAGAAAACCAACTCAAAAATACATCTTTTACTGAGACACAGTACAACACAATACATTTGGATAAAAAAAAAGGTAGATTCCCCCAAGCGCCGTTGATCATATAGCCTTAGAAACCTGAGTGAGCAGGAACATTCTGGAACCACGTGCGTTTGGGTTTGACAGGCAATGCTCCTCCGGTCTACCCTTGGACTGTCAAACTCCTGGTACACAAGATCACATATCATAAACAAACAAGACCTTGTGTCCTTCCAGTCCATTCACTTTAGCTGACGGAGGCCTTCACGAGGGGGTCGATCTGGCTCTGACCTGACCAAGGCCTAGTACACAGATCCTTGTAGCCAGCTGAAGGCCTGCAAGGATTGATTTCATTAGCTCTTCAGTGTGACAGCCTCTCAGAGGCGGATTTCTTCCAGGCCGATCCACAAGGCAGGTTTCCTGGTGACGACGCGGACGTACGCGCTGAGGGGGCCCACCTCCTTCCCCAGCACATTTTCCATCTCGTAACCTGGGAACTGCAACAGATGCTATGTCAAAAAACATGCTTGGCTGTCCTGCTGCCGCTATGTTGCGACTATACCTAACTTAACATTTTATTTACCACCTACTTCACACACTGACAGTATAATTTGACTTGGGGAGAATGGTAGAAATGGACCGTGATTGATTGATCCAACCATTTTTTACTGTGTATTTGCATGTTATCAGGCCAAGTTACATACAGTAGGAATCAGATAACATTGATTTTACAGCATACAAGCCCCACAACATTAGTTATCAATGCAGGTGCTGGGTGATAATGTCAGGTGTTCTTGTGGTAAAAATTCCTTCAGGAGCACTAATGATCTGCATGAGTCAGAGAGGGAGTCAGTCATGCACAGTCCATGCCTGATAAGCTCACGTTATGATATGAACAGATATCAGAGTACACATTGGAAGAGGATCAAATGCACTGTGCAGTTCAATAAGAGGCATAACACAGCAATCGAAAGAAACCCACCTCATTGTTGCGTTGTTGGCCGGTAGAGTCTAGGACTGACATGATTGTGTTTTGTTGCAGCTGTGGAAAATAAGGGGGAAATCATTACAATCGCTGTGGTCAATTCTGGCGTTCTTTTGTCAGCTAGATAAATTGTAAACGACACTGCTAGCGGAACTCCTTCGATATGCAGATGTGTTGATGATGGTATCATTTGGTTAGCAATATAAGCATCATCTGACCGTCCAGCAAAATACTGTAGGTGGCACTTGTTTCTATACTTATATATGTAAAATAACAATAATATACAGTAAGTATGTGAAACAATGCTATTTAATGGCATGATTATTCAGGCAATCGTCACATGCAAGTTTTCCAAAACCGCTGTAATACTGTAAAGCTCAAACATTTCATTATCTGTCCTTTACCACTAAACATATTTAACCACATAAACCCTATACACTTCATTGACTGGGCTCCTCCAGGGGTCTATATACTTTGTCCCAATCGATTGATTGAATACTTTATTTACAGTTTGCAAATAGTACGTCACCTTAAAACAGCCAATCTGCAAGCATAGTGCACTTGTAGACTTCTTTTGTTTGCATATTATCACAGAATGTTCACCTATATTATGGCATGCCCAGTAGAGGAACGCTAAGGGTTCATGTGGTTAAGAAAGCTGTTAATATTCACAGCGTATGAAATGTTTTAAATGGTGGGGGGGGGGGGGGGGGGGGGGGGGGTCGTCTTCTCACCTTAACCTTCACAGTGCAATTACTCAGTGAAGTCCTCAGGAACACCTCAAGCCGCATGTTCACCGTCGGCTCCTTCAATGCAGAGTTACACGAAGCACAGCGGAACTCTTGACTGAGGTTAAGAGGAAGGACAGACATGAGTTGGTACAGATTTTTGTCATTGAAATTCGTGTTAAAAATGAGCTTTTTTTTTTTTACCGTAAATCAAGTATCGAGAACTCACGGGCTTTCCGCTGACGTCTCCAAGCAGTCACTTGTGCACAGGTTGCAGACTGGCCAGGAGTAAGCAGTGTTCTCATCCACACCAACTATCACCCCTGCACAGCGCGCACACCAAGCAAAACAGGAGATATATACACACATTTGTTATTTTACGGCATCCATAAAAGGGGGGGGAAAAATCTGTACATTCTGCATGTATTTACAATTTGCAGATTATTAAAATGCATTTCAGGTCATTTCAAAATGGTAATGGAGTAAGGAGAAATGAAAATGTAAGATTTGTTGTGTGTGTGTGTGTGTGTGTGTGTGTGTGTGTGTGTGTGTGTGTGTGTGCGTGAGAGTGAGAGAGATAAGAGAGGAAATCATCCCTTGCATTTTTATGAGATTTAAGTGATAAATAAACCAGAAATGTACTCCCTTCTCAAACACCATCTCTCTTGACAACCAGGGAAGCAAGGCCAACAAACAAATGTTAGACCTTAAACGAAAGGTTACAGAATCTCTGTACTGACAAAATAACCTCTTGTAATTTCGGTTCTAAGCCTTTTTCTCTCCCCCCCCCAATGGCCAGATGCCAGAACATACAACTTGCTTACGAGCGCAAAAAGATAATTTGCGCTCTTGTTATATTTTTCCGCCACCTGATAAAACATGTTTAGTCAGTGGGGCTGCCAGAACTATTGAGTTCATAGGGTGGGATCTTTGCCCTCCCTCCGTGACATGAAACCAACAGATGCAGATCATCATCAGATTCAGCCGGCCCCCCCCCCACACACACACACACACACACACACACACACACACACACACACACACAAGTGCACACACACACACACACACACACACACACAGTCACACACAGAGTAGATCTGCTATTTTTCAATAGCTAAAGTATTACATAATGCTTAAAACACCTCATAACCTGAAAAAGACGTGGGACTGTTATCTTAGATATCATGACCACAATGATCAATACAGATACATACTTTGTTGTACATACAATATCAAAAATGGTCAATCTCCAAATGCACAATGTGTCACGAACTTGTGCTTGTAGATCTGCCATTTTCACAGTTCTCTTATTATGACAATAAGAACGCCTAGGGTTCATGTGGTTAAACCATTAAAAGGCATTTCACATAGCATTTCCTGCAAAAAAATCCTACACTACATGTTTGTCACAGAGCAACAAATAACAAATAACTACCTCAAAATAGCTTTAATTTGGTCAAATTGGAGAGAGAAAATCTGAAAGGGTTAGGGGGGGAAAAATGCAATATGCAAATAAAATACAGTTCATGGGGGCTGTAATAGCGTGCAGCGTTGATAGTTGAATAGAGAAATTCCCATTCTAGCCGTTAAGTCTTACACTTTTTTCACCAGAACAGTGTGACCCGAATATGAAATCTTAAACATAAGAAGGACCAGACGTGTTAATGTCACCGAGAAACGGACAAATCCACCGCATTTTCATGTCTTTGCATTTTGTAAAAAATGTTCCTGAGACTTGAAAATGGCCAAACAATGACAAGCTTGTGCACACTGTGAATGTAGAGCGATGCTTTAAAACCACATGAAGGCCTCTCTGACAATAATACAAGAGGGCATAACCGTAAACTCCAAGAAACCACAAGTGGCTTTTCTGTCTCACAGAAGAATAACACATTAACTAGCATGCACGATTTAGACTTGGGTTGCATGCCATGTTGTGCAGCGAAACATGGCAGATCTGGTGTGCGAGATCTACTAGCTTAGCTTGTATAGATCTGGTGTGCGACACCAGCACGTAACCAAGTATAAATTAGGCTTTGTGCTCTTCACCTTCATTTAAATTGCATTGAATTGAGAGAGAGAGAGAGAGAGAGAGAGAGAGAGGAGAGTTGTTTAGAGTTAACACTAGAGAAAGTAGGAATGCTAAAAGTTTAAACACCCGAAAGTACCGAAACAATGTAATTCATTAGTAAACAATTCCTGAAATGGTAGGCCTTACTTATCATTGGTATTCACTATACTCAACTTTTTATCATCATCTAGCTGACCATTTAATTGCACAAAATAATTTGATCACCTTGGAAATTAACTATAACATCTGTGAGTTTGACACACTACACTGACGAAGACAGCATGTTAGCATAACGATGAAGACATTGATGGAAGAACGTTCAGCCGTGGCGACTTGGTAAACTGGCGAGTTCTCTCCGGTAATCCCTCTGGAGGAAATAGCCCCAAGATGACGGGAGTTATACAGGATCAAAACAACAAAACACTAGGATTCAATGGAAGGGGCAGATAGATACTGACCTGTGAGTGTGCAGAGGGAGTTGGGTGCGGTTTCAGGAGACAGGGGATCAAGCCTCACTGGTCGGGGCAGTTTCTGCGACCGTTGGGGCACGGTCAGGGACCGCGACGCAGGAGACTCTGGTCTGGCTGTGCACTCCAGACGGCCCTCGTTATCGAGAGGGTGCAGCAGCTGCACCACGGTCTGATCCGAGCATAGGATAGCACCTACAGTTTTGAGATGAAATTGTGATTATTATTGTATTTCTTGAAGCTTGTTGTTCAACGGTGCACTCACTACCTGGCCAAATATATCTATCCATGAATTCTAAATGTTTCAAGCAGAGATGACGGATATACTTATATCTTTCATTCATTCGTTTCATTTTATTCAACACATTCTGGACGGGAACCCCTTTTGGCGTTTTAAGCATTATGTTCTACTTTAGCTATTGAGAAATTGCAGCTCTGCAAGCTCGTAGCGTGGCACCGAGTGCTATATTGTGATATATTGATATATTCTTTCAGAGTGAACGTTTTTAACTAAATCTTTGCTTCGGGGGGGGGGGGGGGGGGGTGCCTGGAACAACATATTTTCAGATCGGGGACCACTGACATAGAAAGGTGGGTTTTCCAGAAAACTATCAAGATTTAGAAGACATTTTATAGAATCGAGCTCAGGTCTAAATGGCTTAACAGGTTTTCACAAGTTATAGAATTAGCAGCTCAAAGATTTGATACTTTGGTGGGGCTGTTTTTATTTTCATGTACAATTTCACAAAAAATGGATACCGCAACAGAAAACCATTTCCTGATTCCTTAAATATGAATAGAAGATGCTATAAAAAGGAGCTGCTTTGGATGGACAAATGTGTCCACGACCACTAACCACTTGCACCTGTGCAAACAGTCAGGTGACTGCAAACATAAATGACATCGCTAACGTAATATTTGCAATGTATAGATCAAGACTGTAAAGCTAGAATAAAGCACTCTCATGCAGCACATAATACCTCAAAAGGGTTATTTTCAGTTCACGAGTGTAAAATCGAAGGATTGCAATGTGGAACTAATAACGCGACAACACTACGGGTCACACTACCGCATTCTTTGACGGCGTCTCTGACCGACAGTTCGCAGGCAGTGGTCGAGTTCAGCGCGTTGACGACAGAGGAAGTGAGCACACAGGAAGCGCCCACGTAGACGGCCAGCGTTCGTCTGCATGCGGGCCCTGCTGTCTCTTCTCGCTCGTCCTGAAGACTGGGGTCTGTTAGCACCAGCCAGGTTTCACCTCGGCCTGCATCGCTACTCTACGATGTGTGTAGTCGGTGTGTGTGTGTGTGTGTGTGTGAGAGAGAGAGAGAGAGAATGACAAGAGAAAGTCAGGCATTGCAGCAGGCAGATACAAAACTAAACAAGTGCACAGTCAGTGACAAAAACAAAAACATTACCGGTATATATATATATATAAAATAAAATAAACGGACTATGAAATGAAATAAACCTTCTGTCCAAGAATAATGGAGGAAAAAAAATGCTTTTATTTGTTTCTACATATCAGAACAAATAATGGTTACTTTACAGTACCGACTGTATGTAGAAATAAAATGGCGTCCCGGAGTGGACTGAGTTAGTATGTAGCAAAGTCCAGCGCTTTGTTCTGAGGCTCTTATCTCACATGTGGTCAAGGTGCAAAGGTTTCACTGATCAATGGCGAACGCCCCGGGGGCCCCTTATAGACTGTTATACACACATAGATATGAATGCTGGCCTCGAGAGTCAGCACCGACTCTTATCGGCTAGTTCAAATTATCTCAAACCGATGAGTCCCTATGCACAAAAAAAAGGCTTGGGAAAGAAAAGAAAAAAACATTCTGCATTATTTGAGTTTTTTTGTTTTGTTTTAAACCACCTGCATTCTCTTGTACACGACAGTAACGGCAAAACTGCAACGGTGGCCTTTGGGCTCGACCTGAAAACAAAGATATTTGTTACAATTGCAATACAATTCACTACACAATGCACTACAATTTTTGTCACACGCTGATTTATGGAATGAATTAGGGAGATACTGTAAAAAAACAAAAGGAACACAATATTCAGGCATTTGGGTAACATCTCAAATGGTACAGTAGCTAGGGGTGTGTGTGTGTGTGTGTGTGTGTGTGTGTGTGTGTCACCTGCAGTGCATCTCGTAGGGTTCTTTGCATTGGGGGAAGGTAGAGAGGAGACACATGCGGTCCCGTTATGTGTTCCAGAGAGCCTTCCTGACCTGACAGTAGGTAGCAGAAGCTAGGCGCTGACCCCGGAGGCCGACTTGCCTATTAAAAACCACACGATACAAACAGACCACGTCAATCTATACGGCAGTGTTGTTTTCGTCGACTGAAACTAAAGACGGAGAATGTTCGTCGACTACCTTTTTCCACTGACAAAAACTAAACGGAAACTACATGAGAACTAAGCTATGATGACTAAAACTAAGACTAATATACTGTCGATTTTGTTAACAAATAAAAACTAAACTAAAATGGGACTAGTATCAAGGGACTAGTGGACAAGTATAAGTATAAGTCATTTTACACTTGGTTGAATGCTGAAAATAGCTGATCTACAAGCTCACAACGCGCCGCGCTAGATCAGCTATTTTCAGCAATTTTCAGCATGTGTAAAATCAGTCATTATGACGGCATCAAGGCCCACCAAAAAATATTAGTCGACTAAATCAACTGTACATTTAGTTGTCAAAAATCTTATGATACTTTAGTCAACTTAAACTAAACACTAAAACATTCCAGGTGACTGAAATGCGACTAAAACGAAATGAAAACGTTTCAAGAGACTAAAATAGAAATTTGCTGCCAAAAACAACACTGTTATACAGTAACATTTGGAGTGTTTGTGTGTCTTCTGTCTGTGTGAGTTTGTCCTGAGCTAATCTCACAGACCTCACACCTGTATAGACAAGTCATACAGAGCCACACTATAAACCGTGTGTAAAGAGCTTTTTATTTAACTCAAGAGAGTACAAATTGAGCTCCTTTTGGTTCCATTTGTACACGCTTGGCGTTACAAATGGATAAATAAATATAACGAGAACATGAGTGTGCTCTCTGACCGGTGAGACCACTAATTGAAGAAGAATTCACTGTGCATACCTGAGGATAAGGAATCAAATGGCCCTCCTAAGGCTCCATTTGTACACTCTTGGGAGTTACAAATGGATATAAATTAACACTGAGGATTCTTCTGTGATTACTTAAGGAAATGCAGACCGTATAGGTTGGTTTTCTCTGTATGTAGTCGTTATTGATGTATTTGTCACTGTAATATGGTCATCAAATGATCTAGACATATTTCTCCCAAGGCAATGATTGTGATGATTAATGATTATTAGATCATATTTCAATAATTCCCATACACTACTAGGTGAGTTCGACGTGGTGTCCCCGTGCACTTTCAGGGGTATCGCCGGGGGCCAGAGACTGTCAATTAGGTTGAAGAGCCTGGTGCACCTGAGTAGAGAGAGAGAGAGAGAGAGAGAACGAGGGAGTGTGTGAGTCAGGTCACAGGTGGGAGGTATTGAACAGGGATTAAAGAATAGAGAATCAGGAATAACAGACAGGTGTTATCACACGCAGTTTCACTTCCATTGAAAGGCAAAATGTGTTTAGACAGAGCTCCTTTTACAATTCACAGGCTCAACAGAGAGCATGCTCTGACTGGTAGGGGGGGGGGGGGGGGGGGTTGGGGGCAATTATTTAGTTCTTAGACTTGGGAACAATTCTACAAATGTCTTCTGAATCCCGACAGTTTTCTGAAATAACCTATGTTTCTATATCAGCGGTTCTCAATATTTCATTTGAAGGACGCCCAAGATTATATGTAATTGGCCACCGACCCCCATCTGAAAATATATTGTTCCAGACTTCCAGTGACACCCCCCCCCCCCCCAGAAGCAAAGATTTGAGTTAAAAACGATTGCTGTGAAAGAAGATTTGTGCCACATTTTCATGATTTATTATTATTATTTTCAATAGCTAAAGTATAACATAATGCTTAGTTAAAACACCAAAAGGGGAACAAAGCTCATATAACCACTGTAAATTACATTTTAAAGTAAAAAGTAATTTAACAGATGTTTTTGTTTCATTTGACGTGCAGAAATAAGTCAAAGACATTTTAAACATGTGCTACACCATGACATTTGCCCCTATTCCCACCCTCACACATAATTCTCAATGAATGATGGATTTGAGACAGAAATTGTGTTAGATTACAGAGGATGTGCAATAAAAAAAAAAAACGCAAGGACATTAGATACTTGATGTAGACGTGGCAGTAAGAGGTAAAAAAAAACCCCCAAAAAAAGCAACCAAGACCACACTGAACCAACCACCTTCAGTGATACACACGCTAGTGACACAGAAACATCCACGTTTTTTTCTAAGAAAGACTGAGTGCACACGTTGTTGCAGGGCAAAAAGCGCGGCCCGCGCCGGGGCGGCTGCGGCAGTCAGTCAGTCTCTGGCTTCTTAATAACCTGTTAGTCAGCCCTCTTAATCACAGGCTTCCTTTTGTATAGGGAACTGGCTCTGCAGCCCATTCAGGTCTGGCGAGGCCTCGCTCGGGGATGAGCTCACACAACAACAGACCAATGTGTCCTCCGTGCACCTGAGCAGTGTTTGCTGCCACATTTTCGGAGACAAACAAGCAACAAAACCGGGTCTAGGAAAACGAGCCCCCCCCCCAAAAAAAGAAAAAAGCGACGTGAGCACTTTAACCTAAATACTGCGTAGTATACCTCAGCACCAACTCGTATCTGGTAATGAGGCTCTCTCTGGCACAAAACCTTTTCAGATGGGGTTCAGGGACAAATGCATATTAATATGGGGGTCCATGACATGACATTTATTTGAGAACCACTGGTTTAACTCATATTTCGCCAATTGTGCCTTTCGACGCAACCCGCAACTACCATAAGCGACTTTGCGGGGAAAAAACAAGCCCAAGGTCGCTCATAATAAGCCGACATGGCAACACTGCACCTGAACTCCTCGGGTGAAAAAGTTAATAGCAAAGCCCCGACCGATGCCAGAGTCCCAGACTGCCAATTATTACCAACGTTTCAACAGGCATTTTGTCATAATCAATTTAGAGAATAAGAACCAAAGTGACTTCTTCAGGCATGGGAGATGCCTGAAGGTCTTGTTTTGACCGAAACGTTGCTTAAGTAAGCAATAGTGTTTCCTAAGTGCAGACGGCATGCAGTTCAGCTCATTCTTCTTATTCTCTACAATGATCCCTGCCTACAATGCCTTCCTGTCATGATCCATTTTACTTTAATTAAAGTAACATTTAAGAAGTCGCATGCACGCTATCCGCCTGGGTGACGTCAGACTGCTGGGCGAGCGCTGGCGCTTTGGCACAGATCAACATCTGGAATGAATTCTGTACTGGCCATATATGGAGATCTAAGGGTGGCAGCGGGGGCAGTGTCTTGAGTGTACAGGGTTTGATGAGGGCCCAGGTAAGGCCGGGCCTTACGTTTCGGGCCTGTTAAGAACTCGTTTTTGCCGGCTGCCTAATAACTTTGGGACGGGCCCGAAAGGGAGACATCGAAGAGGAAGGATGGGCGGGGAGGATCAACATATGGAATGTCAGAACAGGTCAGCTCCATATATGAAGATGGTGGCATGATGTCACGTGGCGTGATCATATATGGACGTGTGATGTCAAAAGGCGAGACCATATATGGAGGTGTGACGTGACACACAGAAATGCAATTTTTCATAGTAAATGCGACCTACAGTCGCAATGAACAGCTTTTTCAATGAAAAAAATATATACAGAACTTAATTATATTAAAAAACGTAAGGTTAAGTAACTGGTTGGAATAACGTGTTCCTTCCACGCGCTACGTCCAACCAGGGAAACTCCCCCCTGTCAGGTGTAAAGGAGCAACTTGGACACTCCGACATGAAGGAAGCATGAGTTCAAGTCCGTTGCTCTCCCCAGGTTGGCGGAGGGTGTGTAGAGCCCAGGATCACATTAGATAATTGACACAGGGGTGAAAATGGGTTACAAAATCATGGGATAAAAAAATAAAAAATAAAAAAAAACTTAAGCCCCATTCCAATATTTTCAGAAATAGTCTGTCTAGAAGCTCACAACGCAAGACAGAAGCAAAGTCTCAATGAAAAGTGCATGTTAATTTTTCAGTTAACCTGTCATAGAGTCATTAAAATAATTGTTGTTTGGAGGTCTACAATTAAAAGACGACACTTGAAACAACAGGATTTAGTTTCTGAAGATATTTGCAGAATGCACTTTTTTTTTTGATGATCGTTTTTACTGACAGCCGCAGTCAATGGCAATTATAACTGCTAGAAAAGCACCACGGGAATTTTAGATAGACTATTAAAATGTTTATTAGTGTTTGATCAATATTTAACTCATTCTGAACGGGAACCCCTTTTGGTGTTTTAAGCATTTATGTTCTACTTTAGCTATTGAAAAATAGCAGATCTACAAGCTCATAGCGCGGCACCGAGTGCCGCGCTATGAGCTTGTAGGTCTGCTATTTATTGAAAAATGGTGAAAATGTGTTGCAAATCTTTGAATATACCGTATCGTATATTTCAGAGCGAGCGTTTTTTTAACTTTGCTTCTGGGGGGGTCCCTGGAGCTTTTCAGATGAGGGTCGGCGGCCAATTATATATTTTTTTTGGGGGTCCTTTACATGAAAGTGTTTGAGAACCACTGACATAGAAACAGGTTTTTCAAGAAAACCATCAGGATGTAGAAGACTTTGGAGAATCTGTAGAATCTTTTCTCAGGTCTAAATGTCTGCTATTTTTGAAAAATCGTGAGAATGTGCCTCAAATCTTTGAATATATATTGTTACAGAGTGACCATTTTAACTCAATTCTTTGCTTCTAGGTTGGGGTCCCAACATATTTTCAGATGGGGGGACGGAGGCATATTACATATAACTTTTGGGGTCCGTGACATGAAATATTGAGCACCACTGATACATAACAGAAACATGAGGTATTTCAGAAGAATGTCAGGATTTTTAAGACATTTTTTAAATTTCGACGTCAGGCCTAAATGTGTTAAGCAATAATACATAGTGGTACACGATATTGGAACTGCAGCCGTTGGCAGGCGGTCTAAGGCAGAGTGTTGTAGATCATGCCATCATGGTAAAGCAGGACTTTGATGTATCATTATTGCTTAAAACCACAGTTTCATTAGTACTAATTATGAGTGGCAAAACAAAAGAAATTGAAAACAACTTTATTACCAACAGCGGCTGGCTGGCTAGGTTGTAATTAACTATGATATAATAATAAGGCAGTGGCTCTCAACCTTTTTTCATTTGTTATCGTTATTTATTTGGCGATCCACCACGGACCACCATTTGATGACATTTAGCCTCTCAGACCCAAAACTGATCAAAATAACATTCTACATTCTGTAATTGTGTAGACTTCTTGTAAACTAAGTAATGCAGATGTTTTAACAATAATGTAACTCTTGAGAGCGTAAACTTCCACCGGTTGATTACGCACAGGAATACAATGATTGATTGTATTACAATTTAAAAAAACAAAATATGCAAATGAGGCATTATATAGGAATATATTACTGACCTGATAACTGTGTTATCATATATTAATTTACGTATATTGATCCTATACAAAATATAGGTATTTTTAGCCCACTCAATTCATAATTAACGTTCCAATTTTGGAGCTCTGGCTCATGGACTAAGAACCAAAAAGAACTGAACCGGTTCCCATTGGGAACCAACCGGTGGAAAAGGGGGTGCAACCATAGATGCCAGGATATTATAGACTGTGTGAACTAATCAGTTCTTTGGCAATTACCTCTCAAAATAAATCCCCACAGACCAGGAGTTGTGAAGCTAGCGCTTCAACAAAGGGATTCTCAGTGGCGTGTACCAACAAAAAAAAACCCAAAAATCCATTGAAGCATATTCCCAAAAATATTAAACGGGTTACCGGGTACCGCGACTCAAATGTCAGGTCGACGAGGACAAAGTACTCAAAATAATATTTTGTCCTCCTTGACCTGAAATCTGAGAGGAAATATGTGGTATGCGTTTCCTCGAGAAGCCTTCCTTTGACCCAGTGGTGGAAAAACTACTCAATAGTTTTACTTAAGTAAAAGTTACCAATACTGCAATTTAGAAGTACTTCGGAGTTGAGCCAAAAAGGTCAAAAGTATTGGCATCAAAATGTACTTAAAGTACTAAAAGTAAAAGTATTCATATTGCAGAATGTCAAAATGTGTACAAAATCTTTTGAAAATAGCCGACGCATTGTGAGCTTGTAGATCGGCTATTTTCAAAAGATTTTGTAGATCAGCTATTTACAAATGGCCAAAATTGATAGGTGGATAGTGGTTAATGTATGTTTTCTAATCAAAATTAAAATCGCCAAAGTAACTAGTAACGAAAGTTTTCAAATAATTGCAGTGAAGTAAAAGCACAAATCTTGGCTCCGAGATGTAGTGGAGTAGAAGTAGTTTAGAAGTAGTTTGAAAACCCACCTTTTCAGACTCCATCATGGCCCATAGCACTTACCCCACCCCCTTAGATAGCAATTCTGTAGACTTAGATAGCATTTGATACAGACTTATAGCATGTTATGTAAACGGCATAAGTGCATTGTATGTAGTCATAGCACGTCATAGTACATAATGTATATCATAGTAGTATAGATGTATAGCTTATATGTATAGTTTCATTATAGATATTCCACTGTTACTTTCTTAGCTTACGCATGTTTCATGATAAATGTTTTTATGTGATGTATTCCCCATGCTTTTTGTTCTTGCTTAATGTAAGTCGCTCTGGATTAAGAGCGTCTGCTAAATGCCTAAATTGTAAATTGTAAGTAAAAGTACTGGAAAATTGGAAATACTCAAGTAAAGTACAAATACCTCAAGATTTGTACTTAAGTACAGTACTTAACCACCACTGCATTTGACTATGCAAAAAAAAGCATTAAACTGGAGTCCAATTGGAGCCGAATGCCGGCCCATGTCAGTCATATATCTTGACGACCGCAGACAACCCCCAGATACAGTATGTTATTGGGCTATATGTAAACGTATACCCCTTTCAGTCTCTTTACCGGTAAATGTCTTCACGCCAGTTCCTCGTAACTGCAGCTAAACTGGGCTACTGACTCTGGAAACTCACAAGGGTACGCAGGCAGCCGCGTGCGCCTCGGTGTCACCTTACATGTAAACACAAGTGGCACACATGTTGACGAGGAAGCATGATCAGGCATTTTTTTTTGTGTGTGTTTCCAAGCATTAAAGACAAATGCGGATTTCCTTTTTATTGCTGGGAAATATCCCTGAAGAGTTTCTAATGCATGATAAATATTTAATCAAGATCCTCTTAGCAACAAGTAAGAAAGCGATCACACGACGCTGGTACCAACACAGGACCCACCAACGAAAGAACATTGGATGGACATTACTGAGGAACTGTATGTTATGGAAAAACTAACATTCATACTTAGACTACAAGAGGATAAGTTCTATAAAAAGTGGGAAAAGTTGGATCTCTTCTCTCAGCCTAATCGATAATACAAGTGGATTTCAATGAATGTATTTTGTAATATGAAAAATGCAGCCTTGTCTTTTTTTTTTTTTGTTTCTTGTCTTCTTTGTTTGTGCCTTTTTCTCTCTCGTAATGTTTGTTTTGTTGTCTCAGTTTTTTCTTCAAATAAAAATTAAGTGAAAAAAAAAAAAAAAGAAAAGACAAATGCGGAAATTCAAGGTGGATTTGTGTGTACTGTGTGGGGCCCACACGAATGTGACACTCGAGCTAATTATCTAGAGCTTTTTACACGATTTGTCCCCGAGGCTGTTTTTTCAACCAGAATCCAATGACAGATGTTTGATATCACCACCAGCCACTCGCGCAGAGCTGTGTTGTCTGGCAAATGACTGTGGGGAGATGATCTCATATCAATCACCTGCTCCCCTATACACAGAGCAAACCAACAGGTTGACATGTTGGTGATATGCCAATCAGGAAGGCATGTACTGTACATGGGTGCTAATTAAGAACTTAAACCCATTTTGGGGCGGGAACCCCTTTTGGTGTTTTAAAGCATTATGTTTTCTTTTAGCTATTGGGGAAAAAAAACAGATCTACAAGCTCATAGCGCAGCAAATTGTGAAAATGTGGCATAAATCATTGAATATATATTCTTTCAGAGCATTCTTAACTCAAATCTTTGCTTCCAGGGAGTCCCTGGAACGACATATTGTCAGATGGGGGTCCGTGGCCAAATACAGATCATTCTGGTTGAGAACCACTGACATAGAAACATGGGTTTTTCAGAAAACTGGTAGGATTTAGAAGACATTTTGTAGAATCGAGCTCAGGTCTAAATGGGTTATAAGCCATGTTTTATTATTTAATGTATTGCGAAAATACAGTAGATGGTGTTGTTGTGAAACTTGTGATGGTGTAAGCTTGTCGATTTATTTTTGCAATGTTTGCAAAATGTTTGCAGATAATGACCAATTAGCCCCCAAAACAGGGATGCCAAAAAGTAGTGTTGCGTAGCCACTGAGCCACGCACTGCTGGGAAATCTAAATTCAATGAATTGGCTTGGAATCCCCGGAGAAAACCAGTGGTAACAAAAACAATCTCGATACTCATGATAACCCCATATATACACCCTTATGTCTTTGCACTGGTTCTGTGATGCATTTCGAATGGTTTCGTCGACTAAAACTATGACGAAAAATGTTCGTCGACTACCTTTTTTCCACTGAGGAACACTAGATGGAAACTAAATGAAAACTGATGACGATGACTACAACTAAGACTAAATATGCTGACAATTTCGTCAACAACTAAAAACGAGACTAAAGTGTTAGGAAGGGACTAGTGGACAAGAGATCCAGTACAAGTCATTTTATACTTGGTTGCATGCTGAAAATACAAGCTCACAACGCGGCGCAGCGCGACGCGCTGTGAGCTTTTAGATCGGCTATTCTCAGCAAGTGTAAAATCAGCCATTGCAATGGCATTAAGGCCAGCCAAAATACATTTTAGTCGTCTAAATGAACTGTAGATTTAGTCGACTAAAATCGAATGATATCTAGTCGACTAAAACTAGACTCAACACCAAAACATTCCAGGTGACTAAAATGTGATTCAAACTAAATGAAAACGTTTCAAGAGACTGTGGCCCAGTCACTAACAGGAATAGGAATCTTTGGAATCAAATGGCTACGCAAGACTAGGTTTAAAAGTGGTTAATGGGGAGTACTCTCGCAAAGCCAGACGATCAGAGATCTCTGCCGACCGACACGTGTACATGGCGACATCTACATTTCATGCAGTGGCTAGAACAGTGGAAGAAACGGCCATGCGGACAAACCTACACCTACAGGCTACAGGTTTGAAAACAAATCATATCATATCACCGTACCCAAAACGAAGAACCGCCTCAAAGTCCTAGGGTTCCATCTTGCCCCACCCTTTTGTCCCTTATCCCTAAACTTATTTGCCTTTTTTTTTTTTTTACTATTTTGAAAATCATTTTAAAATAGTTCAACTAGCCGATCTACATCTACACGTTGTGAGCTTGTAGATCAGCTATTTTAACTATTTAAAAAGGTTTTTAAAAATTGTAAAAAAGGCAAATACGTTTAGGGATAAGGGTTAAGGGGTGGCGCAAGATATAGCCCCCGTTCTACAATGTAGTTGTAGATTTCTAAATTGTTTCCACTCTCTAGACGTGATCGTGTATGAGCAGCGATCTCCAAAGAAATGGTGGATCGGATGAGTCCCTAAATTCTCTTGCGAGATTTAGGAAAGACCTGAAATCATGGCTCCATCTACACACTAACTGGTCAAAGTTAGCTTCCGAGCCTGGATAGCCCAATAAAGGATTATGTGTTATTATGTTTCATGGTTATTTTGTTTGTACAGTATGTATGTGCATAGTTTCATGTTACAAGGTGGAACACAATGGAAACAAGCAAAGGCTTTTTTGTCCAAAGTCCATTTGGCGTTTTTTTTTAAATGATGTCATTTTCTGTAATTTTCTTAAACTGCCAATAAAGTATTCTATCTATCTATTATCTATCTATCTATATAGTGGACGGTTGAGTCTCACCACACTGGTGGAATAAGTACTCAAATGATTTACTTAAGTAAAAGTATCAATACTGCAATGTAAGATGTACTCTGTTACAAGTAGAAGTCCCGTATTCAAAATGTACTCAAGTAAAAGTACAAAAGTATCGACATCAAAATGTACTTCAAGTAAAAGTACTCATATTGCAAAATGTCCTGTTTCACAAGTTTGAAACGTGTACAAAATCATTCGAAAATAGACGATCTACAAGCTCACAAAGAAAACATACATGAACCACTTCAACCCTACAAGGCCTACATACAATGCGTTGCATAAAATGCAATTCATTATAAACCATTCAAAAAACATTGCAGTGGAGTAAAAGTAAAAAAAATCTGGCTCTGAGATGTAGTGGAGTAGAAGTAAATGGAAATTGGAAATACTCAAGTAAAGTACAAATACCTCAAAAGTCTACCTAAGTACAGTACTTAACTCATTCTGGACGGGAACCCCTTTTGGGTAATTATGTTATACTTTATCTGTTGAAAAATAGCAGATCTACAAGCTCATAGTAAGTGCGCGCTACAAGCTTGTAGGTCTGCTATAAAAACAAAATAGTGTGCACACTTTTGAACATATATTCTTCCACAGCGAACATTTTTTATTCAAATCTTTGCTTCTGGGAGGTCCATGGAACAACATACTGTATTTTTGGGGGTCCTTGACATGAAATAGTTTGAAAACCACTGACATAGAAACATAGGTTTTTCAGAAAACGCAATGATTTAGAAGCCATTTCTGTTGGTAGAATCGGCCTCAGATCTAAATGGGTTAACCCATTCTGTACGGGAACCGTACAGATTTGGTGTTTTAAGCATTATGTTATACTTTAGCTATTGAAAAATAGCAGATCTACAAGCTCATAGCACTGCACCGAGTGCCGCGCTACGAGCTTGTAGATCTAATATTTTTTGAAAAATCGTGAAAATGTGCCTGAAATCTTTGAATATATATTGTCACAGAGTTGAACGTTTTTAACTCAAGTCTTTGCTTCTGGGGGGTCCATGGAACAACATATTGAGCACCAATGATATAGAAAACTCACGATTTAGAAGACTTTTTGTTTTATTTCGACGTCAGGCCTAAATGGGTTAAGCAAACGTACTTTAAGTTATACTTAAGCAATATTACATGAGAGGGTGTGGTTTAAGGTGATTATTGCCACGACAGTGATGCGGTAAGGAACGAGACAAAGTAGAGTTCCGCAAGCGTCACTGAAGTGGCAATAATCACGTTAAACCACACCCTCAAGTGTAATATTGCAATTCTACAGTCACCCTTAAAACTAAGAAAATCGCTGAAAAAAAAAATATATTTTTCACTACGAGCACAAATGTCCCAAGAAACTATAGCTAGCCTAGCCACCAAATTTGCTATAGCGCTCTGGGAAAACAGAGCAGCTGAATTCTTTGTTTTGATTAGGTGGTGAATGGTGCCAGTTTGATCCACGGCTAGAAGCCGACGTTTCAACCAATCGTATTGCTTCCTCGAAACGACCTGTTGTAGAATTTATTAGTTTCCTCCAGTGTGTCTCTCTCACCTGTCTCGAGTGACCCTCTTCACTACTTTGAAGGCCCTCAGCACGCAGGCTCGTCCCTGCCACTGGCCGCTGTAGCGGTGGAGGTGCTCGTCAAGGGGAAGGAGATGCAGCTGGACCACGCTGAACATGCCGTAGGCGTCCTGGACCAGAGCACACAGCCTGTATGGGGAGGAAAACCAATAGGCAAACATGCACAGTTATGTGTTGTTTTTGGCACTTGTGAGCTTGTAGATCGCCCTTCTTCTGCCAACCTGGGGAGAGCAACGGACTAACCTCATGCTTCCTTCTATGCATTAGGAGTCCCAACAGGGGTGGACTGGCCATAGGACGTACCGGTCATATTACCGGTGGGCTGCGACCGTAGGTGGCTGCTCAAGTTATACATGTTGGTTTGTATCATTTATGTTGTTCTGTAAAAGTGGTGGTATTTGGTCTTGTTTGTTTGTGTGTGCCTCGACGGAGCGGGCGGTAGAGTTTCTGCTATTTCTGCGCGCTGGTTGTGGTGGGCTGGTCTGGGCCAAATTCGTGCGAAAATGTTTTTTTGTCCCAGTCCCAAGCCTGACAGGGGGGGAGTTTCCCCGGTTGGACGTAGCGCGTGGAAGGAAGTAAGGAACACGTTATTCCAAGCAGTTCCTTTCCCCTCCATCAGGCGAAGATGTCAACGGCATGACGCCCCCAGGGCCATGTCCTAGAGACTGATAGGCTTGAAATCCTGCCTCAAACTGCTTGCTGACAGAGTCTATCCCAACATGACCAATAATAACAACACACCACACAAAGACAACTGGAAGGAGAATACATGATCCAATATGTCCGTTGATTCTGACCGGGGCGAATGAGCTATAGCTAGAGAAAAGCCTCAGTGGTTAATGTTTGTGTTGTTGCATTCGTTATTCTAAAAAAGTAACTAAAGTATTGGAAAATTGAGTGAAGTAAAGTAAAAGTATATCAAAATTGTACTTAAGTACAGTATTGGGAGTAAATGTACTTAGTTACTTAAAAGTAACAGATGCACTGTGCATCTAAAATGCAGTGCATTGAGAAAAACAACACCTATTGTCAATCATGTGCAGGTCAGATAACGAACCACCATCTACAGTATACTGGTTGGTTGGTTGATTGACTGACTGATTAACTGATTGACTGATTGATTGATATATTTCTGTTATTGTTACCGTTCTCTAATTTGTTCTGTAACATGGCAAACATTTGTTGCAAATAAGATAAAAAAAGAAAAAAAGATCTAATACAACAACAGATGATAACATGTATATGATAGATTTATAAAAATGTAAAAAAAAAAGAACGGACAGGTCATTTTTGACCGGGGCGGGAACACAAACAAAAGTAGGTTAACACAAACAAACAGAACAGAACAGCCCCCCCACATTGGAGTAGTATTATTTGGGCTGGGCTGGTACACGACAAGCCCAACTGTAGCAGCGTTGACAGTGGGAGACCTTTGGCCTACAACACAGTTTACGAGGTTGCTGCTGCCACTCCACTGCTCCCAGCGAAGCAGGAAGCTTGAAACCGCTAAAGGCTACAGCACCTCAGCCCTTATTCAAGCCCAGACACAGCCCAAGTACCGTACCAGCCCTGAGAGTAAACACTGGAGTTCATATCCCCTGGTTAGAGCAGCGTTAGAGAGGGGAGGGAGAGGGGTCCACATGGCCTCTGCCAGGGAATGGGAGGTGAGAGGAGAGGAGAGGAGTCCACATGGCCTCTGCCAGGGAATGGGAGGTGAGAGGAGAGAGGAGGAGAGGGGAGGGTCCATGGCCTCTGCCAGGGAATGGGAGGTGAGAGAGGAGGAGTGGGGAGGGGAGGGCAGGGAGAGAAAACAGAGAAGAGGGGGAGGACGGTTGAGAGAGGCCAGTAATAGACACAGGTTCAATGCCATCCAAACATGTGTGGCGTGGTGTGCCCGTCCAGGACACTAAGAACACCACTGATTGGGCCTATAAACAGCTTGTGTTGGTAAACACAAAACTCTGTCTGTGTTTGCTTTGGATGGAAATAGATGCCTAACCAACATTTTTAACATTGATATATATATATATATATATATCTTTTTTATATTTACACACACACGCACAGTTTGCACGCACATGCACAGTGTGTGTGTGTGTGTGTGTGTGTGTGTGTGTGTGTGTGTGCGTTATCCCCATGTGTTTGTTTTTCCCCCATTCCCATTTTTTAATCAAGCCAGCATAACTATAGTTTGGGGAGATGATATCAAATGTTTTATCGACTAAGCTAAGCACTAAATCAGTATAGCGCAGAGCCTTTTTCATCAGCTTTATTAATAAAAACCCAACGGTAGAATATACCAGAAGCAAAGGTCCTGAACATCAATACACTGACTAATGCATTGCAGACATTAGTTGCAGCACTTTCTTTCATTCATCAAAACACCTAAAAGTAAGTATTTCTCGTCTTTTAAGCATTACGTTATTCTTTAGCTATAGAAATATAGCAGATCTACAAGCTCATAGTGCGGCACAGAATGCCACGCTACAAGCTTGTAGATCTGCTCTTTTTGAGTGGTGCAACCACTCCAAGGAACAGTAATGTACGTGTTCCTGTGTTAACCTATGTGTTAACCTATGTGTGTGTGTGGCTATGAGTACCAGTAGGGGCCAACAGGTTGCCTAGTGCTAATTACAGAGAGAGAGAGAGAGAGAGAGAGAGGCAGGGGGAGAGGGGAGTTGCACCACTCAGTTCACACAGGTGTGATTAATTTTTAATTGTGAAAATGTGGCGCAAACCTTTGAATATATATTATTTCAGAGCTTCTGGGGGGGGGGGGGGGGTGGGGGCGGTGGAACAACATATTTTCAGGTGGGGGTCGGCGCCCAATTACATATATTTTTGGGGGTTCTTGACATGAAAATGTCTGAGAACGACTGACATAGAAACGTGTAGGTTTGTTTCAGAAAACTGTCAGTATTTAGAAGACATTTATAGAATCGTCCTCAGGTCTTTTAAGACTGGTTCACACTCGTAGCGGTACTTGGAATAAGTCCATGTTGCAGAGAGGCAAAGAAAACAGACTCCGCCAGGCTTAGACTGGCATGTGCACAACTATGGATAGACTAGAGCAGTTTTATGTCAAGGACCCCCAAAGTGACACTAATTAGCACCCCCCCTGCTGGGACCAAGGTCCCGGTCCCAGTTGGACATGCACATTCGTCTACGGACGGACCCCCATTTAATGGCATTTCTATCCCTGGGACCCTACATATCAGATACAGGTGATGGTATATTCCTGCTGGGCATTGCTGCCTGACGCACCTCCTCCTGCAGTGCCTTTTGAACAGGTGTGCTGTGACACCTCACTCTCTGTGGGCCTAAACGGGTCATCAGCTGGGGACCGCCATTCATCAACGTTTGGCTCCTTTAACCCCAGTACGTCTCATGGCGGCGGAGCGGTGGCCACCCCCTGCTGATGCCCTAGGTGTTTGTCCCCTCAATGTATATAGTAAAATCTATGTTTATTCAACTCCGATAGTGTACAAATGGAACCAAATGGACCCGTTAAAGAGTCCATTTGGTTCCATTTGTACACTCTCAGAGTTACAGACCCAGGTCCATTTGGCTCCAAACTGTCATTTAAGCTGGGGACCCCCTGGAACTCCCTCAAGGACCCCTGGGGGTCCCCGGACCCCACTTTGAGAACCACTGGACTAGAGCAACACAATGAAATGTTATATATTTGACACAAAACACTGAGAAAAAAATGTTGTACAGCAGAAATATAAGCTCACAACATGTTGCCGATGTGGCACATTAATTTCCCCCTGAGAAACGATCATTGTACGATGAAGCATAATTGGGCCTTCATAGTTTACATAAAACCAAACAATATCAGGCTCAACTCAACAGTTGGTAGAGCCTGAAATAGAGGTCGTCCACTACACATCAGCCACTGCAAGAGACTCGAATCGAGTCTGCAGAGAGACGTATACAACTTTCACATTTCAAAACCTCGAGAAAGCAAGAGCCTGCCTGAACTTGAAAGCCCAGAAAATGAAATCCGAGAGTTTGAGGTGATGATAGATAAGATTGGAAAGGAAAAAAAGGGTGACAAGTCTCGTGGTTTGAGAGACCAGGCCTGACATAAACAACCAACCCCTCAAACTGCCTCCCGGTTCAAGTTGCTCTTCTCTTTTTTTTTCTCTCTCTCTCGCAGTGTTCCACACAGCCCCACTTCCTCAAACAGCACCCTCGCTCCCAAATACCCTCTTGCCATTGGCCAGGCTTTCAGTCACAGGCTGATTTCAGGAATTTGTTATTGTGAGCAATCACAGGAATTCTCAGCAACTCGGGGGTTGTTCCAGGAATTGCGATCCCATTGAGCCTGTCCAAACACACACATACTCCTTTCACACATAGACACAGGAGTGCGCATGCATTTGCAAAGCACATGCGCGCGCACATTTTTAACTTGGCACCGCCAGTGTACGCAAGTAAAGTGAGCCACACGTTAAGAACACAGCAGAGTGAGGCCCCCATTGGCAGGAGGGGCGTGCGGGCGGGATTCTTTCCCCTGTGCTGTCCACCAATCGGTGTGGAGAAACCGATAAACATGGTTGTAACGGGATCCCTTCGCAGCACATTGTGTTCCTAGAACGCCAGTGAAAAAAATAAATAAGCCGACTCCTCCTTCCTCCCCTACAAACAGTTAATCTTCTTGTTTGTTCTAGTCTGAATTTACGGGAACTAAACATCTTCTTCAAACATAAATATCACACTGGACTCTCCCTCTCTCTCTCTCTGTGTATGTTAAGGCTGCACAACAAAAGGAAAGACATGCATCCACCACGTTGACCATGGGGTGTGAGTCATAGAGAGAGAGAGAGAGAGAGAGAGAGAGAGAGAGAGGACATGAGATGAGAAACAAACTGTCCTTCTCTCTCTTTAAACGCTGCATGAGGGCCTGCAGTGGGCTGAGACGTAAACCACTTACAACTGCCACAAGAAGAGCAGGGCGTGGAAAGAAAGCACTGTTTAGGTACTTATATATATATATACGAGTCATTATTTGTATTAAATACAGTATATACATGTAGTAAACAACTAGACATACATATTTACTATACTGGGCAATTTGGGCAAAACAAGTATTATGATGCCTCCACCCTCCAAACTGCCCTCAAAAACCCACCTCTTCAATATTGCTTTCCCTAGCCAACTCCTTTTCACAGTTTTTAATGTCTTCTTTTATATCCCTGAACCGATTAAATGACAAAGGTCTCAATGGTTCATAAATAATGTTTGTTATGAGCTAGGATATGTCTTCTTTTATATGCCTGAACCGATTATATGACACGGGTCTCAATGGTGCATAAATAATGTTTGTTATGAGCTGGTCAAGCTTGCTCCAACCACTGCTTTGTATTCATGTAACTTCCGGTGCGAGATTCGGCTCCCATGAGAGTGTCATGGCGCAGCACAGTCACGTGACCATGTCACTTCCTTCTCTAATCTTCCTTGGTTTGGGCCAAACCAAAAGCGCCGGCTTTGTGGATTTGCATAGTGGCACGTCGCGCTTGTGGCCAACATAAGAACCTGATTGGCTAACCTGAGTCGTCGGCGTAACTCATTGGCTGAGCGTATCGTTAAGTTTGTGCTGCATAGAAACAACTTGCCTCATTCTCGACATGTATTAAAGCAATAAGCCACGAGAGGTCTCAGGTTACCGGGTATTTTACAATGGCTGAGAGGCGTAGGCAGACCCGACGCGCAGCTGGGGTCCTTCAGCCGCCCCTGAAATGCCTGTTCAATGCACATTGCACACATATATATATATACATATATTCGCTTATCCACGTTATGGATGGACGACAATTATTTCAGTGCTTAACGCACCTACTGAAAGCCCCTTTTTCCACATTCTGGACGGGAAATTAGCCAATTGATAACACCTGATGATCACCCCTATATTTCCATATATGGAGCTGGCCTGTTCATCACAATGATGTTCTGACATCTGCATAGACTCCATGTGGGCATGCCTGACAAAGATCTCTATAGAGCAGTCGCAGTCCCGCCCTCTACCAGGGCCCAGGAAATTATTCCCCGTTCATTTTCCTCATAGACATTTATTTAAAGACCCTTTAAGCCTCGTACAAAGCCAACTCGAGTTGTGACAAATCATGACAACAAAGACATTTTTTTGGGGGCCGAACAAATAATTAGAAAAAAGAAGAAAACGGCAGGGGACAACACTTCTTTTTGTTGTTTATCTTCTTTGTAATTATTCGTTTGGTCCAAAATATTGTGTTTGTCGTCATGATGAAATGCCTATGGGAAAAATGCATTGGGAATGATTTCCTGGGCCTGGTGTCGTCATGAAAGGGGGCGGGACTGCGACGCTCCATTATGGGCATAAAAGGTACACTCACAGACATACCGACATACATACTGTACATACATGTATACACACCACAGCAATTGCGCACTGTGCTTGTGCAAGTAATATCTGTGTGTGTGTGTGTGTGTGTGTGTGTGTGTGTGTGTGTGTGTGTCTGTGTGTGTGTCTGTGTGTGTGTGTGTGTTAGGGCATTAAGCAACTAGTCGACTATTCAACTAGTCGACTAGTAAATCTACTAGTCGACCTTGTTGGTACTAGGTAGGTAGATTATAGTTATAGTTATATAGTCACCAATAAAATATTCATAATAATTAGGAATGTCCCGATCACGTTTTTTTGATCCGATCTGATTCCCCGATAATTTGATTTTGAGCATCTGCCGATAGCGATATGTTTCCCGATCCGATATTTATATTTTATACAGTACAATATCCAGTCTAATGTCATGATATGGATATGGATTCACGTTTTTTGGCTCCCGATCTGATTCCGATCATTTGAACATGACGCGATCGGCGCCCCCCCGATTTCCGATCACCCGATCCGTATTTATGACATTAATATTATTAATAAATACATTATTATTATATACAGTATATAATAATTAAT
The DNA here is from genome assembly GCF_963924005.1 of Protomyctophum bolini. NCBI lineage: Eukaryota > Metazoa > Chordata > Actinopteri > Myctophiformes > Myctophidae > Protomyctophum > Protomyctophum bolini. The sequence continues at coordinate 36,746,014 of NC_137873.1, forward strand.
ATTGTTAAAAAACTGCAGTCACTAGAGAGGCGCGAGCTCATCCACATACAGTACATCCGAACTCTGAACTTTGTTCGCACGCAGACCTGCTGGATCCGGCTGAGTGGGAGCAGCCAGTAGTAGTAGATAGTGTAGGGGGGAGGGGGGGAGGGGGGAGGAGGCTGTGGCGTTTGTTTACTGGCGGCAGGAAACAGCATGGCAGGAGCAAGCGTCACATCATTGTCTAAGTATTTGTATACTCTGTACAGTGACAATAAATTTAATCTAATCTAATCACCACCGACAGCCAGTCAGTCAGTCGAGTCAGAATTACGTCTCTTGAATCCAACCCATTTAGGCCTGACGTCGAAAAAAAAAAAAAAACTGAATCTGAAAGAACATATATTCAAAGATTTGTGCCGCATTATTTTTTACGACTTTTCAAAAATAGCAGACCTACAAGCTCGTAGCGCGCCACTCGGTGGCGCGCTATGAGCTTGTAGATCTGCTTTTTTTTCAATAGCTAAAGTGTAACATAATGATTAGTTTTAAAACACCAAAAGGGCGTTCCCGTCCAGAATGGGTTAAGCCATTTAGACCCGAGGACGATTCTAGGAATGTCTTCTGAATCATGACAGTTTTCTTGACATTTTCATGTCAAGGACCCCCAAAAGTAGATGCAATTGGCCGCCGACCCCCATCTGAGAATATGTTGTTCCAGGGACCCCCTCCCATAGAAGCAAAGATTTGAGTTAAAAAAATGTTTGCTCTGAAAGAACATATGATCGAAAAATGTGCCCCACATTTTCACGTTTTTCAAAAAATAGCAGATCTACAAGCTCATGAGCTTGTAGATCTTCTGTATTTTCAATACCTAGAGTGTAACATAATGCTTAAAAACACCAAAAGGGGATCCCGCCCCAAAATGGGTTAAGCCTATTTCATGCTTTGCCGCGCGCAACGGCGTTGCTCACAGAAACAGGACTGATCTCTAATCGAAAACGCAAAGTATGAATTATTAGTCTGACTCTTTCGTCAGCCGAGTGGCTTGCTTCCTTCTTCATAACTGACCACCACGTGCTATATACCGTCACCCTCTGCCTCTCCTGTCCCCCCCCCACCACCACCACCTCTCTTTTTTATTACTCAGCGCAGGACAAAAACAACATGCCTCGAGGGGTGGACAGCTAAAGGTCGCTTGTTGGCTTGAGCTCACATATGGATTTCATTGGTTCATTAACCACAGGGAGACTCGTCGAGCAAACCTATTCATGTCACTGTATAGCTGGTGATATATGTAATATATCCATTTTTCTAACGAGATCATTTATCTAAAAGATCATTGTCGGGAATTTGTCGCTTTGGAATAACCTGCCTCGAAACCGCTGTTGCATTTACAGTAAATTACCGTTTAAAAAGCATCTTAAATTCCATTTGTGTGTTGTTTTTTTCCCGCTCTCACTTGTAATTTTAGCGATTTCCATTTGCTTTTATCCGAATTAATGTGTGTTGAATACTGACTTTTATTTATTTTTTAATATGTACTGGAATGTTTATTCATATGTGGACCACCGGAAAACTAGCTGGTTGCTACGGCACCAGCTAATGGGGATCCTTAATAAAAATCTAATCAAATCAAATCAAATCAAATTACTGTTGAGTTTTTTGATGATGGGGTGGACTATTGAATATAATAGTATAATACATTTCTAAGCAATTGACTACTTGAGTTTTAGCAAAGCGATACTTGCATTTCTAAAGCCAGCGGGCCTTTCTTTTCAAGAACCTTTATTACTCATACAAGATCAACACTCCGCCCTCTGATCAGATAAGCACATCAAAAACAACGTTTATGGAACTCCGGCAAAGTCAAACATTTTGGTAATGATAGGATATATGGGCTAATTCACGGCTGATTGAAACCAGCTGATTCAACACAACTTAAGCCTTATGTGAATTGTTATTACGCCAAAAGCGATGATAAAAGCCAGCTTGTTTAATCTATGTCCTAGTGGCCTGCACCTTCACACAACTAGGCGTGATGCTTGCGGTTGGTTTTTCCAAGTAATGATAAGACGTTACCTTCCAAGTTTGACATTAAACCTAAGCCTTTAGCTTGGAAGCATATTAATGGTGAAGGGGTCCAATGCATCTCTGTGTGCCACCCCGAAGGGATTGCGAACGGGCACACACACACACACACACACACACACACACACACACACACACACACACACACACACACACTCGGCTCCGACCTGCTGGTGCAGGATTTCAGAAAACATCATGCTGTCTCTTTTCCAAAGAGAATTGGCCTGGATCGCTCACAGTGGGGCTGGATTCAATTAGCAATGTTTGTGTCCTTTGTCAAGCAATGCCATATGGCTGCAGACAAGAGTGAGCACTTTGTGGGGCCTGCTGCTTATGGAACAATAGCCTTTACTACTGGAGAGAATACACTGTGCCACCAAGGAGAGGAGGCATGCAAACCCTGTGACCAAAGAAAAACCAGCATGCACTTTGTAAAAGAAAGAGACATTTACAATGTGGTACACACACAGCCATATATAGCCCATTTAGACCTGAGAGACCAGATTCTACAAAATGTCTCGACAGTTTTCAGAAACACCTATGTTTCTATGTCAGTGGTGCTCCACCTTTTTCATGTCAAGAAGCCCCAGAATTATCTGTATTTGGCCGTGGACCCCCCCCCCCCCCCTCCATATGAAAATATGTAGTTCCAGGGACCCCCCCCTACCCTCCCCAGAAGCAAAGATTTGAGTTAAAAACGTTCACTGTGAAAGAATATATTTTCAAAGATTTGCTCAAATTTTAACTGGTTTTAAAAAAATAGCAGATCTACAAGCTTGTAGCGCAGCACTCTGTGCCACGCTATGAGCTTGTAGATCTGCTATTTGTTAATAGCTAAAGTATAACATAACCCTATAAAACACCAAAAGGGATTCCCGCCCCAAAATGGGATAACAAGACACTCAGTGATTTATTTCTTCCAAATGTCTTTTTGACATGCAATGACTGACCAAAGAGGAAAGGGGGGGGGGGAAAGTAAAATATCAACCAGGAAAACGGGTGGGCACTGGGTAGGGTACCTGGTTTTGTTCTGGGGAGGGAGGAGGGCCGAGGAACACTCGCCAGGAGGGACTTTGGACTTCAGTGTAAAGCCAACCGAGCGCTCTGCCACGGGGACCGAGTAAACCCTCTGGACCACCACCTCCACATCCTGCCCAGCGGAGGAGCCAGACTGGCCCAGTCCCTCAATGGCTTCCAGCAAGGAGTCGCTCAACTTCCCCGTGCCCTCAGACACGCCACAACGGCGGTTAGCAGTAGCACGGGTGGCCGCAACCTGGGGAGGAAACGACAAAGTCCCCGAAATGACAATGAAACACACAGTATCGGTTTTTTTTAGGTCTTTAGTTTTATCGTGTTTTTATGATCGTGTTTTATTAGTATCTCAGCTCCGAGCGTGCGTTTTGTATGTACCTAAACCGTGCATCTAAGTGACTATGAAGTGAAACTGAACCTATAACTCGATAGAAATTGAAGTTCTGCAAGTTTATTCCACACTTTGGGGATCGAGGAGGCAAAGAATGTACTATACAGACACAATCCCCATTTTCTGCCAGCCAGAAAACTCACCCCTTCAGACTCCACCTCACTCTCTACCCGACCTCTCTCCTTGTATCCCTTCTTGTCACCTTTTTTTGATAGATTGATATTACTAACTAGATGATGCAGATTTATGTTGGTTACTCGTTCACGTTTTTGTTATTTAGATTAGCTTCGCTTGACCACATGTTAACTCATTGTCTCCACCAGGCCGAAGGTAATGGGGAGGGAGTATGTTTTGCACTCCGTCCGTCCGTGTGTCCATCTGCACACACTCTCCCTGGATGCAAATTATGAACCTCTGCCCCAAACTTTCCAGAACGGCCTGTTATAGCGCCACCATGAGGAAGCTTTTCACATTTGTACCTGTAACTGCACCGATCTGCGTGAAACGTTGCATGCATTTTGACCTGCATTTTTCACATCTGCCTTTTATAGCGCCAAAAGGGCTTTTGGCTGACTTTTGTAAAACACATTTTTTTATATTACTCCTCCAGATTCTGCCCAAAAATCCCACAAACCATTACACAGTATCTCTATAGTCAAGTTTGCACGATTGCCCCGTTTTGAACAAAAAGTGTCAAATCATGAACACAGCATGCAATTTACGGGAAATCTTTCACACACTTTCCTACTAGGCTGAGGAATATATCCCACCCTTCTCACATTGGCCTGTTATAGCGGCGAGCGCCACCAGGAGGTCACAACCTGACCTGGCCTGGTGGAGAGTGACATGTGCCCCGAGGGGCACTTTTTCTAGTTAGACCCGTTACACCTAGACGTTGTTATAGTCGGGTGTTCAAGCCAGGAACAACTCTGTGTAGTCTTTGTGGTTTGCAACTCTTGATTTCTTTATAATAATTTTATTTTATAATAATAATGGGATGAATCTAGAGTTGCAATACCATCCACTGATTGTCCATTCATCCAATTTGCATCAGTGACAAGTATTAAAACAACGTTAAACTCATCAACATTACAGCTGTAGGCCAAGCTTGAATTATCCTCTTTCAAACTGCAAAGCTTTTGTCTCATAAAAATCCAGACTAGACATGTTAGGAGCTATACTTTCTGTCCAAAATATTTCACAGCAATATTCCGAGCCACCATGTTTTCTCACTTTTCAACCGGCCATAAAACAAGACGTGTGGGAGAGCGCTTGTTTAATAGAACGCCGTGCGTGACGGCGTGTGGCGCTGCGTCGGCCTCTTCTTTGGGCGCACACGACGTGCACACGCAGGGGTTCTACGAAACAAGCGCTCTCCCACACGACTCGTTTGACGGCCGGTCGCACACACAGCCGCTCGGGAATTATTGCCTGGAATATTTTGGACAGAAAGTAGCTCCCAATATGTCTACGGTGGATTTTTTATGAAACAAAACCTTTGCAGTTTGAAAGAGGATAGTTGCAAATTGCGGCTGCAAATTGCGGCTAATATGCATATAGCTACCATATAGCAGGTGTTTTTAGTATGGGTATAAAGGTTAAGGCTAGGGTTTTCAAAGTGGGCCTCCCTTCAGATAGACCCTATGAAAGGCCTATGGGTTGCAACCGTGCAACAGTTAACCCATTTGACCTGACCAGATTCTAAAAATGTCTTGTACATCCTGACAGTTTTCTGAAAAAGCTATGTTTCTGTGTCAGTCGTTCTTCTTCGATTTTTCAAAAATAGCAGACCTATACCTATAGTTGTACCACAGGTGAAGTTTACACACGCACAATGTTACAGATGAGAATGAGGTTCGAGAGAATGCAGCAGAACTGAACTTAAAGAAGTGATCTTTTTTTTTTGTATGCTGGATTTGGGCCACACTGTTAACCCATTCTGGGCGGGAACCCTTTTGGTGTTTTAAGGATTATGTTATACTTTAGCTATTGGAAAATAGCAGACCTACAAGCTCATAGCGCGGCACTCGGGGGGGCCGTGCTATGAGCTTGTAGATCTGCTATTTTTGAAAATTTGTGAAAATGTGGCCCAAATGTTTGAACATATTCTTTCAGAGCGAACGTTTTTAACTCAAATCTTTGCTTCTGGGGAAGGTCCCTGGAACAACATATTTTCTGATGGGGGTCGGCTGCCAATTACATTTTTGGGGTCCTTGACAATATTGAGAACCACTGACATAGAAACATGAGGTTTTCAGAAAGAAAATAAATCGACGTCAGGCCTTTTAACTGTAACCCACGGTTAAACGTCATCACAATGACCAATTCTAAAGACACAGTAACAGACCCACCTGCCTGCCAGAGGGCTCCTCCTCCTCTGTAGTGGTCAACACCTGCAGCAGTCCAAAAGCTTTGGTCAGAGAGTACGGTGGTATGCACTGGACGACTCTGGGGATGGAGGACGCCATGTTGGCCAGTTTGGACTCAGAGTAGACTTTCTGGCTGAAGTGTGTGTTCAGAATCACTGGACCGTTTACACCCTTTATGGTCAGACTTTGCCTGCGGAGAGAACAAAGAGGGCGACTCATTATTTATGCATAATATAATAGCGTTTTTTTTGCTCTATGGTTGCATCATGACATCCCACATGGATTCTCTTCATGCTCGTCACAACCTGGCCCGGTGTGGGGCCATGACGAAATGGAGGACGCAGGCCAGTCTGAAGGCCTATTCATAGTCTGGATTTTCGGTGGTGAGGTGACCACCGGAGCTGAAATAACGTTGAGCGGTGGTGGTGAGTAAAAACAGAGAGATAAGGGCTGGAGCGGTGGCGGTGGTTTGCTCTTCACCGCGGCTCTTCACCGCGGCTTAACCACCGAAAATCCAGACTATGTATGAGCCTTGACACTTTTAACAATCTTTTATTTTTATTATAAATATTTTTTATCCCACGATTCGAGAACCAGTTCCTTTCCCCTCCATCAGGCGCCCCGGCTGATGGAGGGGAAACAATAATGTATTAACAAAAGTAACTTAATTAAAGAATGCTTACAAACAGAGTGGTGGGATGTGTAGTCAGTGTGGATGTGTGATCACTGTAGTGTGTGTGTGTGTGTGTGTGTGTGTGTGTGTGTGTGTGTGTGTGTGGGGGGGGTGTTGTAGGTAGGGTGTGTAAATCAAGTCACAATGGGAAAGCCGTCATCAGGAGACTGGGACATCTACTGGCTGCCACCCAGCCTTTTAGGCCGCAGGGCTCCAGGGAACCCCAATGCACCTCATTTAATTGGGAAGATTGGGACCTTGTTGGCGGCCGACGCCTACTTAGATCTGTGGGGGGGAGACGCGTCCCCGTTTTTTTTCCTACCCGATTTCGCACCAGTGAGGGGTGGGAGGGGCTGGGGGGGGCGAGGCGACGGCTCTAGTTACTGCGCGTCACACCCAAGACGGGTTTTTTTTACACTTGCTTTGGCAATGTAAACGTATTGTTTTCTCATGCCAAATAAAGCTCCTTTGAATATAATTGGTTTTCAACCAGTGGTCCTTGGAAGGGACTTGAAGGTGGTTCCCCAGCCTAAATGATGGACAGTTTGTAACCAAATGGACCCTTATAGGTCTTTAACTCTTTCAAATTAGGTCAAATGTCCACCAAATATGACGTAAATTAATAATTGTCCAATGAATGGACAATGTTGAGTGTTTGTGCAAACACAAACCTTGCGTAACACAAACATTGACGACAAAGATGACACGAATTCTTATTGGCTGGAATGAGGTGATGTATGATGATGTACGATGATTAGAGTGCCCCTCACTTCACACGGGTGTGATTTTGTTTTGATAATCCTCCCTACTATAGAGTGTGCTGACCATATAAGGAGTTCCTCCCTGTCCCCGGTTCACCCCTGGGGTTAAAAAAAAGTGTAGGTTTCGTTTTTTGGCTAGAGGGCCCATCCTTCATCCAATCAGGATAGAGAGGGGCCTTCCTCCAATCATGATCGAGCGGAGGCGGGCCTTGGTGTGCGCTTAAACATCTGCATTACTTATTACTTCATTTTACAAGAGGTCGTCCGTGGCTCAGAAGCCGAATAAAGAAAATGGGCCTTGATATGAAATGGGTTGAAAACCACTGACAACTTCTTGTTTACAGTCTGCAAATTCACCTTCACCCCCCCCCCCCACACACACACACACACACACACACCTCCCACAGCTCACTGGTGCAAAATCGGGTAGGAAAAACGGGGACGCGGGGGGGAAACACGTAGACAGGGGAGTACCGGTACACTAGAGATACACGCAGACAACACAGACCCTGAAGGCCAGGCTGATTTAATCAATTTAGACCTGAGAACGATTCTACAAAATGTCTTCTAAATCCTGACAGTTTTCAACAAAATAAAAAAAACCTATGTTTCTGTGTCAGTGGTGCTCAACAATTTCATGTCAAGGAGCCTCTGAAAGAATATATATTCAAAGGTTTGCACTACATTTTCATGATTAATTTTTTTTTTGCAGAGCTACAAGCTCTAGTATCTGATATTTTTCAATAGCTAAAGTATAACAAAAACCCGCCTCAAAATGGGTTAAACGGTGAAGAGATGATGGCATTGTCTTCAGTTCAAGGCGTTAGTTAACCAGTTTGAACAGAAATTATGTATTGCTGAGATTGAACTGTAGCATAGAAGATCATGGCAAAAACGGAAAGAGTTTGCAGTTCACAATCTCTGAGGGGGCAGGTAAGACAGTTGAAAACGTTGAATGTAAAAAAACAAAACTAATTAGAAAAAATGATATGTTTCCACCTTCGTGCGTGTATTTACTTTGTACCTTGAGGCACATACTGTATGAGAAGAAAAATGTAAAGAGCATAAATGGAATGGATGTGTCATCAATACTTGTCACAATGTAAATATGTAATTTCTACATCAATTCATTGAAGACCACCTGTGTGTACTATGCTCAGCAATGCCTAATAACCACAATGTGCTTCACGTCACATTTCAAACCTCAAATACCATGAAGCCTTTTTGCCTGCAGACAGAAAGAGATAGCGATCACATATTTTGTAACATGCCTGAGTTCTGAGTCAATTCTTTCCCTGCTGTGCCACGGAGAATAATGTGATGGCTTATAGTTGACTCAGAGCCAAGTGAAGTCTTTGGTTCTAAGGAACTACACTTGTCACTGCTTGTCTATAAACGCATGCTATCTCACTGCAGGTGAGCCACACTATTAAGTTAACAATACACTTAAATCCAACTGTTGCTTACCATTATTACAGAAAACTATTCTGGTAAGAGAAAAAAAATCACACTCGTGTGAAGTGAGGGGCGCTCTTCTTATCAGCATACATCATCATCCAATCAAATAATCCCATTCCATGCTCAAACACATACACACAAATCTGTGCATACACGAGGTTGCTTTATACAAATAAACATTCTGCCCAGCATATTGGAGACAGCTCTGAGTAAGATGTTCCAAACAATTCCATTCATTCTACATCTCATTTAGGTTGTTGTTTTTGTCTTTGGTATTATGTGTGAACGTATATATAGATTATAATTTGTGTTCTTTGATTATTCATATTATTATTTGAATTGTGTCATTTGACCCCATGAAGAACTGCTGAGGTAGTGAGTATAGTGACTAAGGAGGATATGAAATCAAATAATGTACGATGAGGTCATGCTTCAACCATATCCACTATACTGTATTTGCTTTGTGCACAGACTACTGTATATAGTCATTCATTCATTGTCTAAGCACACATCCTATAATATACAAATCTTTTATTATAGTAATACTTTGTCAGATCACACACACCGAGTCTCTACAATAAACTCAGTTGAGTGTGTGTGTGTGTGTGTGTGTGTGTGTGTGTGTGTGTGTGTGTGTGCTTCCAAACAAAACAAAACAGGTTTAATGTGTAACTGTCCCCGATTAGTTATCAGTGACTAGAATCTTTACCGGAAGCCGTCAATTAGTGTGTGTACCAGCTATACTATTACGGAAGTCAAATGTACTGAAAGAAAAAAAACACACAATGACACAACAGGTAGGGCACGCGTACACAGGAAGTGGCGACCCCATTCTGAACAGGTGAGTGGGCTAGCTGTCAATGCAAGACAGGTAGCAGGGCTTAAGGAGTGGCACCGGGCTGCTGGCGTCACAGTGAATAATGCCTGCAGGTATTTCCGCCTCCCACTCCTTGTGGAGTGGGAGGCGGGGGGGGAGGAGCCTAACCCCGCCCTCAGCGTGGGGATTAATGTGAGAGACAGCAGCGTGACGAGTCACACAGGAAGACGACCAGAGGAATTTTACCAGAGGCTCCGATCAAGTGCAGAACTCTGGGTTTTTCCACTCCTGTCCCACCTTGGACTAGTAGCAGGGTACACAGTAGCAGCATGGACCGCATGCTAGTTATATATAGTGAAGAGTTGAGATGAAAGAACCATAAGAATGACCCACAATGTATAAATTATGGATATAAACTAGGGGTCAGGACAGAATCGACAGATATAGGACCTTTCGGGGAGCGGTCGGGAATACATTTAATGTTTCTTCATGTCAAACTCTTCCAATAACTCAAAAAGATATATTTTTTGTTCTATTTCTATTGTTTATAATATAATATGTTTTATACACACAAAGAGCATTTGAGGATATATTCACAATGAATTGACGTTTGTGGGGGAGGTGTTGATGCTCCTCTTAGCCCATTCTGGGCGGGAACTCCTTTTGGTGTTTTAAGCATTATGTTATGCTTTAAGCTCTTGGAAAAATAGCAGATCTACAAGCTCGTATGGCGCGGCACCGAGTGCATTCAAACGGTACTACTACTTGAAGCACCATGTGGTTTCAATCGTGTCCTCTTGGCTTCCTCCTCTGCTCTGTTCCCCCCCCCCCCCCCCCCCCCAAAAAAAAAACGCTCCAGAAAGTAATCCTGAGTGTGTGTGTTTTTTTTTTCTTTCTTTTCCTCCGGCTTGCTTGGAAATGACCTAACTACTGCCAGGAAGAGGAATGCGGAGCATTCCCTGGAGCTGTCAGTGACGTCGGAAGCACAGAGGAGGCCCCGTTATACTGCGTATCCTGGATATTCCAGAGCACGCTCGGACTTCAAAATTCCCAACAGCTGGAGCTGGAACTGCCCCTGCCTCGCTCTCCATTCCACAAACGGTCCCCCCTAACCCCAATGCCAGTGTCTCCCCCTCCCCTCCCCTCTCTCCTCCACCCACCCACCCACCCCTGCATGCTTGGGACTTATATCCTGCACATCTGGGGGGGGGGGCCTTTGCTGCCTGACTTTGTGACCTGGTGGGCCGTTTAATGGATGCTAAACCCTTCCTACTGAGAATCGAGAACTAGAATTAAAAAAATCTTCGAATCCCAGACTTTGCTTTCATGTCGAATCTTGTATGTATGTATGTGTGTGTGTGTATGAATTTTAGGCTATAGAGGGTATGCGTGTGACATCATCAACCCCGGAAGTTATGCAGGAACGCCTACAGAGTGGCAAAAAAAACCCGACTTTCTAGCCTCGACAGAAAAGTCCAATATGATTGCATTATACGACGTAAACAATGTTAAAATCTCACTTTGCACACTCGCATTGCATTCCCACATCTGTGTTGTTCTTCTTGTCCCCGGGCTCTCTCTCTCCAGTGACAGGCCTGGTCGTGCTGTGCATATAAAGTGCTCTCGTTCATGGAGGAGTGGTATCTTGGCAGCTGGCGCGTCAGTGCACAGAGCAGCGGGGGGCCCCCGGCCCCCCCCTCCCCACAGCGAGGGGGGCCCCCGGGCCCCCCTCCCCCAGGGCTCTGTGGGGGAGGGGGGGCCGGGGGCCCCCCTCGCTGTGGGGGAGGGGGGGGCCGGGGGCCCCCCGCTGCTCTGTGCACTGAGCCAGCTGCATGCTACACTCCTCCTGAACCGCCAGCACCTCCAGCACCAGCACGCCAGGCCTGTCCACTGGAGAGAGAGAGCACGGGGACAAGAAGAACAACACAGATGTGGGAGTGAGAGTGTGCACTTTGAGAGGGTATTTAAGGACTCGCAGACCCTCTCTCTGCCTCAGTGGGGCGATCGTTTACTCGGAGCGTTGCTCCGTGTTGTGAGACAAAAGCGGTGGATTTATTGTTTTAATATCGAGGCAAAGCTCTCGCTCAAAGAGCTGTAAAGACCCTAATTGCCTGCGGCTGAGTTGCATGGCACGGTTTTCTTACTTTTCTTTTTCTGCTGTGTAATGCAGAATGACAACAGTGGATGTTTTGAAGCCGCTCTCTCTCTCTCTCTCTCTCTCTCCGAGTTCCTCGGCATGCCTTTTAGTCATAATAACAAACTCCAGGGTTTAAGGACAATGTCCCAGAGCAATAAATCAGGACCGAGATAAGAAAAAGAGAGCACAATCCTAATCACCGCAACTCAACATATTCAGCCAAATGCCAGTTCAGACAATGAAGCTCTTGTGTTGTGAGTTCGGGAGATCGCTCGAGGGGTGATTTCAATATGAGAGCGTAAATCCATGTCAAAAGGAGATGTGTGGGGAGTTGTCCGAGCACGTCGTAGCAGAGAGGGCTTCATCTCTGCCGCGCGCTGTGGGACCGTGGCTGGAGTACACTATACAGACACACTACAACATCCATGCAGGGCGGGGCCTACTGTGATGTTTATGCACCGCTCAATATTGATCGGATCATTTCAGGTCTGCCGTAGAGTGAGATGTTGCACGCACGCACGCACACACGCAATGCACTAAACAGTGGGTCTATTACAACTTCAGCAAGTTATGTCTACAGTGTAATTTTAAAGTGTTATTTTTCTTTCTTTTTTTTTTTTTAAAGGAGGGAAATAACTAATTGAAGCAAAGCCAGTTCAGATGGGTGTAGTTTTGGTATACTGCAAAACATGGTTTTCGGACTTTTACCATTTTTACCAATTTGCAGTGGTGGAAAAAAGTACTCAATTGTTTTGCTTAAGTAAAAGTACCCATGCTGCTACTAAAGTACTTTGTTACAAGTAAAAGTATGGAATTGAAAATGTACTTGAGTAAAAGTACAAAAGTATCGGCATCAAAATGTACTGAAAATGTACTTGAGTAAAAGTACAAAAGTATCGGTATCAAAAAGTACTCATATTGCAAAATGTGTACAAAATCTATTGAAAATAGATTTTCAAATTGCCAAAATGTATAGCGTTGAAGTGGTTAATGTATGTTTTCTAATCAAAATTAAAATCTCCAAAGAAACTTAGTAACTAAAATTTTCAAATAATTGTAGTGGAGTAAAAGTACAAATTTTGGCTCTGAGACGTAGTGGAGTAGAAGTAAAAGTATTGGAAATTGGAAATACTCAAGTAAAGTACAAATACCTCAAAATTGTACTTAAGTAAAAGTACTTAGTTACTTTCCACCACTTCTAAACCATAAGTCTTCCAGAGGGCAAACACCCACCTTTAGTCTCACGTAGCCAGACTACTATTCCACCGAGTGCTATATAGAGTCTCTAGAACTACACCGGCAGAAATCTGACTAAGGATATTTTAAAATATCTTTACATTTTATTTTATTTTACTTCCTGCTATGCAGCAAGCTATATATGCTTAGAATGATTTCCATTTATATTAGGATACATGTGCGCGACTGTAAAGACGAAACGGAAGTGGGAGGAATCTCCACTTCCACTTTATCTCATGATAGAGCTTCCGTTGTCCAGACTGTATGACGGAAGCATTATGGAAATTGCGAGAGGCAACAATATGGCAACTCGAGACTAACCCACCTTTAGATATGGAATATGGAATTTTAACAACATATTTTTTTTGTTTTGAATGGAAAAAGGTAGTATACATAAATTAATGAGTTTTGGAAACACCGTACTGACAGTTGTACCGTTTGCCAAATAATGATCATGACTCAAGGTCATAGTTATACCCACCATAGTTATTACCCACCTTTTTATTTTAATTTTATTTTCATACTGCATTTGATTAAGATTTTTTTTATCCACGATTGTGCAACCCATTTCTTTCACCCAGTGTCCATTATCTAATGTAATCCTGGGCGCTACACTTCCTCTGCCAACCTGGGTGGCAGCGGACTGACCTCATGCTTCCTTTTATGCATGAGGAGTCCGTGGAGGGACCACGTTATTCCGACCAGTTCTTTTCCCCCTCCATCAGGCATCATACTGCATTTGAATGGGAATATACATACAAATGTGTGCGTTTTGTAAATATTGACTGGTTGGGTTGATCACAAGGTCATAGTTAGTTACCCCACCTTTTTATTTACTACTAAAAATCACTATATTCAACTAAAATCAGGCTGCTGACGAAACAATGAATACTGAGACAAGTCTAAAACGAGGCCATGAGTCACGAGTACAACCCCTCCACACAGTGCTCATTTCAGGCTGGTCCAACCATTGACCCTGGATTTCAGGTAGGATATAGTGGGCGTTCTTTCCTTTTTCCACAATCAACTGTCACCTTTAAACCACCGGGGTGTGTCGTTATTGTTATGTGGAGCCCAAACGATGAGAGTACAGAACTACTTCAGTGCACCAATGGAAAGAGGAAAGAAAAAAACAACAACTAAGCAAACGGTTTCCTGTCACCTACATTCTGCCGTGCGTTTCCTCAAACGCGTCCCCGTCCCCCCCCCCCGCCGCAAGACCAGACAACGTTTGTATAGTCACACCAGTCAAAGAGGACTGGCCTCATCCGCCTATATGTATGGGTGAAGATGTATTCGCCGTTTTAAAACGTGAAAGGTTTATCTGGCAGGCAAAACATGGTGTTGTAAAGAAGACGCACTGGTATGGCAGGAAAGTGTAATCTTTGGTAAAGAAAACCCCAAATAGGCTGCTGTAGAGCCACCGTGAGGAGATTTATAATTTTGGGATGGAGGTTCTTCCTTTGGTTTAGTGGGAAATGGGAATGTGCGTGCAAAGTTCCAAGGCATTCGAATGCTGCGTTCATGATTTGAGGCTTTTTTTCGTTCAAAACAGGCCACTCCTGCAAACTTTAGAAAGCAATTCATCTTGATCACATGAGAGATACAGTATACAGATTTGCACCGCGTAGGACTAAGGAGTGTACTCCTGTAGGAGTAATATAAAAACAAATAGGGATGGGCAATAAATCGGTAATCACATCGGCCGATATTGGCCTTAAAATGCAATATTGTATCGAATCGTTTTTTGCAGATACGGTATCTTATTTTATAACAATTATGTTGAAAATGTTATAAAAAAGCCTTTTATGATGACGGCTGCAAATTCTATCAGTGTTTTCTGGGTTGGAATCGTGTCAAATAAAATAAATAAAACAAATACTACATGCAAGCTGTTTATGTTGGGATATAGGCCAACATTTCAATGACAGTGCATCCTTAGTTTTGAAATAAAGAGGCATTGCTTATTTCAAATTCAGTGCTCAGAATGGACCAAAATTATTTAAAAAAATAAATACAGAATGAGATAATATCGACATTGTTTACATCGGTTATCGGCCATAACAGCAATTAATTATATGGGATATCGATATCGGCCAAAATGTCTCATCGGTACATCCCTAAAACAAAGCCTCCTGGGGCCCGTTCCACGAAACTTTAACAGAAAACTTAATATATCCTGGATTAGCGATTAACCGGTTTCATGAAAGCTGGTTAATCTTGCCAGATTAATTTAACCAGTTAACCTGGATATGTTGAGGCTTGATTCGGTTTCATGAAAGTGATGCTACATTAGTTACCATGGAAACTAATGCTCCGGAACAGGCTAACAGCCAGGTTTAACCTAATCCTGATGTCTTTACTGTTCATTAAGCAGTCAAACTGATCACAAACCAATGATGTTTTCCACACTTATTCAATTATTATGGGTTTATGTTGCCTTATTTTCATCGGTCTGCATTAAAGGACTAATTTAAACACTATATACAATGAAAGAAGCAAAATATATAGGCTGCACAACATCATGACAGCTTGTGAGCTTGTAGATCAGCTACTTTTGGTGAATGTTCCCCAGAATAGGTTTGCTGACGTGCAAGTGCACGGTTAAGAAGAATTCGGGGCAGAGGTTTTTACTTGGCCTCCAATGAGATTAGCTGCTCACAAAATCCTGGGAGAATAGAGTACCGAAGTCCTGTTCATTTAAGAACCGTGTTGGAAAAATCCTCAGAATTAAATTAACAATTTCGGTATTTTGCATTGTAGCTTTTTTTTTGTACCTGTTGCTGTCCCTGTGTCGGAGAGGGACTGGTGTCTCCAGAAGCTTATCGCTGACCTCTGTCTACACTGGAGTCGATTCAGCCTTTCTGCTAGGCCTCCACTGTGGAAAACACCAAGCACACACACACAATGAACAGAACGCACGCACGTTCTACAAAACAAAACCTGGTTCTAGACATTTTTAAAGCACAGCTCAAGACCCACTTCTACACTCTTTCTTTTAATTGATATTTTTTGTTATTCATGTCCTCACTGTATTGCATTACTGCTATTAGTTTTATGCCTTGCTTTTCTTTCTTTCTCCATTGCTCTGAAAAGCACTTTGAGCTGCATTTCAAGTCATGAAAGGTGCTATACAAATAAAGTTTTATTATTATTATTATTTTCAGCTGCCTTTTACTGAGAACTCGAGAGAACTCATTCATTCTTCAAGTCAACGTTACTCTTATTTATTTTCTGTTTCATACAGTGTCTTGATTTCTTAATGCTTAATGCTTTATGTAAAGCACTTTGAATTAGTGAACTAGTGTGCCAGGTGTCAAACACAGCTGAGGGTAAAGAAAGTGGAATTTCATGTACAAGCAATGTGAAATGTCATGTCTCTGATAACATATGTGTCATTTCTGGGGGAGGGAGCGACTGCAGGGCGATAAGGAGCAATGACATTTAGCAGCCACACGAGTGGCACCCAGGTGTCCCTTTCATCAGCACTGCTGTTGTGAAAACATCACTATCCTTATAGGAGTGCCTATTTAGCGACCATAATGTCTATTTGGTTTTCCCTCGTGAGAAGAGAATGTTATCGCGAAATTGTGCAGGGCAAATTAAAATAATCAACACAATTAAAAAATAACCAACATAATTAAAGGGGGAGGGGCATTAATCGCTCAAACCTCTGCAGTTTCCTTCTCTTTTTGGTGGAGTCCTCAGGGGTCTTCGAGTGCCTGTCAAATGGTTTCTGAGGCGTCTGCAGCATTGCCTGAGCAGATCTCACCCAGTCACCGACCGACCTTTTGCTGCCCTCGACAGTTTGACCAGCAAAGCTCTCTGTGCTCAGTCTGCTCTGGGTCACTGTGTCACTGCCGTTCTCTCCATCAGATGCAAAACCAGAGATCTCCAGGTCAGGCCCCTGGGGGGGGGGACGACAAAAGGCACCATTTAGCATTCAGTCCAGTGTTGTTTTCGTTGACTAAAACTACGACGAGAAATGTGCGTCGACTACCTTTTTCCACTGATGAAAACGAAATGGAAAACTAAATGAAATCAGCTATGATGACTAAAACTAAGACTATAAAAGATACTGACAATTTCATCAAAAAACTAGACTAAAAGGTTAGGAAGGGACTAGTGGACAAAAGATCCAGTTGAAGTCATTTTACACTTGGTTTGAATGCTGAAAATAGCTGATCTACAAGCTCACAACGCGTCGCATTGTTGCATTTTCAGCAAGTGTAAAATCAGCCTTCACGATCAGGCCCGCCAAAACACATTTTAGTCGACTAAATCAACTGTAGATTTAGTCGACTAAAATTAACACTAAAACGTTCCAGGTGACTAAAACGTGACTAAAACTAAATGAAGTTTCATTCCAAAGACTATGACTAGACTAAAATAGTAATTTGCTGCCAAAAACAACACTTGATTCAGTCAGTTAACAACAGGTCTGAATGGGTTTGCTGGCGACACCAATGTTGGACACATGCAATCGTTAATAGATTAAATTTATTACCACCTAAAGCATGCAATTACCGATGATGACATGCAACCGTTTATCCTTCACCGTTCAAATTTAAACAAGGCTACGACTCCTAGGCTAAGGACAGAATCTTATGACTAGATTATAAGGGGGGGGGGGGGGGGGGGGGGGGGGCATGGTACACTGGGGACGTGTGCAAGCTATAACAACGTTTTTCTTTTTCTTTCTGCTGCATCACTGCACACCTGAGGGCATGTTTCTCATGGAAAAATCCACGAGAAAAGCCTCTCGTTCCTGTCATGTGCAGACAAGACCAGCATACCAGGCTCTGTCAGCCTACGCGCTCTCTTATTCGAATCAACTTGACCCTGCTAGGCGCGGTGCCAGCACGCGTCACACTCTAACAAGCTACAGAGAGAGAGAGAGAGAGAGAGAGAGAGAGAGAGAAGAACACTATGTTCCCTGGCTGCAGCTCAAAAATGTTTTTTGCCCAGCACTGAAAGGATTGCAAGTCCACTGTTCCTCTCCTCTCTCTCTCTCTGCCTGTGCAGCCCTGCTTCCTTTTGCTAGCACGTTTTAAACTGCGGGGCAAACGGTAGTAAAACGCTGTTTATACAGCCCTGCTCCGTTGGCACGGCCATGGCGATGTGGTGTAGGGTTATATTATTGACCCCGTTGGATCACGGGCCAGCCTCCATCCGGGAAGTGACCGGATTGTTTTCTCCATGGCCTTGAAATACAGACTGGGTGACAGATTAAAAAGGCAAAACCTGAATAACTGCAGGGGAGGAGAAAACATAGCAAATGCATCCATCGACCTCCGTACAGGTGGACTGCATGATAGATAGAACTAGTAAAAGGTGCATCCGCCAGGCGTCATGCCCACCTAATATTAACACATTTAGGCCTGACGTCAAAATTTTAAAGATTTAAAAAGAATCATGACAGTTTTCTGAAATGCCCATGTACCGGTATATAAGTGGTGCTCAATATTTCATGTCAAGGACCCCAAAAAGTGGCCTCCGACCCCCATCTGAAAATATGTAGTTCCAGGGACCCCCCCAGAGATTTGAGTTAAAATCTATTCCAAATTTGCGCCACATTTTCACGATTTTTCAAAAATAGCAGACCTACAAGTGGCGCGCTATGAGCTTGTAGATCTGCTGTTTTTGAATAGCTAAATTATAACAATGTTTAAAACACCAAAAGGGGTTCCCGCCCCAAAATGGGTTGATAGTGATGTATGCCGTTAAATTTGTACCTCCAATTTGCTTGATGAAGAACACCCTGTTGGGTTGAAACTTAAGGCTGCCAAGTCAATAAGGGGAGCTGTAATCCAGTGTGTGGGCCATCCATTTCCTTTACAGTCGTCCTTCCAATCTCTCTGTCATACAAGATCATGGTCAATATCTCTCCCATCATTCTCTCTGACTTATGACAGCTTCAAACTGAGGTCGATGTGCACAGACATTCCGTCTGGGCACATATGAGCAGACAGAAGAAGCTGCGTTTTACGTCATTTCCGAGTTTTTAGACAGCTGGTGGATGGAAAAGAAGCTCTGTCCGCGGCTGTCTGCTCATATGTGCCCAGACGGAATAAGAATCTTGTAATATGGGGGTTTGGGGGGGTATCTGCTCATGTTTATGTTGGTGTTACCGTTACTGTTAATATAGTATCAGAATTTGAATGTCTAACATTAACAGACCATTTTGGGGTTGAACTCGACTCCTGAAAGAACTTGGAGCTTCTTCTCTCTGGTTTCTGTTGTTTGTGTGGCCTTTTAAACCCTTCAAGTGCTCCTAATTAGCAGCGGCCATTTCGTGTTGCACTCTGGGAAGTGCAGTTCTTTTGGGATGCCAAGCAAAAGCTCCACTACCGCGTTTTGACTCAACAATTACTAGTTCTGTTACATCCCATACAGGCCTGCCACGCATGTCGGGAGCGACGGTGTTGTCCAGTGTCGTTTTCGTCGACTAAAACTATGACGAAAAATGTTCGTGAGACTACCTATTTTCACTGACAAAAACGACACAAAAACTAAGACCAAATATACTGTCGATTTTGTCAACAAATAAAAACTAGACTAAAATGTTAGGAAGTGACTAGTGGACAAGAGATTCAGTAGAAGTCATTTTACACTTGGTTGCATGCTGAAAATAGCAGATCTACAAGCCTACAACAGCTTGTAGATCGCAAGTGTAAAATCAGTCATTAGGACGGCATCAAGGCCCGCCAAAATACATTTTAGTCGACTAAATCAACCGAAGATGTAGTCGACAAAGATCTCAAACTAGACTAACACTACAGCATTCCGGGTGACTAAAATGGGACTGAAACTAAATGAAAACTATTCAAGGGACTAAAAATGACTAAAACTGAAATAGAAATGTGCTGCCAAAAACAACACTGGTGTTGTCGGACTAATGCCCGTCAGACCGTTAGTATGTCTCTTAGCCAACGTATATGCACAGAGAGATTTAGGACCGACATGGAGAACACGTATAACTTCATCTTAGGTTTGTCCTTTCATTTGTCACCCATCTGTACACGGTCGCCTTCCACAGCTCCACCTACACACGCTCCGTGCTAGTGCAATAATAAAAGGAGGTCTGGCAGGCGTGCGTCTTGTGAGTCAGCCCCCTCCGTTTGTCTCAGCTTTATTTGGAGTAATAAACTCTCCCTTGGTTTGAGAATCTTCCCAAACTGCATCCTGTTAGATCCAGTTTGATTTAACCGTTGAGCACATGGAGAGCTAAACCCCCCCCCATCGAGGGAAGCAGGGGACTTCAGAATAAGTCCCTGGCTTCATTTTGATCCACCAAAGAAAATCACTGCATTTGAAACCCGAGAAGATGCTGGATCTTTTGGTTTCACGTTAAACCCGGGTTTTCGAGAGTGAAATCAATTTGATTCTTCTTTCTTTCTTTCTTTCTTATTCTTCTTTTTAGGGGGGCGTCAGTAGTGAGAGAAACAGGACATTGGAGAGCAACGCAAGGCAACTATATTTGTCTAGCACACTTCAACAACAAGGCAATGTGCTTGTAGGCGAATGACATGCAGCAAATGGTCCGCCCGGACCATTTTAGGCTTTAACCCATTTAGGCCTGACTGAAAAATATTTTGAAAGAATATATATTCAAAGATTTGTGCCGCATTTTCACGATTCAGACCTACAAGCTCTATGAGCTTGTAGATCTGCTATTTTTCAATAGCTAAAGCATAACATATTGCTAACACCAAAAGGGGTTCCCGGCTTCCACCCAAAATGGAGTAACTGGGACTATTATGCAAACAAGTAAATATTAGGGTTGCGATCGGATCGGGTGATCGGAAATCGGGGCCGGTCACATCATTTTCTAAATCGGATCGGGAGCCAAAAAACGTGATCGGGACATCCCTAGTAAATATAATAATACATAACTTCAACTTCTGCACTATATCTTGGAGTTACATCATGGCAAGGTACCTACACAAGCCAACACTCTACCCAAAGTGTGACTGCGATTTAAGTACTATTAAAAGTTTTAAAATATATATATATATATATATATATATATATCTTACAAGCTCAAAATCGTTTGAAATGTGTAGATAATAGAGACGCCAGGATGAAAGTTGTTCAAACACTGTATAGTTCCAGATACCAATATCATCCCAAGTATGTAATATAATGGGCCGATATCATATATTGTCCAAACATATCAGTCGGACTCTATATGAGAGTGCAATTGACAGCATAATATGGCCGTTATGAGTGACTGCTGATCTGTTTGACACCGTCCTCGAGAAAGCGCTCGGGCACGTGTGTAACGACGCGCAGTGGAAACGTCAAACTTAAATGTTACCACATGAAACTCTTCAGCCTCTCTGAGGCTTCGTGACCACAGATAGATGTTACGTCTCCATTGACCTCAGAGAGCTGATGGCAGCAAATAAAAAGTGTGACAAGAGGAAGCCAACTGGCTCCGTGTGGCTCTGTGACGACAATCTGTCTTCCTCTCTGAACATACAGCTTTTGCAAAACGCACAATTATATCACCAAGGTAGGTGGGTATATGCTGTGTAATACTATTATATTACCCGAGTTTATCATTGCACGACATGCCGCCTGCGTAATGAAATGAGCTGGCAATATAAGTCAAATGTGGACAAAATGACTTTGTTGATCCAATACTAGAGTATTTCTGACGGGCTGTAATGATTAAGATCCGGTAAAGGAACTCAGGGAAGTTAAGTTAACACTGTGAAGATTACCACTCCTTCTTTTACATTCTCACCATGCCAGCCCTGCCTTTAACAAACACTGTTACTGAATGACTTCTGAGAAGTAACTAAACAGCTAATCCAAGACTACTGTATAGGAGGGTCCAAGAAAGGCGGACTTCATGGAAACAGAGCAAACATGTTTACTTAACGCCACGGTATATCAGCAAAAGGATTGACCGTAATCAATAAAACCTACTGCCCAGGCGTGATAACATCATGGCATATTTAATATGTTCATTACATATTAAACTATCCTACACAAATGAGTGAATTTGACATTTATTTTCACTTTGACAGTTTAATAATATATTTTTTGAACGTAAAAATGAAAGTACTACAAATGTTATCAGCATGGACAGAACTGACAGTAGTATTATTTAAATCTGCTCTCAGTATCTGCTTTGGTACAACAGCAGGCTGATTTGAAACAAGTCCCCCTCCCCCCTCCCCCCGTTCCCCCGTCCCCCGTCCCCCCTCCAGCACCATATTAAAAGCAGCAGCAGCTTCAACTTGTGAACCTTGACTATTTGGAACCTGACCTGAACCTAGAAAGCACACTCTGCTCTTCTAGGTTTCTCTTTTTATTTTTTTTTACAACCCATCAGGCCTTTTCAGACCATAAGAGTAGAATTGCATTACTCCACCTAGTGGTTGTTTGTTTAATTGTGAATAATTGGGCAAAAAAAAAGGAGAAAATACTCCATTTTACAATGAACACATTTATATTTATACTGACTGATTACTTAACATGTTAATACATGTTTAGTATGTACCTGTACTTAGGGCAGCATGCAAGTTTGGAAATAGTAAACAACAGCAGGAGCGCAAAACTAACTTCCATCCTGTTAAACGGATGTATTATCATGGATTTAAGTGCCAACAGTAACATCATTGTGTACTTGCATGACCGCACTTTGCACTGGGAGTCAACCTGAATATTCTCCACAATATTACGGACTAAACGTTATGTGTGTACTGTGCAGGCTTGTAATGGCCTTGGTTCAGAAAGAAAATGACTCGGTGTAGACAGAGCCCCACCTAGTGTCCATGTCTTATATGTTTGTGTAGTTGTTTCACCAATACACGGTACACAGACAATAATGTATCACTGCTAGTCTTGTATAGATAGAAGCATTAGGGAAAAGTAGCTTTATGTTAAACAGAAAACATCCGTGTCATTTTAGAGTGTTAACCCATTTAGGCCTGACGTCGACATTTTTAAATCCTGACAGTTTTCTGAAAAAACGTATGTTTCTGTTTCAGTGGTGCTCAATATTTCATGTCAAGGACCCCAAAAATGATATGTAATTGGCCACCGACCCCCATCTGAAAATATGTTATTCCAGGAACCCCTCAGAAACAAAGATTTGAGTTAAAAACGTTTAATATATATTCTGTAAGAACTAAGAATATATATATTCAAAGATTTGTGCCACATTTTCACGATTTTTCAAAAATAGCAGACCTATGGCGCACTACGAGCTTGTAGATGTGCTATTTTTCAATAGCTAAATAATAACATAATAATGTTTAAACACCAAAAAGGGTTCCCGCCCAAAATGGGTTAATGCACTCACCGTTGTGGGTTCAGGAAACGGTTCTTTGGTGTTTTCTTCAAGTGGCTCAGCCACCGTCTCGCACTCTGAAATCTGCCCCGCGTTGCCCTTCTCGTTCTCTCCAAAGCCATTATCGGACTCGTTCCAATCACTGTCTGCATCGATAACCGGGTCGTCCTCTGAAAACAAAGTTAGAAATGCAGAGTTTCCTGCAGGCTTATAACGAATGTGAGGCTTTAACATAAATAAATAAAAACATTACGCATGTACAACACTGCCTGCCCACTGGCCTAGTGGTCCAGGCACATGCCACATACTGTAATAGGCTCTGGCCTGACAGCGCGTCGCGTGTTCGAGTCCTGTTCATGACGGCCTTTGCTGCGTGTCTCTCCCCCATCTCTCTCTCCATCTTTCCTGTCATTCTTCTCTTGTATCTATCAATAAAGGCAGCCACGCGGCAAAAACTAATCTTACAGAGCTTGCCTGTCTCCGTATCTCCAGCACTGTCTCAACCCCATGTGAATGCCATTCCTCAACAACCAAAATTATGTTTTCTGAAACCACCCTACATGGAGAGGATCGTCAACATCAGATAACCCCATCCATAATTCAGCAAAATATTTAAAAATAGCATTCAGTCTCCCATTAGGCCACAACCCAGAGCTCATGGATAGCTTCGTTTAGTTAGTGGGTCCATTTAGTGAGGAAGTATGTTGCTCTGGGTTGAACTACTTTTCTTGCATGTCTTCCCTTTCCTTCTCTGTCGATGCTTATCTGTCTCCCCCCACTTTCCTATCTAAATAATTGCAAAAGCAGTGCCATACATTAATAATCATCTTAAAAAATTTACCCATGGGGCCTGGGCCGTGGCTCAGCGGCCCAGGCACCTTGGCCGGCAGCCCGAGCCTGGCAGTGTGCCGCGGGCTCGACCCCCGATCCCGACGGCCCTCACCGCATGTCACTCCCCCATTTCCTGTCAGCCTACTGTCTCTCCCTCTATAAAAAATATAAAATATAGGCGAAAAAAAAAAGTACCCAAGGCATATATATTTGGACAGTAGTGGACACACAAAATGACATGACACCTTGACACGTCTTTTACCCACTAGGAGAACTATATACTGTATAAACAATGTTTTTACTAACTGTAGACCAAAACTCAGGTAACTTCACCCATTAGCTCCTTCTGTTAGTAGCTATGGACAGCTGATTCCAATGCTAATTTAAGTTACCTTTATTGGTGCAGAGAAGGCGCAGCGCTCTGGTGTAGGACTGAATGGGACACACAAGTCTCTCCCTTCTTCTCCGAGTCCGAGGCCTTTGTTGTGGCTGCCCCGGAACTCTGGGCAGAGCCTGCTTCTGGGCCTCACTGTCTGACTGCTCACTGTCACTGGAGGAACTCCACGCGATTTGAACCGGTTCCTTCCGGACCTCACTGTGCGACTGCTCACCGTCACTGGAGGAACTCCACGCGATTTGAACCGGTTCCTTCTGGGCCTCACTGTCAGAGCTCCATGCGATTTGAAGCGGTTCCTTCTGGACCTTACTGTCTGACTTCTCACTGTCACTGGAGCTCCATGCGATTTGAACCGGTTCCTCATCAGCAATATTAGCACCAGCTGATGGATTCATAAGAGTAGACAAGTTACCATTATTGTCACGAATGATCAAAGCATGCAATATAAACAATATTTATAATGCCACAGTAAATTGAATATATTTCTTACTATTTCATTGTTGAGCGGTGCTAGTCCCTCCTATATACAGGTTTAATGTTTGTCTTTAGTCCAATGTTTGTTTTGTAAACGCCATTGACAATGAAGGGAACATTTACGTCATATTGTCCCTCATTACGTCATATTGTCTCTTTATTGTTAATGGCATTTAATGTTGGTGTTGGCACCGTTTGTTTTACATCACCATTACATCACCTAATCAAAGTGAGTTTAGACTTTAATATATTAGTGCCCCTCACTTCACACGGGTGTGATTTTAAATAGCCCTTAGATTTTAAATAGCCCTTTGTTGAATAAAACATTGAGTCCAGACAAATGTTGAATGCACTGCATGTTCTAATCCATGTCATCATAACACCTGAGCAATTATACCTGAAGCAGGAGACTTTGCCAACTGTCGTACCGCAGACAGTTTTCTTCCAGATGACTTGAGATTCTGCATCAAAAAAGGATTATTATGCCATCAATAGCTGAACAAATGTAGGTAAAATAAAAATGTGATAATGCCAGTAAAATCAAATGATTAAATCTAATAGCCCAGTCTTTCCACTGCTGCTGCACAGCTGCAGTATAAGATAACTTTTCAGGAAAGTACACTGCTAAGAAGATTTTAACCCAAGAAAGCCTATGACTTGTTTCCATTGGGGTCCTTCATACTCAATTCATCGTATGCAAAAACATCATATAAACACGGTTGGTTGGTTTAATAATACTGTTGAAAAGCCTTGCAGACAGAGGTCCTAGAGATGTATTTAATTCCAAAGAGATATACTTGTTGTTTATTTATTATATGGTATTATTTGCCTTCTTCTGCATTATTTGGCTATACTGTAGTATTTGCGTTTTGAAAGGCACAGGGAATAATAAAACCTCTAATTTACAAATGCTCATGGGATTTTATACATCCATAGTTTTATACCGTGATTATTTCTCTCACTATAATCGTATCAAAGTCCATATCATCCCTAACCTCTACTGAACACACCCTGAATCTTTTTCGTAGCTCCATAGGTCAAGCTGAATGGTAAGATATGATAAACAATATATGACGGTTTGCACATTGTGTGGGCAGTGCCGTTAAGAGTGGGCTGCTGTTTGACAAGTTGATGCACTCTTGAGTCTATCGTCTTAATTCTGTGTCATATCCCAGAGAAGGTTTTGGTGACAGGCTGGCTTCTAAACATGCCTTGGTGTAAAGAGGATGCAGTCTGTGATTCTGCTGGCTTTCCTAAGAATTGCAGTTGGTTGATATTAAGCAATTCCCATTCTTTATAAAAGAAAAGATTCCGTTTGGATGGTCTTATAACAGATTAGATGGGTTAATAACCGATTCAATGACTTTGTAACAGAGATTTGAGGTTTCACATTACACTGCTGTTCAGACTTCAGGGTTTATATAGCAATAAATGTAAAGTCCATCAACCTTCATCGCTGGAGTGTCGAGGAAACTGTCTCCACACCTCTCCCAGGATTTCGTGGTGGAGATGGATGGAAGTGAAGGTTCTCTTCCCAGTGTTCCCACCTTTTTGACACAATTTCTGACATCATCCGGAAAGAAGATGCACTTTATATCCTTGGTATATCTTTTACGCTGTACAGACACAAAGGGCAAGCAGGTTCCGGTCAATGTTAATCTTTCAAAATAGGACTGATTTGTTTCGGGTATTAAGTGATTTAGATATTTTTAAGTTAAAACAAAAGGGGTTTTTTTATGTGCAAAAGTCCCAAGCTCTATATTCTGATAGTAATCATTGTATAGATAATTTGTTGAGTAACTGGGTTCCCCCCCCCAACTCTTATCTGATAAACAGAAAATACATTTAATCAAACCAAGAGGAAGTTCTCATTTATCAGCTTCAATTTAATAGTTTTCCAGATGAAATTGTGTGCTCATTTCTGTGGCATGATCCATCATCACTCTCAATGTCACTTGTTTTATCCAGTATTTCTCTCATGGTTGGTTTTGGTGTCCTAAAATGTAAACGCATGTTCTGTTTACCAAACAGTGTGACAGGGACAGGCCCTGTTGCATATCATAATACAGAGCTAATGAGCCTATAACACAATATAATTTACCCTAACTTTAACCTTATATTTATGAATTATGAATGATCATGTATGACTGTGAATGAGCTGATCTGACTCGCAAGTTGCAACAATACTAGTTCCCACCACAACCGGGTGGGCGGGGACGTGACATGGTAGTCAACAATACATCACAGTCAGTCAGCTAATGTGTAGCCTGCCTAACCTTATATAGTAGCTAATGAAGAAGTTTATTTTTATAGTATTATTGTTGTAACACGTCCATTTAGCAACAAAGACAAGTAAGACTTACCTTCCCAGTGGCCATGACGGAAAATTATGCTCGCGCTATTAATGTAGCTCTTCGGATTTTGACGCGTTTAAACCATAGAGTTATTATAAGGTTTAAACGAGTAGCTAACTTCTAGTTTTGTTGCATCCATTCTCTGTCTACTGGTTGCTTGCTTTGTTACATTGAGCAACAGCTAACCAGAGTAATATAGTAAGAGAGTAGCGACACTAGCGTTGACTCGCATTGTAACAATGAAATGCGGAAGTGCTCAGCCTCATTCTATCTCAATGGGATAGTTCCAATGTTTGGAACTATAGCCGCTAGATCAAAGTGTGTCGCTACTCTCCAGCAGCTAAATGACATGTGGGCTGTCCGTCTACAGCGCCGGGTACGTTCATTTTAGCATGCCGGGGTGCACCGGTCGGTCATGCAACGGCTCCGCGGACCGCAGTCTTCGTCGTACGATTGTGATGGTGATTCATTTTGCAACAAAAAAAGACACTCATTGGGATAAAAACAGCCATAGCCACTTGCCCAAATGTGCTGACATCATCACATTTATGATGACGCTATGGCCGTTTTCAGCCCCAAGGAGGGTTTTTTGTGCAAAACTAATGCTTGGTCACATGTTAAAGCATAATGAAATTTCGATTCCCCCCCCCCCCTTATAGGTTGTTAATGGTATGGTCACATTATGCCAATTGTGAAAATTGCTCAAGTTATTGCTCAGCAAGTTAGTATCTGGCATACATGCTGGGGACCCATAGGCTACTCAACATTTCTCTGGCATACATGCTGGGGACCCATACTCAACATTTCTCTGGCATACATGCTGGGGACCCATACTCAACATTTCTCTCGCTTACATGCTGGGGACCCATACTCAACATTTCTCTGGCTTACATGCTGGGGACCCATACTCAACATTTCTCTGGCATACATGCTGGGGACCCATACTCAACATTTCTCTGGCATACATGCTGGGGACCCATACTCATTATTTCTAACATAAAACTTTGGTGTGTACTCAACATGCCTGGGTTCACATTCTGGCAAGTGGACTATTATGGTGCAAACCGTTACTTCAATCAAAACATTGGTACTTTTACTACAAATATAAGAGCAGCTGTGTCTGAGCCATGGACGCTCGTTGGAATGGTAATTTTAATCACAGTTACGGTACTACTGTTTATTTTACAAAGTGCCCTATTTTTCTAGTAAACAAAACAAGCACACACATTGTATAATCGTACCACTGACCACTCAATCAATCCTAAATAAAAATAAAAATGACCATGCATAACTGACAGAAACGCAAGGCATCACTAAGTTTGAGTTATTAACCATACGGGTTCACGTTAATGTGCCAACAATTTATGGAACCACTCCCTTGGACTGAAACGTGAAATGTTTTTATTACAGCAAATTCATCCGAATCTCAACATCTTTCAAACAGCAGGTTAAACATACAAAAGCTCACTTAACATAGTTTATTTTTTATTAAATATGTAAAAAGCAGGTCAAGTTATTCACAAATAAAATGCAAACATGCAACACATTTTGGGGAATGCATAATGAGTGGGACATGAAAAAACATTTACTATTCATAATTATTGACAGTACATGTTTACATTCCTTTTCATTTACACAATATATGACTAAAGCAATATGCTGCACTTCCGATTTCAATCGTAGTAAATGCAACATTATACAAAGTATGTACTGGAATATAGCATGTCAAATTACTCAGTGAACTGACTCGCATCTCCCATACGTTTGGTGGTTCAAAAATTATTTGAAACAAAACAATACTGGATTTTCACTGAATAAGTGAAGGTGGATATAGTTTTCAGTTGGAAGTAAAAAATTAAATAAAAAATAAAAGTTCCTGTAAGACTACTCCACAAATAAAATGGTTCTCCGTTTTCCCATGTTTTGGGGGAACCAAAGTCGAACTCTTTCACTGAAACGCACCATAATCTTACATGAAAAGCACATCGAGCACACCGATTATCAGAAATGTGAATTGGGAAGATAGTCATGACACATTTGTAGTTGGCATTTACACTACTACTTTTCATTCATATTTCAATGACTGTATTGTCTCACTTCATGAGGATGCAATGCAGTTTCTTACACTATGCCTAAGGCTTAATAAATATGGTGAGGGTCTATGGACAGATTGTCCAATACAGATCAAATGTCAGTGCAACGTATGGAAGGAGGTTAGATAAGAGCTACTAAGGGCCCTTCC
Source organism: Protomyctophum bolini (assembly GCF_963924005.1). Lineage (NCBI taxonomy): Eukaryota > Metazoa > Chordata > Actinopteri > Myctophiformes > Myctophidae > Protomyctophum > Protomyctophum bolini. Next base: position 36,775,562 of record NC_137873.1, read on the forward strand.
AGGGCTTTGCTTATTGCATTCTTGTGATTAATATGATAGATACAGTATGTAGAATAAAAAGAAAAAAGAAAAAAAAAGAACGAAGGGAGAGAAGCTGACAAATTAACACTTGTGCTGACAGGTAAGAAGTACCTGTCTGGACTTCAGCATTTCCACACACATCTAGGATGTGAACTGACCTTTCACCCACACAGTCCTTAGAGAAACGTCTGTGATGGTCTGAGCTTGTCTGCTAGTGGAGGCAGTAACAGCGAAGTGAGCGAACCTGCCACAGCATTTTCATCAACGGTCACAAAAACACAGAATATTGAGCAGAGTAGAGGGGTAAAAAAAAAATGAGGGTGATTCTTGTCATGAGGTGGCTTCATGTGCTCAGTCTTCAAGAGAACAAAAAAAGAAAAGTAAACCATGAGGAAAAACTTAAAATCCTTTTTTGACAGTTCTCACGAAATAAAAACGGGTGGGTAGTTGTTGACGACAACAGTCAGTATTCATCCTGTTCCTGTTGGTCGTCTGGTACCTCGTCTTGGACTTGCTGCTCCGCCTCGTCCACGTCACCTTCTGCCAGTTCCGCTGCTCCTTCCTGAAATGATAACACACATTAAATGGTTAAACAAGCATATAGAAGAATACCACAATGAATCCATTCAGGGCGGGGACCCCTTTTGGTGTTTTAAGCATTGTATAAAAAAAAATAGCAGATCTAGAAGCTCACACAGAGTGCCACGGTACGAGCTAGTAGGTCTGCTTTTGTTTTCTTTTCGTGAAAATGTAGTGCAAAGCTTTGGATATATATATTCTTTCCAGGTCACTGGAACAACATATTTTCAGATGGGGGTCGGCGGCCAATTACATATAATTTTGGGGGTCCTTGACATGAAAATGTTTGAGAACGACTGACATAGAAACAGGTTTTTCAGAAAACTGTTACAATCGTCCTCAGGTCTAAATGGGTCCTTGCAGACTGAATGATTTTTTTCTGAAAACCGGCGGAAAAACGCTGCTAAAAATTCCATAAAACTGTGTGCAGGGACCTTTACTTGGGTTTTTTCTTGCAGCAATAGACATTCAATGTACCGTAATCACATTCTTAATAAGTGCTTCTCTATAGGTTCCATTCCATCCAGTAAATACTGTATGCAAATGCCACGTTTTTGAGGACCCCCTCGAAAACGAGATGATGCATCTTCTCAAGAGGCTTATCCGCTAAAAAAGTGCCTTGCCGAGTCGAACGTAATCGCCGCAAGAAGACATACTGTACGCAACGGAGGGTGAGAGAAATTTCTCCCAGAAATGTCTAATAAAATTAAGCACAGTCACGCGTGGAAGGGAAGAGCCACCGGCTTTAAAAGCTGGTAGGTAAGCATCAAGCAAAACTTTTTGCTGCTCTTCTTCAAAACAATAATGTTACTGCTGGGTTATTGCTTGAATAAAAACACTCCCGGACCGGTTTAAACATACTGATTTGTTTGGGGGTATAGAAGTCAATATGCTCAATATGCTTGTTGTTTCAAATACAACTATGTGATCTACTGTATTATAACTTGAGATGACCACCACCTTAACTTTACAAGGTGTTATACATAGGTTTATGGTATAAACCTAAGCTGCGAACCAACTGCCTTAATTCAAATAAAAGACAACCGATCTCTCTGTGCACAAATACGGTCAGCTACATTACCATTACCATTAGCACTGGAGTCTGGCAGGTTTAATGCCACTCCTGAAGAAGAGAGATATTGCTTGTTCTGTGAACTTGGTGAAATTGAAAGCGAGGTTCAGTTTTTGTTTTATTGCCCTAAATATGATGAGATAAGAGATGTCTTCCATTTGTGTGGATTTCCTAGAGTTAAATGATTATGAAAAAATGTAGATATGTTTTGCCAAAGGGACTTTTGTTGTGGCAAATTTTATTTGTCAAGCTTGGGAGAGAAGACATAGTACTCTGTATAACTCTGGGCTGTAATGCAATGGATTATGAATATTGTAAACATGCTGTCAACGCAAATGTGAAATGGTGTCTTATAAACCCATGAGGATTGGGTACTTTGTGTGCAGGACACGAAAATAAATAAATGATCAATCAATCATACCAAAACAGGACTTTCTGTGACAAATCTTGGACATCAATTGGTGACACGTGTTCCCAATTCAGGATTGATGCTGTAACACTTAAAAACCACTATAGAGCGTCGCAGTCCCGCCCCCTGTCATGACGACGCCAGGCCCAGGAAATGATTCCCAATGCATTTTTCCCATAGACATTTTTTTCTTCCCATAGACATTTATTTAAAGACGGTTACGCTGCGGATAAAGCCAACTCGAGTTGTGACAAATCATGACAATAAACACAATATTTTGGACCAAACAAATAATTACAAAAAAAGTGTTGTAACCTGCCGTTTTTTCTTCTAATTCTTTGTTCATCCCAAAATCTTTTGTTTGTCGTCATGATTTGTCACGACAAGAGTTGGCTTTGTATGACGCTTAAAAGGTCTTTAAATAAATACTTTTTGAAAATTCTATGAGGAAAATGAACGGAGAATCATTTCCTGGGCCCTGGTAGGGGGCGGGACTGCGACGCTCTATATACAAAGAGATGACTGCTGTCTTCCCTAAATTCTTACCAGAAATGTATCGCTCTAATGTGACATTATAAAACAAAAGAGCAGCATGTCTTCTTCTCTGTTGGTTAAATGTGTTTACACTCTGCGTAAAGTACCAGCATAATACCTTCAGCCTCACTGTCACTGCGGTGACAGATATAAATAAGGAAAGAGCGCACAACAACATTGACAGTTCCAGACTCACAACGTGAACTAAGCGCATACACTAGGACGGATTATCGGTTTCATTTTGCGCTGGTGTCTCCGTCGTGCCCCTATGTGCCCAAAAGAACAGATCTACAAGCTACGCAGCCATAAGGCAGTGCGTTGATATAGCTTGTATGTCGGTTTTGGTTTTTTGCGCATGCCACGCGTCACTTACACGTTGGACAGTGCACCATGAACTACCCGACCAGACCACCACCCAAGGTATTCATATTGCGGGACATTTCGCTCTTAAAATAACAACCTTTCTGCTAATGTTACTATCCTGGAGTTGGTTTGACAGACAGTCTGTTGCTTAGTGTTAGTCCTCTCAACTGGCTGTGCCTGTGTGTGTGGGGGGGAGGTGGACAGGTAGAGAGCCTACATGTGTTTGGGAATGTTGTTGACGTTATGTAATTTTGTCAGCTGACAAGGAGGACCCCCTCCTTGTGATCCCCCTAGCTATGACGGCTAGACGGCCAACAACACACAATAGCCGACAGTTGCGTATCATGATCTGCGACGCATGCACCATGAATCTGCTAGCTGCCAAAATGAGGCAGGTAAAATTGGCACATAGACCGCGTCTAGATTAAGACTCTCTAGAGCAGGGGTTCTCAACGTTTTTGGCTGGGGACCCCCGGAAATGCTTTGGCCATGTCTCGCGACTGTCTCTGCTCTAGAGGACGCGTTTAATGCCAATAATCCCAAAAAGGAGTGTGACACTATGAAATCCATGAAAGGAATGTCATCCCCAACTAAACCTATTGTGACAAGATAATGAACTTGACTTTGCTAATGACCTAAATACCTTCTTTGCCAGATTTTAATCATTAGACAATTTCTCAAAGTGCACTGAAGGCTGTAACACCTGCCCCCCTCAGACAGAATCACTGAAGAGGATATAAACCAAGGAAAGTGTTTCAGCTAATGTGCCGGACGAGTGCAGTGTTTTTCAAGTGCAGAATATTTCTATTTTTCATCCCACGATTTTGTAACCCATTTTCTTTTCTTCACCCAGTTTCAATTATCTACTGTAATCCTGGGCTCTCTACACTCCATCCGCCAACCAGGGAGAGCAACGGACTGACCTCATGCTTCCTTCAATGCATGAGCGTCCAAGCCGCTTCTTTTCACCTGACAGGGGTAGAACGTAGTGTAGTGCATGGAAGGAAAACGTTATTCCAACCAGTTCCTTTCCCCTCCATCACGTGCCCCGGCTGGCCAGGGGGAGGCAGTATAGAGACCAGGATTACAGCATGTTTTTTGTGAGGGTACCTAACTACCCTAGGGGACACGGAGAGAACATGCAAACTCCACACAGAAACTGAACACGTCCCCAAAATCCAATGTCCAAAAGAACATAAGGATTATTATAGACCCATAGCTCGAACTTTAGTGATTATGAAATCACTTATACCGAATACCATTACATCTTCAAGACAAATTCGACTCCTGTCAGTTTGCTTATAAAAACAAAAAGGGTTGCGGTACAGAGGATGCGGTTGTTCGTTGTTACACTGGTCCACTTAATTACAAAACACCTAGATCTGTCTAATAAGAATCATGCAAGAGTGCTGTTCTTAGACTTTTCTTCAGCTTTCAATACAGTCTGATATACTAGTGTCAGCTTTCAATAGTCTGATATACTAGTGTCAAAGTGTCACCCTGGAACAGAGGGTGAAAGTGAACAAAGCCCTCTCCTCAGCATTAACTACTAATAGGGATGCAGCTCAATAACCGATAACAAGTTTATTGAGTACCCGTTATCAATAGGCTTTGTGATTATCAAGCCTGTTATCGAGCATAGTGGCTCATGACGTCATCATGTTTAAACAATCAAGACAAGAGGCGATCAAGAAATAAATGTAATCATCCATGCTGGCACAAACATGTCAGTCTAAAAGTGTATTGACACCGTCCAACCATGTAAACAAAATTACGCTTTTAAAGTTAAGGTACACATATTAACCAGTTAACAGTTTCTTTAATATGATCTTATCGGTATATAGGTAAATTGCCTTTTGTCTGTTATGAAACTAGTAAGAGATACTGGTGCTGTTCAAAATGTATTGTCGCCCGTCTTTCCACAAAATAATAGAAAATGCTCGATAGGGTGCTCGATAAGAACCGGGCTCGATAAGCCTGATCGATAAGGTGCTAGTTATCAATAAAAATGAACAAGCTCCATCCCTAACGACTAATGTTGGTGATCCCCAGGGTTGTGTAAGCCCAGCTATACTTTTCACCCTTTATACTGATAGCTGTTGTACTGAGGAATGTCTGTCTGGATGTTGCACTGACACACACCAGACCAATACATTCTAAAGTACTCAGATTATACAGTTTTGATTTCCTTCCTAGGTAGTTCCAGCAATCCTGGACTGCAGCAACACAGTAATTAAGGTGGTTGAGTGGAGTGATAACAACGCTCTCATCATGAACACAAAAATCACACCCGTGTGAACTAAGTGGTGCAACTCAGACCCACGGCCGCCCGGCGTCCGGAACGGTTGAGAAATGACAGAGTTACCGTGTGGGATTAACAGACAACACTCTCTCTCTCACAAGTATGTGCTATTCTCTATCCCTCGATTCCCTCCCTCTCTCTCCCCCCTCTCTCTGTCTCTCACATGAACGCATGCTCCACATTGTAATTAGCACATCTCTCTCTCTCTCTCTCTCTCTCTCTTCCTCATAGACTTTTCAGAAAGTATTTATTTAAAGACGTTTACGCCGCGGACAAAGCCAATACTGTACATACTGTACAGAAACCCAAGACATGCTTTCGGTCGAGTCTGTGGTTGTAAACTGTTGGATCGCTTTCAGCTGTTTATCGATATACTGTACAGAGTGAGTCGGGTTGTGTGCTGCTCTGTTGAGTCTGTGTGTTCACAGCAAGGGAGGGCAAATCTACAGGACCAACAACGTGCTGCGCTACATGATGCGCATTCGGCATAAGACACCATCGTACTAAGAGTTTGACTTGCTTAGAGCTCAGGCTGATGCAATCTTGCTGCTGCGTAAGATCACAGGTGCTCAAAGTAGAGGGTAGCACGGCTCCACCCGGAACCGAATATCCGAGAAGAGAACCGAGCCGTTTCGGGCCCATAATATTGACTTGTCCCTCGTGTAGGGAGGGTAGGATCCATTCCAAATTGTCTCTTTCGGGGCGTCTGAAGAAATGCAGTTACCCGAAAAGGAAACATGACGATCCGAGCCCTCTCTCTCTCTCTCCCTGCCTCCCTCTGACCCCAATCCCGACAGCGCACGCACACACACACAATCACACCGCCGGCTATATTAATGCAATCATGGCGGCCCCCATGAAACGCAAAGCAAACTACAAATCAAATTGAGCAATGTGGGACAGTTTTGTTTTGCGATTTTCGACGGCTCCGGCAAAGAATGTCGGTGCTGCTAAATGCACTAATATTATGCAACCCTCCGCTCCGCTGCCTCGAAGAGGCTTGGGTAACGTCGCTCATAGACGAGCAGTCTCATCTCTCATGTCATGGTGAAAATAAGCATAATATAGCAGAGGACACACTATGTGTCCAAATCTATTTAGGGGTCCAAACCGTCCAATCCTTCTCGGCTCAGTTTCGGACTGGATCTAATCCTTCCACGGGGCAGTTTCTGGGCGGGCGCAGCAAATTAGAATGTTTCTCGGCTCCGTACCGGTTAGGTTCAGATATCACCACTCACGCTTCGGGTCCAATTTATGGACCCGTGCTACCCTCTAGCTCGGTGCTAGAGTCTCGCGCAAGGCCCCTCAACCCTTTTTCCCCTCACTGTATATGTTTCTTTTCCCTTTTTACCTCCCTTATGATGAATTCCTGTTCTGTTCTCTGGCTATATAGAAGTGTCTATTTGTACGTCTATAAATGTTTTGATGAATTGAACAAGGTGGACCCTCTTGTAAACAAGTGTAATGCTTTATTGGGTCGTCCACTCACAGTTAATAGTCTTTGTATCGAGTTGTGCTTGAAATGTACTGTAATTCTGCAAACAATATAAATAAATATTTCAATCAATCTTTTTTCAATTCAAACCATTTCTTTTTAATATCGGTTAACACTAACAGCCCCAGTGCCAACTTATCTAATCAGCAACCAAACTGGCCTCAACTGCCATAGTGTGTTAAGATTATGTCGCATTCACACCAGCATGCTACAGTATACTGCGATTAAAACGAATCCTGCTGCGTATTGTCGGAAAGTGCTTCGTTTGGCAGGTGTGAAGGCTCATTCGAATCCTGATCCGCAACAAATAACCTCATTCTACTTCACCAAAAAACAGGGGTTTCACTTCGCTTCCTGACTTCGCTTCACTGCAGGTGTGAACACTTCGTTTTTTATCTCATTCAAGGTGACATCCAGACAGTGTATTACTCGTTTTAAACTTAATCATCGCGCTAAAATATGTACTGTATGTATGTGAAACATTATAGGTTAGAAATAAGCCACATAGCAGTAAACTGGTAGAGCAGAGCTGAAACTTCAAAATAAAATGCCCAAATTGAAGGTGTAGGGCAACGGAAATGGTGGACATTCTATTTTGAAGTTTTAGCTTCAAACGCTGGCTCTGATGTTTCTGAACCAAAGAAAGTGACAGGGAGACATGAGGACAAGTCAGCGGATTATTTCTAACCTGTACACAACCTATATACATATTTTAGCGTGATGATTAAGTTTAAAACAAGTAATACACTGTTTGGATGTCATCTTGAATGAAAACCAGCTGTGTGGAGAAGCATGGGAAACAAACTGGTGAGCTTCATTTTCATTGATGTGTATCTCTACATGTCATCACGCAGCACGTTTTCAGGAAGTAATTAAAAATATATTTTGATGGACTTTTAATATAAAAAAGAAAAACACACAAAAATGAGAATTCACCCATTTCTTTGGCATCCATTGTTAGGTATGCCCATATGATGACCACGGATATGGTCCAAGTGTGAAAAACTTATTTTTTCATTTCACTACGCCTTTAACCATTTCACAACGTCTTTAGTCAGGGGTTGATTGGATCAATCAGGAGGTTGATTGGATCAATCAGGAGGTTTGGACACTGACCTGTTCGTCTGCAGAGTAGAGGATCTCCATTAACTGCTCCACAAACGGGGCGGTCTCTTCACCCTGATCCTGGCACAGCGTCTCCACCTCTCGCAGCTTGCTGAAATAAAAGTCTCTCTCCTTCTCCACTCCTTCCAATGCAAGCTTTAATGTGTTCACCTACAAAACAAGATCATTAACATAATGCATCAATATTCAACTACACAATGTTTTGTCACATGCGGAACAATACAGCAGGCAACGTTAGCCAACATAGCAGGCAGTGAAATTGCATATGCTTTGTATCGAGTCGGACGATGCATAGAAGCATTGCTCAGCACTGAAACTGATACCATCACATCAGCTTTACAAAAGGCGGATGCAACTCATTTGGCATTAATATTTAATCTTAAACAGCTGCAGTTGATTCAGAATGCTGCTGCTCGAGTTCGTACCAATACCCAGAAAGTAGACATATCACTCCAGTTCTCAGATATTTAACTACACTCCCAGTCCGTCAACTATATATATTTCAGAATACTACAGTTAGTTTATAAAAGGATACTTTACTGAACCCAGAGTCAGAGCTAACGTGGAAAAGCAGTGTTCAGTTTTTATGCACCGCAGAAAGTACCTGGAACAAACTGCAGATCTGCCACAACCGTCCGTTCTTTCAAATCAAAGCTGTGGACCTTTCTAATGCTTACTGTTTTTGTGTGAAGCACTTTGTTTGAACTGTCTTGTTATTGAAATGTAAGACACAAATAAACTTGCCTTGCCTTAACCCATTTAGACCAGACAGTTTTCTGAAATACCTATGATTCTAGATCAGTGGTGATCAATATTTCATGTCAAGGACCCCAGAAATGACATGTAATTGGCTGCCGACCCCCATCTGAAAATATGTTGTTCCAGGGACCCCCAGAAGCTAATATTTGAGTTAAACAAGTTCGCTCTGAAAGCATATATATATATATATATATATATATATATATTCAATGATTTGCGCCACATTTTCACGATTTCAAAATAGCAGATCTAATCTACGAGCTTGTAGATCTGCTATTTTTCAATAGCTAAAGTTTAACATAATGCTTAAAACACCAAAAGGTGTTCCCGCCCAGAATGGGTTAACACTTATGATGCTGCCAGAGCTTGTCAAAATAAAGACGCTAGAGTGCCAAGCAAGCAGATGGGGCAGATTTTATCTCTGAAAAGCACCCTGGAGTCGTTTTTATGTGCAATGGTGTATTCTCTTTGTATTTAGGGTTTCTTCCTGGAGGCTGAACCCTTGACAGTCAAACGTGCCATGAAAAAAGCAGTAATATAGTGACACATGATCACATTATCAGCCCCTCCCCTAACCCCTCCACCTTTATCATACAACTACAGTTGTGGGTGCGGCTTCAGTTCAGGTGGACCACCACCCATCACCACCCACCAGGCAAACCAGGCATACTGAATGAACTGGTGGGGGTGCCCACATAAAAACGACATTTTAACAAATACTGTAATTTTTTTTGAAAAACTTCTTCCTCCAATAAGACCTGATGATCATGTTTTAGGGTGGGGAAAAAATCATGGCACTCCATCTTTAAAAAGTACCAAAAGACACCTATACACATCATCAGCACCCTGCGTTTTCTTTTAAGGACAAAAGCTGTTAAAAATGTAAATGCTACATTTTTGCCAAATACCCGTCATGCCTTCAAGGTACACAAATCTATGTAAATGATTGCGTGCCTGTACCTGATCATTAAGCAGTGTGACCTGAGCTTCCAGTTCCTTCTCTCCTTTCGCAGGAGGTGTTGCTGCAGGGATCTTTTTGGCCGAGGACGGTCTAGATGACGGTGTTGAAGACTTGGGTGTAGTAGCAGCACTTGCTCTAGAGACTCCTGCAGCATAAACAGGTTATGGTCAGTGATTGAGCTGATGAGCATAGAATAGGACGATTCTACAAATGTCTTCTAAATCCTGACAGTTTTCTTGCAAAAACCTCATGTTTCTATATCAGTGGGGAATTTTTATCCCACAACTTGAACTCATGCTTCCTTCATGCATGAGTGTCCAAGTAGAAGCAAAGATTTTAGTTTTTTCGCTCTGAAAGAATATAATTCAAAGATTTGAGGCACATTTTAACGATTCTTCAAAAATAGCAGATCTACAAGCTCGTAGCGTGCCACACCTGACACTGAAAAAGTTTTAATAATAATTATGAATCAATTAATTAGTTATGTCCTGGTGTTCAGTTCAAGTGCAAAAATTCATAGAACACAACAATATTCACAACTTTTCACTTATACATTATGTATATTACGAATAGCATGTTAGCCTAGAAGCAGGGGTACTCAACTAGAAATGCTGAAGGTCCACAATTTTTGAATAAGACCATGGTCCGGTCCCATGCGCACGCGCAAATACAATTGCGCGTCGCGGGCCACATAGGGCCCCACAGGGCTGCCCCCCCTCCCCTAGAAACGCTTATGCCTGTTTAGTACAGCCTGTTAGTACAGTCAAATCAAGCTTATACAAATCGGGTCCCCTCTGGGGTGTAGAGAATGAGAATATTTTTTTTCTTTGAAATATATTCACCTCCAAATAGCCACAGCAAATAATTAGGAGAGGTATTGTTGTGCCTGCTTAATAAGATAAATAGCCTCTTTAAAGAGAAATAGCACATTTGACTATACCAAGACTTTGTCCACTGAGGTTTAACAATCCTAAACTCACCCTTTGCCTCATCATAATACCTACGGATTAGCGGTTGAAAATGGATGGATGGATAATACCTCACAAACACCAGCAACAGTGGTGTCAGTGGACTCATCCAATAATAGGGAAATGCATTCTGCATTTTGTATTCCATCACAAAGCTGTTTGGACACCAGCCAGTAATACAGTACATTGGACTATGTGTGCTATGTATGAACTGTATGTCCTCCTTACGAAAATAAAACTGAACTGAACTGAACAGAACATTTGTTGCAGTGGAATCTGAGAGTGGGATTTGGTATTATTATTTTATTACTACATCAGAGAATGGCTGGTGCTTACCCAAAACGCACGTCATTTTGAGTGAACACTGAGCTTTTCTACATTATTTTTGCAGCAATGCATGCGTCTGCCACCATACACACGGCACGCATTCATTCATTCCCCGTCCCCCTCTGACTCTGACTGTTGAATGGTTGTGTATGGGTCGGTCCACATTCAGAGCGCTGCGTTGCTCGACATCTCAGCGGAGAATTCAACTCGCGGTGGCTTTTCCCCCCCCTCTTTTTTCCTCTAATTTGCCCAGGGTCCACAGAGAGGTGTGCCGCGGTCCGGTCATGGACCGCCTGCTGAGGACCCCTAGAGCCATTACTTTCCATTGTCCATGTGGCATTCATCTTACCTGCGGTAGGGGAGCTTGCTGCATGGTGGGACTTCTTTGGCAGGTTGAAGATCTGCTCGCCAGGATCTGGTGGAGGAATGGCATCCTGACCCTGTCTGGCTTGAAGAGGGTCATACTCCTTACCGTCGTAGTTGGCGTCAAAGAACTTCTTAAACCACTGAATGAAGTCGAGATTGTCCTGAAATCTGCCTTTAACTAGCTTCTCCACAGGAATAATCTGATTAGAAGACGAGGAGGGGGAGGGGAAAACCTCAGTTAAAATAATACAAAGACATCGCCGTGTTTAATTTGTGTGTGTGCCAAGTCAAGCACATTTAGAAAAACAACACGAAGGTGAAGCCATTACAAACACTGTAGCGTTAGCATTAAGCAAACCCACCTTATCAACATTCATCCTTTTGAACGATGCCTGCAGCACTTTAAAGTTATGAATGTACTCGTGCTCCAGTTTGGCTTGGAACTTGACCTTCTTAAGGCTGATGCAGCCAGGGAAGAGCATGTCCATAAACTGGCAGTAGGCAGCTCCTACAATGGCAAGGGGGGGAAAAAGATATAACTGCAATAGCTATAGACCAGTTATTGAAAAGGTCCATACCGGCATTTCTTTCATGTTATAAGCATTGACTTTACTTTAGATTTTGTTGTTTTTTGTTTGTTTTTTCAACTGTCATTCACAACATATTTGACAACAACAAATATCTCTTCCAGAAAATAGTCCCTGGAGAAATTATAGTGTAGTTTTACGAATTAAATTCAAATAACCATCAAGTCTGCAGTATCTCCAGTATCACGTGTGGTTGGGCGGGGGCCATAAATAACCCATCAAAAGTCAAATATAGTGAAAACGCGTAGAGGAATTGGTATTATTTACTTTCACTAGACTCATGACTTAACACTGTTGCCGTTTACTAGACAGAGATGTGACAAACTCTACATCTTATTTATAGATTCCTAACCTCTCCAAGAGGAAGGTGCAGATGTTTTTTAGGCTGCTTTTAACATACCCATGTTAAAGAACCAACATCACTGTTGTTATGTTAGTGACAAAAAGAAAACAGAACTAAAGCATTCCTCAAAACTTGTAGGATTGCAGAGCTGGTAGGACAAGAGAAAGAGGAAGCCGTGAGCACGTTTGTGTTTTGTTTTGAAGGAAGAAGTTTGATTTATACCTGAGGAGAGCTGCTCCACTTTAGTGTAGTTCAGACAGAGAAGATCGTTTACCCAGGCAGTGATGTCATGCCTGCTCATAGTCTCCTGGGTTATTGAGGTAGAATATACATTGACCGCCATCCCCCAGCTGAAAAAAGAAACATCACAAAATAATGTTCTTGGTTCAGAACATGAACACTAGCATCCCTACTCTGCATGTGATAATAGGCAAACCTTTAGGCAAAAATGAGTATCACAACGCTTTGTGAACTTTAAGTACTATAGGGTTAACTGTACTATTATTGACAAAAACAAGCATCTGTGCATACACAGCCTAAAGCAGGGGTGGGCAACGTTGAAGCTGGAGAGGGCCTATGGTTCCACACTCACTCCAGAGGGCCACATTGCATATACTCTCGTAGCAAAAATGGCAGATGCTGCGATTTCTTTTTTTGAATTTTAATTGAAATCCTGAATGATATTTTTTGCTATTTTTGAATTGGAATCCTGAAATGTAACATTTGTATTTAATTTCAAAAGCATTTAGTTATACTTATGTTAACCTCATGAACTTAAATGCAAATACATTGGACATAAAAACAAGACAAAAAAACATTGTAATAGTCATTAAAGCTACTATAGACCGACGTAATTAAAGCAGGTCATGTTTGCATGTTTGGAATTGTAACAGCTGAAATCAATAATATATCAGTATTCCAATATTAACCGAGTTAACGGAGTGAGGGCCGCCAGTTGACCATGTATGTCCTAAAGAATTAGTCAAAATTCCAGACCAATATAGTGTCCGAAAAGTCAATACCACCATTACGAACTATGATAATTGAGCTAAATACATAGGACCACAATGGAAACAAGTCCCCAGGACTTTGTTTGCGTTATCCTTTCAGCTTAATGTCTTACTATAGCACATGCTGTTTACATGTCTGACTAAAAAGTATTCAATCAATCAATAGTGAGTTATTGTGGTTCAGACATCAAGCAAGGAGCAAAGTCTCAATTGGAACAACTCTGAAATGTGCTGCAATCCTTCCAATGAACAATTATAATATCCCACAGTATTTCAACAACTTGAGTCTACTCTAAATATAGTTTGGTAGGATAGAATATTTCAATTATTTCAACCAAAAGGTCAAACCTAATGTTGTGTCAATGTTATTTCAATATGCTTCTTTGTCTTTTCCCACAGCTGGTTTATTTATGTGAAGCATGATGATGTCAACAGTCAAGTACTGTAGAAAATGTAAAGCTATGGGTGATACTTGAATAGGCCAATTATGAAAGCATAATCGTGCATAAAGCACAGGGAAATAATCCATTGAAAGGTAGGCTAAACATACTTTTCACTTAAATTGGAAAAAGGTCTGCAGGAATTCCAGAATATATTATTTAGAAATGTCAGTCTTTAAACTGGAAAAAGGTGATTCAGTCATGTACAGCTACAGGCAAATGCTCTCAACAGTAAACGGGGAAAGCTGGATAGCAAAAAACCTACACATCTGTACTTGATTGGATTAGATTACATTAACTAAATATGTGCTGTAGTCTGTAATTACATCATGCCTAAAAATCATTATTCCACTCTCAAGAACAAAAGCTTCCCAAAGCTTATAGGTGGTGCAGGCAGGGTGGGATTTTGTATAACAAACCGTGATTATTATCATTAAAGATATGTCATAGAGCCTCCATAGTGACTTCTTGGGAAGGAAACTGGGACAGTGGGTATCATGTCAACAAAGCGGATGTCTGTTAGCTTTGTTAGCCATGCAGGGACGCATTATAGCGGCGTACGGGCTGTGCAGAATTGCCTGGGAACGATTTACACACAGGAAACCGATCATGAGCAACTTATTAAAATGGGGGGTTTTACGTGTGACAATACGACTGTCTGCAATACATTCACCCGCAACACATGATCAGCATCAAACATGACATGTCATGATGAAAATATTCTAGCAGAGCAGAGAGGGGCGGCTGTGTTTTCGCAGGACATTTTTGACAAGCTCCCTGTCTGAGCACCGCGGGGGAAAACTCGTCTTCAGTGCGGTGTGGGTCTACGGCTGTACTCGACAAAATGCCATTTATTAAGCATAATTCCGATTTTTATATCAGCCATGGGGTGTTTCTTGGAAGGGCCTTGGGGCGATTTGCGCCATAGTAGCTCCACTGATAAGACCAGAGCTCTCTGAGAGCAGACATGGGGGTTATTCCCCCAGTCTGCTGTCAGCCAGTCAGTCAGTGTTGTTGCATCGCCTGTAATAGGCTGTATATGAAATAAAACGGTTTAAAAACGCGCCGTTCCTTTTTTTTTGCAGCATCTTTAATTCTAAATGAAAGCCGTTTCTATGAGCCCACCACAACAAATGCGGCATTACAACGGTTTACCTGTAGGCGCGCTCTCCTCGCACTGTGTTTTTTCTGTAAGGAATGATGTTGGATCCGTTGTCCGGGAGGACCGGGACGATGTCGTTGTTATTCTCTCCATTTGGGGAAAGTGCTTGGGTGGGACCAGGCATTTGGGTCTCTAAAATATTGGAACAGATTATTCTGTTCACCTCCTCTGGCTGAAAAAAAGGAACGATGCGAGGCTAAGAAAAGTGCCGCACCTCGGGCTTGTTCTCTCCCTGCTTATTCTTCACAAATCTCAGCCAGTCTAGTGACGTTGCTGCACCCTGTTCACGTGACACCGATGGGGGCGGCTGCCTGTTCACCGATCTCTATAGAATATAATATAGTACAACAAATACGATTGATTGATTAGTATTGTTTGTTAACTGAAGATGTCCACTATAGCCTAGCCAGGTCCAGTCAGAAAAAAATTAAGAGAAAATCCTATTAATATTCAAGTTGTTAGGCAGTATATGCTAAAAAGTGAAAATCCCCTTAATGAATGCAGCCTCTCAGACAATCTGAGGAGTTTTTCTGTGATTGAAAGATGCAGCCAGTCCAGTTTCTCTCTCAAAACAATGGGCGGCAATCAGTGGTTCCTTTGCATCTAAAGAGGACATGCCAGGAAAAGAAGGCTTATCATTTGTCAGAGTGATAAGAATTGGACTGATGCCAAAGGCCACCTCTCTGACCTCACATATTCATTCCTGCAGTCGAAGCATTTACTATGTAGCTGTTAGCTGTATAATTCAATCGTGTATCTAAATGTGTATCTGTCCAACTGCCTGCATGGCAAAGAGCAGAAGACCTATCAAAATGGCAGTACCCCCCCCCCCCCCCTCTTCCAGATGTTTTTCAAACGTTATTGTTTTACAGCACTGAATCACCAGACTTTATGCTTTTTATCACTGGCCGCTAACAGAAATACTGTAGTCTATAGTATCTATATTAACAGAATAAATGCAAAATGATTATAAATATTATATATATATAATATATAGAAGATAAAATAATCTACAGTACTTAAAACTACAGCATAAAGCAATGTTCAAATCCAAGAGTATGTTTGATAAAGGGGCTTGAAAAGTACCAACATACAGGAAAGTACCTGTAATGTCTGGATAAAATTACTGGATAAAATAATAATAATTGTAAATCTGCCTAGAACAGGCTGTACTCCAACAATTCAGTGAGAGGGCAAGTAGAGTACGGGTCAAGGAAGCCACAATGACCCAAGGCAACTCTTGTAAAAGTTAACAACTTGAGCCCTAATTTGTACTTCGCTGTACAATGTTGTCACACGTTGAAAATAGGCAGTTACAATGTGTCGCTGTGGGCTTGTCCAAAATAAGGATGCCAGGTTGAAGAAAACATCTCTGTCTGCAACAGAACAATGCCTTGGGATTAAAGGTAGTCTATCTTCCAGCAGAACAATGACACAAAACAAAAGCCACTAAGCCAGTTCAAAAAGGTCAATATCCTGGAGAGCAAAGTCAGAGCCTGCATGGTCAGAATGTGTTGCAGGACTTAAAAACTGTGATTAAATGAACAGTCTCCACTCTCCGTCCAATTTGGAAGTGCAACAATTTTAGTTAAACAACTGTACAAAGAATGATCAATAATTGAAATCTCCAGATGTGCAACTGCAAATCTGACAGACATATATTCAAAGGCTGTGATTACTAAAGGGGGTGAATTTTGGAATAAAATTTGAATAGATAAATCACAATGCTTTTTCCCTATGACATTAAGAGTATTGTTTTTATTTAGATTAATTAAAAAACTATTGCCTATTATTTAATGTTGTACAATGCTAAAATATGAAAAAGACCAAAGGGGCCAGGGGCTCGTTGGTAAAAACTAAAATGTGTGCAACTTCTGATACTTTGTCTTGCAGTGCAGACAGTACATTAGCACGGATAGGATTTAGAAAAAAATCGTAGAAATCGTAGCAGTACGAAGCATTTTAAGCTTGTAGATTATCTATTTTTGCTATATTTGAATTTAAATCCTGAATATTTTGTTTGCTATTTATGAATTGGAAAAGTAACCTTTTTATTTAATTTCAAATGCATTTAGTTATAGTTATATTGACTTTATGAACTATTATACATACATTGGACATAAAAAAGACAATAACATTTTAATACTAGTAATTAGCTGAAATCAATAATATATATTAACCTGCGGGCCGCGGCCCCCAGTTGCCCATGTATGATGTATGTGTTTTCATACACAGCATAAGAAATTCCAACTCCATCATTTCAGTTGATGAATGTCACGATGCCTTTGACCCTCGGCCTCCGGGCCCCGGCATATGAACTTGGACCCCCTTCCCCCCAGTATTATTTTAATACTATTAAATGAATGCCAAGTCCCTCATAGAAGTCATACTAGTTTCAATATGCAAGACTATCTTATGTACTGTACATCATGTACATGAAGACACAATTATTAGTTTTTGGTAGTTTCAAATTGCGCATGCATAAAGTGAGTTTAACGTTGTTTAATGCAATCAGATAGGATTTTGCTACTCAGTAGGCACAACTTCCGTCTGTGAACGCCGTCTGTGAACGCTGCGCGTCAAAACAGCCGCCTCCGTTATTTTCAATGAACCTATCCCACACCGGTGGCGTCAGATGCGCGTTCACGCCTCGCCTGGCGCTCCGATACGCCGCTGTTCTATTTTCCAGGCGTTGCCGCACGGCTTCCATCCGGGAATCCGTGGGCGTGGCTGGCCAGCCGCACGGTAGCGCGCCGCGTCCTGTGGGTGTTGCGGCAATACTGTGCCGCTTCACAGACGGTGTGTGTTGGGCTTGAAAGAATAAGCAGTAAGCACCCACTGAGGTGCTTCTGTGCTGTGTGCCTGGTTCTTATGTAATTAAAAAATATATCCATATTCTGTGTATTCATACGTGCTTGTGCATATTGCCCTGCACGCATATATCTATTTTACATGCATTAGTATACATACACAGTGTAAATGTTTAGTCTTGATATACAAGGTGTTGTGTATGTATGTGTGTGTGTGTGTGTGTACGTGCATGCATGCATGCATGCATGCGTATCATGTGTTTAAATATTGTGGTAGGTTTGTGAGCTATCAGCGATTGTGTCAATTTGTGTGTTACATGTAGCTTCTACACACAAGCATACAGGCAGACATACAGGCGTTCCCCGAAGCAGTCCATTACTCCATTACCCAGAGTACTAGCCTAATCAATGATGAGTTTAGGCCTGGGATCCTGAATGCAGTACCACAACTGAGAGTAACCAGTCTACTCTACTCTGCTCTGCTCTAGAACAACAAGATATGGAAACATGTGGTCAAAGCCAGGTCAAATGTGCTCCTCACTACATCAGGTGATGGTGAGCCAAATCGCACAACAAATGCATGATCAATCAATGAGTCAATAACACAAGTGCCACAACTGCCATTGCCAATGAATTAATGCTTGTCAGTGCATTAGGTTTGTAAGGCTGTATGAATGCATTGTACAATGAAGTACACTCCCGACTCCCAAAGCAAACTAGCAAGTCTTTTCAATTCCAAAAGTGACACAAACCGTACATATAACATAATATCTACTAGTTACGTATATATTACACAGCACAGGCTATTTTTAAAGGACAACTTTAGTTTTTTTTCAACCAAGGTTCATGTTTTAGATTGTTATAAGAGAAAGTAAAAGATGAGTGTTAAGTTTTTTTTCATTTGCTGCTTTCTTTTGTTTTAAGGACTTTAGCTGTTTTTGACAGGGGGGCAGGGGCATTCGAGCATGGGGCTAAATATGTAATGTTTTGTACAAAATGTTATAGACACCAAGAAATTATATCTGGCCACAAAATATCACAAGGATCTACTGAACATGAAGGTAGCCTACTGGGGGAAAGCCACACTGCGTGGCATAGGCTCAATATGTCAGTTTGACACATAGTAAATAATAAAAAAAGAAATCACTATCTCATCTTTTACTTTCTCTAATTACAACCTAAAACATGAACCTTGGTTGCATAATTTGCTGACGGGATTTTTTTTTTTTTTTTTTTCGTTTTTTTTCGTGCTTCAAAGTGAACTTTACGTACTGTAGTACGTACATTGTGTTGGGGGAACGGGGAAGGTAACTGTGGTGAGAACTGGAAATAGAATGATGTAACCATCTGAGCACTTAACTTAAACCCAGAATTGTGGCCTGTATGTACTTTAGAAACACTGAAGTTGGCCCGGACGTTATGCTCAACCGTCTGGGCACCTAGGCTGCTGAGCCAGCCTGACGGTGTGCTGCGGGTTCGACTCCCGATCCCGACGGCCCTTTGCTGCTAAATCTAGTCAACCAGGCCTGCAGTAGGCTAGAAATACGAGGAAATGACAGACGGAGAAATCTACTTTTAACGACCACCCGACAGGGGTTTTCATGTTGCATGGTAAGACTACGATCATTAGTATTATTATTGCCATCCCCTGGGTGGGTCAGTCGTGTAACTTTCGACGTTAAGCCGTGTGTAAGTTCAACAACACAGCCATGCAAAATAACATTGACAGCTATGAGGTGGCTCGCTTGGTCTTCAACCAGCCAAAATTCTCACATGTCTCTCCCGGTTGCTGCCCGCACAGGGTACAAAACTCTGATGCTGGCCTTCAAAGCAACCAAATGTATGGCACCCCCATATTGTATCTTGCAAATCGGATCATCGAACCCTACAAACCCTCCCGTGCGGTGTGTGCTCAGATCAGGCAATGCAGGGAAGTACATTTACACGTTCCACACGTTCCAAACTCTTCTCCCTTCTGGCTCCAAAACTTTGGAATGTACTGTACTTCCCATTGCAATCAGAACTGCAGACTCACTCCCAATCTTCCACCGTAGTCTGAAAACCACCTCTTCAGACTACATCTTTGCCTGTAGCACTTGCCCCAGCCTCGACAACCTTACAGGCGTATGCAAATGCTCAACTTATGTAACTTAGATAGCATTTTATGTAGACGTAGCCTATTCTGGGCTGCATCTCATAATAAGCAACTCTGCAAAGAGATTTGGTGTAGAGGGGACAATGTATAGACCGTTAGACCCCAAGGGTACCCCAGTCAAGAAGTAATAGGGCTTAAGTGGTTTACATTTACATAATTATTCATTAAACGGTGTCTAGAGCCCTGTCTAGAGCTGTGTCCAGCGTGCATGCATGTGTTCACGCGCATTATTAGCATGTTGTCATAATAATTACTTGTTAGTAATAGTGTGTTGGTGTTAAGCAGACGTGTTTCTTAAGAGCAGGACGTATCTCTTCTGTCCTTCTCATGTATACTCCCCACGTGCCATACGTGTCTCTGTGCGTCTCTCTCTCTCTCTCTCTCTCTCTCTCTCTCCGATTGGTGCATTTGGAAGCATGCGCATTGTGCACACGTCATAGGTGTACAGTACAGAATATTGACACTTTTAGTATGTTTAGGTGGTGGTGCTGCTTTCTCTCGGTCTGTTTGTGTGCGGCACACACATGCATGCATGAAGCATAGTCGTGCATAGTCAGCAAGACATGAACAAGACAAATGAGATCAACAGGACTCGACAACAGTGTCAAGTCCTGCAGCTGTTGATCTAATGTGCCTTGTGAGGGTGTAAGTGTACAGGGTGTAGGTGTGGGGAGGGTGTAACTAACTTTTTTTTACATGCACAGATGATCAACTATGAGGCAATAGTTGCATGCATGGCTTATTGGTTTCAGCCAAATCAAATGGAAGAGAAAATTGGCTAGTGTAAAATAAATCCCATACAACGGATGGACAGCCTTGTGTATGTGTGTCATACCCTGGAGGGAGGGACAGTGCAGTCTGTGATTATTTAGAGGGCATATGCACATGCATAAAGTGAGTGTCAAATCGAGCAGCAAACGGCAAAGTGAGTTTAGCGTCGTTTAATGGACTTTAATGGACTTTGATGTTTGGTGTATGGGCTGTCAAGGACAGAAAGTCGTTTTTTTGACACAGTCGTGCTGTACGATAACAGTTATAGGCCGAAACGTTGTATTTCTTTGTCCACTCTGTCTTCAATAAATTACTTTGGGAGATTTTAAAACGGTGTGCAGATCTCCTCTCTCCTTTCCGTCTTTTTTTGGATCCTGCACCCGTTGGAATTTTTGGCTGTGCGTGCACCTCTTGACCATTAAAACTAGGCAGTTACCATAATAACTTAGTTGCCACTTCCCAATCATATACTAATATAATGTAGTACCACTTGTTGCTATTTAATATGCTGTCTGGAATGATTCTTGTAATTCTCTGCACTTTGGCATTCTCAATGGTCTGCCTGAAGGCAGCACCTGGGCAGGGGTGGGTGCGGAATTCTGCTTTCAGAATGTGTGTAGGCCTGTTCAGATTTTTCACATGAATAAGACGTGCAAAGTCTGCAAACGTACACATGCTGACAGCAGGTCACAAACTTATAAGTATATATGCAATATCGAATCACACTCTCTAAACAGAAGCATATGGTTTTAATAATCTATATAAGCCTCTGTATGAGGTATGAGCCTATAGGACAAAGGTTTACAATGTTAGAGCCTTGTGATGCGAGTGAGCTGTGGTCTGGACCCCAAGATTTTAAGTATTTAAGATAGATTAACTATATTGTGAATGATAGATTAATCATTAAGGGACTATGAACACCAATTGACTTTGGATCGAACGTCATCTCAGTTTTCTTCACATTCACAACCACCAGGCAGGCACGAATGAATTTCTAATCTAAAGCCCATATGTTAGATTAAAAGCAACAAGGAAACAACTCCTCGAAGTTTATTGTTGACACGCAAGCACTGTCTGAGACTGAGAGCTCCATCTGTGATGCAGAACAAAACATGATGAAAAGAAAATGTGTTTACAGTACATATCGGTTTTAATTTGAACAGCGACAACTTTGCGTGCATCTAGCTCTAAACCATAACAATTTTGAATGCCTCTTCACCAGCCATTAGCCCTGTTAGCTTACGTTAGCTTAGCTAGCGATGAGAGAAACTGGTTGGCTCAGCATGATCAAATCAAATGTGACTGTCAGTGTCGGCCAGAATAAATCAGCCAAAGCAAGTCAGTGATTTAACTCCTGAGACCCGGACATGATCTGAGAGGGACCACTGTCCACTGTAACCGAAGCTGTCATTATAGGTCCATACTTTGACAGAGAGCTACTACTACACAACAGCACAACCCAACCACAGAACTCGTGAACTAGCACGACTCCACTCTCGGAAAATAATGCAACAAGTATTACACAACATAATGGACGTTTTCGAGACAAATCGCATATGGTTGGACTGATTTAGACTCACCAGTGAACTCAGATCTCCAGGTACACGGTGTTAAAAGCTGCTATATTTCCCTGAGTCAGTCACACACACACACCCCACCCTCAAACCGCCCATTTCCACTCACATGTGACGCTAAAAACGCACACATGTTTCATTGGATAGCAGGTCGCCGCTGACACAACTGATTGGTTGAGCTGTAACATCTGTTCTGGATTTGGCCAATCATATCTTCATGCGTTGCCCATTTGTGTACAGCTGCCTGCCAGCCGCCTGCCAGATGTTAATTCTCCTTGGCTTTCACAGAACGGGTGCGAAACTGGCCCCCGTAAAATCTGAATCCCCCACCCACCCCCTTTCCCCCTCACTGTATATGTTTTTCTTTTCCTTTTTACCTCCTCCTTACAAGTGTGAAGTGTAATGCTTAGGGTGTCGTCCACAGTTAACAGTTTTGTATTGAGTTGTGCTTGACATGTACTGTACTCCAAACTGTTAAGCCATATAGTGCTTTCTTGGCAAACTGTTAATAAAGTATTCAATAAAAGACAATAAATCAAATTGATTGGCCTGCTGCTTCTGGATAATGTATAATACATTTTTAATTACAGAACCGAATGTAACGTGACTATACTGATTGTCTGTATGTAACATTTACTATTTGTAAAATAACCACCTACAATCAACTCCGCCTATGCCTACAATAGAGGAATGAAAATAACCTAGATAATTGATTTAGAATTAAAAATATAAAATATATAATAATAATAATAATAATATAAACATCCTATATTAAAATTGGGAGGGCGGGCGGAGCCCTGATGTCATGCTGATGCCACCATCAACAAAACATGGCCACGTGACGTCAGTACTGTATGACACCATGAACACTCCCCCTGCATACGGTTATGATCACCTCGAAGCTCACTATGAGAAATTAGGGGCTCAAAAAGATGCTTTCTTATTTAAACCTGTGAAAACTGACTAAAAGTACAGTGACAATAACAATCTCCCCAACAGATTCCTCAGAGACGCGGCTGTCTCAACCCATTTTGATAGTCTAGGTTGGCTCCGGGTAGAAAGCAGAGCTAAGCAATTGAAATTATGAAATTGGTATTGACATTTAAAATTGTAAATGCAGCGCTTTGCTTTCTCTATGCCCTCAGCACCCGTATACCCGCGTACCCGTACCTGACTAACTATACCTCAAAAAAGTGAGCGACACCCACAGCCACAATACTGAAGGAAGCAAGAGCGATCTGGTACCACCCACGTTCTACAACACTGCCATCCAAGTGTGGAATGCCCTGACTCCCTCCCTCAAAAAATGCAAATCACTAGCGTCCTTTAAAACAGGCCTGAAAATCCACATTTCAGCAGGCCAAAGGCAGAGGAAATGATTGCTCCTCCCATACTCAAGTGATTACACCTTTTTATAACCCCGTTCTTGTTTCCCCAACTGTATATAGGCCTATTTGTATTATTATTATTACTTTTTATGACGATTAGAAATGTATTAATTTGTCATGACAAGACCACAAGGACATTTTTCGGTGATACGCATAGTATACACACACAGGTATACTATGACTCAAATTGGTCGGTTTGAAAGCAGTGTTTGAAAGCAGTGAACAGTGCACTCATGACAGTTAATAAATGTGCAGTGCCAACCCAATGCAATTGAAGTGTGCCATATCTGGAATAGAGAAAAAAAAGAAGTCCATAGGTGACAAAATTGCCATTGTGTCAACAACACTTTATTATGCATCACCTTCATGCAAAATCACTGGTATGAACTGAACTATAGCTCAAAAAAATCATACTAGATATACAGTATTTCACACATTTATGATTTTAGATTGGCTTGCCACTTTTCCTAAAGTGGTAAAGTTTTACACACCCACACACTGAGAAACTACACCATGTGTGTATTTGATCTCGTGAGAGATGTACTGTATGTGAAAGCAACTGTTTGGTCAGAAAATAAAAATGAATAATACAACAAAAAATGTTGTCAAAAAGAGCTAACATTAATTCAGGAACTACTGATAGTAAAACGTAGTTGTTCAATGCCTCTGCCAATGTAAACCATTGCATGTGAACAATTTGGAACATTATTCCTACGGCTATTTATTTTGTCATAAGATTTCTCTGCTGAATTTCAAATCTATCTGTCAGTATCAATTCAATTGACACTACATTCGTAGGAGTTAGTATAGATAATATGAAACTATATTATATGATATATAGTTTCATATCATATGAAACGATATGAAAGCCCTCTTCCAAGAGGCCGATTTAGTATGGTTTAAACCTCTTATCAGTGAGGGAAACCTGTACGTCTGCTAAAAATGTACAATGTTATCGTGCATTGACACATTGAATGGACTGCAGTGCTTTGAGAGGTCATCCTATCAGCCAAGTGCACATGATTATGAGTAATGTACTAAATCAAAACAACTGTCTGGCATATCCTATTAGAGACACTGAGTCAAACAATACAAAACAAAAGCCAATCAACAGCAACAGAAATCCATGTACTAGTGGGCAAATCCGGTCATAATGACCAGAGTTAAAAATGTACAAGTTATTGAAAAATATTAGAATCTTCAACTCATTAGTGAGATCCACTTAGGATGTTTATCTTCTACCTCAACAAAACACACAAAGGCTTACGTTTGTATTTTCTTGTCTTTTTTTCTTTTTAGAAATGCGAGAACCCAGATTTGCCCACCTGTATGACTCGGTTACTGTTCCTTCACAACTGTTAAACTGCCCCCCCCCCCCCCTTCCCGAAAAGTCATATGATTTTTATGGCACCTGTGGTATAACAGACAGCTCAGTTGTTAATAATCTCTCCATATCAATTCACAGTATTATCTTAAATATGTGGCTGAATAAAAATATATCTTTACATAAATGTATTATATGGTTGTATTTAGCAGTGTCTTCAACTTTGATTCTTCATGTCTTCACACCTCTCTACGCTTGGCCTTCTTCCAGTGTCTTCAACTTTCGTTGCTTCTCATATTACCGACCTGTGAAAGTGAATTGTCTATTTTTATTGCTTTCCCAGAATAAAGTAAATACAGTATGATGGTGCAAAAATATCAGAGGTAATCGGATAAAAAACGAAATAAAGAAACAAAATATATACAAAATCATGTGCATAATGTATCTGTCGAATAAAGACAGGCATCTGTTAAAATAAATAAATCAGGCATTTGGGGGGGATTGCTGGCTTGTCTTCCAGTTTTAACATCAATGTACCAAAGTAATCCAAAGAAGATCCAAACATATATTATTATTATTTCAGGGCTGCAATGTATAAATTACCATGACAACGGAATCCAAAACCATTTACATCATATACGGTATCATGCTAATTTATTTTGTCTTTCACCGTACAGATTAGACTATGGAGTGTTAACCTGTTAATTAAAATGCTTGCAATTGCTTTGGTTTTTCAGCTGTTTCAACTTAACTTCTGTTTGCAACCCTGAGCCTATAATTCTGACATTTAGCAAATAGCATAACATACTTCTTAATACCATAATGGTACTTTGTTAGGTTTGCTGTTGATGAATCAAACGCACTAACATATTGTGAGCATTATTAATGTGGGGTGTGTGTAATGCATACGTTCACCAAAAGGCTTGCGAATGGTTAGATGATTACCTACCAGGAATCAAGATAACAACATGGTCACTGCTGCAATGACACCTAATCCACACAGCAGGGAAGTGAAAAGCACAGAGAAGTTAGTGATTATAACAGAAATTACTAATAAATAATAATATAATAATAATAATCATTTTGTTCCTAACTATTGTACTATGACTGAGCCTGTGAGACTTGTGTTCTCGAATCTCTTTACCATGCAGGCTTTCTCTGGCTCCGGTCTGTGCTTCATTAGCTCTTCCATGTTCAGCTCACCCTCCAGCTGTCGTTCCAGGTCAGTCTCGTAGCTGTCCTCATCTGCAACAGCACTGAACCTATTAAATATAGCAAATAAAGCATCATCAGCACAGTAGCACTCGCAAATAAGTAACTCTTTTCACCATACTTTGTTGTCCTCTATGCCTATGGAGAACAATAAATAATGAATTTGAATCTGATCAGAATTTTGGCAGTTATGGTTTTTAACCTGAACATCAAGCTGACATCGTATTTCATAAAAACTCAAATCACTGTCGATCCCTGTACTCTCAAAGTACACAAGTCCTCCCAATTATTGGTTAATTCAAATTTCCTTGGCTTGAAACTAATGTGTAAGTTTAAGTAACGCTGTTTATTAACCACACAAACCACACTGTACCTATTCTGGGAAGGTCTTACTTGGTCTTATACTTCTGTGAAAATAGCCAGTCTACAAGCTCACAACGTGTCACAATGCGTCACACAACACATTGCAACGTGCTGTGAGGTGTGAGCTAAGTAGAGTTACCATTTTTAATGAAGATATTTGGTGTAGCGTAGTGGGGAAAAAGGGAGGCGACGAAGTATAGACAGCTGGGGTGGGGGATCCCGGTCAATAAAGTATAGGATTAGGGTTTAAGTGTTTAATGATTTTCAGGAGCGTGTTTCTGTTGGTGAGGGTAAGCATGGTGAAATAGCAGGTGGCACAGTACAAGAGGATAGATTCAATAATGCTACTGTCTGTACAGAAGATAGACCTTTATTGATCCCACAGGGAGACTTCAGTTGCCAGAAGCAGCACAGCAGCATATTTGAACTCAGATACAGGAGAGAAGTAGATAACAGCTAAGGATAGCAACAAGATAACAAAACTGAAACTGAAACTGTACTATTCACCAGCACAACTGACAGGCAGCCCTGCAGTCTAAAGCCCCAAACCACACCGAAAGGGTCGAGACGGGACGAGGAGTCGACCCAAGTGACGTCGACCCAAGTGATTCAACTGGTTCCATTCAATGGCCCAAACCACACCAATGGGTCGGGGATGCATCTACTCTCAACCGTTCGGTTGCAAGGAGTTGCATGGCGACCCATTGGTGTGTTTTGGGCTTAACGTGGTGTGACAGACAGTCTGCCAGTGAGGTACTGTGGTACAGCAGTCCATTTCCCAGGCAACGCAGCCATAGTCCAGATGCATCACCGTGAGTTTCTCAGCTATAGCCTTTGTGGCTGGATAGTGTTGAAGGTGTTGGAGAAGTCCAAGAACGTGATTCTTCAGTGCTGCTGCCTTGTTTATTGCCATTTTCTGCATTATATTGATAGTATACAAATACAGTATAGACATGAAATGGGGGGAGAGAGAGAGAGAGAGAGAGAGAGAGAGAGAGAGAGAGAGACAGGGAGTGACACACGGTAAAGGTCATCTGGATCAGGATTCTGGACATTGGAGCCGTATGGTGATGATGGTATCACTTAACCCAAATGTTACGTAAAGTGAAGGTCTAGGACGGTAATCACTCACCCACAGTTTCAGGTGTCGCAGTAAGTCTCTCTCTCTCTCTCTCTCTCTCTCAAAGGTCTTCATGACATGTGATGTCAAAGCAACTGGTCGTTGAGGACCAAGGGATGTCCCTTCTTGGGTACTGGAGACAATGCAGGAGGATTTCCAGAGTTGACACACCCTCCCCAGACAGAAGTATAGTCTTTGCCAGACTCATAACATGGGATTCACTGACGCTTCCTCCCCGCAAAGCGTCAGTGAATCCACGGTATGAGAAGTATAGCAGGGGGTGAGGTTTGAGATTGCAAAGAGTCTTTGTTGTTGTTGTTCATGGAAGTCTGTGACGTTGTGATCAAAGCTCAGTCCATTGCCCAGGATGATGCTGAGATACTTTCCAGTTTCCACCATCTCTCCACTGGCTGGCCGTTGATGGAAGTGGGGAGATCAGGGGGTGGCGAGTCTGTTGCAGGTGTCAAAGATGTCATCTTGGTGACGTTGAAGAGTGCACCACTGGGTGAAGATGGTAAGCTGCTACCGAGTCCCTGTCTGTGAGGTAGGGTTGGGCGAATCATTCTAAGGGCCAACCCTGTAGGTCCCTATAGTAAGTAATTTCTAAACTCTCTGAACCAAAATGTTCTGAAATCTATGTTTTCTGGGAGAGTGGGTGATGCCATGATTACACAAAATATAGCATACTTTAAATGTATTACCGTGACGTAGTGGTAACCTCTGTGAGGAAGGCATCTGAAGTGGTCGAGGTTATCATGTCTGAATCCAAATCCACAAGGCTCTCCGTCTCACTCCCGCCCTCTAAGCCACACAAAGAGACTTAATTAATACAAAAGAAATAAACATTTGAAAAAAAAGAAAAGAGGAAAAAAAAGCAGTTCAGGTAGCAGAATTTCACCTGAATTTAGTTCCTTAACCAATGACGACATTGTGTTGGTGATGGAGTCCGCAGCAATGAGTAGGTCATTTCTCAAATTCCTCCTTGGGCCTGCGGATCAGAGAAGATACTTTTGCAGGGCACGCGCCACTTTCCAGTCACACCTCTGACAGTGTGAACAATGCATGCCAGCCAGTATATGCACAGTAAAGATCCTCAGTGGTAATGTATCCATATCCTGATACTGCGTTCACGCTAGCAGCAACAAAGCAACAAGCTACAAGTCCTTTTAAATGGAAGCCAGCGACATGAAGGCACAACGGGACGGCCGACACTCTGTGACGGGCGTGCCGGGACGTGCCAAAACAATTTGAGCTGGTTTCAACTTTTTTTTTCTCCAGCTATCTAATGACGCAGTGAAGCGTCAATCAATCATATGTTTTTGTTTCACCATTTCCACTCCCCTTCCCTTCTCTATTGCCACAATTCCTGCTCCATTTCGTAAAAGGAAGAAGAAAAAAACTAGTACATGCAGTACTTAGTTTAGACTAGTCATTTGGTTAGACCAGTCATTAGTCCTACAACTACAACCTATCCAAAACCCTCACCCTAACCCTAACCTCCCACAGGGCAGCACACCTATAACCTAACCTTAACTCATGTCTAACCAACTACTAGTCTAAACTAAGTATGCACCCCCAACATATATACTACGTTAGTTCCATTGAGCCACGTGAACTAGGGCATTAAGCAACTATGTCGACTAGTAAATCCACTAGTCGACCTTGTTGGTACTAGTTGACTAGTTACTAAGAATTTTTGTTTTTTCCCCCGATTCTGTAGGCCTCAAGATCAGGTAGATTATAGTTATAGTCACCAATGTGCACAGTTTTTAAATGTACAAATATTTATTTCAAAAAAAGTAGTTAAACTAGGTAGTTACTAGTCGACTAGTCGACTAGTAAACTAGGCAACTAGTCAACTACGACTAGAAGTGAATGCCCTAGCGTGAACAACACTTTTGAGATTTTCAAGTAGGCCCTGATCCAGAAAGGCTTGTGAACCACTGATGTACAGCACTGTGCATTTACTAGTTCTTAACTGTGTTACCCTGAGCAAAGGCCTCCTGCACGTCTCCTCCCACGCCCATGAGTGAGTCCTGAGGTGTGTGAGTAGGGGTTGTGCCGGCAGACTCTGAGTGTATAGGTGTGGGGATGGGCCGGCAGGCCGTGTGGCTGGGTGAGGAGCGTGGAGAACCAGGCCCCTGAGTCTGAAACACAAGGAAGTATTCAGAGACAATAATGTGTGGCATTTTCCCTCACTCCTTGTTGGAGTTTTGCGTGTATCTAGTCTGCGTCCGAGCATAGACATGGTAACGCCCCCGCCTGCCTCTGATTGGTCTACCGACACTGCCCGTCTTGCCCCAACCAGACTCCTCAGAGACTTTTATTTTTGTAGAAGAGGCAAACTAATATTGTTCATGCCGTTTGCTTTGATTGAATGATTGATTGAACAGTGAACACGTATTTGAGGAAAGTCTGGTAAGGCTGGCAGTGTTAGTACGCCAATCAGAGGCAGGCAGGGTGGTTTACCATGTGTATGCTCGGACGTAGAATAGATATACGCTGGAGGCGTCTGTGCAGAAACCAACTGGGATGAGGAAGACTGGTGGTGGAGGCAGCTGAGAAATGTCATTCATTAACAAAATGTGTGTTATTTTAAAGGTAATGTAATGTACCGGTAATGTTTCTTGTCTTGAAATATTTTGTTTTATTTATTGTACATGAATGTCACTCATGTGTTATTATGACATGTATTTGTTTTCCACAATGGAAATAAGTCCTTTTTGGTGACATATCCCCGACTGGTTATAAACACTATTAGTCTTTTAAACTTTTCAGCTAGAGTGACTTGGTCTCTTCCTTTTTTGCATCAATTCTGTTACCCAGTTGTACATATTTAGCCGTACACTTAAACCCCCAGCATTCCGCATTCTGGTCAAACCTTTGCAGACAATAGCAGCTTGTTGTGCCACCTTGTAAAGCTTGTCAATCGGCTACTTTCAGCGAAGACATTTTATGAAGCGCGAAAACAGAAAGTTCACTAGTATAGAACCCTGAGGTATTCCGCTCAACAACGTATAGGGTTTAAGTGGTTCATCTGCCATTGGTTTCACAGCAACTCATCACTTCAAATTGTTAGGGATCGACCTTCCTCCATGCGTGCCGAGTCACAGTGTGCAGTGAGTCAAGTCCAAGGTGCGCTTTGTGATTTTTTTGTGACAAACACACATTGTTATTGCAATACAAACAAAGAAGGGTTATGAATTATGTTTACATTGACTAATTAAGTACTTCGGATCGGCTTTTTTTTTTTTTTTGCTTGGTCACAGAACATTAGAAAACCACTGCTATACCCTATTGTGCTGAATATATAAGCCTATGTTTTTAACTTTTTTTTTATCCAATGGAAATATCTTAAAAAACAGGGTCGGATTATAATCGGGGACTACCGGTAGACTATTTGACATTCAATGTTTGACTCTTGCAAAATGGGGGTAGTCTTATAATCATAGTCGTCTTGTATTTAGCACAATACAGTACATTATACACAGAGTGTCCACCGGGCATTCAGTGTTGCTCAAAGTTGGTTAACCACGAATGCTGCAGTGATAATTTATCACATTCTCATACAGTGGCCTTATTTAGTCACAAAGACAGATTTGATCTTCAAACATAAAACAGCAAATTACCTGAATTATTGTAATTTTTGTTCAGTCTAAAACCTTAGAAAAATGTACAGACTGCTAAGAAGCTTGCCAATTTTAAAATAATACAATGAGTCTATTATCCTATATTATCTTTTAGTAAGCAATAATCCTCATGAACATGCCAAAATCTATTTTTGTCAGGTCATTAGGCTATGTTATGTACAGTAAATATTACTCAAATATGTTACATGGTACTGTCCTAGTTCTCAGAGAACTGCCACAACATTAAAAACCAACGCAAACACAATGCTCTTATGTACACATGCAATGGGTTTGTGTTTTATTTTTGTTTGTCTATGGGCCTGCCGGACTTACAGCTTGTTTCCGTTCCTCCTCCTGTTAAAAAAAGGGCCATTTCAATTCATATCAAAGATTATTTTATCACTCATGAAATGACAATGTGGGCATTCATTTCTAACAATCCATTTGATATTTACTCCAGACTATGACGAGCATGGCTTCCTCATGCATATTGAATGGCTTGGTATTGATCCTTTTAGGCTAATTAGATCAAGGGATTTTCTATGTGCTTTTTTCTCTTTTTTTCTTCACTGAATGGGTTCCAGGATTGATGAGATTGACGGTCTCACCACTTAAACCGGTACAGTAAGTAGTCTTAGGCCTTGGAGAGTCCCCGTGTTATTGATTGCTAAAGATAGTCTCACTCTGGAGATTAAACCCTCTTACACATGTCTGTACATGTTGAAATGGAGCACAACCAAAAGTCTGCTCCTGTGTGGAGTCTAGAATGACATGTATTGCATGCTTTAAATCAAAAAGCTGATCAATAGCTGTTGTGTAATAATGACAGAAATCGAGAAATGATGTGTGTGAGAAAATAAATAGAAGACTTTTAACAACAGGCCACCTCCTCTGTCCATGTATGTGGCAGATTGTTGAAGAAGTGTGCCCTCTAATGGACATGTTTGGTATAGTTCACTTCTGCTATCTGTAATGCTTTATCATTGAGAGCGATCTGTTTACAGTAGTGGAGAATGGAGATGCACTGTATATGGTACCTTGAGTAGCATCATAAGTTGCTCCAGCTGTACCATGAGTTCTCTGCGACTCTCTTGCAGAGCAGACATTCTTTGCTCGAGCTCATCTTTGCGTTGCCTGACAGAGGGCAAAAGACAAGTGGCATAATTAAATGACACAGTGCATATATAAATGCCCAAAGGAAAATAAGTATAAAATATGCTGTGCGTCCTCTGGCACAACCTGTACTGTTGTTCATTTGATTTAACACACAGCCAGTGGACGTCTTCTCCAAATGATACCTACAGTAACATCAATATACTATATTATCTTGCCGGCTCATGCAGCTACGCCCAAATATATGGAGTGTGTCGTGTAACTTCAATGTGTTGTCAATGGCCTCAGGCGCAAACAAATCAGTCGTCTCCATATATGGAGCTCTAGAACAATCACTACATCTTCGTGGCCTTAACCCATTCTGAACGGGAACCCATTTTGGTGTTAGCACTATGTTATGCTTTAGGTATTGAAAAATAGCAGATCTACAAGCTCATAGCGCGCCACCGAGTGGCGCACTACGAGCTTGTAGGTCTGCTATTTTTGAAAAAATCGAAGAACGACTGACATTTTTTAGAATCTGATCTCAGGTCAGAATGGGTTAATCAGACCAGTGTGTGTCCAGTGGAAACCTCGTATGAATCTGATCTCAGGTCAGAATGGGTTAATTAATGGCACTGGCCAGCTGCAAGAAAAAAAAATCCAAATTTGTAAATGGTCTGTCTGTCCACAGACCTAGTGGACTGGTTTGCAGACAATATAGCCTCTGTATCAACGTGGGGAAAACGAAGGAGATGATTGTGGACTTTAGAAGAAGAGACCATGCCCCTCCACCTCCCCTCCCCCTGTTCATAAACGGAGCTATGGTGGAAAGGGTCCCTAGCTTTTTTGAGTACCTCGGGGTGCACATTGCACCCCGAGGACTTGAAGTGGACCAGAAACACCTCAAACATCTTAAAAAAAAAACCTCACCAGCCTCCATTTCCTCAGGAGGCCTGAGACAAGCTGGCCTCAATACCTCAGTCCTGGAGGTGTTCTACAGTGTCAGTGTTGTTTTTGGCAGCAACATTTTGATTTTAGTTTAGCAGATCAGCTATTTTCAGCATGCAACCAAGTGTAAAATTACTTATACTGGATCTCTTGTCCACTAGTCCCTTACTAACATTTTAGTTACGGACCTAGGCCACTGGGGTCAGTTTTTATTTATTTCTTGATGAAATTGTCGATATATTTAGTCATCGTAGCTTAGTTTTCATTTAGTTTCTATTTCGTTTTCGTCAGTAAGTGAAAAAAGGTATAGTCGACGAACATCTTTCGTCATAGCATTAGTCGACGAAAACAACACTGCTACAGCTGTGTGGTGGAGAGAGTACTCTCACATTCTCCATCACCACCTGGTGATGATGGGAACTGCTCTGCTGTGGACAAGGAAGGCGCTGCAGAGGGTGGTGAAAAAAGCCCAGAAAGAAGACCACCCACAGTAGTCTCCCTTCCATCGAAGGGACATTTACACCAGCAGGTGCAGGAGCACATGATGCGGCCCGTATTATGGAGGACCCCACTCACCCAGACCATGAACTGTTTGACCAGCTCCCCTCGGGTAGGAGGCTGCATGCGCTCCCATCAAAGCCAGGACTGAAAGGCTCAAGCGCAGCTTCTACCCGGGGACTCGGTCAGACTACTGAACTCTTGAGTCTAATAAAAATGCACTTTAGCTGTTTTTTGTGAAATGACAAATAAAGTGAACCTTGAACCCTAAACCTTGAACCATGTATCATGTATGTTTAGGGGGGGGTGGGGGGGTGGAGGCACTTTCTTCCCTGATTGGCCACCATTTAGTCAATTGGTCGTATGTTAGTGGGTACTTTGACAAGTAGAACCAGTTATTAAACAGTACAGGTGGGAAAATGTATTTTTACACCGTTCTCAAATTGCATGGTGGGGCCAGTGGCCCAGTCTAATTATATCAAAATTTAAGGAGACATTAACCTTTTCACTAGAGATTCTCACTAGAGATTATCAGTGACATTATATGTGTTACTCAGAAATAAAAAAATCTTTTTTCAGAGTAGGCCAATATAAAAATGAATGCTGATGATTAGCCCCTAATTACTGTGACATTACCGCTGCCTCACTGGTTCACAATGTGGGGTCAGGGGACCCCCAGGGGTTCTTGGATGGGGGGGGGGTCCAGTGGGGGTCCCCAACTAAATGATTGATAATAGTTAGGAGTCAAATGGACCCTTAAAGGTCTGTAACTCCAAGAGGAGGATAAATGGAACTCGTAAAGAAAGAAGAAACAGGTGTGCTTCCTAAACCAACTAAATGGAAAAAGCGGCACTCAGATGACTGGCTCAGATGCCATTTCTCATGTTTATTTGCGAGTGCGTCTCATTTGCTTCCTCTCAGAGTTAACCCATTTAGACTTGAGAACGATTCTACAAATGGCAGTTTTCTGAAAAACCCATGTTTCTATGTCATTGGCCACATTTTCACGATTTATTTTCAGCAGATCTACAAGCTTGTATCACGGTACGAGCTTGTAGATCTGCTATTTCTCAATAGCTAAAGTGTAACATAATGCCTAAAACACCAAAAGGGTGGGCTTCGTTGGAATTAAAAAAGATTGAGGTTCACTGTTTTACTGTTTTAAGTACATTTACTTAAGTACTGTACTTAAGCATAATTTTGAGGTATTTGTACTTTACTTGAGTATTTCCATTTTCCAGTACTTTTAATCCTACTCCACTACATCTCGGAGGCAAATATTGTACTTTTACTCCACTACAAATGGGGGTCTAATGAGTGTCAATGTGGGGGTCCTTCACATGAAAACGTTTGGGAACCAGTGCTTTAACCCATTCTGACCTGAGATCAGATTCATACGAGGTTTCCACTGGACACACACTGGTCTGATTAACCCATTCTGACCTGAGATCAGATTCTAAAAATGTCAGTCGTTCTTCGATTTTTCAAAAAATAGCAGACCTACAAGCTCGTAGCGCGCCACTCGTGGCGCGCTATGAGCTTGCAGATCTGCTATTTTTCAATAGCTAAAGCATAACATGATGCCAACACCAAAACGGGTTCCCGTTCAGAATGGGTTGAATAATAAATGTGAGTACCTTTTCCACCATTGCTCTGAAACATCACATCCTATCCGTATATATTTGTATACCTGAGAAGCCGGAGTTCGGCCAACAGGGTGGGGTTCTGCTGGCCCCTGTCCGGTGGAGGCTGGGAGGCCTGCTCATGCTGCTGCCGTAGGCGCTGGATCTCCTGCAAGATCTCTCTGTCGCACACACACGCGCACGCACGCACACGCACACGCACACACACACACACACACACACACACACACACACACACACACACACTGTGAAAGGCTGTTTCGTGTACTATAGTCTCCAGTCTCCACCAATGGTAAAAAAAGGGTTAATCATTTAAAATATTAACTTGTGTCCCTTTTCTATACACAATACTGTAGCCGTTTAATGGTTTACTCCAGTCCGCATAATATACTGTTTAGGGAATGTACTGTATTATTATAGTATTCACATAAATTGCATGCTGCGTTCATGAAGCTTTTTTCAAAACCAATCCTGGCCAATCCTATAGCCTATGGCTAATAAGCCAGACCGAATCAGCCAGTGGCTAGCCAGGCTATAGGCCAATCCTGCAAACTTTGAAAGCCAAGGTTAACCAATTAAGAGGATGGAATATGAAATATTGGACGGATCCGTCTTGAGCACATAACTATAGAGATACTGTGTGACGATTTGCAGGATTTTTGGACAGAATCTGGAGTAATATCAAAAAAATTGTTTTTTACAAAAGTCTGCCTCCGGGTGGTGCTAGAAAAGGCAGATGTGAAAAATGCAGGTCTAAGGTTTGTCCTTGGTCTCTAGGGAGTGTGCATGCAACACACTGACACAGATCCCTGCAGTTCTAGGTAAAAAAAAGGTGAAAATCTGCCTCATGGTGGCGCTATAACAGGCCGTTCTGGAAAATGTGGCAGAGGTTCATCGTTGGCATCCAGGGAGTGTGTGTGCAAAGTTTGGCATCAACCGGGTTAACGGTGCCGGAGATTAGCTGGTAACAGACGGACGGACGGACGGACGGAGACACGGACGGAGTGCAAAAACATACTCTCGGTCTGAAATCTTTCATGTATGTGGTAACTATGGTAACCAGTGAGTCTAGTTTAGACAGTACTTAGTTTAGACTAGTCATTTGGTTAGACCAGTCATTAGTCCTACAACTACAACCTATCTCAAACCCTCACCCTAACCCTAACCTCACACGGGGCAGCACACCTAAACCTAACCTTGTGACTAACCAATGACTAGTCTAAGTATACACCCCGTGAGTCTTCCAATGCGAATCATTTTGTCCGAGTGGGTGTCGCCCCTTTCTGAAAAGGCAAACAGGGAGACTTTTTGAAAAGAACTTGAATGTAAAGAGGTTGGGGCGGTGGGGGCGGGGGTGGACGAACAAGAGGCACTCGGTATCACAAAGGCAGGCAAGACACTGACCTGTTTTTGTTCTCCAGCTCAGCGATGAGCTGCCTCTGCTGTTTGTTGGCATCCAGAGAGCAGCACACGTCCGTGGGGACTCTCTGCTGCTGCTGAGACTGTTGCTGGAGCCGAGTGGGAGAGACATGATGGTGTCAATTAACTGCAGGGACTTCCTGGCTGAGAGGTCACCCTGCTGTGCTATATACCTCATGCCATATCTCATATCGGACAGAAACCTCTTATCTCCAGATTTCAACGTTGTACGTTTTTTTTCCGTGAATCATTTTTTGTCAGTTTAAAAGTGTCACAACTCACAACAAAGTAGCAAAAACAGCCAATCTACTGCACAAGCTCACAAAATGTCACTTTGCGACACGTTGTAGATCTGCTCTTTTGGAATATTTTGTAAAGGTAAAGTGTATATTAATATTTAACCAATTAAAAGTATTACGAGCTTGTTATAATGTAAATAATAACTACATTGGATCCATTTGGAAGACAGGTTATGTTTTCCATCTCCAGAAAAGTAACCGTTTTGGACATACGAGGACATTCCGCCCCAATAGCAACTCATATTCATATCTATGTATATTTCCTACAAGCTCTGTAAACACTAAACAGCCTCAAGTTTGGCCTGATTGGACATTTTCAAACAACAGCAACAATCACAATAATTGTCCGTATTCACACAGTGGCCATTGTGCTCTTTCGTCATATATTCAGGTATAACATGAGCTAAATAGGAAACTGCCTTCCCTCGGCGGCTTGGACTCCTCATACATAGAAGGAAGCATGAGGTCAGTCCGTTGCTCTCCCCAGGTTGGCAGAGGAAGTGTATAGCGCCCAGGAGTACATTAGAGAATTGACACTGGGTGAAAAAATGGGTTGCAAAAAAAGAGCTAAATACTAGTTGCCATGTGAAATATTATGGTCCTTCTCTGATCTCTGAAAATAGAAAATACTGATATTTTCTGCATTTGTGCTATACAGTACATGCACAGTGGTATACCTAAGGACAATTTAGAGGTATTTGTACATTACTTTTACATTTCCAATTTCCAATACTTTCACTTCTATTTCACATACATTAACCACTTCAGCCCTATTTCGGCCCTTTGAAAATAGAAGATCTACAAGCTCATAATGCGTCGCATCGCGGCATTGTGAGCTTGTAGCTATTTTGTATACATTTGAAAACTTGAAATCGGACATTCTGCATAGTGAACTAAAAGTACTTCCTACTTTTGGTACTTTAAGTACATTTCGACGCCAATACATTTGTCCTTTTACTCAAGTACACTTTGAATTCCGGATCCTTTTTTTCCTCTCCCACCACTGTGCAAGCACGCACTACACTACAACGTACAGTGCCAAAGTTACAGAGCAAGTCTCCGCAGGTCTCACCGCGGCATCGGCAGCCAGCCTGGCAGCGTAGCGGGCGATCAGACAGTGCTCTTCGTCTTGTTGGTTTATGCTGCTCTCCAGCAAACTGATCAAAGAGAGGAAACAACAGAGAGAGAGAGAGAGGGCCATGTCACAACAATGTCACACAGCCTTCACTCGCCACAGAGAACGATATAACCAACAACTATATATACACCACACCGCACGCACCATCCCACACAGCCACCCACACACACACACACACACACACACACACACACACACACACACACACACACACACACACACACAGACAGTCATACAGAGAGCTGCTATCTTTTAGATCCTGTTTGTCGAGTTATAGTTTGTCTTTCCCCTCCATACCCGAGGCGGGGTTGGCGAAAGGGCCTTTCTGTGTGGAGTGGAGTTTGCATGTTCTCCCCGTGTCCCCTGGGGTAGGTATACCCTCACAAAAAACATGCAGTAATCCTGGTCTCTAAACTGCCTCCCCCTGGCCACCCGAGGCGCCTGATGGAGGGGAAAGGAACTGGTTGGAATAACGTGTTCTTTCCACGCACTACGTCCAACCAGAAAAACTCCCCCCTGTCAAGGTGTAAAGGAGCAACTTGGACACTCAGGCATGAAGGAAGCATGAGTTCAAGTCCGTTGCTCTCCCCAGGTTGGCGGAGGGTGTGTAGAGCCCAGGATCACAATAGATAACGCAGGGGTGAAAAATGGGTTACAAAATCGTGGGATAAAAAAATAATTTAATTCTCCTCTCGACAGTGAAGTCAGTTGTATAAGCATGCTTGTCTATTTATGTCACAGTGGTTCTCAAAGTGGGGGGTCTACTATAGGGGGTCCCCCTTATCCCACCCCAGGAAAATGTGTTAAAATAGGATCAAAATCAGTGAAACCATTTTAACCCTATAGACTGGCTATATGAAAATAGCCGATCAACAAGCGCACAACACGTCGCAATCTTTTAGATCAGCTAATCCAGAGAGAAGAATGTGACAATTTGGGGATATTTTGTGAAACAGTTTAACGACAAAACTCTTGGGGATCCGCGGGACCGAATGGATATTAATATTTGGTGTCCTTGATATGAAAATGTTTGAGAACCACTGATTGATGACACCGTATATGAGCCACGACAGGGTCAGCTAATGTAGAAAAGTAAAGATGAAATGATCATCTCTTCCCTTTCTAAGACTAACATGGAAGCCGGGAAGGACTACAGGAAGCGGTTGATCAAATTGCCCATGTCTACAAACATGCACGTACTGTACAAAAACATAGGGATGATAATTTACATAGGGCTGCTGATGTCATAATATAGACTGTGATAAAAAAATCATCTATTTTCTGATACGGCAGGTTTCATTTTAACTAGTGTGCTGTGCAGCACACTAGTTAGAAAATACCTTTACCTTTCAGGTTTTTAAACACAGCCTTTCCATTTGACAGAATGTTTGAAAGTCTTGTTTGTCGTTGACAGCCTTTGAATACAAATATTATAATGGTATTTGGTGCAATAGCACAGAGATAAGTATCACAGTCTGCCCATCACCCTCCTATCCTAACCTGCCCACACATGTAGACACACAGAAAGATTACAAGTTATAAATGTTTCATTATGACTGGACTAGACAAGTCAACATGCTTGAAGCCTTGAACCTCTAAAGTGGGTTCCCTCATGTGCCTGGCCCCACAATTTAATAAAGAACCAGCTTAGAGGAGAATTCCATGCTAGAAGGCTTTCTTACCTTTCTTTGTAGTTGTTGCGTCCCCACCCAAGAGGTCCAGGTGTTATTTTGTGCAAAAGCGCATTATTGGCTATTTCCCCTACCATAAGCCCTCAATGAATTGAATTGAATTGCATTGAATTGAATGGGGCATTGGGGTGTTGTGCTAATTCGCTAATTCCCATCGCTCAAATTTTTTATATATCCTCTTATAATGTAAATAGTATCCCAAGCGGCACACTTTACTACTTATTTCGATGGAAATAAGCGAATTAGCACAAAAACCCAACCCCCATTGAGGGCTTATGGTAGGGGAAATAGCCAATAATGCACTTTTGCACAAAATAACACCTGCATCTTTGGTGGGGACGTAACAACTACAAATAAAGGTAAGAAAGCCTTGTAGCATGGAATTCTCCTTTAAATGTTAAAGGTTGACATCAATAATGTTGACATATTATGAAAAAGACCCCAAAAATACCAAACAGAGTGATAATAATAAGCAGACAAACAAGCAAATAAAAATATAAAAGGAGCCTTGGTTACATTTCAATGTAGTAGCTAGGCATATTAACCAAACAGAGATGTAAAGACAGCCATTCTAAAAAATGCCATAAGCATGAGGGAGTGCAGTCCTTATGTGGCAATGGCCTCTCTGACCTTATTTGTCCTGCCAGATATGTCATTCAGTACACTAGAAAGACTGTTATGACCTTCAAATCGTGAGGAATAGAATGTGTCAAAAGTCAAATTGGCGGGGGTCCGGGGGAAAACTGTGAAAAAATGAAAAATGAAAGAAAGGGAGAAACATTTTATCTTGGCTAGACCCAAATATTGTTTTACTTTGGTATCTATAGTCCAATGAAAGCATACTGTCAACTTCTGTCACAAGAAGAGACACGTTCAATACCCCTTTTAGACCATAGTAACACAGCTAACAACCACAGGCACATAACCAATATTCAGATGATTGGGGCGTGAGACATCAGCTTAACTATGAATAGTCTATACGGGATGCTTGGCAATGTGCAGCATTAGCACTTGAAGCATTAGGTTAGGGGGTCAAAATGCTAGTGTAACCACCTGGATTCGAACCCCGGTCTCCAGCATGGGAAACCAATGATCTACGACTTAACCACTTTCAACCTGGTATCCCCTTTTTGGGCGTTATATTCATTATAGAATAAAAAAACCTTTCCAAATGTCTCAGAAAATAACGGGGGGAAATTGCCAATCTACTGTACAAGCTCACAATGCACAGGGCTCAAGGGAATTCCCCTAGTTAAAAGGGATATATTAGGCTTCTGTGGTTTAGGCAGATCGAGCTCCTCTGCTAATTCCACCCGACTTTGACCTCCACCCCCACCAGGAAGTCTGATCCCGGATGAGCCCCCCCCCCCCCCCCCCCCGATATATACCGGTAGCTACCTGGATTCGAACACAGGTGTCCTGCAAAGCAAATCACGCATCTACCACTCAGGCAAAGGGGGAAATCCTCCTTGACCAAGAGGGAGACATTACTGTGGTCAGACAGACAGGGGCTACTCTGCTTCACTAGATGGCAGACCATCAGAGCAAGTAGGTTCAGCTGGTGCTGACCAGCACGGAGCGCCAACTAACCATGTGTTGGGCTTGTTTTGGAGTAGATTCACATAGAAGCCAATGAGAACATGTTCATCAGCAAGTCTATCGGCAACATCGATGTTGTAGTTAAACCTGGGAATGGTGTAGGGTTCCACGCACGCACACACACATACACGCACACGCACACACGCACACGCACACACACACACACACACACACACACACACACACACACACACACACACACACCCGCGTGCACACACATGTACGCAAACGCACACAAACACCCCATACAGTAACAGGTGATAATAACAGTGTGAGAGAGACAACATAGGGAACAGAGCAAGAGAGCCGACAGTAAGATAAATAAAGGCAGAAAGAAAACAGATTGGTTTGAAGAGCAAGAATGACAAAGAGTCATTCATGGGAAGAACTACAAGGCCACATTATGTTTGGAATAGAACAGGAACCACAAGAAAGATAGCTATAGGGATATGATAATGCCTAAACATAATGCCTACAGGAGCACAATTCCTCATTTCAATCTGAGAGTGGTTACACTCAATTAACACTCGGGATTTGGCTGTGTATAAACAAGTGCAAGAAGCACAGTAAAAACGTTTTATATCAGCTGCTTTCATTTAAAAAAAATGTTTTTAAACGTTTACATTAGCATTACACAATATACAGAAAAGGATACATAAGGCATGCACAATTATGCCTTCATGTATCCCCAAAGCCATGCACACATCCACACATCATTCCATGTAAAGCTCCTATACACGATTGCTGTGACACAGCCTTTTACAACCATGAACCGCTGAAACCACTGAAATACACTGACAAGAAAAACTCATAAAACGTCTATCTGTCATCATCACATATACTGGATTGTCCCCCCTTCTTATTCAAGTGATATGTTATGAAAGGGGACAGTGTTTCCTGTAGAAAAAAAATGTTTCCTTACATTAACATCATCTGCAGGTGTAAACTTCTCTAAAATGGAAAATAGTTACACAGCGCATGTGGATCTTTTTACTTCACATGATATGACACTTACATCTACAGTATGTAACCTACAGTAACTAGGTAATGTGATAGATACGTATATGTTAAATTGCTAGTCAAAGAAGTGAAAGATAAAGCACATTATAACACCACTTTACCCTATGTGTCAATGAAAGAGGACTGTAACAGATACCGCAAACTAATGGCCGATGATCTTTATTATGCATGCTTCATCTAGCATCTTTGAAAGAGCCCCTTGAGCGCTACAGCGTAAACCCCGTCTGTAACAAGTCAGGAAAGTTAATAGTTCCACTGGAGCTAATACGCTATTCAGTGTATGCACCGTGATGACTATCTATCTATATTAGCTTGCACATGCAGTGGAGCTACAAAGGCACATTCTCAAAGGCACACCTGTGTCACTTACCCCCTCCCTTTCAGCAGATCAGGAGCGTCCCTAGTCAAGGGAGTCAAGGGCTTTCTTTGCTCAACTCCATTATTCTTGCGCAATGACAAGCTATTCACGCCAGGCAATGGAGTTGGACCACAAATACCCCAGACAAAGCACAGCCACGCACACGCGCACGCACACGCACGCACGCACGCACGCACACACACACACACACACACACACACAC
This sequence comes from Protomyctophum bolini, assembly GCF_963924005.1. Taxonomy (NCBI): domain Eukaryota; kingdom Metazoa; phylum Chordata; class Actinopteri; order Myctophiformes; family Myctophidae; genus Protomyctophum; species Protomyctophum bolini. The sequence continues at coordinate 36,818,662 of NC_137873.1, forward strand.
ACACACACACACACACACACACACACACACACACACACACACACACTTTTAAAAAAAGTGTACAGCCGCAAACACTTGAATGAACATAGCTTTGTGAAAGGACATGAGCGTTGAGGGGATATGACAAAATGGTAAGGAGGATGCTGTAGATTCTCTGTAAGAGAGCATCCTTCAATGCTGTTTTACTCACTTTTTGGTGGAGTAAGGGTTCCCTGATATAGGCATCGAGTGGGTGAGTGCGTATTCATTGGTGAAATTCATTGGTCTGGGCGGCCTATACAAAGAGACAAACATCTTATGAAGCAAGGTAGACAAAAGTGTTTTATAATTGAGACCAAGAAACCTGTCTCTTTCTCTTATCTTGTTTTCATAGTGGGCACTAAAGGCACATTGAGACAGTACACACACAATAGTGGTAGTTTCTGATTGTGAAACTATATTGTGAAGAAAACAGTGTCACAGTGGGAATTCTCATTCTCCAAAAACGAATAATTCTGAATTAACGTTTTGGTACGGTAGGTAGGTGACCTGAAAGTATCTAAATGTGGCGTTATGTACACACTAGCAAAGTGCAGTAAGGTTACTGTATTAGAACTGAAAGAAGGTAAGTTACAGAACTTGATTAGAATTGCAATTAAGAGGATTCGGGGTGACTCAGTCATGTGATCCAAGCGCAGGTGATCCAAAAAAATAATCAAATAAAACTTACCAAGTGTCTCTATTTTGCAGCAAGAAAAGAATAAAAGCATTTGTTACAATCACTTTTGACCTACAAAAGGCTACGTTCCAATACAATACAAATACAAATATAGTCAATAAACTAGAGGATAGACCTGAGCTCGATTCTACAAAATGTCTTCTAAATCTTGACAGTTTCTCTGTCAGTAGTTCTCAAACTGTTTCATGTCAAGGACCGCTAGAATTATATGTATTTGGGCTCCGACTCATGGTTGAGAAATTACAGAGTTACCGTGTGGGGGTCCCTGTACTGTACTGTACTGTACTGTACTGTACTGTACTGTACTGTACTGTACTGTACTGTACTGTAACACCCCAAATCATCATATATACAGTTAATATGTATGTGTGTGAGTTAGGCTGCGCAACAGTGACACTTGGTTGTGAAAACCAACCAAAAGCTATTTTCGTGCTCGGACAGACCCTGCCAGCCAGGGACTAGACTGGAACTCACCTATGCTTTTTATGGCATAGGCAGCTCCTGCAGGCACAGCTGCTGGACATGAGACTAATTAATTAGAGTGACAGAGAGAGAGAGGAGTGTGTGTGTGTGTGTGTGTGTGTGTGTGTGTGTGTGTGTGTGTGTGTGTGTGTGTGTGTGTGTGTGTGTGTGTGTGTGTGTGTGTGTGTGTGTGTACGTGTGTGCGTCAATTTAACAAAGGTGCAGACAGAGAGTGAGCAACGTTTGCGCTACTGTATGCCGAATTGAAGTGGACTCGGCCCCAGACTTTTGTTTTTCTCCCTGGAAATAAAAAACGTCTGAGTTTCCGAGGCTAGCCTGCAGGGACAGACCCAGGGACCCAGGGACACACTATAGGAGTGGTTGCACCACTCAAAAACAAAGCAAACAAAACAAACCACATGAATTACATTTAGAAAGTGCTAAGGTGTCAATTAGCGACTGTGGCTATTACTGTACATGAGTCAACAGCTCTGTAAATTTTATTTGAGGGTGAATCTCCTCAATCCATTATGAAATAAACAAACAAGGCCAATTGTGTGTGTGTGTGTGTGTGTGTGTGTGTGTGTGTGTGTGTGTGTGTGTGTGTGTGTGTGGGGGGGGGGGGGTCTTCAGCTCAATTATTCCTGCAGGATCTTTATGTGATCATTCAAAGCAATGCCAAAAGAAAGGAAAGATTCACATTTATGGTATAGATTATGGTTAATTCCCTGAGGCTACAATTAAGCGTCATTGATCATGTGCTCCCAGAGATTGATTGGAATCAGTTCAGACTCGGAGGCATCAACAAGACAATTATGAAATGTGGGGGCTGAGGTGGAATAAACACACGAGGTTTCAACATCAGAATACGGCCCGCAGGCTCTACACAGTGATGGCATGGTGATGAGAAATTAACGTATAGGGCTCCAGCCTTGGGATTGTCTTGTTTGTGGCATGACAACAGAAACAAAGCAGGTGTAACTCACACAATGTGGGCTAGGTTGAGAGGTTTCTCCGTGGTTTCTGGAAACATGGCGTGTAGAGGCTCCCTGGTGGACGCACAGCTCAGTGACTTACTGAGTGCATGGGATAACTTCTTTGCAGGGGATTTCTGGGGAAAATTGAATAATAAAGGCTGTAACCATTTTATCATCTTAACAACGTTAAAACCTGGCAGGCATCCCAATTTTGGACATGCATGAAAATATAAAAAATCAATATACAAATACCAACGCACGCACACACGCACGCACGCACATAGACCATTATAGGCCTATAAATAAAATTAACTCAGACCACGCATCATAATCAACATTCAAAATTTATGAAACAAAATTGGAAAAAAAGGAAAAAAAAATATATACAAATACACACACACACAAACACACATCGAATATATATATACAGTATATATATATATATATATATATATATATAGGCTTATAAATAAAATAAACTCAGACCACGCATCATAAATCAGCATTTAAAAAAAAGAAGCTGACAGAATAAAAGACAGCCGAAAAGATGCTGTCACATTCAACCAGAACATGTGATGATATGCAACCATATACTATATCACAGATATTAATTAAACATCCGTTGCATGCTGTGACCAATGGCTGCAGCAACTGGTCCAGTGCAGCCACCCCCCCCCCCCCAACCCCCCCACAGGCTGCCTCCCCTCCCCTCCCCTCCCCTCTCGCCTCCTTCCCTCCTCTTACCCATGACGTGTACTCCTTCATTTGATGCTGGTTACTATGGGAACCATTGGCATGCCCCCTCCAGAAGCAGTCCTGACAGAGCTGGTAATTATGACATTGCTGGCAGCGGTAGCGGAAACCCATCATACTCTCAGTATGGCAGTAGGAGCACTCGACAGGGTGAAACACTACAGGGGGGAGGGGGGGGTCACACGTTGGCAAACAGACACAAAATACACAGCGTACACCAGACGACTCCACGCTAGGCTCACGCGCGCTTGTGCAGGCACGCGCGCACATGCACACACACACGCACACACACGCACACACACACACACACACACACACACACACACACACACACACACACACACACACACACACACACACACACACACACAAATGCCACACATGCACACACAATGCACACACATTTAGCTATAGGATATTTCAGGATTCAACTCGCCTTTGTAAAAGCTTAGCAGTGCTGCAGTGATATTTTGCCATCACTCTCTGTTGACGGCGCACTTCTTTGATTTACAGAACAGGGCATTATAAGGCAATAAAGCAGCGAGCTCTGGACTCGTCAGTGTGTGACAGTCTAATTCTGTTCACATGGAGGTGACTAGTGAGGAGGGGTGTATGGACGGTAACATAATTGTGTAAGTGTGTGCACAGTATTGTTTGTGTGTGTGCGTGTGCGTGTGCGTGCGCGCGCGTGCGTTTGCATCAGTACACTGGTACACGTGCTTGAGCGAGCATGCATATGTATTGTGACTCGATTTGATGATGCAAGGCAAAAGGAATCCCATCCCGCCAGCCCACTGTCTTTCTCATGCATGAATGTGTCGTGGTGGCCGGCTCACCGTTCTCGACATTGGCAAGCCGGTGCATGAGTGGTAACCACACCAGACACTGAGGGAGAGGGTCTGACATCAGCGTGTCCAGGAATGTGTTGAGGGAGACCTTTTTCTGTTCAATATCGGGAAAATGGAGAAGGTTAGGAGGCAGATGGGGGGGGGGGGGGATCACAAGACTGATTGGAATCACCCACAACTTTGGCTTACTTTGTGTACATTTTCAACATGGGCATTGATTCTCACCTGCTGTGCAAAGCAGGTCCGTGTGGCCTGCTCTGTGTAACTAAAAGAGGGGCCCTCGAAAACTGCCTTTGGTAACTTCAGAGCCTCCCTCAGAAATTGGTCAAATTGAGAGTACACCATTATACCAGCAGGGTCTGCTATCTGTGAAAAAATATCTATGGGAAATATTGCAAATGAATTGTCAGTTGCCCAACATAGGACACCACTTTGCACTTTGTGCAAACAAATCAGAGCAAGGGTGTGATTCAAATCAATTATTTGCAATACTCTATAGCGACATGGCCCCTTCTTTCATGAGCCACTGCTGCTGCTGCTGCAACAGATTTTGTAGATTATGTAATATGTCTTATTATACTTCATATTATGAATAATGACTTGTTCCCGCCATGAAGAGCCCATGCAGGGCTCTTTTTCTAGGAACAATAGCGTTTAACAGAGAGAGATTTCAAGATACCCATTCAAGCCTAATACAGTTTATATAATATAAATTCCACTGCAGCACATTTTGATTAGGAACGGCAGGACATTTACGAAGGATATTAACACATACATTACGAGTGAAACTGGGCGATTTTAAATGGTGTTGCTTACATCTTAATTTATCCAAAATCTTCCCTCCGCAGATGGTTGCTAGGGCCATCTTCACAACAAAGACAGATATTTTACCAAGGCCTTCCCTGAAAAGAGCAAATGCATATATATATATATACACACACACAGGCATGCATGGTTCAATTTCACGTTTCCAGATAATACAATGTTCATACTGTAGATAAGATGTTTTCTGTAACTTTAGCTCACTTTCACAGTCAATAAAAAAAAGAGTCACTGATTCTGCGAAAGGCTGTTATTACATTTATAAAGGCAATTTAACCGTCACATAATGCACATAATCAGCGCTTTCCCTTCAAAAATGCTCACCGATGAAAAGGACATGGCGTTGTCCAGGGACGTGCAGAGAGTGTCCCGTTAAGAGGGCACTTTTGGACCAAAAATAGCAAAAATAGCAGATCCTACAAGAGCTTGTAGATCAGCTATTTTCAGGGAGCAACCCAGCAGTCTTTAGCTAGTGGAGATGCAGGTGTAACACCATGGATTTCGAAACAAATTTGTTCAACGCCAAAATACAGTGTTCAAGTTCAGGAGACTTCGGAGGGAAAAAAGACAATTCTCCTGAATGCTGCCTTCCGGCATGGCATGGGAAAGGAGTGGCATTTGCTATTTCTTTCACCATGTAGTAAACGCTACACATTCGCTGCCTGGAAAGTGTCAGTTGTTGTTGTTTTACAGACGTGGTATAAAAGGGCAGGGGCTGAAGCCCCCCTTTGATGTCTATGTGTGCACGTCCCTGCACCATGTCACATGACATCTTTACTCACGGGTCATAGGCTGCCAGCAGGAAGTTGAGCAGCAGGCTGATGCACTGTTCCACGTTGATCTGGTGGGTGGTGGGCATGCGCTTGTTCAGCTGGTAGAAGATGGTCGACAGCACCGCTTCCAGGCGAGCCACCGTGAACTCCGTGGTGAGGTCCATGCCGTTGAGGCCATTTTCTCGGAAAGCCTCAATGACATTCCAGATGTCAACTAAATGTACTGGGAGACAAACGGGGAAAGAAAATGTCTCTTAACCCATTTCGACCTGAGGACGATTCTGAAAATGTCTGTTTGAAAATGACTATGTTTGTATGTGTCAGTCGTTCTTCGGTTTTTCAAAAATAGCAGACCTACAAGCTCGTAGGTCTGCTATTTTTCAATAGCTAAAGCATAACATAATGCTAACACCAAAAGGGGTTCCCGGCCCAAAATGGGTTAACTTGGGAAGACTTGCCGCCGCGACAACCAACAACAACACCAGTGACAGGCATGTATACTCACGGTTGCATTTCTTCTGAACAAATCTCAGCTTGCAAGCTGTTCTGTACGTTGACAGTCTTATAGAATCCAACTCTTGAGCCCCTGCAGAAAAGAAGACATGATGGTGAAACAGCAATACTGAGAGGGAACGTCCCCGGGAAGTGGGGAACGAACGAACAGCGGCTGACAGAAATTGTGGAACCACGGAAGACACATGTATAGCTTCACGCTCATGTGAACACATAGGGAGAAAGGATTTGAGAGGTGGCATCGACATATAAGTGAGAAAGCATTTGAGCGGTGACATCGGAGGCATGCACGTCTTTTCGAGACAGTGTTTCATATCTCTGCTGTCGGGAGGAAACCTCGTAACTCCGAAATGTTAAATTTTCAGGAAATGTAAAATATATTTTTTTTTACAGGAAATTAAGAAAACCTTATACATTTTTAAAACAAAGCAATGCAGCCTCGTCAAAGTTGGTGTTGTAACTTCATATATTGTCAATTACTTCCATGAGAGGGGGAGAGGTGGTGGAGTTTAGTTGCTTTAGCAGACATTTTGAGGGTCCAATGGAGTTAAGAGGTTTTGTCCAAAGCACTTTTTACTACTTTCCATTGGTTCAATATTTTCGAAACAACACACAGACGTAAAAGGGTGTTCAATAGCGCAGATTTATGCCAAGAAAAATCTAAAACCTCAAAAATGGAGTTATGAGGTTTCTTTCCAGACAGCAACGATATGAATTTGGCTGACACTGGTGGTGGTGGTGGTGGTAGTGTGTGTAGGGGGGGGGGGGTCAGTTCATGTTCATGATATTCCCCTTTCCATGGAGGTTATAAGAAAAGGATTTGCCACTTTTATGGTCGATGAGCATCGTCGTCCTGCAGCATCGATCACATTGAAATGTGGTCCTTTCAGAGACGAGGGCCGCGCACACTCACTCATCTCGACAAACAGTTGCCTTCTGTCTGCCATGGCGGTGTCACTGCTCCTCCTGAAATCTTCAATCATTCTGGTTCGGGAAGAAGAAGAATAAGAAGAAGAGGGGAAAGTGATGTCAGTGTCTATATGCACCCCTGATTTTATTGGTGAAGCTTGAATTATCCCATTCTGGGCGCGCCGGGAACCCCCTTTTGGTGTTTTGGGAGCATTATGTTACACTTTAGCTATTGAAAAATAGCAGATCTACAAGCTCGTAGCGCGGCACCAGCTTGTAGGTCTGATATTTTTGAATATATATTCTTATATATATTCAAATCTTTGAATATATATTCGTTTTTTAACTCAAATTCCCTGGAACTACATATTTTCAGATGGGGGTCGGCGGCCGAATACAGATAATTCTGGGGGTCCTTGACATGAAATTAGTTTGAGCACCACTGACATAGAAACATAGGTTTTCGATTTGTAGAATCGTCCTCAGGTCGAAATGGGTTATACTAGTTGTGTACGGGTGACGTGCACCGAAAACAGCCGATCTACAAGTTCAAAGCTTGTAGATCTACAAGCTCAAACTTGTATAGATCTAGTATTTTCGGTGCATGACACCGATGCACAACTACGTAAGTATAGAATCTGGCTTAAAGGGATAGTTCACCCACAAGAGATCCCGTATAAGTCATTTTACACTTTGTTTGCATGCTGAAAATAGCAGATCTACAAGCTCACAACGCGTGGCAGTGCCGTAGATTGTCTATTTGAGTAAAAACAGTCATTACGACGGCATCAACGCCCACCAAAATACATTTTAGTAGACAAAAATAAATGTAAATTTAGTCGACTAAAATCGTATGACATTTTAGTCAACTAAAACTAGACTAAAGCATTCCAGGTTACTAAAATGTGACTAAAACTAAAATCAAAATTTGCTGCCAATTGCGAACGCCGTGAGCACTTACTATGAGACCTAGCAGATCATGTTTGTCTGTGTGTGTGTCTGTCTGTCTGTCCCGCTATCCAAATATGGAGTGTGTTGCATCAGCAATCACTCAGCTCCATATATGGGCACAAAAGGGGCCAGGTCCACTCAGCTCCATATATGGGCACAAAAGGGGCACCATATAAGGAGTCCCCAAAGCAGCTATACGTCCAAAACCCAAAAATGTACGAGCTGCGTTCGCTTCCCGCGTTTGCGCGTCTTACTCGTACTGTATGGAGGTGATCGGGTCCAGAACCCGGGCAGAGGATTTTGTGCTGGTTCTGGACTACCGTGAGTCCGACCGACTCGACACCGGGCCCTGCACTCCCTGTGGGGGTGTGGAACGCGTGTGTCGATTTTGAAGTCGGTGGGGCGAACGGTTCTCGAGTTACGTGGATTACAGACTATGTACACACTACGTACACAGTACGTGTATACAGAGACTTGGTGCATTTAAGATAGTAAAGAGACCATGCATCTCCATTGCAGATTCTCAACCATGCAAAATTAGTGTTCCGGGTTGTAGCTTTATTGATAAGTCATTACACGTCACATATTTTCACTGTACGCACTAATCTGTTTTTTTTTCTTTTTCTTCCTGTTTTTCTTTCTTTCTTTCTTTTTTTTACTTGGCTGAATATCTTTTAATCTAATGCAAGAATCTAAAGAGCCATGCAGTCCCGACTCATGGGGTGTCACAGAAAAAACTTGAGTAAGACAAGGACAAGACTTTCAAAGGGGCAGACTGGCAGGATGAATGCTCCACACCACGCCTCACTGCACAGTGTCCAAGGCAATCTAATACACCTAGTCATGTGGTTTGTTGCCATAGTAGCAAAGAACCCAGTCACTCCATTCCTAAAAACACAGCGCTAGATCCCCCCCCCATTACAGGGAATTTGCAGGGATAAGTTTGAAGAGAACTTCTTTGACTTCTACGAGAGATATTTTCGGTTGAGATTGTGCATTGTGGCATTATATTGCATAGTATACAGATGCTTGGGCAACTGTTAAATAAATGGCTTGGCTGTTATCGTGGTATTTATATGAATAACTGAAATAGATTAAGCTATTTAGTGGTAGATGCAGATAATTATGAAACGACACACAGACATTTTTGCTGTACAAATTGCATTTCATGCCATTCCACAAATGTCACACTCAAAGGGCAAGGTACTGTATGGTCATTTTTGAACAATATTAGCGTATCATAACCAGGCAGGTTTTCTTTCTCCTTCTATAGGTACCACCAATATCCAATTCAGGTGGAGGTCTCATACTGATTAATGAATCCTGATTAATCAAATCAAAAAAGCATTTCAGAAAATGTACTGCCACAACTGGTTGGTGGGAGAGATTTGGCAGAGGTGTGGGCGGCTATGAGTTCATAACGGAAGACCTTTTGAGTTTTACTATACTACTGTAAATTAAACCTGGCCTAAACATGCAATAACATCAGTATGGTCCTTTAAATATCAATGTATGTTGACAGTATCTAATATTGGGGTCGTTATACTGTTAACAGTAAACAGAATTGAAGCTTGACTTTAAAAGATTGAATCAGGAATTTAATTGCAATATTAACCCATTTTGGGCGGGAACCCCTTTTGGTGTTTTAAACATTGTTATAATTTAGCTATTGAAAAATAGCAGATCTACAAGCTCATAGCGTACCACCGAGTGGTGCGCTACGAGCTTGTAGGTCTGCTATTTTAGAAAAGACGTGAAAAATATACGTTTTTAACTCAAAATCTTTGCTTCTGGGGGGGTTCCTGGAACAATATTATTTTCAGATGGGGGTCTGAGGCCAATTACATATAGTTTTTGGGGTCCTTGACATGAATAATTGAGCACCACTGATACAGAAACATAGGTATTTCAGAAAACTGTCAGGATTTTGAAGACATTTTTTTTAAATTCGACGTCAGGCCAAAATGGGTTAAGATATTTAATCATTTTAACTGGCAACCACCGCATTATGCTCCCACTACCCACCATCCCTCCTGACTGTTCACCCACAAACGTCAACACTGACGCACGCTTAATAAATGTTAAGGGTGCCTTGAAATACCCCACAAATGACTCATAGGCTATAGCTGTCCATAACGTCTTCCACGTCACCAAATGTTGTGATTCAGCGATGTGCAATATAACCACGAAGCAAGACAAGTGAAGATATCCTAGCTAAACCTAGCACCACCATGTTGCCGACCTCCAGAACGGCCCAGTTTTCTTCCCAGAGCGGCGCAGCAGCCTATGCCATCGGCCTCCAGACAGAGCGGTTTCAACCCATGCAATGTTGCCGGCCGGCCCAGGTAATCCCCCAGAGTGGCTCTGCTTGTCTGGCCATCCTCCTGCCAATCCTCCAGTGTGTCCGCACAGCTGATTATCTTCCTGACGACGGCCCTACACTCATTCTTCCTGCCAGTCCACCAGAGCTGCTCTGATGCCTGTTGTCAGGTTGTCCAGAGCAGCTCTAGCCCTTCAGACATGCCTCCTGGTTGCCCCTCCATACATGTTCCGCGTCCACGTTGCTCTCCGGGCGTTGGTCCTGCATCCCGGGTCAACAGTGCTCCTGTGCCCTGCATGGACCTGATGTTTCCTGCTATTCCATACTTCTCTGCCAGATGCCCTTGTTCCCTCATTTGCCCGTCACCTCACCTGACCGCCCCACCCATCAGCACACTGTTCCCACTCTTCTTATCAACCCTGCAGTCACCTGAGCTTCCCCACCTGCACCTCTTTTACCTAATCAAGCCCTCAGTCAATAGCTATACCAACTTTGGCAGGGACCAACTTCCGCTGGTCCCTGCCAAATTGTCAATGCATCTGTATTGTATTCCATGTTTCTGGTTACCTGAGTCCCGTCTCTGGAAGCAGTTCTGCCTGCCGTGCCTGACCTGCGTTTTATTACGTTTTGCCTGTTATTTGGACTACTTCCTTGCCTGTGTTGGGACTACTTTTCTGGTTTTGACTACTGTGCCTGCCTCACCATTCTGTAAGCCTTGTACTGCCTGTTTTAGGAATAGCCTACTGTAAATTCTTTGAATTGCACCTGCTCTGACATCTGCATTTGGTTCTTCCCCTGTGTTCCTGTTAAATAATAATTGAATAATAATAATAATTGAAAATGAGTGTGTAGTGAGCATGCACGTGTAGGGCTACACACTAAATGTTACAGATGAGTGACTTTGATTAATGCTGCCTTACATCACTTCTGATGAATTGCTATGGTAAATGCATACACAGCATGATCTGTCTATCTTTCTTGCGGTGAGAAAACTTGCATTGTACAATGTACACTGCTTTATTGTTAACACCGATATCCCACGCACATCACACGTAAAATATGTGCTGTCTGGTGTGAATTTCCGGCCGATATTTACAAGACAATGTTATAACATCCATGATCCAACAGAACATAGATATAAAAAAAAAACACGATAAATAAATAAAAATACCAATCGCAAGAGGCAATCAACATACCCTTCAGAAAGTACCATGGTCGCATTCCTCTTCTCTGTGCGCTTATCACAAAGGCATGTCCTTCTTATAAAAACAACTATACACACACAGTATAAATCCCCGTCTAACCAGGAGACATAACAACAAAAGCTGCCCAAATGGATGGGACTGGCTCAGGGAATCTGAAATTAGAAACTGTGAGCCTGCGCTGCCTCTATCTTTAACTACAAATGAGAAGGCTACACATTCCTGTACAGCTCTAGCTGGCTCTCCAGTTGCAGCCCCCAAACCTCTCACTTTGGCATCAGCCCAACAAACATTACTCTTGCTCTGTGCCACTGTCAAAGACTGGCAAGCATTAGAAAATAACTGCCCTTAAAAGAGCAAATCATTTGTATACCATAAACACTGTAGATGATTGTAGTGCTCTGCCAAAACTAAGCCAAAGACTCTTTCGGCAATGACCCTACTTATCATCTATTTCCAAAAAAGAACTGTGTCGGACGGCCAGATGCTAAGCTGTGTTTAAGACAAGCATAAGCACCGTTCCCTTATTAGTGAGTTATTTATGTTATAAGTCTATTTTCGAAACTGAACAAAGAAAACACAAGACAAGGCACAGTGCTTCCCTTGAACTACTTGGATTTGTTAGTCATATACAGTACATCAATAGTCCATGCAGCATTTCCAAATGTGAACAGTTGCTTGACTTGTGATTTGTACTTTGCTGGCATAGCGGACTCATAACGTAAGCTGTGCAACATACAGTACATTGCAGCTGTTCATGTATTTGCCCCCAACTGATTGGCCAGTGTTATTTTTACATCATGGGAGCATGAACGATTGGCATCTGATTTCCAACCTGTAACAGCGAGAGAATACAAAAACTTAAGCTGAACTACAGTGGAATGGCCATTATAAATGCAAAGGCAATAAAACGAGTGTTTTAATGCTTCATATATAGGATAAACAGTCAAGTGTAGCACATTAAAGCCCTCTGGTACCAGCCTGTGATGTCTGCTATAGTCAGTGGGCCCTCTGTAGTGTCGACTAGTAAGCAGGGGGGCTTGGGAACTTGGGAACCAAACGTGTGTCGTGTGTGTTGTTGTCGACAGGACTGATTGTTGAGTTGACCATGTATTAGGCTACCGTAATGTGGCATTTTATAATGTGATGTGATTTCCTGTTGGAAATATAAGTATTATATGCATATGCAGTGCCAAATAACAGATAACTGAAATATGCAATTATTATAGCAATATGAAATTCAAGAAATTAACTCGTGATTTTGGATTGTTATCGTCTGTATTATTATCGACTATTAACACGCAAATCAGTGGGAGCTCATCATGAAATTCCAGCACCAAAATAATTAGCTTTTCTTCCAGGATAAAAGATTTGTTAAGAAGAAAGGCAACAGGCAAGCATGGACAGTTACGACTAGAGCATCACCTGTCACGACACGACAGCAATATAGGACCTCGATCTGAGCGACAAGGTTTTATAGTGCAAAAAACATAGACCCACTGGATTGTATACATGTTTGTTTATTTTTTTTATAAAGACAATTTGCCCTCGATCATTTCAACGTTAAAACGTGCCAGTTTAGTTAACTAATTTTAGAGTAATAAAGTAGCTTATGGTCGCTCCACTACTACAGAGTACAGACCATACTAGCGCGATCAGCTGCCTGCCTGCAGCGCACTTTGCACGAGACTTACCAGAATTTCGAGGCATGTCATGCAACATCACTGTTTACATCCAGGAATCAGCCAGAGAGTCACTTCATATCCACCAGTAGATAGTACAATATCGTGAATGTCGACTCGCGGTCTATTGTCCATCGTTGCACTTGCACGAGACGCTCATCTCACCACTGTACAGACAGTATCACCACAGTAGCCTACTACTCTACGCCAATTGCAACACAACGGTTGTGTTGTAGGAAATGTTCGTGGAGCGGTGTAGCAGCAGCGCACTAGAGCAGTCCAGCGAGTATGTGGCCTCTGCGATGACGTAATGCGGAATCTCTTCACTTGCGTCAGTTTTTATCTACTCTTCTGGCTGGTACTAGGATACACATTTTACTTGAGGGGGGGGGGGGGGGCGGCTACACACCTCCACACCGTGCACTGACTCAACTCAACACAGTTTTGCCTCTCACGATTTGTATTAATCAAGGTGTAGACCTAGTATACTTTATTGTCCCTAATCCAAATCCTGCTGTTTTGCTGTTAGAACAAAGGAGATTAACGCTGTCTGAAAGTGGTAATTAATTAATCTAGTGTTGGGCCTAATTCTATTATTTGTTTTGATAGATCAATCATTTTCAGGGAGCAACTCTCCCAATTAGCTAGAATTCAAGACTATTACCAATATCAAATTAACGTGCATTGTCTTCAGGGCTATAATATAGCCTAGAGCAATATAGCTGCTCTATTTGCGATCCAAATAAAATACCCATAGGCTTTTGTGTAAAGCCTGCAAAGTTTTTCTTTTTTATGTGGATTTTCACTTTAGCATATAGGCTTTTCACATGCCTCTGACATTAATCTTGTCTTGTCTTTGTCTGTATTTCTGCTGTGCCTGTACAGTGTAGGCTACTTATAAACGTAGGCCTATTGAATGTAGGCTATGTGTCAAAGTTAATTGTGCAACACACAATGACAAAGGTTCGGTTCACCCGTGCAGCTGCTCAGCTGAACAGAAAGTGAATTTACTGTTCTCTAGTCATTAGTCTTGAATGCAGCCCCGACTTTCACTCTGAACCTGCTTGTTGCTAGGCAACCGCAGCATATTATGCTGAGTGGAGATTGACAGCACGTTAACTCAACGGTCGCGAGACGACACAATACATTGTTGCCACTGTTGCTTTATTAGCCGGGGCAAACTTTGCAGTAGGAGGATAGGCCTAACTTCGGGCAGATAATCGGCTCTCGGGTAAAGGATAATAATAACACATAAGAGCCATTTCACAAGTAAGTTGATAGCAGCAACTTTTTTTTGCTCTCACTTTCTTTTCTGCCATGACAACGACCACAACTCATTAAAGTTTCATTGGCAATTTAACAAAACTTGGCTCAGAGTCACAGCATCCAGAACGTGGGAGGCAAGTTTAGCCACAACTAACAACACAGCCCGTGATGAAATAGCCATTGTTAAAAATGTTTTATTTCAGATTTATGTGGTTGCAGAATTGCAGTTTAACAATTTAAATGTTCTATTTCTAAATGTTCTAGCCTACCAGGAGAGGAGGAGACCCCTGCAGAGGTGCTGACTGACTGATGATTCAACATTGTTACCCCGATGCCGGAAGTTGAACCCCTTAGATTCCCTTCAAGAGAAGGAAATGATCTACAAGGTTTGTATTGTGTTTGTTACTACTGACTGTGTGTATAGTGTTTGTTTGATTTTGTCGTGTGTGTGTGTGTGTGTGTGTGTGTGTGTGCGCGCGCGCGCGTGCGTGCGTCCGTGCGCGCGCGTTTGCATCAGTAATTCAGTATTCTGGTACACGTGCTTGAGTGAGCATGATTGCATATACTTGTGACTCGATTTGATGATGCAAGGCAAAACGAACCCCATCCTGCCAGCCCACTGTCTTTCTGGTGAGTATGTGAATACCTTATACCAATATTGTTAAAGTGTGGCCTAAGAATTGTTTATTAATGAATTACATCGTTTCGGTACTTAATTGGTGTTTAAACTTTTAGCATTCCTACTTTCTCTATAGTGTTACTGTTACTAGTTTACTACCTAGTGTTACTGTTAACTCTAAACAACTCTCCCCTCTCTCTCTCTCTCTCTCTCTCTCTCTCTCTCTCAATTCAATGCACTTTAAATGAAGTTGGTAGGCGAGTTCTCCGGATAACCTACCGTCGTCTTCTTCTGCATGCATGAACGTGTTGTGGTGGCTCACCGTTCTCGTGTGTGTGTGTGTGTGTGTGTGTGTGTGTGTGTGTGTGCGCGCGCGCGCGCGCGTGCGTGTGCGTGTGTGTGTGTGTGTGTGTGTGTGTGTGTGTGTGTGTGTGTGTGTTTTCAAGCCACCTGCTTGAAATGGAATTAACAAAATAAATACTTAAAGAATATATAATCATCAAAATGATTTGCAGCAGGCTATATCCTATTGCAGACCCTCAAGGGTTTTGTCTGGCTATAATTGTTTTATAATTGATATACCAACCATGGATAATAAGGTTCATATAAAATCTATGCCTTATACTGCAGATGAACAGAACTGCACAAGGGACTCCAAAAGTGGCATTATGCTGTATAGCCTAGGCTACTTTTGTTCCCTTTTTTTTTTTTTTAACTCTATACACAGACACAACCTAATTGTTCAAATTATACAGTGGACTCAAAACGTGTGACCGGTTATGTGACCGGTGACCACCACGGCGTGACTGTCATGTTTTCGGTGGTCACCTCTTCACCGAAAGCCAGACTATGAATAGCCCTTAAGGCCCACTGAACCCAAAGCCTTTAAGACCCGCACATACTTCAGTTTTAGATGACGTCACTCAAGCAGGGTGACGTCATGTTGTCAAACAGTGAGGAACTGGTGTAACCTTGGACCCAAGTGCAGGAACTCAAACAAACGTAGAAGATGAAGAGTTGAAGACGATATAATTTACGAGGACACTCACAAAATAACTAACACAATAACTGAACTTAAACATAACACTGGCATAGAACCTGACACACGACATAATATGACCCAGTTGGGTCATAGTTGGAGCAGAGAAAGGGAGGGCAGAGGCACACTGAGGCAAACAGTCACATCATCTCATGGGGGCGCACTGTATACAGTCAGACAGAGGCCCGTGATTATGACACTGTGCCGTGAAATCCTGCAGAACACAGGAGATTTTGTATCTTGTTGACATTTTGGTGTCAATATCAACTACTGCTGTCAGCTTCACAGTCACACTGCCAGCACTGATCCACTCTTGCATGATATTATGCATCGTGCAGAGGTGCAGACATAGTATCATTCATGTTGTCTGTGCATGAGGAGTTTATGGAATAACATGAAACGCATCATACATCATATGATTAAATGTGACATGGGTGACCGGATAGCCAAATGGTTAGTGGTGGGCGTGTACCACGTTGGCTCTGTAGCATCAAGTCCCTGGGCCTGCATGGTTCGATTCCCGTCAGGACGAATAATTTTCTGTGTGTCACTCCACTACCCTCTCTCTCTCTCTCCTTATTTCCATAGTCTCTCTGCTTTATGTATCTGTCAAATAAAGGCAAGAAAAAAAAAAGACACACAGTAAAATTAGGTAGCAATACACATACAGTAGTATGACATGATCTGATTTTGTAGATTTGATAAATGCTACATTTATTTACGAAGAATTTGGGTATGTAACTAGAATTGTAAAATACATTGGTTGTCATTTTATTAAAAATGTCCTATAACTGTCCAAAGTAGCTGTGAATGGCTGTGGCATATAGTCTGTTGGCGTGTTGCTTGTCGTTTGGCAGCCAGATGGCGTCCTTTCACCACAAAGAATATTGCCTGTGGGTTTGCTTCAAGGTTCTCAAACTAGTTGATTGAGATTCTACTCTCTCACTGACGCCTCCAATATGGTGAAAGATATTATTATGTTATTAATAGATGTTGTTTATTTAGTGTTTTTATTAATGGGTATTGTGGAGCATCCCCAACCTAAGTTTTTCCACAATGCATGTACTTGTA
This sequence comes from Protomyctophum bolini, assembly GCF_963924005.1. NCBI lineage: Eukaryota > Metazoa > Chordata > Actinopteri > Myctophiformes > Myctophidae > Protomyctophum > Protomyctophum bolini. The sequence goes on from NC_137873.1 coordinate 36,835,587, forward strand.
TATCTGGGTGACAATAAACATCTTGAATCTTAGGGAAAGGGAAGGAAAAGCAGAGAATTACAGTCAAAGCCATATAAAATTTATTTCAGACTTACAAAAAAATTAAAACATATAAAGAAAATTGTAACCGGTAGTCATTATTTCAAATTTCCCTTTTGATTTGATTCAGTGAGTTACTAGAGATTTCAGTCCAGTACATATACTGTATCTCCTCTGCCATACCGGAGAGGCTGTAAACTGTTGACTTGCATCGCTCAAAATAAATGTCTCCAAGTGATATATTTGAAATTCAGTTGTCAGTGTTGTGCATCTCCCCAAGATCAAGAAGATTTTCAAGCCGTCTGCCCCGGCAGACGTCGCAGATGTGCCTTGGTTAACACCCCCTCGCCATGTGTCAACAAAGCTATTTTCCACATCCAAGAGCTGAAGAGCAAGGTGGAGAATTGGTGTCAACAGGTAAACCGCTGGTGTCAGATGTGATCAGTGTGGACAAAGTATATCTATTAAGTATTCAAAAGCACACAATACATTTTCAGGAAATGTTTAGAAACTTTCAGGCATTTTCAGAAAATAACAAAAATTGTCAAAATAACAAATCTATAAGCTCACATTGCGCTTTGCTCTTTTCACTATATGGAATATGGCTTAAGTGGTTCATAATTCATAATACAGTATATGTTATATGTAAGTTTCGGTCCTAAGAGTCCCTTCCTAGAAATGTAGTGGAGTCAAAATTACCATATTTTAAATGTAGCGGAGCGAGAGTCATCAGCTTGCAAAATACAACTGTTTTAAATATTCCAAAAATGTACAGCATTCAAGTAAATGTACTTACCGGTAGCTACTGTCCACTACTGGTAGTGATCAAACATCTGATACATTACAAGTGTAATAAGCTAATCTACCTGGAGGAACAAAAGGGCTCCATTTGCGTCAACGCTAAACCCCTTATCCCTAAACCTCTTTGCCCTTTTTTACTATTTTGAAAAACATTTTTGAATAGTTCAACTAGCCAATCTACGTTGACACATTGTGAGCTTGTAGACTGGCCATTTTAACTATTCAAAAATGTTTAGCAAAATAGTAAAAAAAAAGAAAAGGCAAAGAAGTTTAGGGATAAGGGGTTTAGCGGTGACGAAAATGGAGCACTATTGTATGTGTTTGCCCCATCCTTTTGTTTGTTTTCCTCCAGTCTGGAAATCTCCAGCCACATGAGAAACAGCCATACCGCAAACATTTAAGGTGAATTAAGTTTCACCTCCTTTTTGTCATTTTGTCCAATTGTCATTACAGTTACTTTTTCCCTAATTGTCATTACTAACCCTATATGCATAATATCCATATCTGAGGTTCTTACATTTTTCTTTAACCAGGTTTCAGTCACATGACTCCGATATCAAATCCCTTGTAACTACAGAGTTGTTCATCGAAGGCATTGGACTCGGTGCGAGAGGTGAAATAACGTATTTAATTGTATGAGGCTGTTTGAGGCTGACATGTATTCCGTATATATTTCTAAAACAATTTCACACAACATCCTTTCAGGTTAATAATGATTTGATCATACATAAACACTCAAGTGCGAGAATCTTCATGTTGGCAATCTCTCCCACAGACAGCGGCCCATTGCCCCCGCTTCGGAAGGAAACAACAGATGTACTGGTGGAAGTTCTGTATCTGATTGAGCGTCTGGAGGCTGATCGTCAGGATGCAGAGGAGGCTCTTCAAAGGGAGAAGAGAACCAAGAGAGCTTTGGAGAGTAAAGTTGACAGTTTTTCGTTGTGGAAGCAACAGGAGTACCCTCTTGTAGTCCAAAAAGGTTTATACCCTCTCCAAACAGCTCTTCTGTATTATTATAACTTTCCCATTATTTTATATAATTAATATATCTTTGCATTTTTTTTTAGAGCACGAGGCTTGCACCAGAGACATCGCTGAGCTCAAGTGGCACCTGAAACGGAGAAAAGAGAAGCTTGAGCAAGTGCAGGAGAAAGTGGAGCATATGGAGCTTTTGAACCAGCGCTTACATGAGGACATCAGCGTTGTCAAAAAACATGGTCCTGCTGTTAAGGAAAAGCTAGAGCTGGAGGTTGAGGCCCTGAACCAAATGAGCACTGCCCAAATAGAGGTATATAGACAACTCTCTTGATAAGAAATGTGTGTCAATGAGTGTGAGTGTGTTGGGGAGCGATTGCTTTGAAACACAACGTACATTGTGATGCCCCTATAAAAGATGATGAGAAAACTAGCAGTCAAAACACATATATTGTTGTTTTGTTAAAATAAGTGTTAAATAGCTCTAGCTATATCATTGTTATAGAGCAAGGGTCTTCAACAAGGTCTGGTACCCTTAAGACTAGGTGGTCCTCAGAGTCAGAGATACTACAAGGGGGTCGCCAAATCTTTGTGTGATAGGAGGAACTTAGCCTCAGAAACCCAGACGTTTTCATTTCGGAGGAACTTATTCTGGGGAAGAAACAAAAAACATTAACACTATGAAATCTATGAAAATGTTTAATCTGCAACACAATTTTATAAAAGATAGTGTGAGCGTTCTTCCCAGCTCTCCAGCTCTTTAGTTAACAGAATGTTTTGGTCAAGATATCAATTTTATCAGAAGAGCAAACTCATACAGGATAGGATAAATAAGTGACATTGGAAGTAATTACACAATGAAATGAACAGACAACATTGGAACAGGAACACTTATAAAATAAATGAAGTTTATATAGTCTCTCATTATTGGTTGAAATTATCAACCCATCTGGGGGGAAAATTTCTGTTTATTGAAGAGCTGGAGAGATGGGGGACTACTGTAACAATGATTACTATCAGAATATAGAGCTTTAAGCTGTTAACAAAAAAACCTTTTGTTTTAACTAAAAAGCATCACAAATAACATCATTGCATAACAGTGGCTCTCACCGTCTGTTTTTAAAATCACAACCATTTATACTGTTGTGTAAATGTACTAACTACTAGACACTAGGATAATTTGGTGAGAAAGGGAATTCACTCTCCTGGGAAACCATCCGCTTGCTGTTTACATGGGTTTGAAGCTATGGTGCAATGGTGGCACAGTACATACAGCATATAGTATCCATTGTACAGTATGTAGGCTATCTGTTTCCTTCAACTGTCAATAAAACAAACTAATTGTTAACGGCAGACAGACCGCTGAACGCTATAGCAATCAAATGAAGGCGTATGCACAGAAAAGTTCTATTTATGATATTGCTTTACTCATAAATTATAATTTATGGCAAAATGCATTTACTGACACCGTTTACCAAAATACAATCATCATACAATTGCTCTAAGAGCAAGGGTATAGTAGTAGACTAATGCTCGGATCCGATGCGTGCACAAATCTGTACCTTACGATAAAGAATAATTGCATATTGTGTCAACACCATTTTTCTAAACCTTTTTAAATTTTATGTTGACTGTCTTCGCCACTTCTCTCAGCGAGGACTGCTTTGTGAGACCATACTTTACCGATACATACCGATTATACATATGTTTTAACCCATTTTTATCTGATGGCCTCAGTGCTGCATACCGCCATGGGAGTCACAGCACTTCCTTTTAACAGCTAGGGCATGATTAGACGATGATTAGTGTGTTTATAACGTCAATACCAACATGTACAGGAAAGAAATTCCAATTCTATGAACAAAATGGCATCTGCCGGAAATACGACCCTGTTTTCTCTGTTTGTTGTAGGCTGATGAAATGAGCACGAGAACACACAAGTATCTGCATTCGGCTGAGGAGGAGTTAAAGGAGAATGAACAAAAGGCGGACAATAAAAGGAGATCAATGGAGTCAGTAATGAAGGACCTCGGGAATCAGCTGGCTGAAAAACGGTGAGTATCAAAGGGTCTACTTCATGAATGGAAACAAAAGGGCATCACCGTCAAAGAAGCCAAATAATTGGAAGGTATTAAAAAGCATCCCCTGTGAAGCATAAGCCATATAGTTACATCATCATCATATGCACATGGTGGTACATGTACACACATGGTCATGATGTGTCTTTTTATATTTTGTTTTTCCTTTTATTTCCAGAAAAGAGCTAAATCAGTCGAAGGCACATTTGGAAGTTCAGTGTACCAACAAGAAGGATGCCGAACAACTGGCTGCTCAAAAGAAAAAACAGTGTGCAGCCATATTGGAGCATATTCCTGAAATGGAGGCGAGCGAGACATCTCTGAGTGACCGGGTAACTGATACAGTGTACTGCAATATGCTTGAATACACACACAATGCTTGACTTCACACAGCTGACAGCACTAGTCTAATTCACCTTTCTGGCTTTTTCTTTTTACTGTATAGGTCTTGAAACTGAATATTGAAATAGAGGGAGAAGTCCGAAAGACAGCCGTGTTGAATGAGCGGCTAACTAAGTTACAAGAAACCATTACAAAAGCTGTAAGTAATCTCATATAACCTTTTAGCCGTATTGTAAAATGATATTATACTTGTTAGAAAATATTGCAACTTATACAGTCATATAATAGCCAAGTCTCCTCAGACTCCTCCTACACACACACACACACACACACACACACGTTTTGTTAATACTGTAGATAACAGTACTGTAAGAAAGGCCCTGGACAGTGCTCACACACAAGCATACGCACAGCACACACAAGCATACACAAGCAGCACACACAACAGTGGAGAGGCCCTGATTGCCACAGGTGTTTTGGGTGCTGATCACTCAGCTATTTGACTCTGAAGTTAACTGATCAAAGACTAGCTCCTTAACAGGCTGTATGGCCTTATTGGTCAAATAGTAATTTAGGCTTGCACACTGCAATCAGAGCCAGTGATTCCAGCTTGATGTGCCACAGAGCTTCATTTCAGTTCAGTTTGGCCAACAGTAAAGACCTGTGCAGTGTGTGTCATTCTTGATATGTGAGTAGCAGTATTTGTGGGCGTTTTGTGATTATGTGTTCAGTTAAGTCAGTATAGTGTGCCATTATGTGCTATGTGTGCTATGTTTAATTATCTGCATTCTATTTGATAGTTTCTAATCACATTAAGCCAAGTTTGCCAACAAAGTGTGCGGTCGTAATGTTTGTTGACTTCTGTCAAGTTACAGTACCTTTCTGTTAAATAATATATAGTATATCATATATTGTTATGGTGTATTTATATAATTAAGTTAATTAATTTTATGGCCAATTCAGCATGAGACATGTTCAGAGTGTTTCACACGAGGCCTATACAGTGTACAATTGGCAATTTAGGCCATTGTGTTTGTTCTGATCGACATTCAGGGGCGAGTGCTAATTCCAACCAGTATACAGTCTTTTCAGTAACCCACACACACAGGTTTTGTTAATACTGTAGATAACAGTACAGTTGCAAGTATAAGGAAATTGAGTGCAGAGAGAGCTAGGAATGACAATCATGCAACACAGGTGTCCAGCCGGTATCAAGCCGGAGATGTTGCTATTAGTCGACACAGAATCCAGTCAGCCTTGCTGTTGTGGTCACTATTGCATTGATACTCTAACTTGTTCCTTGTTTCCAGAAGCTGGATGGGGAGGAACAGGTCTTTCGCTTAAAAGAGGAGTTCCATTGCAAACACAAAGCACTAATGGCACTCCAAGAGGACAGCAGAGAGTACGAGCGAGAAGTCCAAGACTACAAGCTGAAAATGTCCAAGAGGTATAGATAATCACTTTGAAAATGAGACCACAACCACATGAAACATGTACTCTGGCAGAATCATTTCATCGTGAAAATACATCACAATTACATATTATCAAAAGGTGAAATGGGTATCGATCTTCAGAATACTCGTGTCTCTACAATTTCAAATGAAACTCATTCCCAGAGTACAAGATATGAGCAGCAATAGCAAAGTCGCATTCCATCAACTGGATTATAGTCATTTCATTTGTTGCAAGGTCATTTCTGGTGTAGATTTACTCGCTCGTGTGCATCTGCATTTCTGTGTATATATAGTGAAGAAACGGTGAGGCAGAATGTTATGGACAAGAAGGCCATGCTTCAAGAGATCTGTGAGAGTGAAGAGCAGAGGGACCGCGCCAAAGATGAACTGACCCAGGTTGCAGCCCAGCATGGTGCCATCAAGACCAGGAGAGAGGAGCAGGAGCAGCTCACCTTCATGGACGAACAGAAGGCCAGGGTTAGTGGAAACATACACACCCTATATACAAGTAAGACGCGTGGACGCGGGAAGCGAACGCAGCTCGTAAATTGCAACAACAATTAGAATAAATTACATACTTTAAGGTTTTTTTTTAAGTTAAAGGTAAAACACAAGCAGTGCACCAACGCATTATGGGAATTGTAGTCCAGGAAGGCATTGAGCCCAGTGTTGATGACATCAGAGACACTGGGCTCACTAAAATCTAAAATATGTGTATGTGACTGTGTGCGTGCGTGTTTTTATTTTATTTTTGTACGTTTTTGTGTGTGTGTTAAGGCTGTACCCTAGCCCTTATTTTAGGACTCGAACTTCGGCAGGAATGTTTGAGTGAACAGTCGGACCAGTTTGAGTGAACAGTCAGCAGGGCGCAGCAGGGAATCGAACCCCATCCCAGTAAACCAGGAGCTCCATGCCTGTGCCAAAGTGCTTAGTTTGCGATGCAACGCAAAAACCTACACTAGTAGGAGCCCTACCCTACCAGCCCTACCCTACCAGCAGCAAAGAATACAAAAACAGATACTTACCGTGAACCATCACGTTCTTCTGCAGAAGACAGGCAGTGTCCACAAGTTAGGTGAAATGAGGTGAAATGACAGAACCGGCCGAAATTGTGGCAGTCGACGCAAAAGACGCAACGCAAACAAGTGCAACAGCAGGCAGCCCGACGCAACGCAACCGCAGGAAGCCGGAACGCAAACGAGAGCAACACCATCAGTACCCTGCAGAACCACACCAGCGACAGCAAAGGACAATAAACAAGATTTGTACTCACTGCGCAGCAAGCAGCTCTTCCCAGCAGCAGTTATAGCGTACAGTTCCTACCTCAATGTCTTGTGCAGGGAGGGGGGCATCGGTCTGGGACACTTTACATGGGCTCCAGGGTGGGGATCCTCGGAAGCCTAAATTGGTGGGGCTGTGGGGCCCACGGACATGGCTCGTCTCAGGGTCCAGGGCTTGGTGCTGCCTACACCACTGGTGCAGTGACTCTTCATATTCTGGAATTACATGAAGAGAAAAGATAAGTGTCATTAGTGTTCTGTAGGCCTACATCACATTAGAAACACATGTGGCTGTATAGCCTTGTCAGCCCCCACAACCCATATTTTACAACTTAACATCCCTCCCCCAAGCTTACATTTTTAATATATACATTTCCCCCCCAACTTTTGAAATATGTTTTCCCTTCAGCTTTGAATGATGTTTGTGACAATACCAATTTTATATTGAAGATGAAGTGTTAGCATGTTTAACCAAATGGACCCTTACAGCTCTCAGTGTACAAATGGAACCAAATGGACCCTGTCCACTGTCTGAAGAGTTTGAATGCCAGTCAAAAAGACACCATGAGCCATATTGGAACAGTTACCTTAACTCTGGTTATAAAACATAACTCCACATCTCAGTGGCATTCATTCACAGATCAAGTTACCCAAACTGAATCATTTAAAACAAAGCTAAAGGTTTAAGTTTAACATGTAGTTACCTTCTTGCTACAGCCAGACGGTGTGTAACTTCTTGCTACAGACAGACCAAACACACACCAGGAAGAATGCTGCTTCCACCACACAGCTTTTATAGTTGAGGCCATCACAGGAGCCAATCAGCAGCCTGGCTCCTCCTAAACGTTAGCCAATCACACGCAGTCACCACACTTTTTTTCAATTCAAAGGAGCTTTATTGGCATTGAAAAAACATACCTATACATTGCCATGGCACACACACACACACACACACACACACACACACACACACACACACACACACACACACACACACACACACACACAGACAGACAGACGCAACAGCGCAGCGAGAGAGAGAACTAACCTTTTTCTCAAATTGTGCCGTGCTGGTGTGTGTGCGTGTGTTTGTTGCTGATTGGCTGATTGGCTGCAGGCCCATCACCAAATTAACTTCTGACAGGAATGCACGAGAAACTTACTTTTTAACATATATCACATTCTCGCCGAGATATATTTTCGAGTTAATAAAAAAGGGTTCAAACCCATTCATTAAGATTCGAGTGCCAACCCTAACGAGCGAACATTCGAACCTTGAATGTTTGGGGACAGCCTTAGTGCGTGCGTGCGTGTTTTTTTTTTTTTTTTTTTTTTTTTAAGTTAAGTTTGTGTGCGTGTGTGTGTGTGTGTGTGTGTGTGTGTGTTTGTGTGTGTGTGTGTGTGTGTGTGTGTGTGTCACCGTGTGTGTGTGTGTGTGTGTGTGTGTGTGTCTGTGTGTGTGTGTGTGTGTGTGTGTGTTTTGTGTGTGTGATTACTGTGATACAGCTGCGCCCTCTGGTCGCGGGCGGGTGGTGTTACAGCGTGACACACAGACAGACAGACATGTTCTGCTATAGGTCTCATAGTTAGTGCTCATTGCATTCGCAACTATACTGTGTACATTATTAGCCACTGTAACCCTAGCATCCCTGTTATGGGCATGTTGTAATGGACATTACCACAATCATGCATTGCAATGTGTTGTGTTAGTCAGGGACGTGCACACATAGACATCAAAGGGGGCTTCAGCCCCTTTCCTTTATACCCGTCTGTAAAACAATTGCCCTTTCCGGACAACGAATGCAGCATTTACTATGGTGGAAACAAATGCAAATGCCACTCCATTGAGTCCATTCTATGCCATGCCGGAATGCAGCATTCAGGAGAATAGCTTTTTTTCCCCCCGAAGTCTCCTGAACTTGAACGCAGTATTTTGCCTTGAACAAATTTGTTTAGAAGTCCATGTTGTACACCGCATCTCCACTAGCTAAAGAGTGCTGGGTTGCGCCCCGAGAATAGCTGATTTACAAGTTCTCAACGCGTCGCAGTGCGACGCGTTGCGAGCTTGTAGCTATTTTTGTCCAAAAGTGCCCTCCTATGGGATTTCAGCCCCATGCCCCTCTAACACTCTCTGCAACGTCCCCGGTGTTAGTTGTGAGCTTGTAGATTGGTGATTTTTCCCAAAGACATTTGGTATAGAGGGGAAAAAGGAGGGGACCAATAGACCCCTGGGGACCCCCAGACAACAAAGTATATATACGGTTTCAGTGGTTAAATACTATATGGAGTGACTTGTCTTCCCTACTGAAATGCTCGGATGCTGCAGAAAGTGACAGGAAGCCTGAAAACAGAGCTGACGGGTGAGGTGAAACGCGCGGCAATGCTTAAGGTAAACTATACTGCTACTTGAGTCACTACAGAAATAAAACAACAGCGTATAATTGAATTATAAATGTAACCAGTGAAAATAATAAGGCTTTATACGAGATGTATATATATATGCATATAATGTTCTTCACGTCAGAGTCAATCTGCAACGATCACTGAAGAGTTACACCAAGAGCGATTGAATTTGGAGCTCACCAATCAAGAACTTCAGAAGGAATTTGAAGATGTATCCTCGGCTATGAAAGACCTGGAGACGGAAATCGAGGCACTGCGGAAACTTTACAATGATAAATCTCAGGTACAAAAATGTGTCGTGTTCTTCTAGGTATTTTGAAAACACAAAACAGATGCATGTAAAAAAATTAATTGCATATTATGTCTCTTTCAGAAAATCAAGGCTTTGACAGAGAAACTGCACAAAATCCAGTCTGAGCACAGGACCATATCAGACAGCCTTGAGAATGAGAAAAGACTCAAATTTGACCAGCTGACTGCTGTCAAGGTAAATCAGGCAATGCTATGGGTTGCAAAAAGCAAATGATAATGTCAGGTTTGTTCAGTGAAAAGCCAGTCGGTCATTTTGTTGTTGGGCAAACAGTTTTGCGCTGTGTGTGAACATTTGGTGCAACCAAGGTGTGTAGAATTATCTTAACGTGAATCCTATTCTTTGTGTATACTGCAGGAGTTACAGAGAGCAACAATAAAGAGATATGACCAGACTCTGAGCAGGATCAGTAGCCTGTCAAACAGGTCCACAGAGTATAGAGCTGCATCAGATAACATGGAAAAAACAGCTGCAGCAATGCCAGACATCATAGATGAACTTCAGTAAGAATCCATAAAGCACAGTGGTTTTTCAACCAGTGGTCCTTGAGGGGATTCCAGGTGGTTCCCATAGCTATAAAAGATGGAAAGTTGGTAAACAAATCCCTTTTAGATCTTTAACTCTTGAGAGTGTTAAATTAAACCAAATGGACCCTAATTTTACACTCTCAAGAGTCAGAAAAATGCACATAAAGTCCAAAAAGACCGTCTGCACTTGCAATACAAACTTTATTTATAGGCAACGTTTCGGCCAATAAATAATGGGCCTTGATATGAAAAGGGTTAAAAACCACTGATATACTGTAGCACATCAAATTGAGACTTTCATGCTAATAACACATCTGAGAACAAGTTAATATATTCCATTATTCCATCATTTTGTGTCACTGTATTGTTATTATATTTTTAAAATGACGTCGAGAAGCATTCACTTTTCTTTTCTGCTTTCAGAAATGTGCTTGATACTGTGGAATTTGAAAACCAATCAGCTACCCTCATAATGAACACCTTGCAGTCTGATATTAATGACTACCAACAACGGACGCAGCAATCCATTAAGACACATACTACTCATTTGGCAGCGAGACAAAAGAAAAAGGAAGACACCAAGGTAACCACAATGCTACTGTGACTGAAATATCATCCCAACTATTTTTGTGAACGTGACATGGTATGGGGGGAAGACTGTCATGCTGTACTTTTTGTGTATAAGGCCCATGTGCCAAACACTGTGAAATCAAAGGCAAGCTGGAGAGAAATCTTATTGTTTATTTGTGGATTAGCGTAACCGAATTACAGGTCACAATCCCTTTCTTAAGAAGAAAATGCCGTTTTTTTTCTGGGAAGAGAAAAGAGAAGCAAGCAATTAAAATTACAAGCCATGGTCAATCTTGTTTAAGTGCTTTTTCCCAAATGACAACTCACTGTTCTTATAGGCTTTTTTCTGGTCAGATTTGATGATGCGTGGTGGGTGCTTGGCCCATTTGGTGACCTGAAGGCCTGGATTTAAAATCGGAATTTCAATGCAAGCTTCGACCCTCAATAATATAAGAAAAAACATCATTTTTCGTTTGTTTTTTTAGTCACCTCACAAAGATTTGCCTGTATAAACATTGCAGTTTGCGGTGCACGAAGCAGCATATATTTAAATGGTCCTTTTGTAATAGAATCCCCTATTTATTGTAAGGTTTTCATCTGCAGGATTATCAGCCCCAGCCAGAGCTTCTTTGCTGATGGGGGTTTCACATGGCTTATCTAATGTGAAATCGCCATGTGGTATATAGTTTCATTAAACGGTGATCAAGAATGCATTAGTTCAAAACAAGAAAAGGCAATGGAGCTTACGCTGCCATGCATCCAAGTGCAGCAACTTTAAAGAAGTTGTTGGCGTGAGACAATTTAAGAATTAGAAGTCTTCCTCATAGACACAACTCCCATTAGCCAGATAAAAGTCACCCATGCAAAAAGGGGTTTAGTCTTTTCACTTGACAGAATAAAATGGAAAACAACAATGCTCCTCACCAAAATAAAAAGATCAGAGAGAGAGAGAGAGAGCGAGAGAGTGTTAACTTCTAGGGAAATTGGTTACTTTGATCAATGCGTTCAATATAAAGCACATATAATGTCTGCATTAGCATAACATAATAAGATGGACTAACTGTTCGGAAATCATTGTGCATGAAGTGGAATGGCCAGACAATTTCAGATACAAGATTCCATATAAAATTGCTGACTGCATAGGACACTTCCATAAACCCCTGTAGGTTACAACCCCACCTCCTTTTCCAGAAATGTTAATTCTTCAGTTGTGAGTGTCAGATATAATTGATTAGTATTACTAATGGCTTTGTGTGTGTGTGTGTGTGTGTGAGTGTGTGCGTGCACGCGTGCGTGCGTGTACACATGCCACATGCGCGTGGGTGCGTGCGTGCGTGAGTTAGAGAGTATTTTTCTGTGTGCGAGATTGCGAGTACAGTACATGATGCATCTGTGTGGGCACGTTTAATTCAATGTGTACCAGATTGTGTAGTCGCTTTTTAACACCTGCTCAAGTCAGTTACTCTCTGAAGATGCCTTCGGAAAGACACCAATATTGTGTGCTGTGAGACGGAATCAGGTGACCTGTTGGATGTTGGTCCAACACAATCTCTGGTCATCTCTAATCCCTACAACACCCTCTCCAAAGGTGTCTGCTTTCAAACACACAGCCATTTGTTAATTTGATCAGGGCCTGTCGTTTGGCGAGGACAAAGTAAACAATGCAAACTGCCGACGCTATCAGTTTCTTATGGGCAATGAAGTGTAATTTGTTCCATTTACACTTCACAACAGCATCAGATGGGCTTTGTCAGTGCTGCATGGAGTAATTAAACCTGAAATCAATAGCAGGCATTTGTCATGTTTACAGCCCCTCTTTCTGCTGGGTTAAACTCATCACTTTAGTGCTGTTCTGTTTTACTGCAGAGACACACTTCATTATGTCTGCAGGTAGAGTTGAGATATTCACTAGCCACACATCCAATCTTTGGGAAGGGGATGTGTGCAGATGAAAGGCGGACATGCAGAGCGAGACACTCCCTCGTATACATGTTATTTACTTGATTTCCGTAAATAGAGCCCGCTGTTGTTTGCCTCTTTTAGCCAAGAACATGCTTTGGAATTGGTATGACCGCATTAAAGATCAAAATGACATTGTCACCCCCCCCCTCCCATGCCGTTATTATACTATACCATTATTTTCTGCATTGACTCTCAGATCCCTCGAGCATGCAAAAATCCTTTCCCTCTGTATCTCTCCATTATGGCATGTATTGCTGTAGAGTCACATGTAGACACATTGATCTATACATTTGATCACTCATTATGTGTCTTGACAGCCATATTGTACATCATGCTGCCTCAGCACTTATTCATTCTGCTGTACGTTGTGGCAGCTTGCTTTTGCCATGCAGGCTTTACTATGGCCTCATACATACAGTACAGTACGGTACAGGCACCAAAAATGATGGAACTCCTCATATCAGCCCCAGCACACCAAGTAAATTCTGTCATGCTTATCATCAGTTTACACTTAAACATTATATACTTGGTAAACTAATACTTAGACTGACCGGGCCAGCTCTGTACTGGTACCCTCCGCCCCCTCCGCCCCGCCCCCCATTACACAAAATATTTTTTGCAGAAATAATATATACATTTATAGGCTTAAAGTGGTTAATAATTCTCATCACGCGTATGCTATGAAGCCGAATATCCATGTTCATTTCAATGTAGACGTTAATTTGTGTTGCTTTTTGTTGTTCGTATAGGAAGCACTAAAGATAGCACTGAAAGAGAACATTGTGTTGGCGCGCCACTACAGAGATCTCCAGAAGACCCTTCTGGTAGCCAGACAAGATGCGGCGCGTGTGTTGAACGAGAAGAACCACGTTGAGACATCTTTTCATTTCCAAACACAGGTAAGATTCCCCCCCTTTTATTCTTTTATATCCAAGTAGAACACATGCAGGTTGTATGCTAGTGTAAAACTATTCTCTTCTAGTTGTATTCTATTCGGCCTGCCCAGGTTTGCCAAGTGACTGGTGTGGTGTGGTGTGCTCTGCTTTGCATGGGGCGGTAATTTCCAGCTCGGTTTTAGTTGGTCACCCAATGAGGAGGTAACTGCAGCAAACTAATAACGATGAGATAACTTGAGTGGAGGAGGATGATGGATGTGACATAATGTCTATGTAGTCTCTGCACCCAGGGGAGTATGACGGGAGGTGGAAGACGGTACATGTAAATACTGTACATTTTTATTTGCATAGGTCCTTCTTGAAGGTATAGTCCAAGGTGAAACACTTTCATTATCTTTCATATAAATATCAGATCTACAAGATCACAACATATGGGGGTTACATTAACCTCCGTAATGTTGTTAAAAACACAGCATAAGATCAGAGGGAGAAAACCTTTTTCTCAGAAAAAGGAGGAGCGTTTTCAATGTTAACAATCAGGGACGTGCACACATAGACATCAACGGGGGCTTCAGGCCCCTGCCCTTTTTTTCCCCGTCTGTAAAACAACTGCCCTCTCCAGACCACGAATGCAGCATTTACTACACAGGGAAAGAAATGCAAATGCCACTCCTTTCCATGCCGAAATTAGCTGATCTACAAGCTCTGAACGCGTCGCAGCACGACGCGTTGTGATCTTGTGGATCTGCTATTTTCGCTATTTTTGTCCAAAAAGTGCCCTCTTAACGGGATGTCAGCCCCGGCCTCTCTAACACTCTCTGCACGGGCCTGGTTTTCAAGGTTAAAAATAGAACCAGCTGATCTTTATTAGTTGAAAAAGACAATTGGACAACATTGAACAGTCTCGGTTTCATAGTCAGTGACACCGTTTAGGCTGAAATGGAATCACACATGACAGCCATGACACCAGAGAGGAACCAAACCAACCAGCACTGCCTTTTGCTTTGAGCAAAACACAACATCGTATCTCCCCCCAAATTACTAATACCTTTACATGAGCAATTCCTCATCTAACTGCACGAATGTTATCAAGTGAGAAATGCATGCAGAAATAAAATCCTGTGGACAGGATTTGCCACGCTCGTGATCAAAGCCTGATTTTCTTTTAACTCTGGATCCAGCCCTCACCATTTTTGTTTGTTTCAACTCTGCAAATTCATAACAACAGCAGTTTCTCACCAACAGTATGTTGTGCCTAAACAATCTTATCATTTATATTGTTTATAAGTTATAAACAATAACTTGTTTATAATAATGAATAATAATAATGAAATCTAGATGCATGTTTTTGCAACTCTTTTTAATCGAATTTATGTAGGCTAATATCTCCACTGTCTGTCAAAAACCTTATACCGGCATCTCCATATTTAATATTTTCCTTTCATAAATGTACGTTATTTTATTGCGCAAAGGTAGTGAGATCTAAAGTCTAATCTACAAGCTCACAATGCCTCACAACAATGGGACACATTGTGAGCTTGTTAGATCTGCTGCTTTGGGGAAGGGGAATGAAGATTTTTGCCCAAAATAGGGACACCATGGTTGAAAGTGATTCACCCATTCTGGGCGGGAATCCCTTTTGGTGTTTTAAGCACTATGTTATGCTTTAGCTATTTTTGAAAAATCGTGAAAATGTGGCGCAAATCTTTGAAAATATATTCTTTCAGAGTGAACGTTTTTAACTCAAATCTTTGCTTCTGGGGGGGTCCCTGGAACAACATATGTTCAGATGGGGGGTTGGCGGCCAATTACACAGGCTATAGCTTCTGGGGTCCTTGACATGAACAACTTTGAGAACGACAAACATAGAAAAATGGGTTTTTCAAGAAAACTGTCAGGATTTAGAAGACATTTTGTAGAATCGTCCTCAGGTCGAAATGGGACTTTAAAATATGTAATCATTGAAAAGCTTTTGACTGAATAAGAACACTTTGGATCCATTGGTTTTTGGACATACTGACTTCTGCCCAATGGCAACGATATTCTATTTCACCACTGAAATGCTATACTCATCCTATTTCAACGTATTGTTGCCATCAGACGGCTGTTAGTTTATCTCCCACAAATCAATTGTCTTAAACTGATTTGCCCATCATTTGGAAGCCGCCTTGCCGTTTACATTTGCCTTGTTGGAATCATTTTGATAGCTAAAAGCAATATTACAGTATATGACTTCTCACACCAATCATGTTCAGAGTGTTAATTAGTTTGGAAAGCCCTGTAAATTGGTTGATATTCAGCAGAGGGAGCCAAGGAAAGCTATCTCTAAACTATCCTTGAAATATTATCTTGACATCAGACTTCCCTAATATATATAACACTGAATGGAAAGAATCCACTTGTGCTCCCAAAAGGGCCGCCTGCTACACATTATACATTAAAGAATGTACTCATGCATTTAGTGCAACGTGTCAGTAATACAAAAGTTGTACTGTTGTACCGTTTAGACTGTAGCGCGGAAGAATTTCAACATATTCCGATTAGTTGCATAGTCATCGTAGAACCAGGTGCTAATTGTCTTGTCTCGTTATTATGTCATTAAACGTTTCAAAGAAGTATAGGGAGATCGAGGACAGATTAGTCTGAATGTCAATAGTTCCTCAGGGCATCATCACTAAAACGGATGTATCATGGATGTGAGGTGATGGCGTATTAAAACAGACATGTATGCAAGGTGAGATAGAATACTGCATGTTAGCCAGTTAGCTTAGCTGTGTTTTTGGGTGAATTGGGCTAAAGTGCCCTCCAATCCTGGTTCCCTCCATTGAATGCAACAAGTACACACACACACACACACACACACACACACATGTGTGTGTACGTATCATAAATGAGGAAAAAGAAGAACCACATCGATACTTTGCCTCCAATGGTCCTTGCTCTTCTTCCTGCAAGCCCTCTCATGTCTCTCTCTACTGTACATGTAAGAGCTGCCTTGTTTATGTGGCTGTTTCTCGCTGCTCCTGGCTTTTAACGGGGTACACCATAAAGAGCGTTCCTGTTATTGTCTTTTTTCCTGCAGGAGCTGATGGCTGAGCTAATTCGCTTTAGTTTTTCTATGCACTGGGGAACACATTGCCAAGCAATGATAAGCTTTGTAGCAAAGAAGTGGAGAGATGAAGGGAGAGAGAGAAACGAGAAGAAGGAGAAAAAGAAAGAGCAATGGCATCTATCAGAATTTAAACCTCTTTGCTTGGAAACTGTGTTCAAATAATAAAGCGAGCAGCATGTCTTTCCAAGAGACTGGGAATAATTTCTGGTTTCGGTGGGGGGTTCATGACTCCGTGTGTATGTGTAAAATATGTCTTGAGGGGATTGGTATAAAGTTAAACTGGGTGAAGTAGAAATATTTTACTCATCAGCTTTGCAGTCACAGAGTTTGCCTCGGCTAGAACAAAACTGCTGAAGCATTTAGAGAAAATTAACCCCCCATCCTGGCAGCCAGATGTGACTGGATTCTGATGAGTGCACACGAGTGGGCAGAGAAACCAAGAGACTGTGAAATTCCTGTCAGGCCCGTGTACTGCAGAATGGGCTATTGACTGCTTTCTCTATTCCCCTCCATCATTCTTCTTGAACACTGCCATTAATTTCCTCTCCTGCTTTACCAATTCCTTTTCTCTGCCTTCTCTCCCCCTAGCTCTCTTTGTTGCAGAAGAGGATGCACGAAGCTATGGTGAAATACTTCAAACAACGCAGCCTCTATAGCCAGGCTGAACTGGACCACTGCCAGGCTCTCTCTCAAGAGACCAACCAGAAAATAAAAACAGTTCAGGTATTTGTACATATAAAATAGGTCGGGGGGGGGGGGGGGGGGGGTTGGGGGGAAAGACATGTATACCTGCCACCATTAAGTTTAACAGAAATGCAATAGGTAGTACGTTCATTTCATGCGATTCTGAGAAACGTATGAGCCCCGTCAAGGAAGTGAAAACACATTTTAACAAGCAAAAACAACAACAAAAATACCGAGTTGCCTATAATGCCTCCTTTTATTTGGCCATGCAGGCACAGGGAGCAAGCAATATATACCACAGTAAAACATTCACCAGGGCTGTCCGCATCGCTGCTGTGGTAGAGTTAAAGACGCCAGTCTTACTCTATATACATCCACTCATCAGATCACAGACTGACGTGATGGATGGTGTGTCTGTGAGAGTGCCTATGCGGTGACCCTGTATCTGGGGATAGCTCAGCCTCCCCAGATAACTCTATATATATGTACACCTTCACTCCGGTCGCACCTATTCCACAACATTTGGTCGTGGAATAGTTTTGTGTATTGTTTTTTTTTTTCACGGGGACTATTTGTTTGTTATGAATTATTATTCTTTTCTCTTTGAGTTTGCTGTTAATTCAGATGGCTCAACAAGAAGACATATAAGCTCAGGAGTGTCCAAGGTACGAAACGTCTTTGTCGAGTCAAGTAACCTTTTCTCTTTCCTGAATAAAAAGTGAGACCAGACCACATTCCGCAAGGTTGAGAAGCGAAGGATCTTCAATTAGTGGATAATCGGTGTCTAATCTGTGCTGTGACGTGAGATGAGGTCGAAGCGGACAGCGGGACAGTGATGAATCTATACAAAATGTCCTGTCCTGCATTACCGCAGAGGCAGGTGGCATGGAACCATACTGTGGAACTCCACACCCTCATTTCCTGTAGTTCCTCCTTCCCCTATAGTGGTAAGAGTTTAGTAACTCTAAAGGACACGTTTATCAGTTCCAAACCTGTAAAATAGACACTGGATATATATTATTGTGTATAGATTTCAGCCAAAAAGTTGAGATAACATTGAGAGACACTAAAGGCAAAACTGATATGATTTAATTAGGCTCCCCCCCCTCCTATACACCTGTATCTTTTTGAGAAATAACGCTGAGCGATATTTCCTTCTAAATCTCCTCCCCTCCTTGACTGCTGACATGGTATTTGATGGGTCTGGGTCTATGTCTCCTGGCGGCCCATGCAGCCTGAAGAGGCCCCAGCAGATCACAGCTCAAGGCAGGGATATAGGAGTGGGGCATGGAGGGGGAGGAGCCATCAGAGGGCTGCATCAGAGTGTGAAGGACAAAAGAGCTGGTGTATTCAAGCGTGCCGCACCGTCACCCGTCACAGCCCAGCACAGGGTCCATCAGAGCAGGCAGCACTCACTTTAAACAGGTTCAGTCCTGGACTGTCTCTATGCACCATGCAGCTGCAGGTTTCAACCTCACAAAAAAGTGTATGCTTAGAACACAATACAAACGAGTAAATAAAAATGCCCCTGCGAATAATATTAAAGACCCTGCAGCCAATGCAAGCTTTTTTTTTTAGACCCTCAGACATTAAGTGCACACCGCAAAAAGATAATCTGAGTTATGTGTGCATATACACAACAGCTCCATCGTTACGTTACTTCACAGATTAAAGAATCCAAGTGCTGCATAATTGCCCGATTCACAGAATATCAATATCGCTTGCCAATATCTAATAAATAAATCAATAGAACCCGATACAATTTTTTTTGTTTTTATCCGGAACAAACCGGAGCTGGAGCAGACTGAATCCTGATGATGGGGCCCATACTAATCCATCATGTCCACTTAACCTCACAAGCAGAGAACATAAGCGAGGTCAGGTTAAGTAGTTTCACGGCTAAAGGCATGTTCAAATCAGAAGCCAAATGTTACTTTGCTTGGAAGTAGCTTGAGGGGAGGAAGGCCAGGGGGAAGCAGCAGGGGGGGATGTGGGAGGCAAAGTGTGTGTGTGTGTGTGTGTGTGTGTGTGTGTGGTGGGGGTGGGGGGGGGGGAGGGCGGGGGGCTGTCATCCTGTTACACTGCTGCCAGAACTGGCAGTTCAGTTTTTGTGTTCTGCCAGTTTACACTAGGGATGGCATAATTGACAATGGCTAACAGCGGAGAGCTAGTGCCGAGCCTTGTTGAATGGCCGGTAATGATTGGAGCAGACGCCCACTGCCCCGTTCCCGGGGGACGGTAATCCAAGATCCTGTTTCTGATATAATTGTTAGTCAGAGAATTTCTGCATGGCTAGGCCGGTTCAGATTCCCAAGCCGGTTGACAGTGCCAGGCAGTTTAATAGAAAAACTGGATGCTGAGGTTTTTTAAAACAGAGGAGCACTGAACCCTCACGTGGTTCACCAGTCCAGGAGCCACTTGTTCTTCCTTCTTCCGCAAAAAAAAATAAGAACAGGGTTGGTAACTTTAACTCTCACAGTTGTATAGCCATGTCGTTGTCAGCAGCATGAGGGGGGCTACCATTGGACCTGTGTTTTCCGTCAGTGCTGCTGGCTCCTCATTCAACGTCACTGTTTTCTTAATTAGCCCCGCTATTCATTGATTCTATTTGCTTCCCTTTATTCAAACAGGAGGAGTTGTCAAAAGCCATCCAGCGCATCTCCGCGTTCCTGCAGTCTCTGACAGATGACTCTACTACCGCCGACGATGGCACGGCGAACAAACAAGCCAGTCCAGCGGCTGCCGGCCCAAACGAGAGGATGCCTGCAGTTCAGATAGGAGTGTAATTGGACATTCACCTGAACCAGACAACTTACTTAGCCCAGCACGCTTCGCTATCCCTCCTCTTTAATACTTGCAGCAAATCCATAACAATGAAACAGGTGACTTTCATGCTGCTGTCAGGACTGATCTAATTTTAGCTGGGTGAATGATTGCAATTGGCTTTGCCTCATCAGATAATTAATCTATGTCACCATTAATTGGAAAAGAGAATAATTACAGGCAGTGTTGACAGAAATTCTACGCTTCTCCAGATTTCGAGATCTAATTACAACTAGTGAAACCCCCGTGACCTTAACTAGCACTTAAGGACCCCCTCGTCCACCTTGACCATGCCCATGTGAAGACACCCTCTTCTTCCAGAGGAGCCCCTGTTTTTGTTTTCGCCGTCTGCTCCCCCCCCCCCCCCCCCCCTCCTCTCTCTCTTCGCTCTCTGAACGCTGTCTCCCTCAATCACTTTTCAATATTCAATCTTAATTTTGTGGAAGTTTAGCATTTTCAATGAGCTGGAGATGAATGATTAATGAATAAATTTAAATGCTTCATTTTGTCCATGGATCATTAGTTAAGTCCTTTGTGGGAAGGACCTGCAAAAGGAGTGAAAATTATTGAGACATTAGCCTGAAGCAATCCAGGGGTAAATAGTGTGCACAAAAGGATGTTGTACTGTGCACACTATCCACTGGCTTTCTAAAAGAACCCTGGGGAAACACTGCTTTCAATTTGGCATCTCAACTGAAACACACCTACTGTACTATTTAGAGAAAATTGATTTTTGTTTCATCATGTTTCAACCCCACAATATTAATGACACAGAACAGTAATATCCGCTCCATATACACAGTGAAAGTTATAGGTAAGATGAGATTTTTCAAAGATGTTATTGTTGTATTTGAAGCGTTTGCCGTTTTAATCAAAGCGGAAATGAGCACGTGCGATAGAAAAGGGTCATACTTACACACTGTGCCTTTTTATTGTGAATGTTGTCACCTGACAGTCGTTCAGAATCAGATCTTTGTGGTCTCACAGTTAAAGGACCACTTCAGCACTTTTCAACCTATCTTCATAATTATAATAGGTCCTCACTAATAATCATGATAAAGTGGCACCATTTGTTTCTACTCAGTCTGTGTCTTATAGGAGGACTGTGGGCAGTTCAGAAACCCGTCCACCAGTGACATCATCGTTAGGCAGATTTTTTTTTAAACAAACAAACAAAGAAATTGCAAAATTTGTATTATCGTGAGAACGATGGCTTCCATTTTCGCATTGCAACTTTTCAGGACTAGAAAGCCTGCAGTTTTGATTAGGTTGGATTCCCCGTCAGTGATGGTGGACGGGTTTCTGAACTGCTCACAGCCCTCCTATGAGACACAGTAGAAAGAATTGTGCCATTTTATCATGATTATTAGTGAGGATCTACTATTATGAAGATAGGTTGAAAAGTGCTGAAGTGGTCCTTTAATGTTTGACATTCATTCAATATATGCTGTGTTCGTTTGTTTCTTCCTGTGCCCCAGTGGTCCCCTGTCTGCTTGATAGAGATGCAGATATTGTGTGGAGAGGTCAGAAGTCTCCTTTGCCTGCGGGGACAGAGGGGGGCAGTGTGGAACAACAACCCAGGGTAATAATACCAGTCGGTCATCATGGCCTTGAAAATGCATTGATGATGGCTTGTAAGAATTAACGTGTGCGTCCCGCTGGGAAAATGTAAAATAACTTTGTTAAAATGAAATGCTTTAACCCATTTAGGCCTGAGGACGATTCTACACACATAGAAACTCATGTTTCTATGGCAGTCGTTCTCAAACATTTTCGTGTCAAGGACCCCCAAAAATATATGTAATTGCCCGCCGAGCCCCATCTGAAAATATGTTGTTCCAGGGACCCCCCCCCCCCAGAAGCAAGGATTTGAGTTAGATGAGTTAGAAATGTTCGCTCTGAAAGAATATATATTCGAAATTTGTGCCACATTTTCACGATTTAAAATAAAATAGCAGATCTACAAGCTAAGTGCCGCGCTACGAGCTTGTAGATCTGCTATTTTTCAACAGATAAAACACAACATAATGCTTAAAACACCAAAAGGGTACTTCCCGCCCAAAATGGGTTAATGTATTTTCTTTTCTTTTTAATTGGTAGGGTTTTCACACATTGGGAGTTTCTTTAAAAACCTCTCTCTGCACTCTTGCACATAGAGAATCCTCCGTGGACACCAGTATGCAGGATATGGCCAGCCTAATGGTGCTAAGAAGGTGTCTCAGACCAGCGGCTTGCTAAAGATACTGCCTCCCCTATCTAAAAGCACCTTGAAGAGGAAAGATGCTTGCGGTCCGTCTGCTAGTTTTTTAGTGGTTATATGGCAGTATGTCAAATGAGGGCACCTCCCCAACACATTTATCTCCTCTCCTTGCATCCAATCAATCCCCCAAATAAATGAAAGTGAGCTAGAGCTGGATGTCATCACATTTATCTGCAGGCACGCCTCGAAGTATATGCACCTGCATGCAACGCGGCTCTAAAGCGGGTAGACTGTGTGTGCAAACACTGATGGGGGGAGCTATACTTGACAACTGAGAAGATGTATTTTCTTCCATGTTACAGGCTGGGGTTTTCGGGGGATGATGAGAATGCCTCGACTGTGGCAATTTTATTGTTATATTCTGTGACACATAAAA
Organism: Protomyctophum bolini; assembly: GCF_963924005.1. Lineage (NCBI taxonomy): Eukaryota > Metazoa > Chordata > Actinopteri > Myctophiformes > Myctophidae > Protomyctophum > Protomyctophum bolini. The sequence continues at coordinate 36,858,479 of NC_137873.1, forward strand.
GTAGGTTTATATAGTACTTTATTTCTCTCTCTGTTTTTTCTTTTTTTTTAATCAATGTCTCGTTTTGCTAAGACACGGTGCATGGGAAAGACTTTAGCGAGATAGCGTGATTTCCAATTTTCGCCTGGAGGAGCCGGCCATGCGGACCACAGCCCCGTCTCACTTGGCCACACGTCACTGATCGCCTCTGATCACTGGTGTGAAGCCGAGTGAATCAGAGTAATGTTTTGTGTTTGGAGGCTAAATGAAGGTCTGTTTGAGATTCCTTTCTTTTTTCTTTAGACCGTACCTCCTCCTAAGCCCCCATTTTAATACTTCTTTGTCACAGTGAGTGTCGCGGCACACCGAAAATAGCTGATCTACAAGCTCACCATGTGTTGCATCCACGACGCGTTGTGAGATTCTAGATCGGCTATATGTTTAAAATATATATAAGTATACAGTATATATATATATATATACACACACAGTGTTTATATCTATATATACATACTGTATGTATACGTAATACTACGTATGCATATGTAGGCATGTATATACCGGTATGTATATTAGGGCTTTAAGCAACTAGTCAACTATTATTCAACTAGTCGACTAGTAAATCCACTAGTCGACCTTGTTGATCAGGTAGATTATAGTTATAGTATTTCCAAAAAGAAAAAATTACATAATAGGTAGTTAAACAACTAGTCGACTAGTAAACTAGGCAACTAGTCAACTAGTAAAAATGACTAGAAGTGAATGCCCTAATGTATATATGTATATGACCAAAGTAGGGCCGTCAGTTTGAAAATAAAAAACATGTAAAAAAAAAAAGAAGAAAATGACTATTCACACTGTCCAGTCTTCTCTCTTTGTTCATGTGCGAGATGGGGGGACTTGAGCCACGGAGCCGATGGAGTCAAAGAAAGAATGTGAGTTGAGAGAGGTGCTACTGTGTCTAAAATATCAATGAGGGAGATACTGCCAAGTTTTAGAGCACACAACAGGGAATAGCAGGTCTTGTGTTAACAAAGAGTGGACCAGGCAGTTCTCCACTGCTCAATAGAGTAGAGCCTAATTTAATACTCCGTAGTACTGTACCATGGTGTCGCTTGCCATCAAGTCGGCAAGTGACACCGTCATACGATGGGGTATGAGTTAAACTTGCAGCCGCCCCCACCCCGACGTGTTTTCACACCAAAGCATTGCAATTTTACAATGTGAGGATTTGCCATGGCTATATCCATATTGGCCTACCTACAGTCAATATGCCTAGCGGTAAGCTATGCATGGTTTCCATGTGGAAGTCCACAGAAAACATGCCAAACAAATTCCACAGACAAAAACAATACATGTTCCTTGTGTTTCCACACTCCTCTGATTCCAAAGACATTTATCTTAACAGGATAATAATTTGTGAAAGTCCCTGACATTTGTGGCTAGCTAGCATGATAATAAATCCATGGCTTGGAACATTTTTTAGTTAATTAGAGTCAATCAATCCAAACTTTGCTCACTTACCGGTGTGAAACCAGAGCATAATGAGCAGAAATCAGCATGGTGATTGGAAAACACAAATTACAGCTGTTAAAGAGAAACTCATCCACTTTCTTCTGTTGATGCCAATGCCTCCTGCGTGGGTTTTAAAATTAGTGTGACATTCTTTTAATGGATGTTGAGAACGCTTTGCTATAAAATGGGTACCATATCCTCCCAAACTAGACGTAAATTTTTGATTGAGTGATGACAAGTCTTTGAAATAGTGTACAGTGTCTGTCAGTTCAGTTGACCTGTAAATACAACGAAGACATTATTTCAATTCTCCCTTTGTTTGTTTCAAAGTTCAAACTGCATGGAGCATAGATGTAAATAACCTTCCTCTATCTGTTCCATATACAACAGTACATACAGACCATGCCATACAGCATGTGTGAAGGTGGCACATGACTTATGCACTGTATTATGGTTATACCATTTCCTATTAAATCGTGTTATACGCTAGTGAAGAAACCCTGCATCACTGCCTGTGCTTTACCATCGAGTTGGCCAGCACACGCTGCGAAATCCTTAGCGGTAATTCAACACAGAGAGAGTACAAATGTAACCAAATGGACCCACACAGGGCCCATTTGGTTACACTAGTACTCCCTCGAAGCCAGAGTAACACAGAGGATTTTTACAGTGCACTACGGTTATACTGCCTGTGCAACATCATGTGGCATATTAATGAATGTCTCTGATATATGGAACAGTCAGCGCAGTAAAAGTCTGTGTATATCTACAGTCAGGGCTGTGTTCATATTGTTCTTGACATATTCCAGAGCCTCACATTTATGGTGTAATGATGTGAGTAATAACCAGGTGATGTTAACAGGACTCTACGAAGAAAGGACCTTTATCTCAGACCTGACGCTGGCACGATATGACCCCGGCCGGTCGTTAGTGGCCGTGCTGTCTACGACCTTACCGATCGCCGGTGGAAATTTCTCCTCGAGAGTCTCTCGGAATGAGATTTATACTTACTTGCATGCAGGTGTCTCGCACCATCAATTGCAGATATGCAAGCTCACCGCGCCTCTCGGCGCTGCTCGTTGTGAGCTTGTAGATCTGCAATTCTTTGCTCTGCGACACCCTCGTGCAACTAAGTATAACTCTGGCTTTTATGTTGTCGAGCTCATGTCTCGTCAGGGCTAGAAACAGCAGCTTGCCATTGTATTAATTATTGTCAGAGAATCCAAGGGGTGTAGATAATTCAGAATGCACTGGTTGGTCCCCCGTTTGTTTCACTTGTCAGTGGAGTGAATAATTGGGAGTGCTGACCATATTAGACACAGAGAATTTCTAAAAGATATGACTCGAACACAGCCGCAACACAAAAGCATGGGCTTGGAAATTAAAAGCTTAATGTCGGAGAATTTCAAATCAATATGGAATAATGTGTTGGCTGCTGGTTGCCAGAGGAATTTATTGAAGTGTACTGTGCTGAATTGGGAGGTTATTGGAATGTATCACATTCTACATGTTATATATACCGTATATATATATATATGTGTATATGTTAATTAAATACTTGGTGATAGTAATAGTCATAGGGTCAGACAAGGTTTTTGGTCCCTTCAAACACATGTCTTAAAGTGAGGACATACATTGATACAATTTTGGTTGGGGGGGGGGGGGGGGGGGGGGTTCTGCTAATACAATGGGGCTCATCTTGCAATTCTCCCAAGGAATAACTATCAGTCCTGCTACAGCAACTTCAGCGTCCCTAGGTGACCGCGCCACTGAGCCTGTGTTCGCTCCAACGCACCCTACTCCACGCCTGCTGCCGCCCTGAAGGTAGATGCATCACGCTGGGGAGACTGCGCAACAGCAGCCCCCTCCCTCCCCTCAGCACTCACTGTACAGTGTTGGGGTGGGGGGGGGGGGGGGCGTCTGTGGTCCCTCTTATACACCTTGGGTCTTTTCACCACACCCCTGGTCCCAGCAGCCGTGCACCACTCCCTCAGGTGAGCCTCTGCACAACCTCCCTGCATGTCCCCCTTCCACCTATACCACTATCCTTTGTCATTTGAGAATGTCACACACACACACACACACACACACACACACACACACACACACACACACACACACACACACACACACACACACACACACACACACACACACACACACACACACACACACACACACACACACACACACACACACACACACACACACACACACTCCTGTGCTCACTCTGGAGGGGACACCGCCTGTTCGTCTCTGTTCACCTCCCGGCTGCTGGCTGAGTCTGTGAGCCGTGTCTGTGGTAGCTGCCTGTGCCATGTGTGAGGATCTGGGGCTTTCAAACAGCAGGCCTCCCCATACTCCCTGAATGGCAAATAAGAGCCTTCGATTTAATACACAGTAGACGTTTTTTAATGAATCATCTTATGACTAACTTTGAACTGAAAATGACAAGCACATTCTTAGCACCCCCGGCCGTGAGACACTGTTTGACATTAAAAAAAGGTAACATTAGTTAGTGATATTGATCATGTCTGTTTACATATTTCACAACGGAAGTTGCACCTTTACTTGGCACTTTAACTGGATCTTTTTTTTTATTATTTCTTCCCACCTATATAAATTAATCCTATGCGTATAACGTCTTAGTTCCTGTGGTGATAAAACTGTCCTCAGAGGATGATAAACTGGTAAAGGAATTGCCAGGGACAGTTAAAGTATAACAATCGTCTGGGCTATGAAGCGGGAACTCCTAATACAAGTTTTTTATGTCACCAAAATACAGTTTCTGCCCCTTATTATGCATCCAAAGGAATCATATCGCATTACATAACATCATTTCTAAAAGATAATTGTTAACTCTCCTGTAATCAGATACAATAAGGGCAACCAGTCGTTAAATCAAAGGGAAGCTGCTTCAGTTTAGACACACTGTACAGTACAGTAGACTGGGATGGGGAGTAATTTCAAAAATTTGGGATGTCCTCTTATTCAAACAGGGCAGTTGAAAAGGTTTGAGATCATGCAGCACAGTACATCATTTACTGTAACCCGCAATATGTGCCTAAAACAATGACTCTCTCACACCGTATTTTTCTGATCTCCTGCAACATTTTGATATCCTACTATTTCCTGCAGGTCGTTTTTTTTAAAGTGGATGGGGAGAAAAAAAAAAAAAACAATCTTTAACCTGCAGAATACTCCCAGAAAGCGATAAATTAGAACTCTCACTCTAAAGCTTGCCATACCACACCACACTTAGTTAACAAAAATATTTTTTTACAAACAAGATGATATCACTCTCTCCATGATATTAATATGATATGTTCTCTGATCTGTAAACAGCTGGTTATCTTGCTTTTCCACGATAAGAGAAAGTGCTGAGGATTTCCGCTTGGTGAGCACATTTGGGCTGAATCTTTCACACGTCACAAATTGCAGATGGGAAGCAGTGATCTTGAACAGCCGATCACATTTCCGTGACCATCTGACACCTTCCATTTAGGAAAATAATACTTTCTATCTTAGCATACCCTCTGCTGCAGCCAGCACAAGGAATTATGCCTGGTAGACGTTTGCTATGCACAACTTTGGAGCTTCTCCTTGTTGTTTCATTGCGTTAACTAATGAGAATTCTGTAAAAAAAAAAATCTATTCAAGGTAGCAATCATCTCAACAGTTGCTTTTTGTATTGTTCTTTTTTTTTTTATTAAGCCAGTCACTCTGGTGTAATTGTATTACAATTTGAACAATGAGAAATCATGTGGTTATGTATAAGCAATGATGTTACATACTAATTGAAGGTGTGCATTGTTATAGGGGCTTAAAGAGCTTATTAGCGATCATTGTATAACACACCACTTTTTGTTGACCGGGGTCCCCTAGGGTTCTATACTTTACTTTTTGAGTGGTGCAACCACTCCATGGGACAGCAATGTCCCTAGGTCTCTATGTCCCTATGTTTAGGGTACCAACAGGGGGCGCTGTTGCACCACTCACTTCAGACAGGTCTGATTTTCCCCAATGAGTTGCCATCCCATGCAGAATGTTTGGCTATTTTCCTTTTTGGCCAAATGTTCACCTATTGTACCCATCACAGGAATGCTAGGGTTTGTGTATGGTTAAATAATTAATCATTGTATAACTCTATCACTAGCAGTTGTTTTGAGAAATCATGTTACAGCCAAAATACATGAATGCTTTGCTTCATTGTTACAGATATGCCATATTTTAACACGATAACTTGAAACACCTTAATCTCCCGATAAAAGTAGACATTGTATCGGTGTGATATATAACTGATAAATATGAGCCGGTTTAACTGGTACAGAGAGTTGTAAATCACTGTACTGTGATTCTTTGTCTCAACGGGTTTAATTAGTCTAGAAATTCTTCTTATCTGATGACCTCCCCCCCCCCCCCCCCCCCCCCGCTCCTCCTCCTTCTCCACACTGCAACAACCTACCACCATAAATGCCCTGCGATCTGAAGACCAGTGGCCTCAGGAGACTGAGTAGCTACAAAGAGCTGAAAGAGTTAGAAATGGTCATTTCATTGCGCTAGAATAGCTCACTCGAGACTTGGGTAATGTCGTACTAATTGAGTGCTGGCAAAGATAACAGTACATGACTCCAAACTGAAATATAGTAAGGTGCTGTAATACTCCTGCAGGGGGGTATAGGTCCTCTATTGAAATGGACTAAACGTATGCAATATTGTGTGCATGTGTTCAGGTTTGCCAGTCAACGCTGTTGACAATCATTATTTGAAATGTTGAGTGTCGAGTTGATTCATATAATTATATTAATGCAGAATAAATTACAACTGTAAGTGGGGGGGGGGGGGGGGGGGGAGACACAGGAGGGGGGGGGTGTCAAACATTAAGCCATCACAAAAAAACTCTGATGTTATCATTTTATAGATGTTATATGTGTATGGCCTGCTCTTACATGATGGTAGCATGTTTGCTCTATTTCATAGTACATGAACAAACCCATTTATCCCTATCTGTCACTTTATAACTTGTGAGGTATCTGTCATTTCTGGTCCCAGGGGAGCCCCTGTATGTAGGTTTTTGCTCCAATTGAGCTCTTTATTTAATTGACAGTTCACTCCATCCTAATAAGTCATTTTTTTTAAAGCAGATTTTGATTGGATTTGCATGAATGTCACTTTGTTTCGTTTGGGTGGGTGTCTAGTCTGTTAACCTGTAGGGGATATATGTATATATACACACACACACACACACACACACACACACACACACACACGTGTGTGTACATATTATATCATATATATATATACCGTATATATATAATATACATTCAGGGCTCAAATAATGTAGGCTCAAGTAATGTTGTAACATCAAGAAACCTAAAACAATATGGTTTGGATGTAGCAGCTACGAAGTTGATGCTATAGTTAGCTCAAGATAAGGTGCTTGGTGTAACATCACTATTCTCAGGGCTAACATTTGGCAAAAAAATTAAAATCTACGTGAGCATGTAGATCATCTACTTTTGGTGAATATAATTTAGGGTGAAGCCCTTTGGAATCAACTAATTATAGGGTTTACTTACTGACATCAGAAAATATACTGAGTAGGCGATACATTGTGTTAAAAAAGGATAGGTAAGTCACGACTGCTGCTATGCAATGATCCAATCAACTATATTTTCTGAGTAAAGGTCAATATGATAGTTCACTGGTGTTCAATGTAAGTTTAACTCAATTTAATTGACAGATACCAAGGAGTTAGAAGAACTTGGTGTAGACTTGCATATATCACATATAGTCCAAAGATATATGAAATCTGATTATGTACTAATTGATTAATGTATATGCAAACCTGGCCATTCAAATACATTAACTACAGGCTTCAAACTACCCTATAGTATGTAGCCATTCTTGGATTTCTCACATTGTGTTTTCAGGCCTGCAGATAGACCTATACTGTCTAACAATGAACTGCTCTGACAAGACCCTAGAGCAAATGAATATGTCATTTGGTAATGAATTACTAAATGACTAACTCTCGTATATGTTAGGTAGGCTAGTAGGCTACATTAAGTAGAACTTTGTGCATCACTTTTAGTGATTGTGTTAACTGTCTTGTTATGGTTGCTGCCAAGTTCTTTTCACTTTGTGCCATGAAGAAGTGGGGGAACATAGGTTCATTATTTCATTAATGAACCTTAAGTTAATAAAGATTATGTGGGCCTGTGCATAATCACACACATTCCATAATATTCATGTAGATGAAAAAGTAAAGTTTATATAGAGCACCTTCTTTTGAAGGACTAGCAGGAGCAGAATGAGATGAGGGGTTATTTTGGCGATGGAGATTAAGGCAGGGGCTTTTTGTCATTTGTGCGAGACAAGCCATTCATCCATCCAGTTCACAGCCAAAAAAAGGCTGGTCCCAGAAATTAGCAGTTTCAGCTCAGCAGCAAAGTCGTCGGGCTGTGAAGGCGGAGAGAAATTGACTAATTAGCAATGCGCACTAAAACTTGACGGTTCTCTCTATAACAGCGAGGGAAAGACTCGGGTTTTTCTCCCCCCTTTCTCTTTTCTTTCTTCCATAGATGTTTGAAATCGCAGTCATTTACGCTCGACAGTTTTTACAATAGCCTTGAGCCATAATTTTGCGAGTCTCTCCAGCATCCATACCCCTGCATGGTCTCTCTCCACCGGCCATGCACGACCGTTTCTCTCCCCAACCGTGGATTTCCTATTACTCTCGTTACGACTCACTGAGCCCCAGGCCCAAGGATAATGATGTGTTGTTTCTTGGTAGCATAATTTGTCACACGTATATTTCTTCTTCTTCTTCTCTTGCAGAAAGCACAGCTCCCTCTCACACACTCACCACACTTCTTGTTAATTCAGAAGAACAAATGATCAACGTCAACAAATAACGTGAAAATAGTGACTTTATGAGTTGGAGCCAATGATTATTCTGAGGCAACGGCCATAGACTTTAAAGGAAAAGGACATTTCTTTAAAAAAGAAAAGGAGAACAAAGGAAATTCAAGTCACAATATTGGGGACACTTTTCTCTTTTGTCAAGAAACTGAAGTCAGGTAAGTTTGGCTCGTTCACAGGCAAGCTACTCACATCATTTAGTTGTGACAGGCGCTTTATAGGGAATGTAGCGACAACGTTTACAGGGACGCTTCGTGTCAAGTTTGCAAACATTTACGCACCGAAATAGATATATTTGACTGTGTCTAAAAGAAGGTATCACACGTGAATAGCAGGCTACATGTTCACATTGATCGAAAGATGCATGTAATGGATAATCGCCGATGTATACTCACGTTGTGCCTAAACTCAGGTAGGCTAAAAACAGATCGCAGCCGCACTGCATGTGATGTGATGATGATGACGGTCTGAGAGAGACAAACTAATTGCTTTTGTATGACTTCCGTGCGTAAATCTGTGGCATGTGTAATGTCCTCGTTGTGTGGGGGTGCAGCAGATAAAGCGAACGATAAGTGTTGGCTGAATGCTGCATATTATCCGTTGCACCGTAGGGGTTGTCTTTTTTCTCCCCTTATCCAACAACTTCACGGAGAGACCGGAGAGAGAAAAGAAGCCCATGCCTGCCTTGCCTGCCTGCTGCAGCATCTCTCTCGTATCATCGTATGCTATAGTTTGTTTTGACAGCGCGCTTCAAACCCGCAGACTCGATTTTATAAAACGATCTTGTCTTAGAAAACATGAATAAGAGTGGCACACTGCTGGAACCGCCACGTTTTTGTTTGTTGCTTTACGACCAGAGCTCAAAGTTTAAACGGACTGTGTGGGATGTAGAATCACGCCGGCTGGCATAATGGCACGATGGTGACTCCATTTATTTGGATGGATGGGCGACATATTCAATATTGCTGTAGGCTAGAACGGCAACTTGTTTGAGAAGTCCCGTCCAATTAATTAGTGATCTACTAGTGATCAAATCTAGACTATAACAGGCTACTATTCATTAACATTTTGTGTACAAATAAATGAATTGATGTGAATGGCTGGCATGCATGTTTATTTGTTCACAGTCAGGAAGTCATGTCCAGATCGGGTGATAGAACATCCACCTTTGACCCAACACACAGTGACACCCTGCTGCATGGGCTCAATCTCCTATGGAGGAAACAGCTTTTCTGCGATGTGACTCTCACTGCCCAGGGACAGCAGTTCCACTGTCACAAAGCGGTGCTGGCGTCCTGCTCCCAGTACTTCAGGTCCCTCTTCTCCTCCTCTCACAATGTCATCAACAACAACGAGGGGAGCAAAGGAGACCGGGCCAGCAGCGGAACCCCCTCATCTTCCCCGGACGACAAGATGGTGACCGCCGGCTCTCGGCCCATCAACAACCTGGTGCTCCAGGGCTGCTCGTCCATCGGACTACGGCTCGTGCTGGAGTACCTGTACACCGCCAACGTGACTCTCTCCCTGGACACGGTGGAGGAGGTGCTCTCGGTCAGCAAGATCCTCAGCGTCCCCCAGATCACCAAGCTCAGCGTGCAGTTCCTCAACGACCAGATCTCCGTGCAGAACTACAAGCAGATCTGCAAGATCGCCGCCCTCCACGGCCTGGACGAGACCAAGAAGCTGGCCAACAAGTACCTGGTGGAGGACGTGCTGCTGCTCAACTTCGAGGAGATGTGCGCCATGCTGGACGCGCTGCCGCCGCCCGTGGAGTCAGAGCTGGCCCTCTTCCAGATGTCCGTGCTGTGGCTGGAGCACGACAGGGAGACGCGCATGCACCGCGTGCCGGACCTCATGAAGAGGCTGCGCTTCGCCCTCATCCCCGCCCCGGAGCTGGTGGAGAGGGTGCAGTCCGTCGACTTCATGAGGACTGACCCCGTGTGCCAGAAGCTGCTGATGGACGCCATGAACTACCACCTGATGCCCTTCCGGCAGCACTGCAGGCAGACTCTGGCCAGCAGGTGAGTCCATGCAGCAGCACGTTAGAGAGAGAAAGCCCCTGACCGACACACACACAGACAGACAGACAAACAGAAAAACATGCATGCATACTGCATGACCCCAGCCACGGCTCCCCGGCCCCGACACTGACATGCACAGCAGCCTGGATTCCATTGACACATTGTTGGTTCCCAACCTTTTTATACTGAAGTACCACCTCAGAATATATTTGGCACCATAATATAATGTTAAAATGCAGGAGCATATATACCTGCCCTTTTTGTTCCATTCCTAAGCCAATAATGCTGCTGCTCTGACGAAACCCTGTCTAATAACTAATCAGCACAGCTGCTGATATTTCTAATGTGATTAATCCGTTCTCAAACATTCTATTAACGGCTAGGTGTGCTGTCATGCTCATTTCAGCACGGCTGGATGGCCTATTTCAACCAATCGCTTGGTCAGAAGAACTACTTATATACTTATATATAAATATTTCATTCCACTTTTGTCTTTTTTCCTCCTTTTTTGGGGCAACTCACTCTTCTGTATACCACCAGAGGGGGGATTACCACCAGTGGTACTAGTACCAGTGGTTGGGAACTTCAAAACAGACCATGTGAGGGTAAAATAGTACTGGATGTATCCTGCTTATCGCCTGCCCACTCTTCACATAAACAAATCACCCACTTATTCCAGCTATTGGCAATAGTGCCAGTGCAATCCATGATGAGTAGAGGGTCAGCCAAAGAGGGTTGTGAGGCTCGGCCCAGACGGCTGTGAAGCTGTTCACAGTTCAATTTAGCTGTGTACCAACAGAGACAGTATACCAGGAGGAGCCAAGGGGTTTGAACTATGCTATTGATTGTTTGGTAGCAGTTTATGTTCTTTATCAGACCGTGCAATGGGGCAATATGGACATTTCCTACATACTTCCTACCGCGACCGTGAGTAAGGCGACTAGGAAACACAGAGGTGAAATGACAGCCATCGATGCAAAAACATCGTGAAACTGCGCTCTACAACAACTTCGCTTTATGTTTACTTACGTGGCCGGTTAACACTGAGGTTAGGTTTAGGGTTAGAGTTAGTAGTCGGACAACGCGACCAACGTGTTGTCCGACTACCAATGGCGTTGTCCATCGGACAATGGCTGACAACAAACGTCAATATGTAGAAAATGTCCATACTGGCTCCATTCTATTGCATGGTCTTGATAAGACGATCGTTTGGTTTAGCAGAAACTGCTAAACCAAAAGGTTATCACATCTAATTAGCATACTTTACAACTTTTAGATTCTATCACATGTGCCACAGTGTTGTATTATTTGTTGAAGACTTGCAATAGAAATAAGCATATAAACTTTCGACAATGAATCTGCGATAGTGTTCATAGAAACGGTTTTAAATGCTGTAAATCAAGTCGTTACCTTTCAACACGATAGTTACGTGGTAATTACCGCATGGATTGGCATGCAATTAAATGAAATGTTACTGCAGTTATTGGTGCTACACAAAGGGAAATTTAGCATAGCCAACTGAGTGCGGGCCGCGCAATTGGGTGCAGCGCCTCACGTGTGTCACCCCCCCACACACAAATATGATCCTGGCGGCATTGGGCCCCCTTCTGTGTTTGTCATGATCAGCTCTTTTTAGATCTGATAAGTAGACAGGTGTTGTCACTTCAGCAGGATGACTGATTGACGCTGCTGCAGCTGTCAGGTATGGTACACAGGGGTGGCTCTGGTAAATTGTGAAGCCTGAAATGCCATCAATCACATCAAGGTTGAAATTGAGATTTTTATTGTAAATATTGGTCGGGACATCGTATGAGTGCAAAAAAAGTTAACAGTGAATACATAGATAGTATGGTATCAATTCATAAACTGAAACGAAGTGTGCTGGAAAGACCAACCAGGCTCACTTTTCATGTGTTATTTTTCGTCATCCGAATAACATATCTATTTTCCACATTATATTGTGAATCCAAATGAGAAAGGAATCAAGAATCCTCATAATTGGTTTCACATGCCACTGTTTCTCTCCTCTCAATTAATCAGTATTATCTATGTCCAGGGGCTCATTTGCATATGAATAACCCCAAAACGCTTCTGAGTGGGCCTAGTTGCAGAGGATGCACCGAGGGGTGCTATTTAGCCAAGCATTAAAAAAAAGTTAAAACAGATAAATAAATGGTGATATAGCGCATGATAATAATAAAGGCCAAATCTGCCTAATCTTTAGCTGCATATTGTGATGAATTAGTAGCCATTCACATTTGAGTTGAAATTGGTTATGAACCAGATAATGGTCATTAATCACTTAAACCCTATATTTAAGTTGACCATGGTCCTCCAGTGGCCTGTATTTGGTCCACTCCTTTTTTCCGCCGAAAATACCTGATCTACAAGCTCACAATGTGTTGCAACGTGATGCATTGTGGGCTTGTAGATCTGCTGTTTCGGGGCAAAGTTTCGGGGCGGTACGGTTCTATGTGGTTAATGTGACGTAAAAGAACTTCCTAATTTGACGTTTACAATCTATGGTTGTAGCCCTGCAGCTTTAGCATCCTGCAGAATGCAGATAACTTAATAGATAATTGAAAAGGTATCTGTCGAGTAATCGAAATGGGAAGTGGGCTGTTAAGCATATTCAGTTGAATGTGATGAATTTGATCAATCAATCAATCAATAGATTTCCTAGGCTAGCAGCCCTTGATAAAAAACAAGGTTGGTGTTCAAAGTGAATTCATTCATTTATGTGTTCATTCCGCCTTCCTTCATTGCATTCATTCATTGAAAGTGTGCTAGGCTTTCAAATACACTGTTGAGCATCCATTCGTTGCATCTAAAAACAGTGGAATGCAGGGTAAATTAATGACAATTAGAGTGTAAAATCAGGTCAAAAGTAGTACACTTGCAGAGTTGAAACCAGATTTGACTTTGTTTTGTGTGACACAGACCAACACTTTACCTCCCCCCCCTTTTTTGACATTACAGAATTCGTTCCAACAAGAGACTGTTATTACTGGCAGGTGGTTTGCCTCCTGGACCTGATCGCCTCCCCAGTAATCTGGTCCAGTACTATGATGACGACAAAAAGACATGGAAGATTCTTACAAGTAAGTAGAAAAGCTCTACTTTTTGTTCTTTTTCACCTGAGGCATCTTCCATGCATGCACTTCCTTTATGATGAGAAATGGTTGTTCCTATGGCTGGCTTTAACACAGGTTAATTTCCACTGAAAATGAGGGAAGGAGTTCCCTAAATCCTTGAGGTAATGATGTATCACTATCACTTTTAATATAAGTTTTTAATCAGAGCGTGACTCCACACCACGGTGGAGTTTCATGCCTGGGTTCCCTTGTTTTTGCTGAAATATCCGGGCAAGATGCACGGTGAGATTTATTTGAACTCTAATGATCTATTGTGGCAGATATTGGATGCTACCTCAATGGCCTTTACTGAAGGCAGTTTGACCGTCTACACCACAACTGACCAGTAGCCTATAGAGCACCAAAGTCTGACGTCAATATCGGTAGAGGGCGCTAATCCACGGGTTCATGTACTTTTTATTTGCATTGTAATCCCCATAGGGGTATTTTAGAGGTGGAGGTGTTTTTGAGGGGCGCTGGCCCCTCCTATGTCCAGCTTTGAGTGTTTGTGTAAACACAAACATTGAAGACAAAAGTGTGTAGACACAAACATTGAAGACAAAAGTGTGTAAACACAAACATTAAAGACAAAAGTGAGGACGCAAATTGTGTTTGGCCAGAATGAGATGATCACTTCACATGGGTGTGATTTCTTTTAATTCACTGTAGTAGAATATCAGCCTGTGATATTCTTTTCAAGACATGATGTTGTGTCATATAGTCCCACTGAAATGTTCTAATGATTCTGAAAATAATTCGCTATCCATGAAGAAAACATCAGATGATATGAACCTTCCTGTGATTTCACAAAGAAGAATCTTGTTTTTTATATAGCACATGCTTCGAGACACTTGTCTCCCCTTGTCTTCTCTGACCTTTTGAAGCACACCACCACCTATATTCTTGCCATGTTGCAAAAGGTCAAACGAGAGCTGATGGGAAGCCATATTTGTCCTTATTGCATCATCGTTGGTGGTCATATTGAGTTGTTGTCCTTTGTTTTGGTCAGAGCCACATCTCAATAATGTCTTATACCATTCGTACCTATTAGGCATAGGTCCAAATGGCTGTCAGGCGTGACCCTGTGCTCTTTATGTCCCCATTTGGTTCCAACGGTTGTTTCTGGCATTGGTTTTATGTTAGTGTATAAGTGTATTAGTGTATTAGGAGGATATTAATGGTTTCTTTCAGCTCTGCAAATGTGGTGATCTATATACGTACCTGTCATAGACAATACAGGGCAGGGTTTATTTCTGTGCTGGAATCATTAGTTCCTTGGCACTGGTCTGATTCTTTACCTTGGCCAAATTTGTCAGGCTACAGTATGCCATGCACACATAACACAGCCTGGAGCCCGCTGGTATTTATATTGTCACTTTCTCATTACGCTCACACTCACAGGCATAAACTGCAACAAGCGAAAGGTCAATAGGGATTTCCATCACTCAAAAACTAAAAAGTTAACACTCAAATGGTCCGTGTCCGAGTGGAAGGACAAAACTGCAAAATCATCCCCTTAACACATCAGTGACCGTCTGATGTAGCTTCCACACAATGGATGTGGAATAGAAGATTATTAACATTCAATCATAACTTTTCAATGAGGCGAAACCTGAGAGGGACAGCCTTTGATTAAGACATTCATCAACACAATTTAGGAAGAATCTGATCCCTCTTGTCACGTCAGATATCTGCTGCCCTGCCGATTCCAGTGCACCGTTTGCCATCTAGTGTGCCCATGGCTGCATGACGCAACGGGAGACAAAAGACAGACAGGGGGCTCAGCCACAGTGCTCCACTAAAAGGGGTGATTTACACTTAGTTCCGCGTCGGTGTTGCGCAATGAAAATATACGATCTACAAGCTCACAGCGTGTCGTGCTGCAAACGCGCCGATAGCTTGCGAATCTGTTATTGTCAGTGTGTGACACAGCACGCATGCATTCCAAGTCTAAAACAAATCATGCTTAGCTCTCTCTCTCTCTCTCTCTCCCCCCAGAGTGCTCAAAACCGAGCTCACGTTATAGGCGACTTTTAACAATTTAAAATGGACCTCATCTATACAGTAAAAGCTGTGGTCTAGAACAAAAGAAATGCTGCGCAGTGGGGTGAAAATGCTAATGGTGTTGAGGAGGAAACGTCAGCGCTGGAGCAGCAGTGGTGCATTAGCTGTGGAGGCATTCAAGCGCCCCGGCCGTGCCTCGATGCAGAGGTTTCTGACTCCCTCTAGTGAGCCCGTGAGCTCACTGTAGAATGGAGTGATGGCGTCCATCTCATACAGGGCCCATGATTGTTATGTCCTCCTCCTATAGTATAATACGCCCCGTCCCCCCCCCCCTGCTCCCCCACACCACCCACAGAACTTAGTAGTAGTGAGGTTATAACCCCATTTTGACCTGAGGGGGAACGATTCTACAAATGTCTTCTAAATCCTGACAGTTTTCTGAAATTGTCGTTCTCAAACATTTTCATGCCGAGGACCCCCAAAAATATATGTAATCTGCCACCGACCACCATCTGAAAATATGTTGTTCTAGGGACCCCCCCCCCCCCCCCCCCGAAGATTCGCTCTGAAAAGACTCGCTCTGAAATAATATAATTCAAAGATTTGCGCCACATTTTGACGATAAAAAAAAAGCAGATCTACAAGCTCGTAGCGCGGCACCGCTATGAGCTTGTAGATCTGCTATTTTATAACACAATGCTTCAAAAACACCAAAAGCGGTTCCCGCCCCAAAATGGGTTCAGGGAGAATAGAATGAATGAATAGAAAATTCAAAAATTCATCTCACCTTTCTTGCCGTCACCATTATCAGTGGTAATATCAGTATCATGTACTCAAACGAGAGTGACTACATTTTATGTCATTTTATTCCACTGCGCATCGCCTAGTAGATTCTATCAACCTCCTGGTACTATTTAGTCGAAGCTAGATGGTACCACTTAGCCTACTGATAATAATAATAAAACTTTATTTGTATAGCACCTTTCATGACATGAAATGCAGCTCAAAGTGCTTTACAGAACAATGGAGAATAAAAGAAAAGCAAGGCAACAACATTAAAAAACAAGCAGTAATGCAATACAGTGAGGACATGAATAACAAAAAAATAATAAAAGATCAATTAAAAGCAATGTTGTAGAAGTGGGTCTTGAGCTGAGCTTTAAAAATGTCTACAGAGGCTGCCTGACAAAAAGGTACAGTGGGAGCTTGTTCCATGCCGACGGCCCGTAGAAGCAAAAAGCTGCTTCCCCGTAATTTTTAGTTGCCATTTTTTTAGGCAAAGCGAGCAGGCCAGCAGTGGAAGACCTTAGGGGGGGGGCGGTTTGGGACATATTTAGGCAGGCAGTCATGTAGGTAGGAAGGTGCGAGACCATTGAGAGCTTTATAGACAAGTAAAAGAATTTTAAAATCAATCCTAAAAAAAACCTGTATCCAGTGGATGCAGGGAAAATTGCCCAAATTCTCCCACAGAATATAGTGCAAGATTCCTACTCAGTATTATAAACTAGCAATCCGTCCCCCTCCCCCGTCCCGTCCCCCATGTCTGTATCAGATGGTGTTTAGTATGAGTGCGTGTCAGGAGACATAAAATAAAAAGCCATCCATCCATGTGCTATAATATACTGCTGACTGAATGATAATGTAAATAAGCATGTAAGGGAAAAACTGCAAGTCACGTGGCGCTCTCTGCCTTTGAGGTGCACTGAAGGCAGGCAACCTAATCCCCTCGTTCAAGATAAAACTATGTTGTGTAGTCAGTGTATGCGGTACCAGTACCTGTGTGTGTGTGTGTGTGTGTGGGGCTCACCCCTTCCTGTAGAGGAGACCTCCACATGTCAGCCTAGCCCCCCGAGTGAGATTGCAGGGAGAGGCCAATTGGAAAGAAATGAGATTCAAGGCTGTCTAATTTTACAGCAACTGCGATCCATCAGGCGGCGGGGAGGTGACAGTGGAAATGACTGATGGAGACAGACAGGTGGGCTTTAACATTCCACTGATTTGTGCTCAAAAGGCGCCGGGCTCCGAGATTTATTGAGTGAACACGATCATGTTCATTATGACTGTCACCTAAGACCATTTCTCTACGTCTCAATGGGGTCACTTTAAGCAGGAGACGATGGAAGATAGAGGATGGGAACCACACACACACACACACACACACAAAAAAAAAAACATACACAAGGGGAAACTCCTCTGCAAGGGGCCCTAAGTTTTAGATATTGGCACCTTCTGCTGGCTGCTATCCCATGCTAACTCACATTGAAGCTGTGTGACATACATCAATGTGCAGACTTTGCTCATAGGCCCTATCATGTTAAGATTACCTATGATGACTCATCCATTTACAGCAGAGGTGGCTGACATTTCCTATTTATGTATGCTTTCAAAATGACTCAACAAGATCTACCCAACAAAAAAAAAGTATTATTCCCATTGCTGAAAATAGTTTATGTAACCGACGGGGCTTTGCAACAGCGGCGCTGGTGTTATATAAGACAAACACAATTTGTAGGGTTTTTTAAAAACTTTGTAATACTACTGATGCTTGTGCGCAATACTCTTTCTTTTAAAGATATGTTTTATATCTTTTATCTTTTATAAGATATTTATTTTTATTATTTTATAGTAACCTGACAGGAAATGGGGGGGGGAGAGAGAGATGGGGAGCGACACGCAGCAAAGGTCGTCGGGATCGGGAGTCGAACCCGCGACACGCTGTCAGGCTGGATTAGCAGCCTAGGTGCCCGGAACACTAGGTCTGTCTGTCTGTCTGTCTGTCTGTCTGACCCATTCATCCGATTGACTTCAAATTTGGAAGATGTGTTGCCGAGAGGTCAAGCCATGGGACCTTTCCAAGCTGCCCCTCGTTCCGAACAGCCATGCGTTCCGAAGCATCGCTGTAAGCACCAATACCCGGAGCCAAACAGTCGGCCCGTTCAGAATGGGCACTCACTCTGAATGGCCATGCCCCAAACAGGCACGCACTCTGAATGGCCATGCCCCAAACAGGCACGCACTCTGAATGGCCATGCCCCAAACAGGCACGCACTCTGAATGGCCATGCCCCAAACAGGCACGCACTCTGAATGGCCATGCCCCAAACAGGCATGCCCTCTGAATGGCCATGCCCCAAACAGGCATTCACTCTGAATGGCCATTCTCCAAACAGGCATTCACTCTGAATGGCCATGCCCCAAACAGGCATGCCCTATGAATCGCCATGCCCCAGACATGCCCTGAACGGACACGCACGGCCAAACATGCCCCACGCACACACTCCAAACCGCCATGCGCCCGAACGGACACTTGCACTAGATAATGACGATACAAAGACATAATGTGTAGTAAACACAGTCTACATGCAATCCAATAATAGTTTTGGCCACCATTCTACCCAAAGAAAAACTTTTTCAATGCCCTTGTGCATTGAAAAGGTATAAAGTCTAATCTTCGGCGATTCTTTTGGACATTGATGAATTAATGCAAATGTCTTGGGGGGCCATGCAAGTTGGGAACGATGCAAGTCGGAAATACACACCCCACCCGTTATTATGCAATAGTCCTGTCGTTTGATGTACTGGTTTTATCCCAGCTGTCGGCTCCACACGCATCATGTTTTGCTTGGTGCAGCTGCTTTTGTTCTCTGAAGCATACTTCACTCATACTTCACTCATACTTCACTCATGCTTCACTCATACTTCACTCATCATACTTCACTCATACTTCACTCATGAGCACAGATTCCATACTATGTGTACTATAGAGCTTCACAGTCCCGCCCCCTCCCCGAGGACCAGAAGTGAATTCCCTGTTCATTTTCCTCATAGACTTTTCAAAGAGTATTTATATAAAGACGTTTACACCGCGGACAAAGCCAACTCGAGTTGTGACGACAAATGACAGTAAACACAATGTTTTGGGGCCGATCAAATAATTTGTAAGAAGAAAAACATGGCAGGATATAGAACGCTTTTTGTTTTGTTTTTCTTCTTGCAAATTATTTGATCAGCGAAAAACGTTGTGTTTATTGTCGTGATGTGTCACAACTCCAGTTGGCTTTGTCTGTGGCGTAATCGTCTTTGAATAAATACTTTTTGAAAAGTCTATGAGGAAAATGTAATGAGAAATTCACTTCTGGTTATAGCGTCGTCATGAAAGGGGGCGGGACTGCGACACTATTGGCTATGAAAACGTGACGCAAAGCTCAGCCAGTCTCACATGCCATTTTGAAATGCTGCATTCATGGTTTTAAGATAAATAAATGGAAGCTTGCACGGCATCTGAGTTATGCCCGGGACAGACAGACACACACGTACAGATTTCGTGAATTATTAGAATGGGAATTATTTAGACATTGGCACCTTCTGCTGGCTGTTAGGGTAACTTAGGCCTCTTTTAGACGGCGACCATCTCCAGATAAAACAGCAAAGTCCCGTTGCGTTCTCATTTTTATTGACCCTTTACACGAGAACGCACACTTTATGAAAACGCTATAATGTCGCTAGGTGGACCAGTAGACCAGTCACCCACGTTCAAGAAGAAGAACCAAGTAGCCCCCCCTTCATGCAACCCTATCAAGGTTTTGAATGATGCTTCCAGAACACAGCGTGGTTGTGGCCGACAGGCTGACAGGCAGCCCAGAGAATGCAGGCAGAGCACGCCAAGGGATGGTTATATATTTTATAATACATTAGGCTACATAAACTCTGCTGCCTGCCTGCATTTCATTTACATCATGGTTTTGCATTCACCATCGCTGATGAGCGGCACTTGTTAGGAGGGAGGCTTGTTCATTGTAGGAACTAATTAAACATATGCGTTGTGAGCCAACGTGAGCCATGATGTATGCCATATTGTTTTGCGGATTCGCCGTTTTGCCTGTTTATATGGAAACGGCGTTCTCAAAGATTTACACTCTGGGAGGTGGTTTCACTTTGTTGCGTTTCTTTTCACCTCCTGAAAACGCTGTTCTAGTCTAAAGGGACACCAGCCAACGATGCTTTATTTTTCTGTTTCCTATGAATACCGCTCTCGTGTAAAAACCACCTTAGTTCTGTCCTCAGCAGAAAACATGGGCTTGAGGTTGCTGCTAAGTGACATAATTTGTGTTTGTTTTCTTTCCAGTTATGCCTTACAACAGCGCTCATCACTGTGTGGTTGAGGTGGAGAACTTCCTAGTGCTGATGGGTGGAGAGGACCAATGGAACCCCAACGGTAATACATACCATCATCAACACTACCCAGAAACACATCTTCACACTTTATACACACAATGCCGCAGTCACATGGACTGTAGTCACACCAGATGTCATTTCCTGGGGTCTAGTTGGACTATAGTAACAATAAAGAAATCGCCGAAAAAGTTTGTAAAAAACCTAAAAATCTAATCTAAATACTTGTTTAGTAAAGAACCTTGAACAAAGAATTGTATTTTATTTTATTTTATACGTTACATAGCCTACTGTAGTGTTTAATATACAATGAATTATATTTTTTGAAAATATTGAAAACTGAGCTTATTATGTTTCTTTTACAGGAAAACACAGCACTAATTTTGTCAGCCGTTATGATCCAAGATTCAACAGCTGGATACAATTGCCACCTATGCAGGAGAGGTAAATTATCAATGGAATAATTGTATTGCTATTTGTATTCATATTCTTATTCTGACTATCTGCATTTGATCTACTATTAGTAGCAGATCCAGTTTAAAATGGAATCTACACTGTTGAAGAGGCTATAGTACAATAATTTCACTGACAGTATGTTGCAACCAACTGCATTGTATGTGCAAGTAACAAATAAACACATTGAAATACAAACTTAAATACAAAGTTAATTGATAATTGTTCCATACCCTTTTTTTTACCACATTCTCACAGTTCCTACTAATGATTTATAACTTAAAGGACCACTTGACCACTTTTCAACCTATCTTCATATAATAGGTCCTCACTAATAATCATGACTACTCGGTCTGTGTCTCATAGGAGAGCTGTGGTCA
Organism: Protomyctophum bolini; assembly: GCF_963924005.1. Taxonomy (NCBI): domain Eukaryota; kingdom Metazoa; phylum Chordata; class Actinopteri; order Myctophiformes; family Myctophidae; genus Protomyctophum; species Protomyctophum bolini. The sequence goes on from NC_137873.1 coordinate 36,880,060, forward strand.
GTTTAGAAACCCTCCTCCAGTGACATCATCATTAGGCAGATGTTTTTTTACACAAGATTCTTTTACAAAAATGGTAGATTTTCATTATCGTGAGAACGATGGCTTCAATTTTCGCATTGCAACTTTTCAGGACTAGAAAGCCTGCAGTTTCTATTAGCTTGTATTCCCCATCGATGATGTCACTGGAGGACGGTTTCTGAACTGCCCACTTTCATGATTATTAGTGAGGACCTATTATATGAAGATAGGTTGAAAAGTGGTGAAGTGGTCCTTTAACTGTATTTCCCCCCAAAATAGAATCCGTAGTTCACTTCAAATCTGTCCACCGCAAACAATTCCCATCTCACAGACACATCTGTTGATAAGTATTCAATGAATCTGTCATCGTTGGTGTAATGATGATGTCTGTTTTGACACCTCCTCCTCCTCCTTCCTCAGGAGAGCCAGTTTCTTTGCCTGCCGCCTGGATAAGCACCTGTTTGTGATTGGTGGAAGGAATGAGGCGGGCTACCTCTCCAGCGTGGAGTCCTACAACCTGGAGACTAACGAGTGGAAATACGTGTCATCGCTGCCTCAGCCCCTGGCCGCCCATGCGGGAGCAGTGCACAATGGGAAGATTTACATCTCAGGTCAGGACAAATCCTCTGCCACTCCTCAGTGTAACCCCCTCTGCTCGTCTAGAGTTGCCTTTAGGAATTCTGCTGCGAAGCAACATTGAAATCAGTGTTGTTTTCGTTGACTAAAACTTAAGACGAAAAATGTTCGTCGACTACTAAAACTAAGACTAAATATACTGACAATTTCGTCAACAACTAAAAGGGACAATAGATCCAGTATAAGTCATTTTACAATTGGTTGCATGCTGAAAATAGCAGATCTACAAGCTCACAACGCCAGTGTAGGTAGGCTGAGCACCACCAGTGCTCTTTTTCAGCAGTCTTATACTGTTGGCCACTTTAGCAGCTAAGTGCCTTGCTCAAGGACACTTCAGCGGTGCTGGGGGAGGAGTGAGTGGTGGCCATTCACTTCCCCCGCCGGTCCGGGGGATCGAACCGGATACCCTTTAGTCACAAATGTGCTCCCTCTAACCTTTAACCCATTTAGGCCTGACCCCAAAATTGTAAAGAATTCTTCTAAATCCTCCAGTTTTCTGAAATAAATATTTTCACGATTTTTCAAAAATAGCAGACCTATGAGCTTGTAGATCTGCTCTTTTTCAATAGCTAAATGATAACATAATGTTTAAAACACCAAAACACGGACTGTACCTCCACCGTTGAAGAACAACTTTACCTTCTAGCGGTTACAAACCAATGATTTTTATGTTGAATACGAGGAGGAAGAAGCACTGCCGTGGCCCGTGTGTGGTTATAAAAACTGTAAGCAGGTGCTCGTTGGCGAGGGTCCAATAATGGAGTAAGGAAAGGAGGTCCAAGGCACTCTGTTGTATATCAGGCATAAAAGGCCTTTATTTAAATGGCATCAGCTCGGACAAGAGCAACTGTTTCAATCTGTCACCACCTCTCACAGTTTTAGGGATGATTCATATAGCAATCATTTTTTTAAAGAGCTTGGATTGGTGTGATGAGCCTCTTTGAAGTCCATCTCCAATTATTTGCGGGGTCATATCTGACAATGCCGATTCTGACCGGTTCTGATATTATACAGAGGACCACAATGGAATATAGGGGCTTGGCCCAAAGCCTGTTAATAAAGTATTAAATCAATCAATAAATAGCATATATACTCTTTTCCAAGTGTCTGTTTTCACAACTGAATGACTACTGAATGAGATGAGTACAACATTTTAATGTAGAAAAATATATGTTTATTTTTACTTAATATTACTTAAGATTTTACATCATATTTGATTTGGCTTCTGTTCTAGACTAGAGGTACTACATTTTTCATGTAAAAAAAAAATTAGCTGGTAAAATAAAACCGATTAAATAATCTGTATTATTTTGAGGCTGTTCCGATACCGATATGGATTTTTTATGGCCGATATGACCTATTCCGATTATGCTACCGATTAATCGTGCATCCCTAGTAATCTGGGTTATTCCCAGTTCGTATCGCGTACTTGTGTTCTGCCAGTATGTCTTTTAGTCTGCGCTTAATGCGTGGAGCATGTACAGTAAGTTACTGTATGGCTATAAATCTGGACTGATCATATTATACAGAGTACTTACTGGCTGTAAGCTCAACATAGTCTCTAGGTAAGCAACGTTTATGCAAGAATATCCTGCAGTGACATTTCCCCTTTAAAGTGGCAGATATCTCGCTATAAATGAAACTGTAAGGATACTGTGATATACTGTGTATGGTCTGAAAGTGCAATGCACTAAGGTAGACTAGGGGGCCCTAATGTGAAAAGGTGAACGGTATTGTATTGATGATGTCATGAGGTCAAAGGAGATGAAAGAGGAAGTAAAGAGGTGAACATGGTATGAAGCTGACTTGTCTGCGTGCACTTATTTCCATACGAGAATACAACAGATACCTTTACAACTGTCAGAGGGCTAAATCAACGTCTTTCTCTATGACACACATCCTGGTATTATTGATCAATTAGAAGTATTAGTTTGCTACACCTACAGTTGTACGGCCGGTAACAGCCTCGTGTTTCCGTTCGAGTGATAACAGCATTATGCTATCTTGATAGTAAAAGAGTGTAGAAGTTGACCCTTGCAGGTCCAAGTGTGTCCGTTTTGATACTCTTAAAAGTGACATTTGTCGTGTAAAGGGTTAACACTGAAGAGCCAATGAGAACGCTCGATATACAGAACACCAGAGTGTATCATGTCACGTGATTACTATGCTGGCTACTGTGGTAAACTGAACTACCTCACCCTCTGCCTCGTTGTTATTAGACTTGGATAATAACATAACAACATTAACACGGAGGATTTTACTGTGTACTTTGTTGCAGGTGGAGTACACAATGGGGAGTATGTGTCCTGGCTCTACTGCTATGACCCCATAATGGACGTGTGGGCCAGGAAGCAGGACATGAACACAAAGCGTGCCATTCATGCCCTAGCTGGCATGAATGACCGTCTCTATGCTATCGGGGGAAACCATTTGAAAGGTAAGGACTAGTGTTTCTCTCGGGATACTGTGTAGAAAAACGGGTCCAGATCAATTCTTTGTGGAATCATAATTATTAAAGCGATGCCGCGCCATCATTGAAAGACGGTGATGGCCCAATGTTAGACCGACAGGTTTTCATTGAATTGGGGTGCAGAGTATGTTTTGCACCCTGTCCGTCCGTCCGTTTGTCCGCGTGTCCACCCGTCCGTCAGTCCGTCCGTCTGTGTACAGCTAATCTCCGTCACCGTTGGCCCAGTAGATGTGCACACTCAGGGCTCCATTTTCGTCACCGCTAAACGCCTTATCCCTAAACTTCTTTGCCTTTTTTTTTTTTTTTACTATTTTGCTAAACATTTTTGAATAGTTCAAATGGCCAGTCTACAAGCTCACAACGTGTCAATGTAGATTGGCTAGTTGAACTATTCAAAAATGTTTTCCAAAATAGTAAAAAAGTCAAAGAAGTTTAGGGATAAGGGGTTTAGCGGTGACGAAAATGGAGCCCTCATTAACTGGATGCCAATTCCGAACCTCTGCCCTCATCAGAACCAATCATGATAGCAGTCAGGATGAAATCCACATAATCAGAATGGGCAGCCTGCTTGTGGGTCACCCAATATGTAAACTAAAGCCTAGCTACAGATGATACATCACGCAAATCAGTACGCAACTATCTCTATAGTCATGTGATCAACACGTATCTGTCTGATCTTCCACAATCCATCCTGATTGGCTAAGAGATTGCCTTCCAACTTTGCAGGATTAGTCGGTTTTGAACAAAATGCCTCAAATCATGAACACAGGTACATTCCCACTAGGCCGAGGAAGGCCAGTTACTTTTTTGGAGCGGTGCCTAACCGCTCCAATGACTGGCCGCGTGTGTCTGTATGTCTGTCTGTTTAGAGTACGACTGTCTGTTTGTAGTACGACCCATTGACCCCTGCAGCTGATTGGGGGTTACATTTGGGTCACGCATGCACGCACGCGCGCACACACACACACACACACACACACCAGGAAGGAGGGGTAATGTGCTTGACTCCAGGGCACATTGCAGGTGTGATTTTTAAATTAGCCTCATGGTGGCGCTATAACAGGTCAATTTGTGTTTTGACTGGCCGTAACTGCACTGATCTGTGTAAAACTTGGTATACGCACTCCCTATACATCTGCCTTTTATAGCGCCATCATAATTTAAAACACAATTTTGTAATACTCCTTCAGATTTGATCTCTATAGTCATGTGATCAACACAGATATGTTAGGTTTTTCATATTCCATCCTGATTGGCTACAATTGACATCTAAAGTTTTCACAACTGGCCTGTTTAGAACAAAATGCCGCAAATCGTGAACGCAGCGTCTGATTGTGGTGAAACTGTGCACGCACATTCCCACCAGGCTGAGGAAGAAATGCCACTTGACATTTTTCAAATGAGCCTCATGAGGGCTATAAGAGGCCCAGTCGCGTCTTTACCTATAACTGCACCGATCTGCGTAAAAGTTTGCAATTATCTGACCTGCATATTTCGAATCTGCCTTTTATAGCGCCACCAGGAGGCCGACATGTATATGAAACACATTTTTTCCTTACGATTTTATCCAAATATCACGCAAATCAGAATCGGTACACATGATCTTTATAGTCATGTGATCAAGACGGATCTGTGGGTTTTTTTCTTTTACAGGTGTGGCCCATTTTTAACAAAATGCCTCAAATGATGAACACAGCATCCAATTGCTGTGAAACTTTGTACGCACATTTCCACTACGTTGAGGAAGAATTAATGCCACCCTTATCCACACTTTTCCTGGGCTGTGTGTGCTCCAGTTCCTGTTGATTTCATTGGATATCATTGGTCATCTGATCAGTTTCATTGGCTTCCATTGGATCAAATCGACAGGAACTGGAGCACACACAGCCCAGGAAAAGTGTGGATAACATTGCCTTATTATAGCCCCACCAGTAGACATATTTCTTTCCAAACATCACAAATGTTCCTGATCTGGTGGAGATCGAACAGCACTTGTTCTAGTTCCACGTCTTTTTTCTGGTTGTAGCAGATTGAAAGGACACAAACACATGCATCCCATTCTGGGCGGGAACCCCTTTTGGTGTTTTAAGCATTTTGTTACACTTTAGCTATTGAAAAATAGCAGATCTACAAGCTCGTAGCGCTTGTTTGCTTTTGATCCCTGGAACAACATATTTTCAGGTGGGGGTCGGCAGCCAAATACAGATAATTCTGGGGGTCCTTGACATGGAAAGGTTGAGCACCACTGACATAGATACATAGGTTTTTCAGAAAACTGTCAGGATTTAGAAGATTTATTTTTTTAAATTTCCGACGTCAGGTCTAAATGGGTTATAGCAATAAGGGTTTTCTCTTTTTTTCTTCCTCCCCACCGTTTCTCCCAGGGTTCTCCCACTTAGACGTGATGCTGGTCGAGTGCTATGACCCTAAGGCAGACCAGTGGAACATCCTCCAGACCCCTATACTGGAAGGCCGCAGTGGACCCGGCTGTACCATTCTGGACGACAGCATCTTTTTAGTGGGCGGCTATAGCTGGAGCATGGTAAGTTCCCACACTCGTAATTATTAGGGATGTCCCCACGATACACTTCTTTTGTTCCCGAACCGCCCCCGATACCACAACTTCTGAGTTAGCCGATACCGAATACTGATACCAGTGTTGTGATCTCGTGTTGTGTTTATAGCTATCTAGCTATAATATCTCGTGTTGTGTTTATAGCTATCTAGCGATATATCTCGTGTTGTGTTTATAGAATGAGACTCCTCACTCAAATGTGCACTTCCAGTGTGGGCAATTCGAAAGCAAACTCCACATGCCCCAACATTTTATTTACCTGCCATAGTGTCAACCCCCTGTGTCGATTGGTGGTTAGACTGGCATATATCTCTAATTATTATCTATTGTTGCTGTTGCTCAGAAACCTTGTGGCTCCATATTTCATCTTTTTATGAATGCCTGCCTTAGTTAGCTGTATGATAGCAATGAGAACAACTGCTCTACAAGCTTGTAGTAGATCTGTTATATTCGCTATATTTGAATATGTTGACATGACCAAAATAGGGATGCCAGGTTGAAAGCGGTGCCGGTGAAGTCTGTCTGTGGCTTTATAAATTATTTAGGCCTACCCATGAAAACTACAAGATCGTGTGACTAAATAAATAACTACATTGGATCCATGTGAACACAGGCAATTCTGTTTCCTCCTTCCTGAAAAGTTTTAGTCATCACAAGGTTTCCGCCCGACATACTTGGCTGTTTTCCTCTGTACAGTACAGTTACATTAGTGTTTTATTCTGTACGCTATAAATGATCAAAACGACAGTGCGGATGATTCTTAGTGTGACGACTCCAAATCATTGTTTTTTTTAGGGGGCATACAAGTCTTCGACCATCTGCTACAGCCCAGAGAAAGGCTCGTGGACGGAGCTGGAGGGAGAGGCTGCGGAGCCGCTAGCAGGCCCCGCTTGTTCCACCGTCATACTGCCCGCCTGCCTCCCGTTTAACAAATGACAACTAACCAGAACGACAGGCGGCGACACAGAGGAGTGGCACAGCGATTGGATGGCTCACCAGTGACCAACCGCTAAAGTGAAACAATTGTGAATGATTTTGTGACGAACCCTCCAATCACACAGCCAGGCAGGGGTGGGGGTGGGGGTGGGGGGGGGGTGGTGGGGGGGGCGACGTGTATAGATTATTTTTTTACAGGTTTGACAAGAGCACTTTCGTTATTTGCCTACTGAAGGTTTGAAACGAAATCAATGTAATTCATGTATTTAAAACTCAAATGTGTGTTGATCTTTTGCGGGATGGTCACTTTCATATCAAGACTTTGTTTCAATTGGTAGTAAGTGTTTTTTGCTTCTCTCTTCTATAGCACGCATAGTGTTGAACAGAATTAATAGCTTTCAAATCCATTGTATCTTGTAACTATTAGAGGCATCAATCAAAGCAAAATGCAGTTGTTTCAAGGACTGACTATCGGGGAAGGCGGGTCCCAAACTCGAATGGGACAAAGTAAAACCGTGGCAGGTTGAATGAACATGAATAATAATGATCAAATTGTATATTCCTTGTCATTCTTTTTTTAATAATTATTATTATTATAATTATTATGCAGGATTCTGCCGATATCCTGCTGTGTCCCCTGGTCAGGTCGATATGCAACTATTCTACTATAGTCTTCCTCTCTAGAACATTTGTGTGATTACAACAAGTACAGTGAAACATCCAGAGAGCTTTTTCTGTAAATGTAAGAGTTTAAGAGTCATAGTGAGGTGGGTAAGTTGTCGTGCTGATGGGGGTAAGAATGTGTGCATATCACTCTGCGACAAGTTTTGTTTCTGTATGAACAGAGATTTCCTTACGATGTACGTATCTGCTTGAAAGCCCAAATATTGCCAGAACTGATGTCTGTGACGTATTATTTATGCTATGTGAGCAAGAAGACAATGTGCAGAATGAACATTTATTCTGAATATTTAAACGATGGCACTATTAATGTGGTACAAAAAGTAATGGTACAATCAAATTATTCACTGCTTGCACGGGTAATGGGTATAGCACAGCTGAGGAAAAGTGCCAATTGATGAAGTATAGGCATTGTTTTGATTTGTTCTCTTTTATATGTTAAAGATTAACCACTTTAACTCTGGCGGACAGTGTGAGGGGGGGGGGGGGGGGGGGGTTGTGAAAATGTTCAATGATTTTGCCATCCTCACAATGCACTCCACTGTGGCGTGTTGTGAGCTATATAGATTGGCTATATCTTCAAAATAATTTGGATTCTTCTTTTGTTAAGCCCTTTTAACGTATGAAGAAAAATGCATACTGTGGTGCATAATGCACTAATATTCAATTCCCTTTTGGTTCTTTTGGTTTAGAAAAAGAAAATCTCCATTACAGTTCAACTCCACTGTATAGTCTAGATACGGTGCTGATAGGTTCACAAAAGTTGACTCTAAAGTATCGGCGCAGTACCTGGTGAATTCTGTAAAGTTTGTTTATTTTCATTCTTGTAAATAATCGCTTGCAGTGAAACATTTTTGTGCACTCAACCTTGGATTTATTCTCAAATCCTGTTATGTCCTTTGCATTTTAGAATATGAAAATAAATTGACTCTTGATGATTACAAAAACCTCCTCTACTTTTTTTCCCTGCACTGCAATATTCAGGAAATGGATGACTTGATTACTTAACAGAGGTTGCAAATCAGATGATCTATATGACTGTATGATTGTACGTGGTCACTGCCATTGACAGTCGACTGATTAGACGAAACAGAAGTACTCTGAAAACTCGCCTTGAATCAAACATATCTATCTATAAAAAAATTGAATGTTCCTTCTAAATTACAAGAATTGCCCTTCTGTGAGTGTTCCCCTTCTTGGGGTTTTTTACGATATTTTTGGGGCTTTTTGCCTTTATTGATAGACTACAGTAGTTTGACAGGAAAGGGGGAGAGAGATGGGGGAAGACACGCAGCAAAGGTCGTCGGGATCGGGACTCGAACTGACTCAGCGACACGCTGTTAGGGTGGATTTAATACCAGCCTATGGTGCCTGGACCGCTCGGCCGGCCCAGGCCTCAAAGTGGCATTTTTGAGTGGGTTCCAGCCAGGCAAGGGGTTCCAGGGGGTCAAAATCAGTTAAATCTGGGAACGCATTCTGTAAAAAATAAAATAAAATAAATAAAAGTCTGGGGCACCAGCTCCTCTCTTGGGTAGAAACAGGAACTTGGTTTGGTTGATTGGCTCCTCCCCTTTCTTAGTCCACTTCCTCCCAGGTGTTTCTGCGTTTATTCCCACTACATGCATTAAGGCAGTGGTGCTGACAGATTCTGCTCTTATCAGAATCTGTCTTGAGAGATTAAAAAATATAAGTTCAACCACTTTAACCCTATTTTATAGTTTGGCTTTATTTAGCCATCACTGTTGATGCAACCAATCAGTGGTGGCAGATGGTTTCTGCTCTGGTCTTCTTAGTAGCAACTGCAAGTACTTCCTCCCCTGCAATTCAGCCTAGGGAATAATAGGATTAAGATGAGGTTGGCTGGCCCCTTAATTAACTGTATATGGACTATCATGGATTCATTTTAATCACACAGAATATTCAACCCTTGTTTTTAATTTTGTAATCCCCCCCCCCCCCCCCCGTCTTGGCCTTGAGATTACGCTTGAAAATGTACTGTGGTTATAGGCTATAGTTGACCAAACAAGGATGGGACAGAAAAGAGTAGACATGCAGGTGCTACAATATTACTTGAGATTACTTTATTGCCCTTTGAATTTTCTATTTTCTGTCCATAATAGGTACACAACATTAGAATGCTTGGGAAATCAACTGCATGAGAGCAATGGCCTATAGCGCAATTAAAAAACAAATACATCACTCCGATTCGATAAGGCTGGTGGCTCCATTAATATGATCTGCTAATGATTACACTTTTTGAGGGGCGCTATAGCCCTTCCTACATCCAGCTCTTGGTTACCGTCCACAAACTTCGTCTTTTCATATTCATTTGATATTTAAAATGTCCATAACTTAGTTTATTCACTCAGAATATGGGCATAAACAAGCGCAATGCCACAGTGGATGCTTGTTGCAGAAGTTAACATACTGTAAAGACCGGTGGGTTGAAGGTTCAAAGGAAGCGCCATGACGACATTAACAGTATATGCAAAAATAGGTTGCAGTCGTAAGCTCTAACCAAAACTCAGCAGGAGATAAATAAATACCGTAAACATTCACTCAGCAGGCTTAAGTGAGATTCTGAATGTTAACAAAACATTTATTTTGAAAGCTATAGCTGCCATCAGAACTTGGCATTTAAGGTTGAAGTTGGTAGTTAGAGAGGTTTTAATGTTTTCTTTTTAAATTGTTCCTATTGAAAAAGTGAAACCTTTTGTTACGGCCAGCCATAATTGGGTTATTTTGTATTTGGTATTATCTGTTGTTTCCTGTGTTCTTAGGTGGAGAGTTGATGAGAGGAGGAGACCTGTGTCATCATGAGACTGATTACTGGAGAGTGCTTGCTGCTGTGGGGAACTAGTCCCCTCCACGGATTGGCCGGCTCTGATGAGCCCTATGACACCAGCAGTGGATTGGGTGGTGGCCACACCCGAACTATAAAGCTCAGTGACAAACAACTCTGTTCAGAGGACTGTCAGCTTCAGGGCAGCAGGGTATCGGTCCCCCTGTCCTCTCACCACAACCTACGACCATGTCCAGTTCTTTATTTGGGATAAGTTTTGAGTTCTGTTTTGATTTGAATATTATGACAGACACTTACCACCCCGCTCACTCACTGTTTGAACTGCTGCCATCAGGCAGACGGTACAGAGTGATCAAGTCCAAGACCAACAGATTCAGTAACAGCTTCTATCCCACAGCGGTAGTTGCACTCAATGCTGCTAAAAAATGATCTGTTACTGCGACACTTTTAGTTTTTTTTATCTGCTATCTTAAAGTACAATAACGGTTTGTTGTGCGATAACAGATGAAATTACATGTTTGTGCATTGTGCTGCTGGGGTTGTGCAATAACAAGAAGTCATGTGTGTTTTGTTTTAGCTTGTATATGTTGTTTTGTGATATAATGCACTGATTGGTTGGCACTTTTAATTTTGTTGTACACGTTGCAATGACAAATAAAGATCTATCTATCTATCTATTTGTGTTTGCTATGTTTGTAGTTGTGTTTTGTTAGTTCAGGTTAATTTGCGTTATTGTATATTGTTGTAAATATCCATGATTTTGGGCTGTAAATAAATGCACATTCCGTTTTATTGCAATTGTCTTTCTGCATTTATGTTGCTTCCCCTAACCCTAGACTAGGGGGTGTAACAGCTATAGCTGCCATCAGTACTTGGCATTTAAGGTTGAAGTTGGTAGTTTCACTTGTGTATTCTGTATGAGTCCTCTCTCCTGATTGAATAAAATTGGTATTGGGACCTGAAAATGTATTAAAAGAACTGGAGATGAAGATTAGTTTGGTCTTCTGCCTCTCAAATAGCCTAATATGATGACCTGAGGCCGCCCACTGTCAACCTATTTTCTGTCACTAGGCTAAGCCAGTGTAAGAGCCATTTGAGCACCATATTGTTTCTATGATTCATTGTCAATAAGCCAATCAAGGTTCCCATGGTTACAGGTAGGGAGGGTATTTAACTCTGGCCCTAATCAGGTGCAGGTGTTGCTATAGTGGCAGAGGTAAACTAGTTTTTCACTGTGAACTTGTTCTGTCCTGTGCGTTTGACGGACACGGTTTATGTTATATTTATTTTGTGTCTAGAACAAAGTAGGCTATAGGACTTTTGATCAGATAATAAATCATTTAGTATGAACTCAGCGAACGTTTGGATTGCACTTATTTTTATCACACGTCTGAACTTCCTCAGCAACCATAGCACCCATGAAGTATAGGCCTATAGGACTTGGGGTCCCTGGAACATCCAGACCCCCAGGAACGTGCCAGTGACAGTTGGTTGTGAAAACCAACCAAACATTGTTGTGTGCTCGGACACAGCCAGCCAGCCAGCCATGCAGACCCAGCCAGCCAGCCAGCCAGCCAGAGACACACATAGCTGTCTATAGGTTTGTCTATAGGTTTGTACCACTCAAATAATAATAATATATTATATATATAGTTTTTTATATATATATACCGGTATATATATATATATATGTTTGTCTTTAGTTCAAAGTTTGTTTTGTAAACGCCATTGACAATGAAGGGAAATTTTCATAATGTGCCTCGATCAAGATACCCATGTACCTGTCTAGATACTTCCTTAATGTAAACGAAGTCCACACCCACAACACCAGAGGGAGTGCAACAAACCATGTACAACCCAGATTCGGCACAAACAAGGGACTAAATTATTTTCGCTCCTATGCCACCAAAAAGGGGAACGTGCTACCAACAGTCATTAAGACATGTGAATCCCTTGACTCCTTCAAAACCGCTCTCAAAGGGCACCTACGGACGGCTGCAATTCGAAACTGGCCCCTGTAAAATCTGAATCCCCCCACCGCCCCCCCCCCCTTTTCCCCTCACTGTATATGTTTCTTTTCCCTTTTTGCTTCCTTTATGATGAAATCCTGTTCTGTTCTTTAACTATATAGAAGTGTCTATTTGTACGTCTCTAAATGTTTTGATGAATTGAACAATGTGGACCCTGTTGTAAACAAGTGTAATGCTTAATTGGGTCGTCCACTCTTAGTTAACAGTCTTTGTATTGAGTTTGTGCTTGAAATGTACTGTAATTCTGCAAACTGTTAATAAATATTTCAATCAATCAATCAAACTCACCTAATCAACATGAGTTAGACTTTAATATATTAGCGCCCCTCACTTCACACAGGTGTGATCCCCCCCGCCCTATATCCAGCTTTTGGTGTGTGTGCGCAAACTTCAAAAATGTAATTCCCATTGACAATGAATGAAGAATTTTACGTCGAGTGTCTGAGCAAATTTTACGTCATGATGATGTACGACGATAAGAGCACCCCTCACTTCACACGGGTGTGATTTTTAAATCTTGTTTTAAAAAAAACTGCCTAACGATATTTGTCACTGGTTTCTGAACTGCCCCCACAGCCCTCCCATGAGACACGACAAGAAATTGTGCTTTTTAAAATTATATGAAGATGGGTTGAAAAGTGGTCCTATACTCTCTCTGACTCCCCATCTTCAAATAAGTCCAGACCGGTGACTAGTCGGAGGCAGGCCTCAGGGCTTTATGAACTTGTATGACTCAGTTATAGACAATTATTGGTCATTTTTAAATAGGCCTACTTATCCTGCTACCCTAATAGACAGGGGTACATGAGCACCTGGCCGTTCATTCGTGCTCTATCTCCGACCAAGCCACACTTCCACCACACATCTCTCTATGCAAAATAAAACCTGCACACTCCCACAAAAGACATAGACTACATTGCATTCGCCAAAAATGTCTTCTTTACTGTTTAAATATTACTTTTCTGAAACACGCTATTCTTGCTCAACCTCAACAGCCTACGTCAGAATCGTCATGTTGGCGTCTACTACGCCAACTACGTTCACTTAATGGGGCCAGTCCTTCACAGTGACACACGCGTTAGATCAACCACGCGACCGGGATGGTTTCTACCCCTCAATGTCGTGCCTACTCTACACTGCCATCCCAAGTCCCCTCCCCCTTTCACTGCTCCTGTGTGTGACCTGTGAACTACTCTCTGACTGCACTGTGGCTTGATTTATATGTGCGAGGTTGAAATGTAATGCACATAAATTAATTATAGGTCCAGCAAGCAAATCATGATTGTCTGTTTGTGCTCAATAGGTCACCATCACATTCCGATTTTAGGTGTTGTGTTTTCTATGACATTTATTTGGGCCAGTAGTTTCATATCTATCCTTTTTCCGACCAACACAGAACATGCTAACGGTGTTAGCGCGTTAGCATCCATCTTGCTTTTGATTTATATGTGCGAGGTGGAAATGTAATGCACATAAATTAATTATAGGTCCAGCAAGCAAATCATGATTGTCTGTTTGTGCTCAATAGGTCACCATCACATTCCGATTTTAGGTGTTGTGTTTTGTATGACACTTTGGCCAGTAGTTTCATATCTATCCTTTTTCCTTTGACCAACACAGACCATGCTAACGGTGTTAGCGCGTTAGCATCACACAGCTTACAGCGTCAGTGTTGCATGAATACTTTCAACCATGACAATGCCGACTACTTTTGCTACACACACTTCCCAAGGATTATGGAGATGTCTTTATTTTTTTTTTAAGGTTGAGAAATGAAATAATTATGGTCGTTTCTAATCTCAGCATTTCACAAGAGAAAGACGTGGATGCCTTTCGCTGCGCTGTTGGCGTTGCCATGTCTCATAGAAACAAGTAAATAGGTCTTTAAAAAGAATCCCAAAACAAGCGCATATAACAGGGGTCTGTAACCTATTTTAAATGAAGTGCCATGTTTTTATTTTCTAGATAGTGAGTCAGCCACAAGCTCACATCACAACAATAATCCATGTAATAATCACAATAACAATACTAATAATAATAATCATAATAATCCTGCTACCCTAATAGACAGGGGTACATAAGCACATGGCCGTTTATCCAACAGCTTTCTCCGACCCAACCACACTTTCACCACACATCTCTATATGCAAAATAAATTCGGCACACTCCCAGAATACATATAGGCTACATTTCATTGAAAGAAATGTCTTAATTACTGAATAAATATTACTTTTGTCAACCACGCCATTGTTGCTCAACATCACCAGCCTACGTCAGAATCGTCATGTTGGCGTCTACTACGCCAACTACGTTCACTTATTGGGGCCAGTCCTTCACAGTGACACACGCGTTAGATGAACCACGCGACCGGGATGGTTTCTACCCCTCAATGTCGTGCATTTGCTGCGCCCTTCTAATGCTGCGCCACGCCTACTCTATACTGCTCCATGCGACTCGAACAGCGTCAGCAGCAGCAGCTCCGAGCCTCCGTCAGAAAGGCTGCCCACAGCACTGCACAGCCCCACACCCAAATGAATCGAATGAATGAATAAGGCGCTTATATCGCTATTGCTCAGTGGATGGGACATTTACATTAAAAGCAATCGGATGGACGCGTGGATAACGGCATGGTTGTGTGCAATCGGAGGGAAAGCTTCCATAATCCATATAGCTTCCATGCTAGCTGCTTCAGACACAGGGGAGGGGAGGGAGAAATAGTGCGAAATAGCGCTTATGCAACAATTACCCTAAAACACAAACACCTCAACTCGATGTCATTGTGAATAAGAATTTCGAGCGAAATAATAATTTTTGGAAGGACACTTTCACCCAGTATGAAGCTAAATGTGGAAGCCGTGTGTGTCACACCAAAACGGCTGACCTATAGAATCCTGTAACCAGCCTCTCGCACTGCCTGCGAGTTGGCTCCGTCTAAGGCTCCGTCTTATGAGCAAATTTAGAACTTCCGGTCTGACAGCTAGCAGATTTAAGACATCCGGTTGCTTTCAGAATAAAATACGATTATTTAATTCGTTAATTAAATAATTTTTACATTACATTATTAGTATTATTATTACATTACAGTTATTGTAAAGACACACATTATGTTTCTGTGTAAAAATAAGTAATTAAATAACATAAAAAAGTTATCTAAATGGATAAATGCTATTCACTGGAGTGCATGGACTTTATAAAGTGGACACTGGACAAAAGACGGCTCCGCCAGGCAACTATCTGGACATACCCACGCGTTTGGGAAGATGTCCTCTACCACCCCACAGTCTCCGCTAAGCGGGAGAGGTGTAAAATTCACAGCAGCAGAGCTTCTACTGGGGTCAATGCAAAAAAATGTACCGTTTCCGGACCCAGAATGGACACTGGACAAAGAGGCCTCCGCGAGGCAACTATCTGGACATACCCACGCGTCCGGGGAGATGTCCTCTACCACCCCACAGTCTCCGCTAAGCGGGAGAGGTGTAAAATTCAGAGCAGCAGACCTTCTATTGGGGTCAACACTCAAAAAAGTGCCGTTTCCAGACCCAGAATGGACACTGGACAAAGAGGCCTCCGCGAGGCAACTATCTGGACATACCCACGCGTCCGGGGAGATGTCCTCTACCACCCCACAGTCTCCGCTAAGCGAGAGAGGTGTAAAATTCAGAGCAGCAGAGCTTCTACTGGGGTCAATGCAAAATAAATTACCGTTTCCGGACCCAGACTGGACACTGGACAAAAGACGGCTCCGCGAGGCAACTATCTGGACATACCCACGCGTCCGGGGAGATGTCCTCTACCACCCCACAGTCTCCGCTAAGCGGGAGAGGTGTAAAATTCAGAGCAGCAGACCTTCTATTGGGGTCAACACTCAAAAAAGTGCCGTTTCCAGACCCAGAATGGACACTGGACAAAGAGGCCTCCGCGAGGCAACTATCTGGACATACCCACGCGTCCGGGGAGATGTCCTCTACCACCCCACAGTCTCCGCTAAGCGAGTAAATGGGTGCTTATATTTCTATGTGAAATGTGGTGATGCTGGCATCACAATAGATGCCAGCATCACGCTGCCTCCGTCTAATAAGCACATTTACAACTTCCTGTTTGGAAACCGAAACAGATGCTTCTGACATTTGCCTGTGCGTGCTTAATCGTTGTACTTCTGAACACATTTCCCAAATCTCAGTGATTTATCCACACATCGCTCTGTGTGTGTGTGTGTGTGTGTGTGTGTGTGTGTGTGTGTGTGTGTGTGTGTCGCGTCGCCCTCCAGCTGCAATTGCGAGTGTGCGCTGTGTGCAGGGCACACTACTGAGTTTAAAACCACAGCTGAAACATGAAGTGGATTCTGTCAATTCCCGCAATTTCCTTCTTCCCATATTGCGCTGCAACGACACTAGGATTGAGCCCCCCGAAGGGGGGCGAAATTCTAGTAGTATCAATGGCAGGCGGCAGCCAGGCCTACATATCGTCTCATGATGTGCGAGGCATTGAGTGAGTGGAAACGACTTTGTGACAGACCTACCTCAGTGGCTCAGGTAGCTTAGTCCACCATCTAGTGGCGAATCTAGCCAGCTGAATGACTCCTTTTTTCCCCCTACCGACGGTGGCGTCAAATCCCGACTCTCTAGTGTAGAACATTCTTTAATCAATTTGATTACAAAAACACATAGATTATGAACAAGAACTTCTCGCCTTTCTGAAGAGACAGAGATGAATCGGTGGTGCATGGTGTATGCCGATAAGGTACCGTAAGGAATGGATAACAGTAGCACTAGCCTACGTTGGCTACTGTCAAATGAAGTTGAAACATAAAGTAATCCACTTTTTTTTAAATGCCAATACCCAACTAGATACACGCCTCTAAATCCATCATCTTTCTTCTCCATATTTTCGTTCATCGCCGCTAGACTCCTTGCTTGGCTCCGAGCCACCTGCTCCTATATTTAGCCCTGGCCAATACAGCGGAAATCATCACTCAAGGAATTCATTCAAATCACAAAACTTGGAACGAGAGGCTGTATATGTGTCCATCTGATCGTGGTTCGATCTATTTCGAAATGATGGAGAAGAAAGGCGCATCACTCCGAGGTAAAAAAAAGAAGGCAAATTGATTCATTATTTATTTTTTAATATACCTAATTGGCGTTTTGACTTTACGCTCCATTAATTCTGTTCCCCAGAGAGCTTCTCTTTTTTTTTGCAGGTTTGTTTGATCGTAATTGTCTCGTCTGATAGGGATGTTATTCCTTTAATTGGTTGGGCGCTGCATGGTGAAACAGAACTGTCTTAGTGAAATCAAACAGCTAAAAATAAATAAATAAAATACCTATAGGAGTCAGATATATTTGAGTTTGTTGACACGCACAAATTATAGGTGCAGCTAGGGGTCTGACTCCCACACACTGTATGTTTCTCTTGATGACTGTGTTGCACATACATTTTTGCAAGACGGCAGAGGGGAAAATCCAACTTCGATAAATGTTATATGTAATTTGGCAATTGACAGTAACGCGTATCCTACTGTTATTTTGAATATGGAGTATAAATGAAAGAATAGGCTAACGCCCAACTGTATACTGTGTTTAGGCTAAATGTTAAGAGGTATAGGCAGATCACAAGTTAACCTATAGAACTGTCTGTCATGCCAACTGTTTATGGTCATTCAATTGTCAGACAGCAGTGACCTATTCAGGAATCCATCTGTCTCAGTGTCATTTCTGTATGGTGTTGTGTTTCCAGGTGTGTTGATTCAAGTGCCTTTGGGATGCTAAATAGTGCCTGAAATATATCTTCTAACCACTGATAATATAGAGGGCATATACGTAGCCACATCCTTGCACCTAATGTAACATTGATCACAGCACTGAATCCAGAGTGTGCATTGATCTCTGCTTCAGATTGTCTCTTCCGAGTAGAAATAAAAGATCACACCCATGTGAAGTGAGGGGCGCTCATCGTACGGTATACAACACTTGATGTAATTTCTCCATCCATTGTCAATGGGAATGTGTTGGACAAAAATAGCAGATTTGCTCGCCCTTATCATCAGGACGTAACATGTCGATTTGCTTGACGTAAATTCTCCATTCATTGTCAATGGGAATTTGACAAAATAGCCGATTTGCTCATCATCAGATCTATGACGGAAATTCCCCATTCATTGTCCAAAAAACGTCTGGGTTTCCGAGACAATGTAGCAGGTTAAGGCCGATAGAGACATGTGTACTGTGTTCTTTTCTGGTCTTAAGAATCCTGTTGCTGATGTGTGTGAGTCACTGCCATTGCCTCAGCTCTCCCCCTCTCTGTCACCATCCTTTCAGCTCCAGCTCAATGGAAATGGCCTTGTTTCCTCTGATTCAGACCGGCTTGTGTTAAAACTCTTGACAGCCTTGTCACAGCCATCAAGAACGACAGCTCTAAAGTTGAGTTTCACTCTGAACATAAACTGAACTACCAACCAGAAAAATATATATTTATAATTAATTCATGTATACTCTGTCAATGTGGCTCCTCCATTCAATATCTCCTTTCTTGTGAATTCTCGATTCCCTCAATAATTCCCACAATAGCCACAGCATACAACAATTGATAGAATGAGGTGAATTCAGGTGAATCTTTACTCAACTGCTCGAGATGGACGGCCAGATACATTCCAATAGTGAATTGAGGGGTGCCATAGCTGAATGCATGGATTAGAGCATATATGTCAAACTCAAGGCCCGCGGGATGCTATTTAATTAGTATTAGAACTGGCCCTCTGGTATATTGTACAGACCACTATAATACTACAAGTCCCACAATGCACTGCGAGTGCATTGGCACATATCGAGGGCCTGCAAGCGCAAGCATACGTCTACTCTTCACTATTGATCAGCACTGAAAGTATATCGCTTGTGGTCAACTTTCAGCTACTTCTCTCCCCAAAAATGGCTAAATGAAAGGTGGACTCTGAAGACGGGGGTTTTCAAGTCAGGTGGGAGGCAGAGGGCAAACCTCTGTTGTCTCTTCTGTGTGGAGACAGTGTGGCTGTAATGAAAGATATAAGAAGACGAAGATGATAAGAAATGAATGCAACTGATTTGATTTACGTTCTCATTTTACTATGAAAGCCGTGCTTGGTGAGTTTGTCTGGGACGTCCTCATGACCGCGGTGCCCGCATGTTGAAACACAGTCCAATGTCTTTATTTTGGCCCACTGTGTATTTGTCAGTTTGACATCCCTGGATTAGAGAGACTGCCTGTCTGTGGAAACAAGGTCCCCGGTTTGCCTCCCAGCCCTGGCTATGTGTCTAAGTTGCTCTCCCCTGAGTGCTCATCATAACCATCTGAACAGACATCAGCTGGGCCAAGTCCCCGTGGGACTACAAAGGTCTTCCTATCCCTATAGTGGAGAGAGACCATATATTTTCTGTCGGTATCACCAGAAGCAGAGGCTAATTGGAGGCAAAATCACCCTTTGTTTTGGAGGTCAACGGATGTCTGAGCAATGGGGGAAGAACAGCCATTTTTATTTTATACTTTTTACAAAGTAATTAATTCAGTGTTTATCTTTACCCCCTCACAGCGTTATGGTGAAACCTGGCAGCTATACCAAACTATTCAACCTCTCCACGCAGCAGCCAAACACTCCAGAGATGCTCACCAGCTCAGACCAATCTCTCTCTCTTACAACTGACCCTCGCGACGACTCGGGCAGGTCTGGACCAAGCCGGGGCGGCGGAGCCGGAGCCGGAGAAACCCACGACGTCCAGTCCTCCCTGTCCCTCCCCGAGCCCGAGGCCTGGCGGACCCCCTGCAGCTCCACCACCGCACCACGCCATGGCCTGGCCCAAGGCTCTCGTTCCTGCTCATTGCAGGTCCCTCGCGTTCTGGACGAGTACCTGGCGCTGCCGCCCAGGGCCGCTAGCTTTGACCTGCCCTACAGGCGACGGGACGACGGCTCCTCCGAGCCCAGCTCGGCCTCCGTGAGCCCCCACAGCATGCACCGGCGGCGGGGGGGACTTGTGGACCAGAAGGACGTCATCATGGCCCATCAGGCCCACAAGATCCAGTGCACTCCGCAGGCCCGCAGGAAAGAGTGGGAGTAAGTATACACACACACAGGGGAGGTTGTTTTGGTCGACTAATACTATGGCGGAAAATGTTCGCCGACTACCTTTTTTCACTGACAAAAACGACATAAAAACTAAATGAAAACTAAAACTCCTACGACTAAATATACTGTCGATTTTGTCAACAAATGAAAACTAGACTAAAATGTCAGGAAGGGACTATAGTGGACAAGAGATTCAGTGTACGTAATTTTACACTTGGTTGCATGCTGAAAATAGCAGAGCTACACGCTCACAAGTTGTGAGCTTGTAGATCGGCCATTTTCAGCAAGTGTAAAATCTGTCATTACGACGCCAAAATACATTTTAGTCGACTAAATCAACTGTAAAATGTGACTGAAACTAAATGTAAACTATGACTAAAACTAAAATAGAAATTTGCTGCCAAAAACAACAATGCTGAGTCACTTCCCAGATTTACATGTTCAAAGATGGGAAACAAAACAAACTATACCACAGAGGAAGGGTGAAAGTTCACAATTCACATCAATTAACTACAGCATGTTCATACATGATTATACATACAGAACATGACCTACAGTATTACATGACTATTGCAGTGGGAAAGCCACTGCATTCTTGTCCATGAGTAAAAGCAGTTTAGTTTTAATAATTGCACTGACAGACAGTAGGCTGACAGGAAACGGGAGAGAGATGGGGGAAGACATGCAGTAAAGGACGTGTCGGGCTCGGGAGTCGAACCCGCGGCACACTGCGACTGGATTACCAGTCGGGTGCCCAGACGGTTACGCCACCGCCTGGGCCAATATGTCCATCTTTGAGGGTTTGTGTAAACACAGACGAAAGTGAGGACGCAAATCGTTTATTGGGACAGAATGAGGTGATGTACAGTATGTATGATGACGTATGATGATAAGAGCGCCCCTCACTTCACGTGGACTTTCTGTTTTAGGCATGCGTTGGTGGTGTGTTCGTCGATCAGTCATGCTGATGCGCATTATTAATGGTGATGCTAAGTACACTTGCATTGTGGAACTTTGAACCCTGGTGCCACATCGCTCTGATTATCCGGTTACCATCACTTGGAATGTGGAGTGGCACTCCATACCGCCCCCACCCTTCACTGCTAGCACCACCGTCCCCTTGTCCATATTCTCCTACACACTCTCCACTATACAGTATGTGACCAAATTTGACTGAGAGCCTGCCATCGCGCAAATTCCAGCTTTTCACCTTTTTCACTTTTTCAGGAGAAGAACTAAAGAAAATTTCTTCTTTAGTTCTATGTCTGAAATAAGTGTCGCTGTGTCAGAGCTGAAATCGACATGTAAATATGAAATAAATGCTTAAACATGTAGCTAGGTGTAATGTTAGAGACCCCAGAAGTGAACCTTTCAAGCCTGTTTTCTCAACTCGCTGTTTCTCTGCAGGATATTACTCTATAAGCCATATCTCCAAAACTGGTGGGTCAAACTGAACAACCAATATGTCAATTTGAAGCTATGATTCCCTGCTTTCATATAACATGAAAAAACCAATGGCAGTTCCTCAGTCAAATTTGGCCACATATATTCTCTTGATCAATGTGTATTCTCTCTCTCTCTCTCTCTCTCTCTCTCTCTCTCTTCACGTCTCTCTCCTCTTACCTGTTACTCTTATGTGCACATACAGGATACACACTGTGTGTACACCCTCCCTCCGCGTACGCCCACGCACGCACACACACACACACACACACACACACACACACACACACACACACACACACACACACACACACACACACACGATTATACAGTACGTGCTGTCTTACTGTACTGTACATATGTTCGTTCCCCTTTCACATCTCCAGCGAACTCATTCAGCACATTGTTACATTGAAAAGAAAGATGGGTTGATGACGGTGCCTCTGTCTATGAAGTACATTATCCATGTGGTCGAACAACGAGGAATAGGATTTTTCATTAAAACATGTATTGTGTCTATATGTCCATTAGGGGATGCTACAGAATCAAACTACAGTAATAATCAGTCAAACAAAGCAGAACAATCTAAACGTGAAGACCTTTTTCAAAGGCCATGTGTTGCTTTGGCTTGAATGATATATATGTATATGTATTGTGCATGCCGGTATATGGTAATGTCATTTTGTGACAAAACATTCAAATCCAGTGTAGTTTGTGTAGTAATCCAGTATTAAACATTACTGTTGAGTTGAAAGAAATGCTTGAATTTACAGCCTAATCGTTTTTCTAGTATTGAAGAAACAGGCGCATCCATGATTTCACATAACTACTGCTTATTTTCGTAAAATGTTGGCTTATCAAAAATCACCATGATGTATGTAAATGTTAGTTGTTAGTCGGCACAAACTGACATAACTCGGTGTGTCAGTTGCTAGGGAACAGAGAGAAAAATAAAACCCACTTAAAACCACTCCAATCAATGGGGTTGAAATCCTGTCGGCAATTACATAAATGCTCTTTTTTGAGTTATGGTGCTAAGTACACCCATTAAAGCTTTAACTCACAGAACATGTCACCCGCCCGTCACTCTGCTTGGCCAGTATATTCTCTTCAATGCTACTGTATTTCTATAAAGATACAGTATGAGAACACTGGCACTGCATGCATGCTGCTCCATATTACCTTGAGGGAAAGCTTCTCATCTCTTTGTGTCATTTATTGTTTTCCCAAACAGTAGGTCGTGAGTGACTTGTGACACATTTGTGGGTCACTGACCAATTCTTTAGAGTCACGATTCGAGTAAGAATCCCATTTTCTCTTCCTATATTTAAAAAAAAGTATGATAATTTCATACATTTTAAACACAAACAAACAAATCTAAGAATTGCCATGAATAAATAAAAATGTATAATTAATAAGTATAGTGAAAATAGCTGCTCTACAAGGTTGCAACGTAACGTGAAGCGTCACATTGTGCGCTTGTAGACCTGCGATTTTTAAGCGATGGTCCGACATGCGCCGCTCCCGTGCTTGCGGTTAGGGTTAGGTTAGGATTGAGGTTTCGGATCAATATGCTGTCGGAAAAAAGACCTGCACCCGATTTTTGCACTAGATTGGGTTCCGGGGCAAACGTCTAATGTCTCTTTTGGGTCTCGACCTGAAAAGTTTGGGCACCACTGATTTATGGCAAAAAACAGGCCTTTTCCTTAAAACCACGATAACCATCTGCTTTGATTGGCTTTTTCTACATTTGACCCTCTGACAGACTATATAAACATCATAGCTTGCTATTTCCAGGACCCTCTGAGTAGGCTGAAAGGAGAGCTGAACATAATGCCATTACAAAAACCTGTATAATCATCATTGCAGTGATTGCTTTGAAATGGACTAGCGTTACCTCTGTGCTACTCTGGTATAGTAGATACAATAATGCTGAAGCAGACATAGCTGGAAATAACGCTGGATTCCTGCAACTTGTTCCTTGAAATTGTCCAGTTGCAGCCTTTGTTCACACAGAGTGAATCCTTGACACGGTGTGCTATTGAGGCACAGTTACCCTGAGGTGCTTGCATGCGTGCGTGCATGTGTGTGTGTGTGTGTGTGTGTGTGTGTGTGTGTGTGTGTGTGTGTGTGTGTGTGTGTGTGTGTGTGTGTGTGTGTGTGTGTGTGTGTGTGTGTGTGTGCGTGTGTACGTGTACGTGTGTGTGCGTGTGTGTGTGTGGGAAGTCCTCTTTCTGCTGTAGGAAGAAGAGGATGCTCTGTTGTGCAACATGACTTTTGTTGGCAAAATGAAATGAAAAGAACAGAACAGAGCAGAAATGCAATGCTATGTCGCTATGGAAACAACAGAGAGAGAGAGAGAGAGAGAGAGAGAGAGAGAGAGAGAGAGGGGGGGGGGGGAGGAGAGAGAGAATGTAATGTAGAGATGGACAAATGTTTTTACTGGACAACCATCATAGATCTCTCTCTGGAGGACCTTGTGTAAAAAAGTATTTTTTAGGGGTGCCAGCCCCTCCTATATTCAGCTATAGCGTAGATTCTTGCCCTAACACAAACATTAAATGCCATTGACACTGAATGGAGAATTTACGTCATATACTGTGTGTCTGAGCAAATCGGGTATTTTTGTTGCGAACGCAGTGATTGCGAACGCAGTGAGCACTTACTATGAGACCTAGCAGATCATGTCTGTCTGTCTGTCTGTCTGTCTGTGTGTCTGTGTGTCCCCCTTTTGTGCCCATATATGGAGCTGAGTGATTTGTTTGTGATTGATGCAACACACTCCATATTTGGACGTATAGCTGCGTTCGCTTCCCGCGTTTGCGCGTCTTACTTGTGTTAACACAAACATTAAATGCCATTGACAAACAAATGGAGAATAACGTCATATGTAGACGAGCGAATCGGCTATTTTGTCCTATAACACATTCCCATTGACAATATCATCATGAAGATGTATGATGATAAGAGCGCCCCCCACACACAGGTGGAAACAATGAAGTGAATGACACAGAGCTTATGAAAGAAATTGTTATATAGCTGTGCATGTATGCATATTAATACTAACCATATAACATCATTCAGATCATCAGTACTGTACCTGCAGTGAACCAATGTGCACATGACTCATGGTGACACATACATACATACATACATGCCATTATGTCCAAAATATATGATGACCAATGTGTTATATTTAGCATCAGGTCATTGTTCCGGGTCGTATTACATCATTAAACTGATACAGGGGGGGGGTAGGGAACAGAATCAGAGCATGAAGTTTGGAGCTGCAGCATGCTCACTTATTCACATTATATTGCCATTTTAGTCCCAGGTGATTGTTTTCTTGTTTAATTTATAGTGTCAGCCTTGCCATAATTATAATCTCTTGGCTGATTTCAAAATAGTAATCCGTGGTGTTTTGGAGATGCCCGCATTGTGTTGTAATACACGGCTAGACATTCACAGAGCTGCCAGCCATATAAATTGCCACGGTATTATGCTACATAATGTATTAAGAACCACTTTCAACCTATTTTGTCATTATAGACATTATGGTAAACCAAAAAAGACGATCTAAATTCTATAGCCTACAACACATTGCATTATGAGCTTGTACTTTCACTCTATATATGCACTATATACGGAGTATACACTGTATACGACAAAGTATATATGTGCGGTATATTATTGTTGCGTCCGTAGGTCGCATTTACTATGAAAACCTGCATGTCCCGGTAGTCACACCTCCATATATGGTCACGCCTATCGTCTGCTTTAAACTGGGGAAGAAGGCAGCAGATGGCAAGAGGAAGTCCAGTTGCCTATAACGAGGTCCCGCTCACCTTGAATGTGTAAAGCTCTCTCTCTCTCTCTCTCTCTCTCTCTCTCTCTCTCTCTCTCTCTCTCTCTCAAAAAAAGGGAGCAGCCCTCAGATCTATTTCATGGCCTATTTTTACAATTTTTACTCCAATATTAGCACAATGACCCAGTTTTATAATATTTTGATAGTAGCCTATACACCATGGCTGTCTGTATTAATAAAAGTATAGTTCATATTATTGAGTGGCGCTCCTATATACAGCTTTTCGTCACAAAACGTGTCACATTTGCCATTGATAATTTGGCTGAACAAATAGACTTTTCTAAACAATGTTTTTCTAAACAAAGTTTTAATTCAGCTCGGGGCTCCGGTAAATAACATTAAATACATTGAATATTTTTTTAACATTGTATCATGGTTAAAAGATAATAACATAGATAATAACATAAGTTGACAAATTAATTCATGAGGAAGTATACTGTACTCATTTTTATTGGATGATGTACGATGATAAGAGCGCCCCTCACTTCACACAGGTGTGATTTTTATGTTATGAGGACATTAGTTTACTACCTTGACCATAATGGAGGGAAATGTTTTTTAATTAATTCGATGTTCTGAGGCATGTTTATTTACCCCTGTCTGTAGTTTCTAATGTTATAGTATTAAACTTAAATGCATGTTTTAACATCTCGCACTTCCATTCATGGTTCAAGTCTTTTTGAACCAAACTTTGGAGAGATTTTATTATTGTTATTTTGTAAATGTTATGTGTTCCTAAAATATGCATAGGCCTATTCATGAGTTTTAAATGTAGTCCTACACCAGCTGCCATTATCTGGGGACCAACACAAGTGTTTCAATTTGTCTTAACAGTCTGATTGGCGTAGAACTCATTAATTCGTCTGCAACACCTGTTGGTCCCCGACACGTGTAGGACTAATATGTTGTATGTTCCCCTAGCTTTACATTTTCAAATAGCCTTCGTGAAACACTGTGGGAGGGTGCCTCGAGTGTGCTAGTTAGCTTTTATGTCGTGCTTCCTATATTTTCTGCAAGGTGGTACTGGTAACATTGAAAGCTGACTGTATTCCAGCTATTCGCCTCTCTCACACTTTAGATTGTTTTATAGAGAGCAAATTAATTTGAAGTAGACTAAATCGGGCTCATTATTTCAACTTGTTCTTCCGGTTCGCGTGTGTGTGTGTGTGTGTGTGTGTGTGTGTGTGCCCTCCTCCTGTCTTGTAAAGTTTGTGAAGACTATAGGCTACTTGGAAGTGTTTCGGAAGTGTGTTTTTTTTTGTTTTAGTTTTTTTTCGCAATTAGCTCTCATGCTCTCATGCCGACTGAAATGTAACGTTGTTTGTAGACCTTGGAAGGGAATTGTAAGATAAACTCTATGGATATTCCACCACCGTGCATCTGGTCGTCATTCAATTAAACTTGCTGTCTGAGAGCTCAGTGCGCGGCTTTACCAGCTCCGAACAGATGGAATGAAAGAGATAGTCTGTGCAACCACATCTTCAGAGGTATAGATGGATATGTTTCATTTCCTTTGGTCCATTATTGACTGTTGCATTATAAATGTGTTACCTTACTGATACGGATGCTACTACAACTGCAACTTTGGGGAATTGCATTTGCATTCAAACAGGTTGGCTGTTGGATTGAAAAGTGGATGTTTTATTCGTCTCGACGCGTCAGATTTTTCAACTTTTCGCCTCATTTCGTGGCGGAAAAAAAAACATTGAACCCAGCTGTGCTGATATCCTCATTTCCTCACATATAGAATGGCTCGTTTCGGAGACGAGGCTGCTCCGAACACGATGGACTCCGGAGACGGGGATGCGGAGCGCGGTGGAGACGGCCAGGATTCGGCATCGGCAGGGGGGATCTCCGTGTCCCTGAAACAAGCCAGGGCGCAGAGGGCTCGAACCATGGCGATGTACAACCCCGTCCCCCATCGACAGAACTGTCTCACCGTCAACAGGTCGCTCTTCATATTCGCGGAGGACAACGTCATTAGGAAATACGCAAGGAGAATCATCGAGTGGCCATATCCTTCCACATAATGTATATAAGGTTGTGTAGCCTGTGTAGGCTATACAACCTACAAGTTAAATGCATGTTGACATTATTTATCCTTGTTAATCGTGTGTGTGTGTGTGTGTGTGTGTGTGTGTGTGTGTGTGTGTGTGTGTGTGACTGTACCCGTCTATAGTACTGTATACGAGTTTGCTGTTAGGAAATCGACAGACTATAGCAGCACCACGGACAGCTCCCGAGTAACGGTTGCTGTAATTCAAAGATTTGAACATGACTCTAGGAGGCTTATATGTTTTATACTTTAATGAATTGAAAAGTGATAATTTGGTCCTTTTTGTATCAGCTGGTGTCCCATATAACTTGTCCTGAGTTCAGGGTAATTTTAAGCTTGTATTATAAGTAAGCCTTAGCCTGTACTGTAAAATGTATTGGTGTTGCTATCCATAATTCTCCCTATACACATGCTTATTTGCACATTACGGTATTCTATACTTTTAGGGCATTAGGTCAGCGATAACATAACTATTTGAGATATACAGTATAGGCTACCATATGTACTGGTTTGAACAGTGTAAAGCAGTGGTTCCCAAAGTAGGGCCCGGGGACCCCTAGGGGTACTTGAGGGAGTTCCCCAGCTAAATGATAGTTAGGAACCAAATGGACCCTCATGGGTCTGTAACTCTGAGCGTGTACAAACGGAACCCTAACGGGTCCATTTGGTTCCGTTTGTACACTATCAGAGTTAAATTAGCATTGATTTTACGATATTAAATTGGGGGTCCCAGAGGTAGAAATGCCATTAAATGGGGCGCCATAGCCTAATTTAGGTCATTACGGGGACCCTTGAAATGAAAGTGGTTGAGAATCACTGCTAGAGCCGTAAAAACCTTCTGTTATGGGGGGGTCCCTGGCATATCCTTTCAAATGGGGGGGTCCTCTGGCTAATTAGTGTCAATTAGGGGGGTCCTTGACATGAAAAGGTTTGGGAACCACTGGTGCAAAGTAAGAAAAGAATGCATCACGGAAGCACACACATTCTTATATGCCTTTGTGGGCTGGCTGGGTTTACGCTACAGTGTAGCTTGTAGAAGGTTAGCATGTGGCGATCTGCTCGCTGTGTGTGGGTGGGTATGTAGGCACATCTCTGCTGCCTCAGAGGGCTCATTGGAATATGAACCTGGCCATGAGTAGGTGTTGGTACGAAAATCTGCTTGCTGCTTTTCCACTGTAGAAATAAACATCCCGAGTCTGCAGTTCTTCTGACTACAAAAAGGGGAAGCTTAATTCCACAGTTTGGGTATAAGCCAGCAGGGAGAAGAATCTAGGACGTGTGGAACGTTGTCCAGGGTGTTTTATTAGGGAAAGCTCGGACAGCATGCCAGTATTAATTGATCTACTGGGGTTGGGTTGTTGGGTTGTGTATCATGTCTTGAAGTGGTATAGGGTTGCCATGTCTTTGGTTGCTGTGTAGGCCAGCATCAGTGTGTAAAAGAGGTGTAAAAGAGGAGAGATATCAAAAACAGTAC
Source organism: Protomyctophum bolini (assembly GCF_963924005.1). Lineage (NCBI taxonomy): Eukaryota > Metazoa > Chordata > Actinopteri > Myctophiformes > Myctophidae > Protomyctophum > Protomyctophum bolini. The sequence continues at coordinate 36,909,139 of NC_137873.1, forward strand.
TCTTTTCCTTACATGTTAAGGTTTCCTTTTGGGTTGTATTATAGCATAATCAATAATCATCCATAATTGCAATGATATGTATACTTTTATACACACAGGTTCTGTGGCTGTGTGGGGGTTAGGGTAATGACAGACTGACCGGCCTGGGCCGGCCTAGCGGTCAGGTCCGCTGGGCTGCTAAACCAGCCTGACAGCGTGTCGCGGGTTCGACTCCCGATCCCGACGACCTTTGCTGCATGTCGCTCCCTCAGAGTATATATTAATAGAGACGGCACCCGAAGGAAACCCTGAGGCGAAATGGACATAGTGGCCGAATGGTATTGAAGCGTTGAGCCAAACACATGAACGCGCTGGTCCGTTGATTATCATTGCGCACGTTCATGATGACACGTGAACACTGAACGCGTGCAATGATAGTCAACGGCAGCACGTTCATGTGTTTGGCCCAATCAATCCCAGAATGCACTCTGTTCCTACCCGGAAGGAGGAGTGAAATCGCCTCATGCACTTTTGAGCAACTTAATGCAAGTGGATGGGAGGAGATATCGGGTGCTCTATTAATATATACTCTAAGGTCGCACCCCATTTCCTCACTGTTGTTTTTGGCATAAAATTTAGATTTTAGTTTTAGTCATAGTCTCTTGAATAGTTTTCATTCACCTGGAATGTCTTAGTGTTAGTCTAGTTTTAGTCGACTAAATATCATAGGATTTTAGTCGACTAAATCTACAGTTGACTTAGTTTTCATTTAGTTTCCATTTTAGTGTTGAAAAAGGCAGTCGACGAACATTTTTCCTTTTTGTTTTAGTCGACGAAAACAACACTGCATTTTTCCTGTCACTATACTGTAGGCAGAAAAGGCACCAAAAATATCTTTATAGAGAAAAACTATCTTTAGAGAGAAAGATAAGCTGACCCCTGGGCAGCAGTGAGCTCACCACTGAGGTCACCAGATCTCTCCCTAATGGGACCTGCTGAGAAAGTGCTCACAAAATCTTAGATGATTATCTTCCTTCTTTTCTTTCTTTAATCTTTATTTATTCAGGGAAGTAAAGTTGATAGCAAGCTCTCTTTTCCAATAATGCCCTGATTACAGTACACATAAGTCATAACATACAATATAAACACAAATACATTACAGGATAAGAAACAATTCAGAGTGAACAAGTACAGCTAGATCTCAAATGGATCCTTACAAGTCTTGTGAAATCAAGTTATACAGTTTTACGATTGAGCGGGTATGACGTTGCCCAGTTTTGGCTATGATCATGGTGGTACCAAATCATGCGTTTGTGTTTGTGTCTCTGGTACTGTTGGGAACAACTTTCAAAAACCTTGGTTTAATGTGAACCTGGCAGTCTCAGTCACTGTGAGTTCCAGATGCTCTATCTCAGCTGTCCTATTTGAGTTAGTGACACCATTTTCACTCAAGGCGAGAAAATCAATAATGAAGGAGAAATGGCCTTTAGATGATTGAGGAGGCACAGTATAGTATGTGTGTGTGTGTGTGTGTGTGTGTGTGTGTGTGTGTGTGTGTGTGTGTGTGTGTGTGTGTGTGTGTGTGTGTGTGTGTGTGTGTGTGTGTGTGTGTGTGTGTGTGTGTGTGTGTGTGTGTGTGTGTGTGTGTGTGTGTGTGTGTGTGTGTGTGTGTGCGTGCGTGTGTACATCTCCTATACCAAACACGATATCCCAATGTGATGAAAGTGACTTAAGTTTAGAACACTCCTTCTCTCCCTCACTCTCTCATTCCTTCACTCCTTCTCTCGCTCACTCTCTCAATCCATCACTCCATTGCTCCCTCACCCCCCTACTCTGTCACTCCCTCACTCCATTACGCTACTGTGTAACTCCTTCACCACATCACTCCATTACCCCAGTTCTCTCTCTCACACGTCACTCTTTCACCCCATCACTGCATCACTCCCTCACTCAATCACTCCCTCACTCCAGCACTCTCTTGTTCTCCTTACATAAAGCACTTTTAAAAGCCAAGGTTGCCATGGATACTGCATTCCCTCTAACAGTCTAACAGATTGCTTCCAATGCCAGGAAATACAAGCCATTCCATAATTCTCCCATCGCTTAAATCATCCATCCATCTAATTGTCTTTCTGTGTCCTTGTTTCCTCGTGCTTCCATTGCGTGAAGAATTACTGTAATGGAAACCATATACAGTGTAGTGCACAGTAAGAGAAGTGTGTCATTGTCATGTCATGTGTGTGCGTCATGTGATTCTTGAAACGCTAATGAAAACTGACCAAAAAAAAAACACAACTTATAAGGCAGCATACGTTGCATACGTTGTTTCCATCTCTACTCATTCCAACAAGTAATCATCATAATCAGTTCTCTAGGTCTGGGCATTTGTCAAAAATAATGTTCTCACATAATAATGTGTATAGCACCAATCTACAGTATGTGTTTTGCCCTTTTGACAAAAGTGCTTTCCTTAACTTTGTGGCCCATACACCATTTGAATACATGATCCTGGCCACCATCACAGCGAACTGCGTTGTCCTGGCCCTGGAGCAGCACCTCCCCGGAGAGGATAAAACACCCATGGCCAAGAGATTGGTGAGGACCCAGTCTGTCTTTGTCCACATTCCTTACAGCTGACTTATAGGCTACTTCGTCGTACGACAGTGTCGGCATTCCAAAAAGATCGATCTACAAGCTCGCAACACATTGCAATCCAACGTGTTGTAAGCTTGTAGATACAAGCTATACCAGTGGTTCCCAAAGTGGGGTCCGGGGACCCCCAGGGGTACTTGAGGGAGTTCTAGGGTCGGACCCAGCTAATTGATAATTTGCAACCAAATGGACCCTTATGGGTCTGTAACTCAGACCCACTCTCAGAGTTAAATTTACAGTGGTTTTACAATATAAATTGGGGTCCCAGAGATAGAAATGCCATTACATCAGGGGTCCGTGGTATAATGTGTGTGAAACTGGAGGTCCATGAAATTAATGTGTTTCGGAATGTGCTAGCCGTAAAAATCCTGTCGTGTGCATGTCACCCTTGCAGGAGAAGACGGAGCCATATTTCGTTGGAATCTTCTGCTTTGAAGCAGGGATCAAACTGTTGGCCCTGGGGTTTGTGTTCCATAAAGGCTCGTACCTGAGGAACGGCTGGAATGTTATGGACTTCATAGTAGTCTGCAGCGGGTGAGTGATACACATTGTATAATCCCAGAGTTCATTTCAATCTGAGAGTATACAAAGGGACCCTTCACTGTGAAGCCTGCATCTTGTCTAGCCTATTTTTTGTTGAAATGGATATTTGGACGAGACCTACAATATTGGTGCATTATAGTGTGTGGTTCTTCTGCTTCTATCAATTACATGGTATGTTTTTCTTTCTTTTTCGAGTGGTGCTATAGCCACTCCTATGCGGAGCTACAGTATGTGTGTGTATGTCTGTATGCATGAAGTGAATGGCAAATCGAGTGGCAAAGTGACTTGGCAAAGTGAGTTTAACGTTTAATGCAATCAGATAGGCATTTTCTGTTTGGATGTATGGTCTGGCAAGGCCAGAAAGTAGTTTTTTGCAACTTACATAGTAGGCGTTCCTGCATAACGTCCGGGTATGATGATGATGATGTCACGCGCATAGCATACCCTCTATTCCGAGGACCAGTCCCGACAGAACCCTTTGAGTTGTCCCAACAGAGAAAACCTATATCCGTCTTGTACCGGAGACAGCCTAAAGAAAGAAGCTTTTCAGGCCATTCTCATTAGTGGTTGATTGTATTACAACTCTTAGTACACCTGTGACCTGCTGTACAAGAATAATAAAAACACCCTTGGTGTTATATGCATTCAAAGTGTGGACACTGGGCAGTTTCCTAGAAGTCAGTATGTTTTTGAGTGGTGCAACCACTCCCTTACAGAGCTATGTGTGTGGGTGGCTATACATGTGTGGGTGGGTGTGTGCGTCTGAGCACGAAAACAGCAATGGTTGTTTTTCACCACCTGTGCGCAACCTAACACAAACACAAACACACACACACACACACACACACACACACACACACACACACACACACACACACACACACACACACACACACACACACACACACACACACACACACATATATTAACTGTATATATGGTGATTTCGGGTGTGCCAGTACAGTTCAGTGACAGTACAGTAGAAGAGGGTACAGTAGAGGGACCCCCACACTGTAACTCTGTCATTTCTCAACCGTTTCGGACGCGGACGCGGCTTGTCGGAATCGGGCCGGCACCCTGGGTGCGTTCCTGTGGGTCTGGAACACACACACACACACACACACACACACACACACACACACACACACACACAGAGTTGCCCCACTCACTTCACACGGGTGTATGTTTAGTCACATTATCACATAAGAGTATAGTGGCATAAGATGAAGCCCTTGTTCACACAACCGAAGCTGCTATCGATGCTAAGTGTTTAAAATGTTCCCCCTCTTTATTATGACAGGGATGGTAGAGATATATAGGAAATGAAAGGCAGAGAGAGAGGGGGTAAAAGGACATGCTACACATGTCTCAGCTGGTATTATAATAATATGTGACGTACAATCTGACGCTTTGTAATGCTTGGTTTGTAATTATACTTGCGATATACCGCGTCGGGAGTATGGAGATCTGCTCATTTGGGCACATGGGCACAGGTGTGCAACCAAGTATAGCTCAGTGTTAAATTCAGTGTTGTAAAGTAACTACTGTAAGTACATTTACTGTAAGTAGGCTACTGTACTTTTGAGGTTTTTGTACTTTACTTGAGTATGTCACATTTTCAGTACTTTTACTTCTACTCCACTACATTTCAAAGGCAAATATTGTACTTTTACTCCACTACAATTATTATTGTTACTTTGTACATTTTTATTATTATTACAAAACATACATTAACCACTTCAGCCCTATATACATTTTGGCCATTTGAAAATACATTCGAAAACTTGAAATGGGACCTTCCGCATAATGAATAAATGACTACTAATGAATTCTGGACTACTTCTACTAACGGAGCATTTCTACATTGTTGTATTGATACCTTTACTTAAGTAAAATGTTTGAGTACTTTTTTTTCCCACCACTGGCTAAATTCCACAGCTTTTGCATCATCTGGCTGATGTCAGCATAGAGCACGCTGTGTGCAAGCGCATTCAGCCATTGAAACCACACAGCCGACGCATGGAGAAAATGTGTATTTCCATGGCATAGCCATGTCTTTCGCAGCCAGCAGATAGGTGGGTGGATAAGTGGATTGGCAGTTGTGTCTAAAACCTGCTTCAGTATCGCCCCCGGGACCTCTGTGAATTAACACATTCTGTTCGGGAACCCCTTTTGGTGTTTCAAGCATTACGTTATACTTTAGCTATTGGAAAATAGCAGATCTACAAGCTCATAGCGTGCCACTGAGTGTCGCGCTACGAGCTTGTACACATCAACCCTTGTGTCCCTCTTCTGGGTCGAACGATCAGCCAAAATAGCCAGGTTGAAAGGGGATGTACACGTTGGGGTGCCAACGGACCGGCATGCAGTCGAACATGCGCCGCTCTCGTGCTTGCGTAGGTCTGCTATTTTTGAAAAATCGTGAAAATGTGGCGCAAATCTTTGAATATATTCTTTCACAATGAACATTTTAACTCATACCCTTGCTTCTGGAGGGTCCCTGAAACTACATTTTGTAGAATCTGGTCTCAGGTCGGAATGGGTTAAAACGTGAATGCAGCCTGAGGATTCTATGCAAAAGGGAAAGAGACAGGATGAGTATAGCTGCTGGGGAGAACGAGAGGAGAGAGAAAGGCAGAAAAGGCAGCGAGAGAAAATGGGCTGAGGGAGAAAGGAGATGGAGGCAGATGACAGTAAACATAACAAGGCTTTTCTTTTGTTCCTCTTAGGCGCTATAGTATAATATATGCATAATATATGCTTAGAATACTGTAAATGTTTTTTTGTCACGCAGAAGCTAATCATTATTAACTTGATTGTGTGTACTGCATACAGTATGGCTATAAGCGTACATTCAGGGAAGATTGCTGTTGGCATGTTGACATCTCCTCTCACCCTGACTCCCACATCTCTCTCACTCTCTCTCTCTCTCTCACTCTCTCACAGTTTTTCTCCTTCCTGTTTTTTTCCTCTGCCTTCTCTGAGTCGGACTCTCCTCTCTCTCTCTCTCTCTCTCTCTCTCTCTCTCTCTCTCTCTCTCTGTCTCTCTGTCTCTTCCTCTGAGAGAATGCTCTTACATAAAAGGGACTCTAGCATCGTTTTGACAGAGCATTTAGCAGAGGCCCAAGGTGAACGGCTGTTGCAGCGTTTTGTGACAGGTTTTCGTTGTAACCCACTGGGTCACAATGTTTACTAGCATTAATGAGGGCACAACTGACTGACCTACCTTTTTAAAATCAGGCGCAGATGCTAGTCAGTAGTCACAAGTCCACTGCCTGTAGCTTGTAAGGTAACGATGTTAACAAGGTTCTTGTGTAATCCAGAGTGCCACTGTGGAAACAGTATGCACAGTATGTACTAAGTACTAAGAGAGTTAACAAACTACATTTGAAAATGTCAAGTGATCCCTTGAAGCAGCTTATATAAGAGTCACTGATAAATGTAAAACATTGCTAAATTCAAATATTTAACCCATTTTGGGTGGGAATCCCTTTTTTTTACCCTTGTTATACTTTAGCTATTGAAAAATAGCAGATCTACAAGCTCATAGCTTGACCTACAAGCTTCGAGCTTGTAGGTCTGCTATTTGTTTTTAAATCGTGAAAATGTGACGCAAATCAACATATTCTTTCAGAGTGAACGTTTTTAACTCATATCTTTGCTTCTGGGTGGGGGGGGGGGGGTCCCTGGAACAACATATTTTCAGATGGGGGTCGGCCGCCAATTTCATATATTTTTGGGGGTCCTTGAGATGAAAATGTTTAAGAACCACTGACCTAGAAACATGGGTTTCTCACGTCCTCGGGTCGAAATGGGTTAAGTTACTCTGCGATTCCTCCCGTGTGTCTGAAGTCCAGAGAGAGACGGCAGACGTGCTGGAAGCAACGCCACTGCTATACCAGTCAGTCACAGTGTTCACAGAGTTCAGGCAGTTCATATCTCGACTGGCATTGCCTGGCAAGAGTCAAAGAGTGCACGCTGCTTTCAGTTCCCTACTGGGAGCTTTAACTCAAACACCGTTTGGTGTGCGTGTTTGTGCGTGCGTGCGTGCGTGCGTGCGTGTGAAAGAGAGAGAGAGAGAGAGAGAGAGAGAGAGAGAGTGTGCACTGTAATGTGTGCATCCATTTGGCCAAAGGAGAGACATGCAATAGTCACCACATTAACTTAAGGATGATATCACTATAGGAAAGACCAAGCATTAGACATAACATAGGTTTAGGGGTTGTTGTTTATTGAATAAACTTATGGTATGGTCATTTATGGGACGTGCGGCATAAACGGCCAAGGATGCAGAGTGATGGAAACTATGTGCTTGGCACAGGGTGGAGTTGCCAGAGGCTGGTTGGATTTGTGTTTGGTTGTCTTCTGCTTGGTCCAACCTCCCGAACCTCAGTTGTTTCAACTCCCTTTATACTTTATACCAGAAATGGCCGATCTACAAGTTTTCACGGCTCCTCCTGTCTACATGTCGAAGTGTCCTTGGGCAAGACACTGAACCCCACATTGCCTCCGGTAGGTCGGGAGTGGCTTATTATCGGTATCAGCCGGTAACACGCAGGAGTCTATCCCCGTTACAATGTGCTAGACCCCTGGTTTTAAAAGGATCCCTGGCTAATGAGACAAATATGCCGTAAAACATTATACTTGCCCCTCTACAACTAAAATTACAAAATAAAAACAACATCAGTATTTAATTTCTTTCATAAATAGAGAATCTTTCACTCAGTATGGCCCAATTCCAATCCACTCCCTTGCTGACTCAATGAGCCCTCACAGACTTCGCTGTGCGTTCATGTGAAGTCTGCGAGGGCTTGAGGGATGTCCCCTTTGATCGGGTAAGTCAGTGAGGGCTCAGCCCCGCCCCTTTATGCACCCTTTCTGAAAGTCAGCATCGATGTTTACTTTGGCTGACGTTGGCAAAGAAATTACCCACAGTTCATGGCGTTACCATGAAGATTGAGAGGAATCCTCCGAACGTCAATCATTGAAGTATGCAAATTGATGATGTATCGCGGTTAGAATGTCAACAAAAAATAGTGCTTTCTCACTGTTCTCAAAGGGAGACGGAATGGAAGGATAGGCTAGATATCTAATAACAATAATAATAACTGAAACTGAAACATATGAAGAGAAATGACTAATGAGCAAAGTAAAAGAATATGGAAATGCAAATGTATAATGATTAAATTGCTGAAACAACAGAGCTTCTTAATACGGCACAGTTGAGAAGCAGGAGTTTTAACTATTAATCTGGTGTCGATGAGGTCAGATGTAGAGTTGCTGGCCGGCTCCATATATGCAGATCTAGTATGTCAAACCATGTATGGCTATCCAGGGTTTGATGAGGTCAGTGTCGTGACCTTCATATTCATATATGGAGATCCAGGTGATGATAGTCAGCTCCACGTCTGGAGATCCATGTGTTGTACCAACTTGGTTCATTTGCAAGTCTGATTCGCGTCGCGGCAACCACACTGGTTATCACGAGACCGTCACGACGATGCCCATATATGGATCTTTTTGTTGCTTTTATTATTGACATTCCCATATATGGAGAAGGGCCCCATGGCGATGACTACATACAGTATATGCCCATATATATTGAGATCCCTGATGATGTCACGTGTTGTCAAGTGACGTCACGTGATGTCATGAGGCATGACCATATATGGAGGCGTGGGGTGACTAACGAACGGACGGGACGGACTGATGTGGAAGTGCATGTTTTCATAGTAAATGCGACGTACGGTCACAAATAAAAGACTATATGTACAGAGGGAAGAAATTGGGGTAAAGATACCTTTCTAAGGGAGAAATGGTCATTACCTCCCCCTTTGGCCTCCTGAAAGGTGGATTTTCAGGGCTGTTTCAAAAGAGGGCAGTGATCCACATTATACACACAGGTCTGTATATTAATATCCATAGTAACATCTTGCCTTGTCTTGAAATATGTCACTGTGCCGCTTAACCCATTTTGACCTGAGATCAGATTCTAAAAATGTCTTCTACCCACCCTGACAGTTTTCTGAAAAAGCTAGGTTTCCGTGTCAGTCGTTCTTCGATTTTTCAAAAATAGCAGACCTACAAGCTCGTAGCGCGCCACTCGGTGGCGCACTATGAGCTTGTAGATCTGCTATTTTTCAATAGCTAAAGCATATAACGTAACGCTAACACCAAAAGGGGTTCCCGCCCCAAAATGGAGGGCAGTGACCTCCACATTATACACACAGGTCTGTATATTAATATCCATAGTAACATCTTGCCTTGTCTTGAAATATGTCACTGTGCCGCTTAAAATGAACCTGCTCATACAACTAGAGCAGTGGTTTTCAGCCGGTGATCAGGGGACCACCAGTGGTCCTTGAGAGGGTTCCAGGTGGTCCCCAGCTGAACGAGAGTCCGTAACCGAGTCTGTAAATGGGACCCTAATTAGATATTTAACTCTTCAGGGTCCATTTGGTTTCATTTTACATTCTCAAGAGTTAAAAGTATTGTTAAGCATCTGTATTACTTAATTTACAAGAAGTCTACACACAATTTGAAGAATTGTTATTTTGATCAATGTTTGCCTGTTATCTCTCCTAATCAACATCAATACAGCATGGAATTGTGGACAAAATCTCATTCAATGATAACACAAATATTCTAAGTTTTGTGTCTGAGAGGCTAAATGTCATCAAATGGTGGTCCGTGGGTCAAATGCCGAATAAATAATGGACCTTGATATGAAAATAATATTTTTTTTTTTCGTATACCACTTACAGTATATCTGACACATTTTCTCGTCTGTCTGTCTGTCTGTCTGTCTGTCTGTCTGTCTGTCTGTCTGTCTGTCTGTCTGTCTGTCTGTCTGTCTGTCTGTCTGTCTGTCTGTCTGTCTGTCTGTCTGTCTGTCTGTCTGTCTCCATTTGTCTATCTCTCTCTCTCTATTTGTCTCTCTGTCTCTCTCTCTCTCTCTCTCTCTCTCTCTCTCTCTCTCTCTCTCTCTCTCTCTCTCTCTCTCTCTCTCTCTATTTGTCTCTCTCTCTCCTGGCACAGCAGAAGTAAGTCAGACTTAAAAGAAACAGTGCACATGTGTCACAGGGGCCGGCTGGGAATCAAAACAAGGCCACTGGGCCAACGCTGGCGGCATTCATTCCATTTAGAAATTAATGACTCGCTGGAAGGTAATCTGTTGGGACGCCGAGCTCAATTAAAAATGTTAATCTGAGTGAGAAGTGTGTATAGCGACAAACACAACCAAGTTAGAATGAAAACCAAATCTGATTTACTGGGATTCCTAAAATGGTCACTACATCCTCCGGCAAACCTCATAGATGTGACGTCTTGGATCAACATAGATATTTGGTCTCCCAAAGTGCGGGCAGACACCTTGTACTGCAGTTCTGGGACAAGGAAAGGGACCGTGAGCCAACCATACCAATTAAACCTCACCCTTATGGGTCTGTAACTCAGAGAGTGTACAAATGGAACCAAATGGATTAGTGTTAGTCTAGTTTTAGTTGACTCAATATCACAAGATTTTAGTCGACTAAATCTACAGTTGATTTAGTCGACTGTATTTTGTCGGGCCTTGATGCCGTCGTAATGACTGTTTTTACACTTGCTGCAAATAGCAGATCTACAAGCTCACAACGCGTCGCAGCTAAGTGTAAAATGACTTATACTTATAAAGACCATTCTTTGTATATCTAAATGACTGCAGGTGCGCTCCGCTACACTGGCTCTGCCACGTAACAGCATGTATAGTATACACTGACAGGATTGATATCGGCTGCCTCTAAACTAAAATAAAAACACCTTAAATATTTTATTTCTGTCATAAAAAGATAATCTTTCACTCAATAGGGACTGCTCCTGTCGCAAGTTGATGATGACATAATTATGTCCGTGTGTGGACCTCACATGGAATGTATGGAATGAACGTGCTAATAAAATAAAAACGTAATACTTCCTAAGGTTAATATGAGCATCAAAGCGTTTTTTAGGGTTGGTGTTTTTATTAATTTTATTTTAGTTGTAGAGGGCAATAATAATGTTTTAAGGCATATTTAAAACAGCCAGGGTTCCTTTTAAATCTTCAATTCATCGGTCTGCACGCCAATCTCCTCCCCAAAATAGGTACTTGAAAGTCTTCTACCAATGCCACAGACCCCCCAAATAATTATAGAAATTCAATTAATAGCTCATATTACTAGAACTCTTCCCCACGGTGGGGATAGTGTCAAGAATTTTATAGGAAGGCAGTGTTGGTCTCATTTCTAATCTTGCCATTATTCATAATTGAACTGGATAAACAGCTGGTTTATCGGTTCCAAGTTAGTTGTCATAGGTAGGACACTGATTTCGTAAATCCAGAAATACTGTCTGAATTTAAAATGTGTAGCACATTAAGAGTCCATTAGTATACATTTAGGCCAGCTAGGGTCTATGCGTCTGATAATATTATTGACTGCTAAATGTTTTATTTTTGTGGTCAAAATAGATATTTTACAACATTTCTCACCACAAGCCAGCATGGTGATGGCCCCTGCCCTGGACTAATCCCAAATAAATGCCTCTTTTGCATATGCCCAAACAATGTAGTATTATTATGATATCACAGTTTGTTTTGCAAGCTGCCCAAAGCATGTTGTTGTACAGTTGTTGTATGTGTAGTCATTATCATTAGCATGTTAATTCCACGTTTTAACAATGTTTGAGCTGTTCATTACTGTGTGCTCAGAACATGATGCTGGGTGTGTTTTTTTTCCCATTGTGTTCTTGGTGTAGGTGTAGGTGTGTGGGAGAGATTGACGCATTCTGGGCATGCATGTATGAATTCATTTTGTTACAATAATGTGCAACAGCACAACAGTGAGTGATACCCTCGAAGTCAGGAAGAAATCGGTCTCTGTGTGCTGCTTGAATGCAGGTAGTCATTGTATAATGAATATTAAATATTGAATGTAGGTACTAGATACATATAGACTGCAATTGAGACTACTGATGTCAATTGGACTTTGTTGTTTCTGTACGTACTGTGTGTGTGTGTGTGTGTGTGTGTGTGTGTGTGTGTGTGTGTGTGTGTGTGCGTGTGCGTGTGCGTGTGCGTGTGTGTGTGTGTGTGTGTCATGTGTGTACAGTGTGTGTGTCACATTGCGCGTGTGTGTGTGTGTGTGTGTGTGTGTGTGTGTGTGTGTGTGTGTGTGTGTGCGTGTGTGTGTGTGTGTGTGTGTGTGTGTGTGTGTGTGTGTATGTGTGTGTGTGCGTGCGCGCGTGCGTGCGTGCATTTTGTATTGTGGTGTCTGCTATAATTGGTGAGTGACATGCCTACTGTACCTTGAAAGCTCATGCCATGATTTTATAAGTGTAACTCCAATGCACTTATAATTATTTGTGCCCATGTATGCATCTCCTTTGTGAGTGCGTGCGTGCGTGCGTGCATGCGTGCGTGTGTGTTAGTGTGCTAGACTACCACAAGGCAGATACAGTATATACTATACTGTATACTGTATACTGTAAAATTCTAAAGAGCTGCTTGTTTGCTTGTAGCCTGACTCAACCGCTGAAGCCCTGAATTTCTAGCCACCGCCATTAAAAAACATGTTCTGGCGGAAGTGAAACGAAATGAAAATTGTGTCAGGCTAGCTTTGCTTGTACAAGCAAACCTAGGCTAGCCTGACACAATTTTCATTTCATTTTACAGTAGTGTACACTACTCCTACTGTATATGCCTGAAAGTGTTTGATGGCCTTTGCTGCAGACTCCCACACCTATCCCTGCAGGAAGTTAACATTTTTATGAAAATAAATAAAACAGTATGAGTTTTGGTGATATAGCTGAGAGCAGACTTGTAGAGATTTAGCTTTTGGTGACTAGTTTTTTAATTTTGGTGTGGTGTATAAGTAAGGTTTTCAAAAAGCTGTGCAAACGCGTTGGGCGCGCCCCCTCCTAGTGGTCTGTTTGCACAGACTCAAATATTAGATACATATAGGTATATGCAGTGATGTATAGGTTAGGTTTTCAATGTAATGAGTCCCGGTATGCACTATGCAGGGATGGATTTTGGGGTTTCATACCGACGTATCTAATAGTGGTTACTGGTTTCATTCGTCGACCCCTCTTGCGTATAAACAGTACAGTCAATTCAAGTTGGTATGGGGTACCCCCGTCGTCGGCCATATTATCCATCTCGCCCTCGCTATTTTCCACCGAAAGACGTGCTGTGATTGGCCAGTAGTCATTTGAGTGGCAGCAGCAGCGTGCCTTCAGCACTTCCGCTTGACCTCCACCTTACGCTGGAGACTCTTGTCTCCAACGAACTGCAGCGGCCAATGAGGCATCTATTTAAATAATATATATATCTACAGTATGAGTGGGTTCCATCCCAGTGCTGGTCTAAACCACTACATCTGCATTGGATTACCCAATGAACAACTGTGTCTATGCAAATGGATAATGTACAGTACATACGTATAGTCAATTGAGGGGGGAAAAAGCAATCTATTTTGACTGGAATATCAAAGTGGAATGAAAATTGCATCCACACTATGACAACTGTGTTGTGTATTTGCCAATACAATGGTATGGGGTTTTGAGGCACTATATCTTGAAGAATTTCAGAAATGCATCCAATTAAGCGATTGAGGAAAAACTGTAACAAAGGTTTAACACCTTTTCTTACCAATGAAGGTGTGCTTGTAGTTTAATTTTTCATGTCATATCTGACTTCTTTATGCAGGCTGAAAAGATGTGCAGTAAAATCCAGAGTGTTAACAACTTGAACCCTAGCGTCCATATGCTGGACAGGCCATCATAATTCATTTGGCAAAGAATAGCAGATCTACAAGCTCACAACCATGTTGCGTAGATTTGGTGTAGATGGGGGGAAAAAAGGAGGGGGCCAAGTATAGACCAGTTAGGGGTCTATAGAATCGACAAAGTACACAGGGTTTAAGTGGTTACATTGAAACTCAAGGATTTCACTGTGTGTTGATTCCTCCCTTCTTGGTTGAATGTTGTTTTTCGATGTCTGTGTGTAGGTGGAGAGATATCAGTGAGTGAGTGGGCAGATGTGAGTACAGAAGGCTGCTAGGTGCATGTGGATTTGTTGTCCTTTATCTCTGTTAAAACTAAGAGTCTGTTTAGCTAATTACATAAGTTTCTCACTCTCTTGCTCACCCACTCACTCCGGACCAGCAGTATGCTACAGAGCAGACATGATCAGTTTATCTTTCAGCTATTTTGTTTAGTGTACACAAATAATCATCTCCAAACCTGTGTGACTGTTAGTTTTGTTACTGGGTTGCCCTTTGTCTGCTATGTGTTCTTGTCTTGTCGCTGCTGTGTTTTACATCATTGTAAATGTAGATGCAGCTTTTTTAACATGAATGAGCTGCCGCCCTAATTGTTGCAGTTTTTCCTCAATCGCTTCACTTGGATGCTTTTCCTCATCCCCCCCAAACTCTTTTAAGTGCATTTTCATAACACTACTATACCATCCGTACAAAAGAAACTACAACAATTAAAATGCTAACCAAAATGTGCAAAAGGACACTACGGCCAAGACATGGGGCGCAGTTGAGTAGAGGGGTACAACTGTCCACCTTCACTTGTGGTAGTTAAAATGTGTATAACTAACCTGTAGTTTGTCTGGTGTTTCTGAGCACAAAAACTATTTACATTTATTATGCTATAGCTCCCAGCATGGCGTTATATGGCTGATGGCAATGGACACTTGTCCTATGCAATCATAGGTCTTTCAGAAATGTCATCTACCATGTTGAATGGATTATAATTGTGCGTGCATTTGAACTCACAATAATGCACTCTCTAAATAGTGCGAAAATATCTGAGGCTGGTCTAAATCGAAATAGTTTTTTTTTTTTAAAGTTTTTTTTAAACTGTGCATGCCTAAGATTGCATTGTGCCAGACCATACCTAATTTTAAGACCAACAACACCCATCAGCGCACAGAAGTACATTCCGTAACCTCTTGCATGGCCGTAACTGACCGACTTGCTCCTGTGGAGTGGAATTGACAGCATGCTTTCTCTGTTACTTTTGTGTACAATTGTGTGAAGGGAAGTTCCTTACACCAAGCAAGCACCCTTCATGATGGCCATGGCAGGGGTCATCACAGTCTTTTCTCTTCCTAAAGTGCCCTTTGATTGCTTTGAACTTTTCATTGGCTACAGACTGGCAGTGCGCTCACCCACCTTCCAAAACTGCTGTGCTAGTTGCTATTGTTGTTTTCTTGCCTACCACCGACTATTCTATGCCTATAGAAACACCACTGCACATCTATTCTCTAAAACTGTGCAGAGCTGGGGTGCCGGGACGGCCAGAAACGCCACTGACGGGGCACGGTGGCACAGTCGGTATAGTGCTGTCGCCTCACAGCTAGAAGGTCCTGGGTTCGATTCCCGCTGGGGACACTGGGCGCGTGTTCTCTCCTCCGCGTCATCAGTGCCCATACCCGAGGCGGGGTTGGCGAAAAGGCCTTTCTGTGTGGAGTTTGCATGTTCTCCTACCTTCACAAAAAACATGCAGTGATATCTGCCTCCCCCTGGCCAGCCAGGGCGCCTGATGGAGGGGAAAGGAACTGGTTGGAAAGGAACTGGTTGGAATAATGTGTTCCTTCCACACTCTACGTCCAACCAGGGAAGCTCCCCCCGTCAGGTGAAAAGAAGCGGCTTGGACACTCATGCATTGAAAGGAAGCACGAGGTCAGTCCGTTGCTCTCCCCAGGTTGGCGGAGGGAGTGTAGAGCCCAGGATTGCAGTAGATAATTGACACTGGGTGAAAACAAAAAAAGAGAAACGCCACTGACTGTGCCGCATGGTCCAAGTCTATTCCATTTTGGGGATTTCAATAATGGGGTCTTATTAGTGCAGTTAGTGCTTTCATGCCACATTACATGAACAGAATACCAAACATTAAAAAAAAAAAAGTTTCCTTTTTTCTCCCTTTAATCAAACATTTGCCACAGACATGGACAAAAAGATTCATTCAAGCATTTCAAGAAAAATTGTAATGGGACATAAATGAACAAGACATAACAGGATGGCTTCTATGAGGCCAGCATTGAGCTAGACTAGATTATCCCTGCCCACTCCTTTCAATGAAGGCCGCTCACCCAGCACACACTGCCCTTCTTACGGGTCTAGGCCAATGGGTTTGATGTAGCGATGCAGCCATATGGACATTCTTGGCCATGTTTAAAATAACAACGTAGTCGATAGCCGATGCTGATAGAGACATTTGTTTATTTGGTTTTTGGTGTTATTATTATTACCCGCTTTTTGTGCAGAAACAAAATAAATCATCATAGTAAGAAATTACTAGAAGAATCTACAACTTGGTAGGCTGCAGATGACATAAGATATGCAGTGATGTAAATAGGTTTTCAATGTAATGAGTCCCGGGATGCAGGGATGGTCTTTTAGATGAGTCCCAGGGACACTTCATGAGTCCCACTTCAACAACGTTTTCCAAGTTTTCCAGAACGGCCTGTTAGAGCGCCACCAGGAGGCCGACTTTTGAAAAACACATGTTTTCATATTACTCCAACAGATTCTGTCCAAAAATCCCACAAATCGTTACACACTATCTCTATAGAGCGCCGCAGTCCCTCCCCCTTTCAGAAAAACGAGTGGCCCAGGAAATGAAAACCCAATGCATTCTCCCATCGGCACTTCTTATTTAATTTATTTAAAGACACCGCGGACAAAGCCAACTCGGATCGTGACAAATCATGACAATGAACACAATGTTTTGGGCCGATCAAATCATTAGAAAGAAGAAAAGAAAGTCAGGAGACAACACTATTTGTTTTGTTTATCGTCTTATAAATTATTTGATCGGCCCAAAACATTGTGTTCATTGTCATGATTTGTCACGATCCGAGTTGGCTTTGTCCGCGGCGTAACCGTCTTTAAATAAATTAAATAAGAAGTGCTGATGGGAGAATGCATTGGGTTTCCATATCCTGGGCCACTCGTTTTTCTGAAAGGGGGAGGGACTGCGGTGCTCTATAGTCATGTGTTCAAGACGGATTTCATATTCCATCCCATTGGCTTTCAAAGTTTGCAGGATTGGCCCTGTTTTGAACAAAAAGCCTCATGAACGCAGCGTGTAAATTTACGTGAAATCTTTCACAGACTTTCCTACTAGGCTGAGGAATATATCCCATCCTTTTCACATTGGCCTGTTATAGCGCCACCCAACAGGTGGACTTTTGCAAAAACCCATTTCTGGAACAAAATGCCTCAAATCATCCAATTGCCATCCAAGGCGTAAGAAGAAATGGCACCCTTTTCCCATTGGCCTATTATAGTGCCACCAGGAGGCCACAACCTGACCTGCCCTGAGACCTGTGCCCCCGGGGGGCACTTTATCTCGTTTGTCATCGTTTACCTTAATTTGCAGATACCGACATTGACCGACAACGGCAAATATCGTCCGATACTGATATATCGGTTCATCCTTAGTTTGATGACATCATTGGCCCATAATTATGGGCACTGGTGTCCTTTATGCATCGTGAACTACCTCCATGTGCAAGTCGGTGTGTTGAACACTGTTGTGTTGGTCTTCATGGTGGCCACTGGTATGATGTCGGCCCATAGGAGTCACGCTGTAAAAAGAGAGGTTGACAGTCTCTCTCCCCACTGTACAGTGAAATGTTTGGATGGAAATGTGTGGGTGTGTGTATGCTTCTGTGTGTGTGTGTGTGTCTGTGTGTGTGTGTGTGTGCACGTGGTCTGCTATCCTTCAGGATTCTGGCCACTGCTGGTGCTCACATGAACATCCCAGTCGACCTGCGGACCCTGAGGGCAGTGAGGGTCCTCAGACCTCTTAAACTGGTCTCCGGAATCCCCAGTGAGTCATGCTGCTTTCCTCTATCTCATGTAACTATTGTCTATTACAGTGGTTCTTAAACCTTTTCAGAGAGACAAAGTTACAGACCCGTAAGGGTTCTTTTGGAACCCCGTGAGGGACCCTCGACCAGTGTTGTTTTTGTCGACTAAAGCTAAGACGAAGAATATTCACCGACTACCTTTTTTCACTGACGAAAACTAAATGGAAACGAAATGAAGACTAAGCTATGATGACTAAAACTAAGACTAAATATACTGACAATTTCGTCAACAGCTAAAAACTAGACTAAAGGGCTAGGAAGAGGACTAGTGGACAAGAGATCCAGTATAAGTCATTTTACACTTGGTCGCATGCTGAAAATAGCAGATCTACAAGTTCACAACACGTCGCCGCGTTGTGAGCTTGTATATCGGCTATTTTCAGCAAGCGTAAAATCAACTGTAGATTTAGTCGACTAAAATCTTATGACATTTAGTCGACTAAAACTAGACTAACACTAAAACATTCCAGGTGACTAAAATGTGACTAAAACTAAATGAAAACTATTCAAGAGACTATGACTAAAACTAAAATAGAAATTTGCTGCCAAAAACAACACTGCACCCACTTTGAGAGCCACTAATCTATTGTATACAGCAGGTCTATAATCATTTAGATAATTAATTCATCCAGTACAATCATTTAAGGCAAAAAAAGAAGAGAGAAAGACGCAACGCTTTATATCAGCCCAGGACAGTTCTTAGCTTGCGCTTCATAATTCTGACGCTCTTTGCTTTGTGTGTGTGTGTGTGTGTGTGTGTGTCTCTATACTCCAGGCTTGCAGATAGTGCTGAAGTCCATTATGAAGGCCATGATCCCACTGCTCCAGATTGGCCTGCTCCTGTTCTTCGCCATCCTCATGTTTGCCATCATCGGTCTGGAGTTCTACAGTGGAAAGCTTCATCACACCTGCCTGCCGTCAGATAGCATCCATGGTAACATCCTTATACACCGCCAACATTCATTGAAGATTTTTGAATTAACCCAGCAAGCCAAATGGCGTTATAATGAATGAATTGCATTTTTATAGCGCTTTTCCAAGTGCTCAAAGCACTTTACTATGGTTAATTTATTCATACATTGGGAGGTGAAGCGTCGAACATTTGACCCCAGCGTCCTCACTTCCCACATTCACACACCAATGGTGGCAAGCTAACACCGACCAACTCATTGGAGGCAATGTAGGGTTCAGTGTCTTGCCCAAGGACACTTCGACTTGAGGAGCCAGGATTCGAACCGCCGACCCAGGGATCATTGGACGACCTGCTCTACCTCCTGAGCCACAGCCGCCTCAGCGTTAGGTTATAGCCAAATCTTTGTGTATACTCACTGCTTTTAAAACAAATCTTGTTACCGGCCCCAATATAGGATCATCCTAATGATTTTGGATTGGTTCTGCAATGTAGTTTCTCTAATAGTGTCTCCACCCAGTTTTAGCAGCGAAAGCAAGGAGATTATCCTCAGTCTCTATTGACTGACTTGAGAGTCTTAAGAACATGCCATGTGTGAGTGAGTATGACTGAGACTTCTGTGTCACTTTGTGCATCATTCATTGTCTTGTCTAGGTCTTCTGTGTGCATTATCTTCCCTATCTGTAGTTCTCTTATTTTGTGTCCCTGTCCGCGGCAGCTGTAGGCTATATCTCGTTTGTAATCACCCCTCGTGTATGAGTGTTGTTCCCCAGTCAGTCCTTGTTGGGTCATTTTGTGTGTTACATGTTTCAGTTAGTTTGACCTATCTTCATATAATAGGTCCTCACTAATAATCATGAAAAAATGCCGCAATTTTTTCTACTCGGTCTGTGTCTCATACGAAAGCTGTGGGCAGTTCAGAAACCGTCTTCCAGTGACATCATCGATGGGGAATACAAGCTAATAGAAACTGCAGGCTTTCTAGTCCTGAAAAGTTGCAATGCGAAAATGGAAGCCATCGTTCTCACGATAATGAAAATATAAACATTTTTGTAAAGAAATCTTGTTTTAAAAAATATCTGCCTAATGATGATGTCACTGGAGGACGGTTTCTAAACTGCCCACAGCCCTCCTATGAGACACAGACTGAGTAGAAAAAAATCGTGCCATTTTATCATGATTATTAGTGAGGACCTATTATATGAAGATAGGTTGAAAAGTGGTGAAGTGGTCCTTTAAGGCCTTAACCTTGTTTGGTACACAACCATTCTGCAAACAGTTGAAGGTCACTAGCTGTTTTGGTTCCTTTCCTAAACTTGGTACCTATAGTCCTCAGTCATAAATTGTACCACACCGTCCGCAGCAACTGTGTTTGGTGGACGAATTTCAGCCACGTACTCCGGCAATACCAGCATTTTAGGCAGCTTTTCGGATACTGATATCAGTATCGGAACAACTCTACAGTATATAAAACCATCTACAGGAGTTATCTACGGTGCACCTTATTTGTGCATGTCTCTGATTTGAGTGGTTTAGAAACATTATAGCTCAATGTTGTGCTATCTTTGTTGTTTTCTGTTATTCATTTTCATGACTGGTGTACTGCATGTCAGGTTAACTCAATTCGCAGAGCGTTGTGGATGTCTTTGTCTCAGGAACTGAAGCATTCATTGATCAGGCTACATCTAGCAGCCTGCCAACAGGTATTATTAAAGTTGATGCTCCCCGCTGGCTACTTTAGCTACCTCTTAATTAGTCAACAACTGCTCTGTAATCACACACTGTAAGCCACACCACAGTATTTACTGGCTGCTATCGCCCACTATAATGACATAAAAAAAGGTGTTCTGTTTATACATGTTTAAAAGCAGTATAAAATACAACAGAACCAACACAAACAAATGCACATGGGGAAAAACAAAACAATCGTAATTCGTAAGACATTCGACCATTCTTCTCTTTAATTTGTTAATCAGACTAATGTCAGAGAGGTTGCTCTCGTTTCCGAGTCTCTCTTTGACATAGTGAATCAGAGTTTTTCCACATGTCATTCTCAGATTTATAGAATTATATAGCAGCAATTTCCGGGCTAGCGGTGTGGACTGTGACCTGCATCCTTCACTCTACCTGCCTCCACCAACCCAAATAGCATGCTTATATCCCCCGTTCTACCTGGCCTCAAATAGCTTGCTTACCATATATGCTTCACTTTACCTGGCTTCACTACCCCGAATAGCATGCTTATTATCCTCCACTCCACCTGACTTTCCCTCCTCAAATATTATTACTTTTACTGTACTTACCTACCTACCTAAATAGCACGGTTAGAGGGGTCAGGAGAAACTTATGAAAAGCGTTGGGAGGTGTCACTATGACGTTATAAAAATGAGTGAGACAGAGTTCCTTAACCCATTTAGGCCTGACGTTGAAATTTAAAAAAAACTGTCTTCTAAATTCTGACAGTTTTCTGAAATACCTCTTGTTTCTGTGTCGGTGGTGCTCAATATTTTTGACAGCTGCTGAAAGTTGGGGTACCATAGAACCATTACAACCATTATAACCATAATGTTCTACATTTCATTATGCTTTAAATAGCATGTGACGTGTCAAACTAGGGTGTTTACATGATTCTGAATTCATTCCAAGCATTCGTTTTGCACGAAAATCACTCCTTGGGCTAAAATGGCCATAGCCGTCATCACAAATGTGGGGATATTAGGGCACATTTGGGCAAGTTCTATGGCTGAATTTAGCCTAAACGAGTGTTTTTCGTGCAAAACAAATGCTTGGAACGGGTTCAGAATCATGAAAACCCACTAGTTTGACCCCTAGTTTGGCCTAGACCCCCTTGGTTGGTCATAGCCACTTGCCCAAATATGCCCAAATGTGTTGACCGCTATAGCCGTAGGGTGGTTGAATATAAACCAATGTGGGATATGTTAGTATAGACACCTTTACAAACACATTAGTGAAGAAAATTCTTGGTAAGAAATGTATTCCCAGATATAGATGGGAATACTGATAATATTCCCTGACTAGAGGGACCTCCCCCAAAAGCAAAGATTTGAGTTTAAAACGTTCACTCTGAACGTAGACCTACAAGTTATGAGCTTGTAGATCTGCTATTTTTCAATAGCTAATGCTTAAAACACCAAAAAGGGTTCCCGCCCAGAATGGGTTAATCTTTTGACTCCCACAGAGGGGTGAAGAGTATTTTAATATTTTATGTAATTGGGAGAGAAGTGCAATATATGCATCATTAATTTGACAATGGTACCATTTCAATTTAGTAGAATGTTGTAAAAATGAGACACGCTGTGCCTTCAGTATGAGGTTTATCTAAAGTAGCAAAGATGAGGTTTCTGCTCACACGACAGAAACGGTGTGGAAATGTGACTATACTTTGTCCTCTGTTGATTTGAAATTTGGGGTGTGCTACATTTTGTGGATTTTTTCTATTATATTCCTATTTTTGAGTGGTGCAACCACTCCTACAACCAGCAATGTCCGTGTTCAACTATGTAGGTGTTCAACTATGTATGTGTTCAACTATGTATGTGTTAATGAGCACGAGTATGACTATTGGTACCAGTAGGGGCGCTGTTGTGCCAGGAAGAGAGATAGTGCTGTACTGTTGCCTGCTAATGAGAAAGAGAGAGGAGGGGGAGAGAGAGGGGAGTTGCACCACTCTGTTCACACGGGTGTGATTTTTTTAACATCTGTATACTGGAATTTAGGTCTATAGCACTCCACTGAGAAAAAAAACATTGTTGCAAACCTCTTATTTATTGAAAATATTGTTGGATGAGCAACCTTGGAACAGCCGCCATAGCTGAATGGGTACAGAGAGGCCAATCTATGTGTCGAAAGTGTACCTGAACAAAACATTTAACCCCTACCTTCTCCCTGCATTTCACATCATGTGCAAAATGTGCAGGGACGACAACTGATTATTAGGGGTGTAAGTTATACCGCGTAACGATACATTTTAACAGCGATAAGATACGTATCACGATACATGGTTGACGATACGATACATGCACGATATTGGTTCATTATGGCGATACGATACGATTCAATGATTTGAAATCGCGAGACATGGCCAAAGCATTTTCGGGGGTCCCCAACCAAAAACGTTGAGAACCGCTGACACAGAATTATGTGACTCCATAGTCCATATTATTGGCACATTCGAGAAGATCTAGCAAGGAACAATGCTTCTAACCACAGGTCAAGAGCTGTACTTCCGATCACACATCATCGACATCATAATTATTTGAGCATGCTCATCTAACTAACTTGCAAGCAAAACAGTGCTTCTGGGAAATGCACTACACTAAAAGTCAGGATCAGACATGCATAATTCATAATGTAACAGTAAATAGTGTTTTTATGAATGGCCAAAGTTGTGAATAAATCAGTCATTCTTCTGATGACTGACTAACCACAGTAACCAGCAGGATCTTTCTGCCTTGTTCTGCCCTGGTTCCGCCTTATGGTTGTTTTATGTTGAATTTGCTAAAATATTTAAAAACATAAATTATGCCCAGTCACTATACTGCACCTGAGATGTTCCTTTTTTTTACTGGGACCAAGTTTAAAATAAGAATTGAATACACTGAATATCAATTTATAAATATGGCCAGCCGGGGCCTGATGGAGGGGAAAGGAACTGGTTGGAATAACGTGTTCCTTCCACACGCTACGTCCAACCAGGGAAACTCCCCCCTGTCAGGTGTAAAGGAGCAACTTGGACACTCAGGCATGAAGGAAGCATGAGTTCAAGTCCGTTGCTCTCCCCTTGTCCTCCATATATGGGGACTAGGTTGGTGGAGGGTGTGTAGAGCCCAGGATCACATTAGATGATTGACACAGGGGTGAAAAATGGGTTACAAAATCGTGGGATAAAAAATATATGAAAAAAAAGGAATATCAATATCAACGAAGCAACTGGAAAACCCCGTCATTTAAGTGGTATGTGTTTTAACAGGATTGAAAGTAGCTCTAGGAATAGCCACCGCATGATCACATCTTTACACAACTTTGCCACCGGAATCAGTTATCCATAAACATTTAGTTTTTGAGTGGTGCAACCACTCCAAGGAACAGCAATGTCCGTGTCAGCCTATGTGTCGTCCGCCTACGTGTTAATGAGCACGAGTATGACTATTAGTACCAGCAGGGCCGCTGTTGTACAGAAACAGAGAGAGAGAGATAGTGCTGTACTGTTGCCTGCTAATGAGAGAGAGAGATAGAGAGAGGAGGGGAGAGGGGAGTTGCACCACTCAGTTCACACGGGTGTGATTTTTTGCAACATTTCTAACAACCATCTATGTCGTCCTCTGTTCTCAAGTAGAAAATGAGACCGTAGACTCGTCGGAGGTGGAGTTTGCGTGCGGGGTGAGGAGGTGTCCGGAGAAGTACGACTGCAACGACACCTGGATCGGCCCCAACGACGGCATCACCCAGTTCGACAACATCCTGTTTGCCGTGCTCACGGTCTTCCAGTGCATAACCATGGAGGGATGGACGGCCGTTCTCTACAATGTGAGTTCATTCATGTGAGATTATACAGTACACATTTGGGCGACCTTCTAAATCCTAAACTGACATAGAAACCTCGTGTTTCTATGTCAGTCGTTCTCAAACATGTTCATGTTAAGGACCCCCAAGATTATATGTAATTGGCCACCGACCCCCATCTGAAAATATGTTGTTCCAGGGACCCCCCCCCCCCAGAAGCAAAGATATGAGTTAAAATCGTTCGCTCTGAAAGAATATCCAAAATGCCGCAGCTCGCTTGGTCTTCAACCAGCCACAATTCTCACATGTCTCCCCCCTGCTCCGCTCCCTCCACTGGCTCCCGGTCGCTGCCCGCACAGAATACAAAACTCTGATGCTGGCATTCAAAGCAACCAAAGGTATGGCTCCCCCATATCTTGCAAGTATGATCGAACCCTACAAACCCTCCCGCTCACTCAGATCAGCCAACGCAGGGAAGCTGGAAGTACCCTCACTAAAAACGCCGGGACAACGCTCCACACGTCCCAAACTCTTCTCCCTTCTGGCTCCAAAACTGTGGAATGCACTTCCCATTGCAGTCAGAACTGCAGCATCACTCCCAATCTTCCACCGTAGTTTGAAAACCCACCTTTTCAGACTCCATCATGGCCCATAGCACTTACCCCACCCCCTTAGATAGCAATTCTGTAGTAGACTTAGATAGCATTTGATACAGACTTATAGCATGTTATGTAAACAGCATAAGTGCATTGTATGTAGTCATAGCACGTCATAGTACATAATGTATAACATAGTAGTATAGATGTATAGCTTATATGTATAGTTTCATTATAGATATTCCACTGTTACTTTCTTAGCTTACGCATGTTTCATGATAAATGTTTTTATGTGATGTATTCCCCATGTTTTTTGTTCTTGCTTAATGTAAGTCGCTCTGGATTAAGAGCGTCTGCTAAATGCCTAAATTGTAAATTGTAAATTGTAATATATATTCAAAGATTTGCACTACATTTTCACGATTTTTCAAAAATACCAGACCTACAAGCTCGTAGCTTGTGACCTTGTAGATCTGCTATTTTTCAATACCTAAAGTATAACATAATGCCTAAAACACCAAGAGGGGTTCCCGTCCCAAAATGGGTTAACTAATAATAACCATTATTATAATAATCATAATAATATCCATGTTGTATTTGGATTGTTGTTGTTGTTGTACCCAAGCTGCTTTTGCTGAAGTCTGAATTGAATAGGCTTTATATATTCATGTCATTCTATTACTTTTTAGACCAATGATGCCTTGGGTCCCACGTGGAACTGGATCTATTTCATTCCTCTCATAATTATTGGCTCATTCTTTGTCTTGAACCTGGTGTTGGGAGTGCTCTCAGGGTGAGCATAATCACAGCATGGCAGACACAGTGTCGTCTGTTTCACACTGTGTGTGTGTGTGTGTGTGTGTGTGTGTGTGTGTGTGTGTGTGTGTGTGTGTGTGTGTGTGTGTGTGTGTGTGTGTGTGTGTGCGCGTGTGCATGTGCGTGTGAAATCTCTTGTTTGTGTATGTGTGGACGTTTATCTGTGCACGGGTGTGTATTTGTGAACATGTGTGTCTGGTGTGTCTGTGTTAATATCAGTGCAGCTTGAATGTCATATAACTACACATCATACGTGTATTTTGCACCGCTCTTGAGCAGAGAGAGGCTGTCATTTCACCCCGCTCTCATGCATCTCTGCAGGGAATTTGCCAAGGAAAGGGAGAGAGTGGAGAACCGACGCGCATTCATGAAGTTGAGACGCCAGCAGCAAGTGGAAAGAGAACTTAATGGCTACCGGGCCTGGATAGACAGAGCAGGTACTGGACAGCATAATAGATCATTACTGTACACATTGGCTAACTAGACTGGAACTCACCTATGCTTTCTATAATATGACATAGGCAGCTCCTTCCGGGAGAAACTAGACACAGCTGCAGGACATGAGACTAATTCATTAGAGGGAGAGAGAGAGAGAGAGGAGTGTGTGTGTGTGTGTGTGTGTGTGTGTGTGTGTGTGTGTGTGTGTGTGTGTGTGTGTGTGTGTGTGTGTGTGTGTGTGTGTGTGTGTGTGTGTGTGTGTGTGTGTGTGTGTGTGTGTGTGTGTGTGTGTGTGTGTGTGTGTGTGTGTGTGTGTCAATTTAACAAAGGTGCAGATGATCAGAAATCAGCAGAGAGAGCGCAACGTTTGCGCTACTGTATGCCGAATTGAAGTGGACTCGGCCTTTTTGTTCCTCACTCCCTGGAAATAAAAACGCCTGGGTTTCCGAGGCTATATTGGCTAACTGACCAGCACGGCAAAAAACGTTATCCTTCATGCGCTGTACCTGTACTGTATACTGTAGGTCAACGTCACCTATAGCAGGGTCAGTCATGAGCAGAAGGAGCGAGTGGCACTGTCGGTGGCCGCCGGTCCAGACGCAGCAACTGCTGATAACAGCTGTGGCGCTGCCGGGGGGGCTTTACCTGCCAGGGAAGGTGGGGGGGGTTATGATACTTCACCGCCGCTCCGTTCCGCGGCAGTGTCGGTCTGTTCGGCGGCCGACGCCACGACTGCCAAAACATGCGTTGCCGGTTAAAAATCCCCAGTGTCTTCCCTGTGAGGTTATAGGGTTAGGGTTTGGGGTATAGGGTGTTTCAGTCACTGGTTAAATCTCACCCGTAGCTCCTGACATGCATTGCTGGTTAGAAATCAGCCGTGGCGTCCCCGTGAGGTTAGGGTTAGGGGTTTGGGCAGGCGGCAATTGGCATCAGCCGCTGCAGGAAAATGCCCTCGCTCTCCCTCGATATGAGTGGGCCTGGAAGGGCCTGGCCCCACACGGATCGACAGCTCGCCTCCACAGTATGAGATTGATGAAAATGCTCCTCGCAGTCCTGGATTCCGCCAGGCGTGGTTATAGATTCTGCATTCTGGCGTTTATGAAAATGATCGTCCGCCACTGTAACCAAGATGGGATGTAGAAGAACGCACGCCTGTGTTGGTGAGGATCTGAACCCGTGGCTGTGTGAGGACCATTAACTACACATTTTACAAACTAATAAATGTTGGCTACCACCAACATTTATTTAGATAGTATTTAGATAGAGATTAGTGTTTTTCTATATAGTAAGTCAGTATAAATTAAAGATGTAACTAACGATGTTGTTATCACGATACTGCCATAAAGAAAATGCTGGTGGCATTACCGTGGGCACACTATGGTACACTATACCGCATGTACCTTTTTGTTTGAACAGCAGTGGATGGAGTGTCTTCGTGGTGATGGTGTGTGTGTGTGGGGGTGTTTGCGCAGATTCACTGATCCTTGGATTAGAACATCTCTCCTGAGGAGAAGAATGAAAGAAAGAAAAAACCTACAACAACAACAACACAAAAAAGAGAGATCCAATCCAAATATGCTTAAAAAGAATGATGCAGGAACCAAGAGGTTGCTGATTTCTTCTCTCTCTAGCTGCTTCACAAATGAGACTGTATAGTGTTGTAGATGTATATGTTATAGAATAGCTTTGTCGAGTTGCACACTGCAGTTGCAATGTATAGTGTTTGTCTCCCACGCAGGTATAAGGGCGAGAAAAGGTGAGACTGACTCACTGTGCGTGCGCGTGTGCGTGTGTGTGTGTGTGCGTGTGAATGTGTATGTGTGTGCCAGTGGAAGCCAGTGAAGAGAGAGTAGGAGTGAGTGGCACTGTACATGCATTGTACTGTATGTTATGTGGTATAGCCTTCAGCAGTGTTTGATTGACAGGCTGACTCCACCTTGATTGAGAGGTTCTTTGTCCAATATATGCACATGAACTGATTTAACCGAAATTTTCTTTGTGTGTTTTACAGAGGAAGTGATGCTTGCCGAGGAGAATAAGAATTCTGGTAGATCGGCTTTAGATGGTAAAACACACACGCGCACGCACGCACGCACGCACGCACGCACGCACGCACGCACGCACGCAAAGACCAATGCCTATACATATGTTTTTTTTCTATTTTTGGCATACTGGTTACCAAGGAGAACCCCATTCAGTGCAGGGAACCGAAGTGTATACTGTTCAGCTTTGTCTTATAGGAACGTAGCTACAACTAAACTGCATGGAGTTACTGTAATTAGCTTTGATAACTGTGGGCATAATTGTTGTCGTGGTAACAGAACAGTGAAACTGTTCCACAGAGCCAGTGGTTCTCAACCTGTGGGTCTTTGCTGATGTAAAGTTTGTACTTCTATTCTGTGAAGATGTTCAAATAAACTAAACTGAATTTATTATGAGTTTATTACCTATAAACAAAATAAAAATCACACTTGTGTGAAGTGAGGGGCGCTCTTATCATCATTCATCATCATACATCACCTTCCGTGCTCAGCCAATCAAATCATCGGCTATGTTTGGTACCCACAAACACGCAAAAGTGGCCAATCAAATCATCACAAATGTGGTACACACACACAAAGCTGGGCAAATAGGAGGCCCTCAAAAATGTACTGCATCAAAAGTAAACGACAAACTATACTATAGAGAACCGAAGTCCTGACATCACTGTCAGTAGAGGGCGTCAGTCCACAGGTTCGTGTACTTTTTATATGCATCGTAATCTCCATAGGGGGGCTTTTAGATCGCCTCATATAAGAACTGTGTTTGAAAAATAAACCGCTCACCCCAGCCTTTTCACTCATATGGATATGAAGCATCGACTGACAAATATGATTATTTTTGGGGGGTCCACAGTTCAAATATGATTATTTTGGGGTGTCACGGCTTAAAAATAAATTAAACAAATACGATGAAGTTTGAGAACCACTGGCCTAAGCTAGATGTTTAATTTCCAGGCTTCATAATTCAGTGTGAAGGCTGTGTTTATTATTATTATGTTCCTCAGTTCTGTCCTAATTGTGCGTAAACCGTTCAGTGCTGAAGCGAGCCACCAGCAAGAAGACGGGTGCACGTCGAGGGGCTCCTGGGGAAGGTCAGGACACTGCAGGTCAGTAAGGATAGGAAGTAGGAACCTCACTGTAAGCTGTTGTTCTATTGAGAGGACTACATGAGACTTCTCCAATGCGTTCTGTGTCAAAAACTCAAAATCCTTAGCAGCCTATACGTAAAACAGCACATTTTTCATGCATTTTACATGAATTGGAAACGTTCAAGACACACTGCATTAGGGAAGTGTTATGTCAGAGCGATAAAAATAACAAAAACATTCTTCATTCTTCTTCATTGTATTTAACATTGTGTCCACTGTTCATGTTCAGTAGAGTATGTAACAAAAAACGACCTGGAAACTCCTATTCGACCGACTCTTGGAAGTGTTCTCGTTTCGTCGTGTTGGCTTAGTAACTCAGCCTCAACACACTCTCTCTTTGTCTCAGGCATGTCTCGTTCCAGGGTGAACTTCCGCAGTGGCCGGCGAGGCCCCGCTGCTTACATGCGGCGCAAGGAGCGCATGCTCCGCATCTCCATTCGCCGCATGGTGAAGACGAACACCTTCTACTGGACCGTGCTCAGTCTGGTGGGGCTCAACACCGTCTGCGTGGCCATCGTCCACCACAACCAGCCCGACTGGCTCTCCATCTTCCTTTGTGGGTTTTTCTTATTTATTTTTTTATGCTACTGTATATGTTAACGTGTATTCCACCTGCTTGCTTTAAAGGACCACTTCACCACTTTTCAACCTATCTTCAAATAATAAGTCCTCACTAATAATCATGAAAAAATGGCGCAATTTTTTTTCTACTCTGTCTGTGTCTCATTAGGAGGGCTGTGGGGCAGTTCAGAAACCGTCTTCCAGTGACATCATTGATGGGGAATACAAAAATCATGTTTAAAAAACAATCTGGCTAATGATGATGTCACTGGAAGACGGTTTCTAAAAATCGTGCCAGTTTTATCATGATTATTAGTTAGGACCTATTATATGAAGATAGGTTGAAAAGTGGTGAAGTGGTCCTTTTCCATGTTAGCTCCTGCTAATGGTTATGCTTTGACTCCATTGACTCCTATGCATATTACAACAATTGTTTTCGGGGGGCGTCGGTAAGTGTAATTGCCTTTGATACTCTTTGTGTTCTCTTCCAGACTATGCAGAGTTTGTTTTCCTGGGGCTGTTTATGGGTGAGATGTTCTTGAAGATGTATGGTCTAGGCTTCCGACTCTACTACCACTCATCCTTCAACTGCTTTGACTGTGGGGTAGGTTTGTTCATCTCACAGTGAGAATCTGCCATAGCTTTGTGCACATGGATATCAGAGTAGCACTGCTTGAAACCCCAGAAGCCTCATGGGCTGGATTCCTCTGTGGATGGGCAGTAGATGTTTGAGTTCTCCTACAGGAGACCCTAACCTCGATCCACGTGGTTACATGCACTATCTATGACCCAGAGGAATAATGTCCAATATCATGCAAACCAGAGGGGGGATTTCTGGTACATGGTGGGTAGTTAGTTCGTTAGTTTCATTCATTGCCCACGTGTGGAAATTTGTCTTTGTCATTTGTCAAACAGCGACAACAACAGCAACAACACTTACACAATTATTTTCATGGCAAAAATGCAGGACAACAGTGGCAAATACATTAAAAAACGAATCTAGCGAGGCATTAGAGATGAAGGATTTTTTAAAGATGTTACGGTTATCTTTTGGTACTTTGTACCGTCTACCAGAGGGAAGTAGTTCGAACTCCTTGCAGAGTGGACATCTTTTTTTCCGAAGTACTTCTTTGTAGATACAACTTAATTGTCTCTGTCTCTTCGTAAATGGGAAAAGATGCACCTGCCAGGTTTTCTACACAAAGCAGCCATTCTTGTGTGTGCATGATGAACACTGCGATTTGCAGCTTCAGAGCCCATTTCAAGGTGGCATGGCGCCATCTTGCTTAGTGCTAGAAGCTAGATATAATAGCATGTAGCCAAAAGACCTCCGAGGAGATCCACAAACGACGGAGGTATGATTGCAATTTGCTTCTAACGCTTCTTGGTTGCTTCTTGGTTAGAATTGGAGTCATTGATCTTAAGAGTTATTCACGTTTTAAGAGTTTTGATCCCACCCATTAAAAGGGAGGAGGAACACTTTGGATGACGTCCCAACCAGAAATTACATTGAATGTTGCTCAATAGACGCTCCCAGGCTGTAGACGTATAGGTGCGCTCTGTTATGAAACGGGTAATGTTCCGTCTTTTGATTAATCTCCGTCCTGGGCGTCAGGAATCTGGAGGCTCGTTTCAAGACCAAATATGAGGCCTCCATATCAGTGTTGCTTTTGGCAGCAAAATTTGATTTTAGATGAAATTGACAATATATTTAGTCTTAGTTTTAGTCATCATAGCTTAGTTTTAATTTAGTTTCCATTTGGTTTTCGTCAGTGAAAAAAGGTAGTCGACGAGCATTTTTTCGTCTTAGTTTTAGTCGACGAAAACCACACTGCTACATATACCTATGACATAATTATTCTGTTGATACAGGTGTATTGATACAATAGTGTTGACGGTTCAATATCGCGCGCAGCCATTACTCTCGACAATTACGCAGCAAGCAACAACACCACCTCTCCTCATCCTGTCGTCCCTTCACGATGAGTGTCTCCCCTTTACCTCCCGATGCCGCACGTTTTACCCATGGTTATTAACAGGAAATAAGTGTAACTTAACATTGTGGGAGAGAGTAAGGCAGCGAGTGAGCGAGAGAGAGAGAGGCCAAGGGTGGTGGGTGGGGGTTGACTGACACCTGACGGTCAGTCGGCGCTCGAAGGCCCCCCGTGAGGGCGGAGGTCCGTTTCAATTGAAACTGGTGAAACATAGCAAAGGCCTCCTATGCTGTGCGTTGGGCGTAATTATTATAATAGGACGGAGACCTCCGTTTTGGCCGGCCAGAGTGTTTTAACAGGGGTTTTATACTGTGCTTGTTGTGTGGGTTGACTACTCTGTGCAGGTGATCTTCGGCAGCATCTTCGAAGTGGTTTGGGGCTTTTTCCGACCTGGCATGTCCTTTGGCATCAGTGTTCTGAGGGCACTGAGACTCCTTAGGATCTTTAAGATCACCAAGTAAGTATCTGCATTCGAACACTACTTGTAACCCAATGCAAGTAGGGGATGATGCAAATGCACGTCCTATCAGGCTACATAATACGTGCTGTATCTCAGTTTAGACTATTAGTCATTAGTCCTACAACCTATCTCGAACCCTCACCCTAACCCTAACCTCCCCCAGGGCAGCACACCTAAACCTAACCTTAACCTAAACCTCTCCCAACCCTTAACGCACCCCGCACCAACCTTAATCCGGTCGTCTTAACGCACCCCTCACCAACCTTATGTCTAACCAAAGGGTATTACACGTACCCATTACCCATAGTACAGATACTGGGATTCATAGATAGCTCTGGATATCCACTGTCCCAAGTGACACCCACTGCGCCTCGCGTAAAGTAGCTGCCCAGTAGCACATGTTTGGGGGATGGAAGCCGGGTGGTGAAGGTGGTATTTGTCACTAGCCTGGCTAATAAGCCAGACCGAATCAAGGTCAAGTTTATTCATATGTTTCATATTCATATGTTTATTCATATTCCCAATATGTCCCAAGCTGGGCACTTTTTTAGCCGTTGGCAAAAAAAAATGTGCCTGCCGGCGATATTAGTCTGGCTTATTAGCCAGGCTAATTTGTCACTGCACATACAGTACTCCTACCAGCTGGGGTTGTTGTCAGCACGTGGCACGAGGAAAACACATTTTCTGCTTGTTCTAGGGCTATAAACTACCTTTGCGTTCATCAGTGTTGTTTTTGGCAGCACATTTTGATTATTTCGTTTTTGTCATAATCTTTTGAATAGTTTTAATTTAGTTTTAGTCACATTTTAGTCACCTGGAATGTGTTAGTGTCTAGTTTTAGTCGACTAAATGTCATAAGATTTTAGTCGACTGTAGATTTACATCTACAGTTGATTTAGTCGACTACAATGTATTTTGGCGGGCCTTGATGCCATTGTAATGGCTGATTTTAAACTTGCTAAAAAAATAGCCGTTTACAAGCTCACAACGTTGTGAGCTTGTAGATCTGCTATTTTCAGCATGCAACCAAGTGTAAAATGACATATACTGGATCTCTTGTCCACTAGTCCCTTCCTAACATTTTAGTCTAGTTTTTATTTGTTGACAATCAAGTCATCATGGCTTAGTTTTCATTTAGTTTCCATTCAGTTCTCGTCAGTGGAAAAAAAGGTAGTCGACGAACATTTCATTTTTAGTCTTATAGTTTTTAGTCGACGAAATCAACAAAGTCAACACTGGCGTTCGTGTGTTTTATTTGTTTAGATAAAAGTATGTGACTAAGGCGGCATTTCTCTCTGCCAGGTACTGGGCGTCTCTCAGGAACCTGGTGGTGTCCCTCATGAGCTCCATGAAGTCTATAATTAGCCTGCTTTTCCTTCTCTTCCTCTTCGTTGTGGTCTTTGCCCTGCTGGGCATGCAGCTTTTTGGAGGCAGGTGAGTAATAATGTCTTCAGGTGTGATTTGGCACAAGTGATTTCAGTACTCTATAGGGCTGGCCCTTAACCCATTCTGAACGGGAACCCATTTTGGTGTTAGCATCATGTTATGCTTTAGCTATTGAAAAATAGCAGATCTACAAGCTCATAGCGCGCCACCGAGTGGCGCGCTACGAGCTTGTAGGTCTGCTATTTTTTGAAAAATCGAAGAACGACTGACATTTTTAGAATCTGATCTCGGGTCAGAAATGGGTTAATCAGACCAGTGTGTGTCCAGTGGAAACCTCGTATGAATCTGATCTCAGGTCAGAATGGGTTAACCCATGCGTCCCTATTCTGGGCATGTCATAAATCGTACATTCGCCAATCATTAGGCGAAAATATGTAAACATTTAGCAGAAATAGCTGATCTACAAGCTAAAAACTGAGCTTGTGCATTGGCTGTTTTCAGTGAAGACATTTGGTGTAATCGGGGGGGGGAAAGGGAGGGGCCCCTGGGGGTATATATATATATACACAGCAAGGTTAAAGTGGTTAATGTTGGGTTTATATCAGAGGTAGTTCTCAGCTTTTCCACTTGCCTTTATGTTTGCCTTGTTCATTGATTTGCCATGCTGATTTGCCACGTGTATTTCATACTGCATGACTGAACGCATGCCGGCGGTTTCTTCAGCGGTAATCATACGCTGAAAAAAACCCAAACAATATTCCTTTTCAATTGCGCGTGTCTTTGATGGAGGGGAAAGGAAATGAGTATAGTCTGGATGAAAATAGCTGTCCTCCTCCTCCTCTATTACCTCCCCTCTCTTCTCCTTCTCCTTTTCCCCCTGCATTCATTCTCTTTGCTTTCCCTCTAGGTTCATCTTTGAAGATTACACTCCCACCAACTTTGACACGTTTCCAGCTGCTATAATGACCGTGTTTCAAGTAAGCCTACCACAGACCTCTCTCTCACTCTCTCTACATTCTCTCCATGACACATTGCACCCTGGGATATTTCTCACCCCCAGGGCCAAGATTAAAACAACGCTGCTCGCTCGCTCGCTCGCTATCCAGCCGCTGCCTCTGCAGCGGCCGTCCCACGCATTCCGTGCGCGCATACATACATGCACACATGGGTTTCAACGCAGTCAAGTACAACATGAAAGCAATGTGCGATCCATGGTATCTCATTGGAAGCTGTAACAAAACCATCGGTGTCAGATCTGCTGATAAATGGTGCATTTATGTAGCGCCTTTATCCAAGGCGCTTTTACATAGATTGTGCATTATACATCCACCCATTCACACACACATTCATAAACCATGCAAGGCACCAACCGGCTCATCGCAATTAGGCGTTCAGTGTCTTGCTCAAGGACACTTCAACACTAACTCTGGGGGAGCCCGGTTTTCGAGCTGGCAACCTTGCGGTTACCATCCGGCCACTCTACCCCTGAGCCACCGCAGCTGACAATTCTGCTCTATGGAATAACATTTTGAAGGCTGTACTGATTACTGTGCATTGCCTTTTGTTGTTGTTGCAGTATATGCATTATGTTTTCCCCCGCTTGGTTTTTGTTGGACTTAAAAATATGTACAGCATAAAATCTTTCCAGGCCATTCACAGATGTCAAATGAAAACACAGGAGGCCGTAATTAGTAACAATGTCTTACGGGTCTGCCGTTGTGTTTTAAGTAACAATGTCTTACGGGTCTGCCGTTGAATGAAACACAGGAGGCCGTAATTAGTAACAATGTCTTACGGGTCTGCCGTCGTGTTTTTGCAGATTCTGACGGGCGAGGACTGGAATGAGGTGATGTACGACGGCATCCGCTCCCAGGGTGGCGTGCAGTATGGCATGTGGTCTTCCATCTACTTCATAGTGCTCACCCTGTTTGGAAACTGTATCCTTAACATGACCCCGGCCGGCCCGTCACACCCTGAGAATCATGAGTTGTCTGAGCCCCTCTCAGAGTGCACTTGATGTAGTAGGTGCATGTTCACACACACACACACACACACACCGTGCTTTTTTGAGTGCTGCAACCACTCCAAGGAACAGCAATGTCTATGTGACTATGTGACTATGTTACTATGTTACTATGTTACTATGTTTAGAGTACCAGTAGGGGCAAAAGTGGCACTGTTGTGCCAGAAACAGAGAGAGAGAGATAGTGTTGCACTAATGAGAGAGAGAGAGAGAGAGAGAGGGGGGGGGGGGGGGGAAGGGGGAGAGGGGAGTTGCAGCTCCTCCAAAGGTTCAGATGAGTTTAACCTTCTTTGAACCATCTGCAGACCCCATCTTGCCATCAGAGTTTGTAAGCAGTGGTACGCAGGGCAGTTGAGTGATCTCTCACGAGCACTTCCAAACTGCAACACTTAGAAAAAGAATCACCTGCAAGTCTACGGTGGATTTTTATGAAACAAACACTTTGAGGATAAAAAGATAATTATTCAAGCTTTTCGTATACAGCTGCAATGCTGGTGAGTTTGCCGTTGTTTAATACAATCAGATAGGACTTTTCTGTCAGGATGAATGGGCTGCCAATGGGAAGTTGCACCTTGTTAGCACCTTGCCATTAACTTATATGGTAAGATGGCCGCGGTCTGCATATGGTCCATAGGCTGTCGCGTTGTCACATCAACTCAGAAAAAAGGGCTGTTAACTCCGAAAGGGCCCTGTCTTAATAAAAATGTAATAAAAAAATGATAAAGGAATGCGAATGTTGTTTTGTTATGCCCTTTGACTACTCTTTGAACAGACACGTTGCTCAATGTGTTCTTGGCCATCGCCGTGGATAATTTAGCCAACGCACAGGAACTGACCAAGGTGTTTGCATTTCAGTTGATTACCGTTTGAACTGATTTCATTTTGTATTTTGTGGAGTGAGATGTCCATTTCACCCCATCTGATGCTAATCATTGGGTATATATTGACTTCATATTAGTCTTTTTTGTCTTTGTCAGGATGAAGAGGAGGAAGAAGCGTTCTTCAACCAGAGGTATGCCAGAGGCAGAGACGGCTTGATGTCTGAGTAAGTCATTCCGATCCGTTTAAACCAGTCAGAATGGCCGTGCCTGGAATGGGTTACCCAGAGCGTTCAGAGTCCTTAAGTAGTTCTTAAGAGTTGTTTCCAGCATGTTAATTTGGGTAACTAACTACCCAAATTAACTCTCTCATTTACCAAATTCCATCACATCATTTGTATAAAAAAAAGGGGGGAAAAAAAGAAAAAGGAAGGACTGACTGACATTAGAGCAGCACTATTTCATTATGCTTTTTGGTTGTGCGAGCGAGTCGTGAGAAACCAACCTGGGAAGTACTTAAGTTTTGAATGCTGTGGGAAAAAAACCACACCTGTCCGTCCTATCGTGCTACGTGCAATGTTGGCGAGGAGGAGCTCAGCAGAAATTTTAGATTTAACATTTACACAATATAAGCAGGAACCTTTTAGTGTTATATGGACTCTCTCTCTCTCTCTCTCTCTCTCTCTCTCTCTCTCTCTCTCTCTCTGAGAACCAGGTGTAGGCAATTAGCAGAGACTGCTGGATGTGTTCCTCTAGTGCCTTTGGTTGCATGCGGTGAATGCAGAGCTAGAAAGGCATGTTACAGGTGTTATTATGGACTGGTTGAATGCATCGTATACAGTATGCCTGATTTTAAAAGCATGGTCCTCTGCACTAGATTGCCGTTGTACTGTAGCATTAGTGCAGTTGTATTGTAACTGTATTGGCAATAGGAACTCTATGTTGATAGCGTAATGTGCTGTAATTGTTCTACAAGGAATAAAGACCCCTCTCTTGACAACGATCTGCATGCTGTGCTGCTTATACCAGGCCTAATGATGATTGTTGTTTTTGCTTTTTTTTTTTTGTTGAGAGAGGTTGGGAAGTTAGAGTACAGTATGCCATTCTCTACTGGGCAGATCGAGGCATACCTAATGTACTGTCTAGATCCTGGGCTTATATGATTTCATAATTATACATATTAGGTGCATATAGGATGGTCTTACAAGGCGTTGTTCTGGGGGTTGGGAATATTACTGGAGGATGACTGACCCATGGTGGAATTGGAAGAACACACGTTTTGATCCCCGCCAATTTGACCTAGTGTCCTTGAATGAGCCTCCAAAAAGCCCTACCAGCTCCTGGGCTTGAGGCACATGGCTGAACCCCGGATCGAACACTCTTTTGGGGGAGAAGGCAGGGACGGATTATCCCCCACGAGGGCCCCTGGGCCAGTACGTTTTTTTGGGGTCCCCCATAGCGTGCGTTCGCGCGACATTTTCATTTTTATCATCTTTTTTGACCGACATTTAACGGCCAATGACCCTTTTCAGAGTACTGTGCGGTCCATTACCCTGACTCTTACTTGTGACACCAAGTGTACCATTTGTACGTTACACATATTTGAATGTTGGTCCTATATATGTGTCACAGCTATACCGAGATTTATTTTGACAGTGTATTTCAGTGTAATGCTGCCTCCATCACGTTTGTCTTCTCAATGCCTGTTGTGTGGCACTGACCAAAATGTTGTGTATTTTCGAAGGGACAGTTTTCAAGTCCGTTCAAATGATTCTTTGTTAATTGATAAGTAACAATATTGATTGCTACAACCATTATTCAATTTATTAACCCATTCATGACGGGAACCCCTTTTGGTGTTTTAAGCATTATGTTATGCTTTAGCTATTGAAAAATAGCAGATCTACAAGCTCATAGCGTGGCACCGAGTGCCGCGCTACGAGCTTGTAGATCTGCTATTTTTGAAAAATCGTGAAAATGTGGCGCACATCTTTGAATATATATACTGTATTATTTCAGAGCGATCGTTTTGAACTCTTTTACATTATATATTTGGGGGTCCTTCACATGAAATGTTTGAGAACGACAGAAAACTTTTTAGAAGACATTTGTAGAATCGTCCTTAGGTCTAAATGGGTTAATACTAATTAATCAATACAAAATATAATATTCTATATAAATATTCATGGTCTCTGGGCTTATGGCCCTATAATATAAGCCTGAGATGGCCCGTTAGTTTTGGAACGTGCCACAACAGTTGTTCTTGTTCTGTGTATGTTGGAAAACACTAATGTCTTGTTTTCAAATGATCACTCATTGATTTCATGGACACCAAAAGAGTCTGACAACCAGTAAGTAAAGTTGCATCTGCTTTGTCACAAAACATTTCTCCCTTGAGTTCCCCTACTCGATTAGAGAAGTTGTTTTGCTCACTTTTTTAATCCCCGCAACCTTTTGTTCTTGTGGCCTTGATTTTTGTTTTGGATTATTTGTCCTGTCCTCAGGTATTTTCTTTTTTATGATTATTGTTTTTAAATTATTCTTGTATTATGTATAGCTCAAATGATTCAGCCTTTCCTTTTACCCAAAAATATTTCTTTGTAATAATAAATGCAATGAAAAATTGCTCTTATTTGTTTTTTTTTCAGTTTTTTATTTTATTTTTTATATATCTTTTCTCCTGGGAGGTAGTGCTTTGGTTTTGTTTCTCATCATTAATATATTAGACGTGGGTTCACTGCTGCCCCCTGGTGACGCCATGTTGTACTGTGCCCCTCCAGGGGAAGGAGAAGACCTTACCTCTATAGGAAACGAGCCATCCACCGAGGCAGACCCAACTTCCCGGGCGAGGGCGGCGGGGAGGAGGAGGAGGACTCGAGCGGGACCACCGCGGACAAGCAGCCCCTCGCCGCCGCCCCCAACACCTTCGTCAACCGCCGCGACAGGAGGAGAAAGGTCAAGATGACCGTGTGGGAGCAGAGGGCCAACCAGCTGCGCAAGCGACGCCTCATGGACAGCCAGGAGGTGCTGTTTGGCGGTCCCACGGAGGACGGCGCCGGAGGCGAGACCCCCGGCGGCGGCAACGACGTCCTCCCCGCCCTCTCCTCGGACGTCAGCCCCGCTCACCTGCCCGAGTCGCCCTCGTCCGTGGGCGTGCCCCTCATGCCGGAGCCCCCGATGTCCGTCGCCATCCCCATGCCCGAGCCCCCGGAGGCGGAGCGCCGCCACCCCGTGCCCAATATGCAGACCCTGACGGAAGAGAGAGCGGTGAGCCACCACCGGCCGGCCGGCGGGGGCAGGCACAGAGTGGCCCGCAAGTGTCGGCCCGCCCCGGGGCCGGACGACCCGTCGCGCCATCGGAGGCACCGTCACCGCGACGCCCGCGCCGCCGAGGCCAAGGTGGCGGCGGCGCAAGACGAGGCGGAGGAAAGAGACGAGCGTGAGAACAAGGGAGAGGCGGTGGACGGAGGGTCGGCGGCGGCGCGAGAGGACGGGGAAACCGGCATAGTGAACCCGTACGCCGAGGTTGGAGATGAACTCGGGAGGTAAATACTTTGGCAGGGTTCTTTTTGGTGGCAGCACATTTTCTATTTTAGTTTTAGTCATATAGTCTTTGGAATGAAACTTCATTTAGCTTTAGGCATGTTTTAGTCACCTGGAATGTTTTAGTCGACTAAATGTGCAGTTCATTTAGTCGACTAAAATGCATTTTGGTGGGCCTCGATGCCGTCGTAATGGCTGATTTTACACGATCTACAAGATCTTGTATAGATCTGCTATTTTCAGCATGCAAAATTACTTATACTGGATCTCTTGTCCACTAGTCCCTTCCTAACATTTTAGTCTAGTTTTTATTTGTTGACGAAACAAATATATATATAAAGTATATTTAGTCTTAGTTATCATAGCTGAGTTTTGCTTTAGTTTCCATTTAGACTTCGTCAGTGGGAAAAAAAGGTAGTCGACGAACATTTCAACACTGCACTGGAGTCATACAGTATATTAAAAAAAAGAATGTCTTCCCCCATTCCAGAGTGTGTGGCGTGCCAGGCGCGGGCATCCCCGAGCCTCCCCAGTGTGAACCCGAGCCCTCTCTCCTGGGCGGTTCCTGCTGGGCAGAGCAGAGCGAGGCGGCGGCGGCCGGCGGCCACTA
This sequence comes from Protomyctophum bolini, assembly GCF_963924005.1. Lineage (NCBI taxonomy): Eukaryota > Metazoa > Chordata > Actinopteri > Myctophiformes > Myctophidae > Protomyctophum > Protomyctophum bolini. The sequence goes on from NC_137873.1 coordinate 36,950,086, forward strand.
TGAACTCCTCTGCCGCCCAGAGCCTCCCGCGGTGATGGAGCAACAGGCCACGGAGGCCACAGACCCTCCCGCGGTGGTAGAGCAACAGGCCACGGACGCCACGGAGCCGTCGGCCGGGCTGCTCGCCGACACCCAGAACCACCCGGTGTCGGCACCGAGTCTGAAGTCCAAACCCGAGGGAAGTGTGATCATCGAAATGTCGGCGGCAGCACAGCCGCTCCTGTCGCGGCGGCCCCCCATGATGACAGGTATATATAGGACACACTTTGCACCTGCGTCTCCTCCTCCCTTCTCTGTCGCTCGGCAGTCAAGCGGCTAGTCTGCAGTGTGACTCAGTAGTGTGTCATATAGTTTCATTTATCCACCGCAGTGACGGAGTCCCCTGAATTTCTGGCAAAAAAAGGAAAAAGATAAATCACATTTACCAGTCTTTCACCCCGATGATTCAGTTATGAGACGCCACCACGTACCGTACGTGGCTCTTTGCTTATTACTAATGGGTTAGCCCGTTTGCAGCTCCGTCGTCATTCTCTTGTTTGTGTTTCAGTGAACAGCAGAGAGCTGCAGGCGTTCCCGGCTGAGCACATGAGGGAGAGAGAGGAGGAGGAGGACACAGAGGAGGAGGAAGAGGAGGATGAGGAGGAGGAGGAGGAGGAGGAGGAGGAGCAGCCTGGACCTACCAAGCCTGCGGAGCCAGACAGCATGTTCATCTTCAAACCCTCCAACCCGTGAGACATTTATTTACTAGCCTGGATCACCGCATCTATCAGCGTTCATTTAACTCGCAGTCTAGAGTGTACAAATGGGACGTCCTGCTGTGTGTATCATTCTAACTTTAATAAAGGGACCATGGCCCTCATTTATCAACCGTGCGGACGCCAAAATATGGGTGCACTACAAGGTCATAGCGCAGCACCGAGTGCCGCGCTATGAGCTTGTGGATCTGCTATTTTTGTCCGCGGCCAATTACATATATTTTTGGGGGTCATGAAAGTGTTTGAGTAAGTTGTCGATTAAATAATCTTCCAAAGATGAAGGAATGACAAAGTTCTTCAGGGTGAAGTATTGAGAATGTATTAAGAAGATTCAGCAGAGAAACAATATACAGAGGTGAGGAACAGGCCTCCTTGCCTGTTCCAGCAGCCCCTCCGGCCGCAAGCCTCCTCAACCCCATTCTCAGACAGTCCTTATAGTCTTGTCCTAACAGAGATGCCACACTGAATGTCCATACAAGGATCCGCGCTAAACATAAGGGCGACACACAAATAAGTATACCTTTGCTGATAGCGTTGAGGAGTCAAGTAAGTCAGCTGTTAGATTGACAGCTGCATGAATTAGACTGAGCACATTGGTGAGCAAAGAGACGTAATGGAAGGACGATAAATACACAATAATGCATATATCTGGCACTGTAGGTGGCATTCTACAATTCCCATTACAAGAACGACTGACATAGAAACACCGGGATGTCAGGATTTAGAAGACATTTGCAGAATGGTCCTCATTGTCCTGGTGGTATATAGTGTCCCCGCGCTCTCACCAACTAACAGTAAGCATCTCTCCCTTTGAATCACAGCATCAGGAGGATATGCCACTATGTGGTCACTATGCGCTACTTTGAGATGACCATCCTCCTGGTGATTGTGGCCAGCAGCATCGCCCTGGCTGCCGAGGACCCTGTCTGCACCAACTCGGACAGAAACAAGGTGTGAAACCCAGCTCTCCCCAATGTATCCCCATACAGTACAATGACCCATACAGTCCACAGGCGGTACAGTACCTAACTATGGTACTGTACCATAGTACAGTACCATAGTACTGTACCTCCATGTGTAGATAGAATACATGAAATGGGCTACCTCAACGACTTGTGTCGGGAAAGATGTGTAGTTTTAGATCACAGGTAGAGATTAGAAAGCAGGAGGAATACATTGTGGCGAAAGAAACACAAATGAACATTTTGCGTCCAGCTTATTTGAGCAGGCAGTCGGGAGGATCTCCTTCCTTGGAATTAAATTGTTATTACCGTGGTTTTAATTAGGCCCACTCTACTTAGCCATGAGATATTGTGATAGAATGACAATATTCTACGACCACGGCCTGCCATCGGTTATCGCTTAATTGTAAGTTGACCTTAAGTAGGTCCCTTAATTACTGCAGCTGCTCTGTTTCCAGCCATTACTACCACTGGGTCTCAGCTGTCAGCTGAGCGCAGCAGAGTGTGACTGAAAAATGAACAACATTCACAATAATTGTTTGTGTTTATAATTTTCCAGGTCCTGCGCTATTTTGATTACGTCTTCACTGGAGTCTTCACCTTTGAAATGATTATTAAGGTAGGAAAGAAATTGAATATATACAGTATATACACAAATGTTGCCTCCGTTGTGACTGCCCTTTTAAAATTCTGTCTATACAGATGAGTTTGTGGCCCACTGCGCATTTCTATATGCACGCACGCCTACGGTATACTGTATATGGACATGGTGTATGGTTTGTCTCCAGATGATAGACCAGGGTCTCATTTTGCACGATGGCTCCTACTTCCGTGACATGTGGAACATTCTGGACTTCATCGTGGTGGTGGGAGCGCTGATCGCCTTTGCGCTAACGTGAGTCACGACAAGGCACTTGCCTGGTGATGACTAATGACTCACTCACTGCAGCAAATCATCTCTGCTCTGCATATACAATATAACATACTGTACAACATGTTATGAATGACCTTCCCTTCAGCAGGCTCTGTTCCATGTGCTGCAGCGTCAGGCCGGTGCAAATGCAGCGGCCTGAACAGCTCTTTCAAAGACACAAAAAACTCTCCCCTACTGTATAGATTATGGCCCTAATGTATGCTGCTAAAATCCCAAGAACCTTACCTTGCTTTCTTTTCCCTCTACATGATTGTGATCAATCTTGTTGCATTTTCTTGCCCTGCAAATGACTTCAGTGTTCATGTCTCTGTTGTGAATATAGCTGTGTAATATAGCTGTGATCCTCCCTGTGTATTTCTCTCTATGCCTACATTTTCTCTGTTGTTCCTGTGGATTGTATCACTGTTGGTGCTCCCAGGAATGTGATGGGGTAAACAGCATCTCATACACTTGTTTACGTTTAATATTTCTGTATCGTTTCATTTCTCATTTGACCTTTCGCCTTGATCAATAGTGCTCTTGCCTTTTGGTGTCTGTGTGTCCGAGGCTAATGTTGCGAACCGCTGGACTTCCAAATTTCATGTGCACGTTGCCAGTGGGCCAAGGAAGTACCTCCATTCACATTTTGTTTGTTTTTCTTAAACTATATAATCAAAGTCAACGGTGGTCACATTTTGCGCTGAAACCTCCTGAATGTGGAGTCATGCTCATACATCATAATAATAATAATGTCATAGATGACTCGCACTCTTCCACATGAAATCTGAAGCCACGCAGATATTGGGTCCTTGTCTTGTTGTTTTTTTATTTCTCGTGTTGCCATTTAAATAGTGTGTGAAACTGCAGTGCACTTACGTGTCTATTTTGTTCTCTACATGTCCGCATGCCTATACTGTATGTCCTCGAGTCTCAACTCGACAGCATAGTCGTGACACACCCTTTGTTTGAACGCCAACAGGAACAACAAGGGCAGAGACATCAAGACCATAAAGTCCCTGAGAGTGTTGCGAGTGCTGCGGCCCCTGAAGACCATCAAGAGACTTCCTAAACTCAAGGTGTGCCTGCCGTGCATTTGCAGCTTCTGTCAAGAGTTCCAGTCAAATACCTCAACGGACTGAGATTGTGTCCTCCTCCTCCTTCCTCTTCATCACTCTTAACCCATTCTGGACGTGAACCCCTTTTGGTGTTTTAAGCATTATGAGATTGTAGACCTGCTATTATTGAAAAATCGTGAAAATGAGCCACAAAGTTGGAATATGTATTATTTCAGAGTGAACGTTTTTAACTCATATCTTTGCTTCTTGGGGGTGCCTGGAACAACATATTTTCAGATGGGGGGTCGGTGGCCAAATACAGATCCTTTTTGGGTTGAGAACCACTGACATGACAGAAACATGAGGTCTTTCAGAGAACTGTAGAAGTTTTAGAAACTTTAGAAGGCATTTGTAGAATTGTAGGTCCTGAGGTCTAAATGTGTTAATGCTTCTCGTGTGTCTCCCCGCAGGCTGTGTTCGACTGCGTGGTGACGTCTCTCAAGAACGTGCTCAACATTCTCATCGTTTACCAGCTCTTCATGTTCATTTTCGCCGTCATCGCCGTGCAGCTCTTCAAGGGGAGGTTCTTCTATTGCACGGACAGCTCCATGAACACGGAGAAAGAGTGCCAGTGAGTGACGACTCAACTCAAAGGTCTCGGCTCGACCCATGTTCCTCGCTGCTTGATCGGGATACGGAAACCAATATGCTACGACACGATGTCAGACACACCATGATAGCGTTAATCTGATAGTCCTCAAACTCATGGATTCAAGTTCTCAGTTATAAAAGAAAGCAGGGCTCGCAACTCACTGTAAAATGCTCCAAACTTTATTTAGCGACAGGCAGGCAATAAATACGACGTTTCGACCTATGTCAGTCAAGTATAGTTGACAAAGACCATAAGGTCTTTTTATTTTATTGTTTACTGTTTCTACAGTTTTGGCTCAGCACCAATTGAAGGATGTGCGTTACTTTTCTTACCCTTAAAGTTCTCAGTGACTGATTTCAGTCATTTGGATTCCATAGAAGTCAGCATGTCGTCTATAGAAGTGTTTCCTGCGACGTGTTGTAAGCTTGTAGATAGCCTATTTTCTGTTATTAGTTATTTCAGTCTTCCAGAAAACCCTAATGATCTCCGATATTTCATAAGCGCAATTGTTAACAACCTCAATCCGCAATTTCTTCAACTGGTTAGCTGTATGGCTACCAAAACATCATCCTTTTACATTGTGTTGCGCTAGTGTGGGCTCCTTTCACGCTGTTTCACAAATGACATATTAGAACATTTTTACAGTCGTGAGATGTTACTTTGCTTTAATCTATGCTGAAACTACCCACGACATGCTATTCTAAACGAAAACATGACAGAGACCACCAGCATATAGGCAGGAGTGACGCGGTCACACATCATTCTACCGCAGCAACCGACGGTAGTGTAAAACTTAAATACAGCTTTTACTATATTTAAGCTGATGGACTCTAGCCTAGTGAATGAAGTGCAGCCATTACCCATGGGCCACTCTGTTCCCTGCAGGGGCTACTACATTGACTACAGCCGAGACAAGAAGGAGGTGAAGAGGCGGGAGTGGAAGAGGCACGAGTTCCACTACGACAACGTGTGCTGGGCCCTCCTCACACTGTTCACCGTCTCCACAGGGGAGGGCTGGCCTCAGTGAGTGAGAGCACACACGCACACACGCGCACATACACACGCACACACACACATACACACGCGCACGCAAACACACGTACACACACACACACACAGCAACAAGCAACTCTGGGATTTAAACCTAACAACTAGTCTCAGAAATTGACTGGGATCCTCAACGTTTTTTCTTAGCTGAGGGAGAGATGAAGCAGCGGACAACAGCTCGCAAACTAATGCGAATTAATAGGCGTATTATTATAGGACTGTAAAGGTTGACCAGACGGCCGCCAAGGCTCCAAGAATGCATTTAGTTGGGGTTTTTTTATTTACCCAAAGTCTCCAAACACCAACCAGGCAATGCAAGATTATCCACAGTCAGTCATGTACTGTCCAAACATTAGGCACATCAAAAATAACACAGGCAAACTGCTCAAAGAAGAACTTGAGGTAACTACCTTAACGGGCAACACCCTTCCATGAAGGGCCCCAGCAGCTCTCTTCCTCAGCTGCTCAATATATAAGCTGTTGCCAGACTTACCAGACAGGCGCGTCCGTTTTCTCTGTCGGCCAGCGTCTTTTCTTGTGGACACTCTAACCTTGTGGTTAGAGTGTCCGCCCTGAAACTGGGAGGTTGGGGTTCAATCCCCGGCCGGGTCATACCAAAGACTCTAAAAATGGGACCCAATGCCTCCCTGCTTGACACTAAGCATCAAGGGTTGGATTGGGGTCGAAGTCCCTGCGACATGCTAGCGTCATGTCCAGAGGGTGTACTTGTACACCAAGCTGCCTCACGCTACAAAAATGTCAGTCGTTCTTCGATTTTTCAAAAATAGCAGACCTACAAGCTCGTAGCGCGCCACTCGGTGGCGCGCTATGAGCTTGTAGATCTGCTATTTTTCAATAGCTAAAGCATAACATGATGCCAACACCAAAATGGGTCCCCGTTCAGAATGGGTTAAAGGTTGTCCTCTCTCCGGTTGTCCTCTCAGGGTCCTCCAGCACTCCACCGACGTGACGGAGGAGAACCTCGGTCCCAGCCGTGGCAACCGCATGGAGATGTCCGTCTTCTACGTGGTCTACTTTGTGGTTTTCCCGTTCTTCTTCGTCAACATCTTCGTGGCCCTGATCATCATCACGTTCCAGGAGCAGGGCGACAAGATGATCCAGGAGTGTACCCTGGAGAAGAACGAGGTGCGTACATACGCACGCAAGTCATTCACTGCTCACGACTAAGTAGGCCTGGCACAGCTGTTACGTGATCGCCTGATTGTAATTATTTATGCACAATCCAATTCCATGTTGAGAGAGGTTCATACATTTGGAGACCTTTCAGGAACAGCGAAAACATACAAGGCAAGCTTGTAGATCTAGAACTAAAAAAAACATGGCATGGATGCACCTGGGAAGTATCCTCAGTGATGTATCCCAAGGTCATCACCTGGGAAGTATCCTCAGTGATGTATCCCAAGGTCATCACCTGGGAAGTATCCTCAGTGATGTATCCCAAGGTCATCACCTGGGAAGTATCCTCAGTGATGTATCCCAAGGTCATCGGGGGTTTCGGGTCTCACAACTGTTTACAAGATAACATAACAAACTGAATTTAAGGACAAGAACACTCATTCATGTGCAGGGTTCGATGTGGTGGGTGGAAAATGTGATGCCTTTGATTTTGGTGTCCCCCCCCCCTCTGGTCATATAATATATGTTTTTATCACCGGTGGATGCGTTTGATCGCTGCTTCTGGTCACTACACTACACTTATTTCTGAATAGTTTTTCCAGACAGTTTGAGCTACTACAGTACATTGTACAGTACATTGAGTTCACCAGACATTATAGTGGTTGATGGAGATCTGTCATCGTTTGTCTACATGAGGTTTTCAGACACGTCAGCTGTCGGTGAATATTATTGCATATTTTGTCCAGTGTTCCAAACGTGCACTGGAATACACGTCAACAACACACACACACACACACACACACACACACACACACACACACACACACACACACACACACACACACACACACACACACACACAACACACACACACGCGCGCGCGTGCTCACGCATGCTCACACAAAATGGTGCATGTGCTCACAAACGTGCGCTGTGTGTGTGTCTGTGCACAGGAACAGACACACACACACAGACATACATGCTGATTGCAGACCCCCAAGTGTCTGCAAATGTTTTTAAACACGTAGCACATGTCGTGTGACATGTGCTACGTCACACGATGAGGAAATGTTGCTGTTCTGTATTGGTTTATTGCTTTGAAATGTTGTATGATGTTGTACCTCGACGACACTGCAAATGAGGGTGACCTCATTGTCTTTTGAGAATAAATAAAGGTTTGAATGAATGCACGCTCACACATGCAGGCTCACACACACAGAATTGGCACACTGATTTCAGGTGAATGTAAAACTCTTGCATACTATCTCTCTCTCTCTCTCTCTCTCTCTCTCTCTCTCCCTGTTCTCTCTCCAGAGGGCTTGCATTGACTTCACCATGAGTGCCAGGCCCGTGACGCGCTACATGCCCCAGAACAGACAAACCTTCCAGTACAGACTGTGGCATTTTGTGGCATCGCCCTCTTTTGAGTACACCGTAATGGTGATGATCGCCCTCAACACTGTGGTTCTCATGATGAAGGTAAACCGCCGGCCTCTAGAGGCCACTGCTTCTCAATGTGTACCTCTGGGGACCTTGAGGGGTTAGGGTTAGAGTACCGGTATATATTAATAGAGCCGTCGTAATGGCTGATTTTATAGCCGATCTACAAGCTGCGACGCGTTGTGAGCTTGTAGATCTGCTATTTTCAGCATGCAACCAAGTGTAAAATGACTCATACTGGATCTCTTGTCCACTAGTCCCTTCCTAACATTTTAGTCAGTGAAAAAAGGTAGTCGACGAGCATTTTTCGTCTTAGTTTTAGTCGACGAAAACAACACTGGTCTGCAGCTAAATAATAGGAACAAAATGGACCCTTACACGTCTCACTCCGATTGTACAAATGGAACACTCACAGGTTCCTTTGTTTCCATTTGTACCCTCCCAGAGTTCAATGAACACATTTTACCTGCATGCAGATTGAGGTCCCAAAGTAAATAGAATAGAATCTCTGCTCTCCAGGCCATTACCTTGTCATCGAGCACAGATAGATTGACAGAATAAGTCATTTTTTTTGGTTTGATTGTACACAGTATCACTCGGCTCCAGCGGCCTACGACACTGTCTTAAAGCACCTGAATACTGCCTTCACCGTGCTCTTCTCCTTGGAGTGCATTCTCAAGATCATGGCTTTTGGACTTGTGGTGAGTACAGTACTACAGTAAATTGACTTGTGGTGAGTACTACAGTAAATTGCAATACGTTATTTTGAAGATGCTCCATCATGGGAGTGACTTGCTTTGTGCCGAGTCGTATTGAAGATTGTTTAAGGATGGTTTCTCTGTTTGCCTTTCCTACAGAACTACTTCCGAGATACTTGGAATATTTTTGATTTCATCACTGTGCTCGGCAGCATCACTGAGATAATAGTGGATTTGCAGGCAAGTTATTCCTAAAAAGTTTTTTGTTCTTCTTTGCTGTAATGCTATTTATTAAGGTTATGTGTGTGTGTGTGGTAATAAAAGTCATACTCAAAATCTTGTTTGTTACCAATTCTCTCTTAAGCTTTAAATGTAAGCAAAGTCTTGCTCAGTCCCTCCATCTTTGTTTTACCCCCCCCCCCTCTCTCTGTGGGTTTAGTCTTTGAATACCATCAACATGAGTTTCCTGAAGCTGTTCCGAGCAGCCAGGCTGATCAAGCTGCTGAGACAAGGTTACACCATAAGAATCTTGCTGTGGACCTTCGTCCAGTCCTTCAAGGTCAGACACATTGCAACCTATACTTCCTAACTCTTTGAGGCATCTACAGTAGAGTCCATTTGTATACATGCCCATACAGGCATAGGGACGTTTCTTCATCATTGTACACAGTAAAGTGTCGAGAGTGTAGAAATGTGATCAAATGGACCGTTGTTTACGTTTGTACACTCATGGCCAGAAGATCTACCACAGTAGATTGGGGCAGCGGTGGCCGAACGGTTTGCGGAGCGGTCTTGATATCGGAAGGTCGCTAGTTCGTATCCCCGGACCGGCACGTTAAAATGACCACCGCTGAAGTGCCCTTGGACAAGGCATTGAACCCCTACCATGAAATGTTCTATGAGCAGGGCCTGGCTGTAAACAAGTTCTTGAGCTTAGTCCAGTCACCCTGGGTAAACATAGTACCTTTCCTTTCCTTTCCAGTATGGTGCAGGGTGCAGAACGCAAAGGGCACTCAGAGTTCCAAATGGATAAATGAAACGCTGCGTATTATCACAGATCTTTTCAGGCGTCAATCCATGTGTGACAAAGTACTGATGGACTGTCTCTTGTCTCCGCCACCCAACAGGCTCTTCCTTACGTCTGTCTTCTCATCGCTATGCTTTTCTTCATATATGCCATCATCGGAATGCAGGTATACCGTACAACATCCTCACCTTATTTTCTATGTGGTGATTTTCTACGACATGTCTTAACGGTCAGGGCAGTGGCATCAGCGTAATCTAGGGCATTCACTTCTAGTCATTTTTACAACTAGTCGACTAGTTGTTTAACTACCTAAGTAAAAAATATATAATATATATAAATATTTGTACATTTAAAAACTGTGTACATTGGTGACTATAACTATAATCTACCTGATATTGAGGCCTACAAAATTGGGGAAAGAAATACAAAAAAAACACATTTCTTTCTAGTCAACTAGTCAACTAGTACCAACAAGGTCGACTAGTGGATTTACTAGTCGACTAGTTGAATAGTCAACTGGGTAGTTGCTTAAAGCCCAAGCATAATCCCACTGAAACAGCCGCACACTTTTCCTGCAGGTCTTTGGAAACATTAAGTTGAATGATGAGAGCCACATCAACCAGCACAACAACTTCAAGACATTCTCCAGCGCATTGATGCTGCTCTTCCGGTGGGCATGACTTATCCACATCTAAACATCCTGAGCTTATCAAAGCTTAGCAAAGTGAAACTGTTCACCTATTTCTGGACGGGAAGCCCTTTTGGGGTTTTAAGCATTATGTTACAATTTAGCTGTTGAAAAATAGCAGATCTACAAGCTCGTAGCACGAGCTTGTAGATCTGCTTTTTTTGAGGGGAAAAATCCTGAAAATGTGGTGCAAATCTTTGAATATATATTCTGTCAGAGCGAGCGAGTTTTTAACTCAAATCTTTGCTTATTGAGGGGTCCCTGGAACAACATATTTTCAGATGGGGGTCGACAGGCCAATTACATCTATTTTTGGGTGTCCTTGACAGGACGACTGACATAGAAACATAGGGTTTTTCTGAAAACTGTCAGGATTTAGAAGGCATTGGTAGAATCGTCCTCAGCCCCTTAACGGTGTGGTTTGTCCAGCAGGAGTGCAACGGGAGAGTCGTGGCAGGAGATCATGCTCTCTTGCCTGGGAGGCCAGGAGTGTGAGGAGGACACGTCCATGGACCCTCTCACCACCTCCCCGGACCACGAGGGAGGCTGCGGGACAGAGTTCTCCTATTGCTACTTCGTCAGTTTCATATTCTTCAGTTCCTTTCTGGTCAGGACGCTCACTATGCAATGATGCACCCCCCTGTGTCCAATCTCTCCCTTTTAGTATGTTCCACTTTATTCACTGCACGTTGTCTTGATCGTCATTTCCGCAGATGCTAAATCTGTTTGTAGCCGTCATCATGGATAACTTTGAGTACCTGACGCGAGATTCTTCCATTCTTGGCCCCCATCACCTGGATGAGTTTGTCCGCATCTGGGGAGAGTATGACCGTGCAGCAGGGTGAGATATGTCATTCATCTTATTTTATTTTTGAGGGGCGCTATACACAGGTTTAGTGTTTGTCTTTAATTCAATGTTTGTTTGACAATGAACGGAAAATGTACGTCATAATGTGCCATTTACTCTCTTTATTGTTAATGGTGTTTAATGTTTGTGTTTGCACCGTTTGTTTTATATCACCATTACATCACCTGATCAACATGAGATAGACAAATTTTTTTGTTTCATGAGACCTGAAACAGTTTGATGCTCATGTTCCAACTCTGTCCAGCAGGGGGCAATATTTGTATGTGAAATGCAGAGAGCTCACAGAGGAGATGTGAAAAGAATCACTTACTCTGTAATGTGTATGTAAAACAGATACATGAAAGAAATCCCCTTCTTTCACAAATGTTGCATAAGGCAATTGATATTTATGTGCCACAATTTGTATAGTGACATCATGGGAATGATTGATTAAACTCAACTATATTGCAGAGTTGTGCAATATTTCTCACTTTTGCTTTAAACCAATACTATCTATACATTTGAGCTGGTGGCGAGTTGGTGATCGGATTGATGATATTCAGACCGCTGCCATCTTGCCAGCAAGGTGCTACTAGGTGCAACTTCCCATAGACAGCCCATTCATCCAAACCGAAAAGTCCTATCTGATTGTATTAAATAACGTCAAACTCACCGACATTGCAGCTGTATGGAAAGCTTGAATTATCCTCTTTCAATCTGTAAAGTTTTTGTTTCATAAAAATCCACCGTAGACTTGTTATGAGCTACTTCCTGTCAAGAAATTCCTCACAGGTGATTTTGAAGTATTGGAGTTTGGAAGCACTCGTTTTTAATAAAGCAACCTCCTGCTGCTCTCTCAGAGTATAGCGGTATTTAAAATGGGGGAAAAGTCTGAGACGCACTGGTTTAAAGTCCATAAAGTTACTATTCTTACTTGTCATGTTTCTGCTTTAGCGGCCGTATCCATTACACGGCCATGTATGAGATGTTGACGCACATGTCGCCACCGCTGGGCCTGGGGAAGAAGTGTCCTGCCAAGATTGCCTACAAGGTATTGAGGAATGCAGTAAGATCTCCCCTATTCTCAGCCTGAAAAGAAGCTTGGACATGGAGGAAATTAACCAACTCATTATTGCTCCCTCCTGTGCTCCAGAGGTTGGTGTTGATGAACATGCCAGTGGACGAGGACATGACCGTCCACTTCACCTCCACGCTGATGTCTCTCATCCGCACCGCCCTGGAGATCAAAATCGCCAGAGGTCAGGGTTCACCGATGAGCATATCGTAGCACTTGACCTGGCCTTGACGACAATTTAGACGGATGCCAGGTTCAATTGTTGACCTGGCATCCTATAGTTTCTACTGTTTCAATGTACAGATTATTTATTTCTTGATATAATAGTCTGATGCTAGGTTCTTCATTTAACTATGATCCTAGATTACTGAGCCACTACACTGTCCTTATATTGTGCATTTGAAACAAATGCATAAAGGACAGTGTAGTGATGTGTTTAACTTGCTTACTGTAAGTCGCTCTGGATATAGAGTGTCTGCTGAATGCCTAAATTCTAATTCGGATATTGTTTAGTGTTGAGCATGTTGTTTTAATATCATGGCATCTGCGAAACAGCAAAATAAAATCACATTATACATGCATATTCTTGAAATACAAAAACGGAAGATAGATATATCTCAAATATAACTGTACCTAATTGAAAAACTGAATTTTCATTATTTGATTTCTTATATATTTCGTTTTTGAGTTTTCTGGATTGATAGTTGTTTTGTAACTCAAAGTTGACGTAACCAAATGGATCCATGAACATTCATTCGATTCAATTTGTACACTGGAGAGTTCCATTTGATGTAGTGATGTGTGTTGGTTCCAGGTGGTAGTAGATGTAGTGATGATGTGTGTTGGTTCCAGGTGGTGTAGATGTAGTGATGATGTGTGTTGGTTCCAGGTGGTGTAGATGTAGTGATGATGTGTGTTGGTTCCAGGTGGTGTAGATGTAGTGATGATGTGTGTTGGTTCCAGGTGGTGTAGATGTAGTGATGATGTGTGTTGGTTCCAGGTGGTGTAGATGTAGTGATGATGTGTGTTGGTTCCAGGTGGTGAGGATCGCATTGCACTGGACACTGAGCTGCAGAAGGAGATCAGTGTCATCTGGCCTTACCTTCCTCAAAAGACCTTGGACCTCCTGGTGCCTATTAATAAAGGTATGGGTGTATCTGCACACCTTAGGGATTGATTGATTGATTGATTTTTGACATGGACGTCACAATCACATTGGACACTAGATGCAGTTAAAAGCCAGAGGCTTTTACATTTAACATTTAAAATAAATCTTAAATCTAAACTTTTTTAAACACTATAGCCAGAACTAAACACCGAGAGTACACACATAATATATAATGTGTGTATATACAGGTGCATCTCAAAAATGTTGAATATTGTGGAAAAGTTCATTTTCTTCCATAATAAAAAACTTCAAAAACTGAAACTTTCATATATTCAAGTGTAACTTTAATATATTCTTGATTCGTTGTGCATAAAGTGAAATATTTAAACCTTTTTTTTGTCTTAATCTTGATGATTATGGCATACAGCTCATGAAAATTAAATAATCCTATCTCAAACTATTCTAATATTTGACGAGACCACTAAAAAAACCAATTATAGTACAGAAATGTCGACCATCTGAAAGGTATGTTAATGTGAGCACTCAATACGTGATCTTGGCTACTTTTAAACTAAATATTTCATCAATGGGGCGTTGGCGTGGAGGTGATAAGCCTGTGGCACTGTTGAGGTGTTATGGAAGGTTTGCTTTGATAGCAGCTTTAAACTCATTTGTATTGTCTATTTGTATAAGTCTTATGTCTCACACCTTCCTCTTAACAATGCAAACTAGATGGTCCGTGGGGTTCAGTTCAGGCCAGTTGGCTGGTCAGTTAAGCACAGTAATACCATGGTCAGTACACCAATTACTAGTAGTCAGTAGTCTGGGTTAAACTGGTCTTAAGTGTACATGTAGGGCTGCCTACTGCTTGCCAGTGTGTATTTTTTTAATGCATGACGATGCCTGCCTACTGTACATCTACACTGTATGCCTGTGCCCCACAGACACTGACATGACAGTGGGTAAGATCTATGCTTCCATGATGATTATGGACTACTTCAAAACGAACAAAGCCAAGAAACTGAGGCAACAGCTAGAAGCTCAGGTAATACATACATAGACAAACTCTTTTTTTTTCCTCTCCTGAAAATCTCACACACAGTTAAAAAATCATCAGTGTTCATTTGACTCAGATGAGTTACAAATGGAACCAAATGGACCCTGAAGGATTTTTACTTACTTACACTCACTCGCCTGCCAGCCTAAATGATGCATGAGTTGTTTTAGAAAGCAGTGGTGGAAAAAGTACTCAATTGTTTTACTTAAGGAAAAGTACCAATACTGCAATTTAGAACTACTTCGTTACAAGTAAAAGTACGGAATTGAAAATGTACTTGAGTAAAAGTACAAAAGTATCGGCATCAAAATGTACTTAAAGTACAAAAGTAAAGTATTCATATTGCAGAATGTGAAAATAGCCGAAACGGTTGAAGTGGTTAATGTATGTTTTCTAATCAAAGTTTACCAAAGTAACTAGTAACTAAAGTTTTCAAATAATTGTAGTGGAGTCAAAGTAAAAAATTTGGCTAGACATAAAAGTAGACGTAAAAGTACTGGAAATTGGAAATACTCAAGTCAAGTACAAATACCTCAAAATTGTACTTAAGCTGCGAGCTTGTAGGTATTTTTGAAAGGTCGTTGAAATGTGCCTCAAATCTTTCAGAAATGTGTCATGATTTAGATTTCGACATCAGGCCTGAATGGGTTTTAATATCTTACATCCATGGAACTGGTGTAATCAGGGACCTCTCATGTTTACTACAGTGATTAACACTATTACAGTATTGTTACCATCATCCCTATGTCTCATGTTTATATCAACAGGTTCTATTTTCTGTCTTTGTATTTTCATACAATTGTCATCATCAGACTATCATTCTATGCAAATTGAACAGACTGTACGCACACTTGGACACTTACTCTGGTGCGGGGGGTTACATATGTATGTATGCATATACATGCATATAGAAAAATGGCACATGATTTACTGTGATTTTATTTTTATGGAACACGGAGTGGGGAGAGTTAATGTATGGAGAAAGAAAAAAAAGAAGGTACAATAATGCTGTAAATGTTTATGTTCACTCTCCTCTCAGTTCTGTACAACTGTATAAATGAGTGTGCTTATCAATAAACAGAATAAAAATAAATAATAAATAAAATTGTACAGTACTTAAGTAAAAGTACTTAGTTACTTTCCACCACTGTATAATAGAAAGCCCGTGACCTGTAGTTGACGTATGTACATTGTATGTTTTCTTCAGAAGAGTAGCTTGATGTTCAAACGTCTGGACGCCTCTACCCTCCCTGAGGATATCTACTCTAACACCCAACCACTGCCTATGATGACCCTCAGCGCTGGCTCAGCCCTGTGAGTCTGTGCTTTGTTCGCTCTGTGTGTGTGTGTGTGCGCGCGCGTGTGTGTGTGTGTGTGTGTGTGTGTGTGTGTGTGTGTGTGTGTGTGTGTGTGTGTGTGTGTGTGTGCGTGTGCGTGTGCGTGCGTGTGCACACTGCTGCGTTTTTCGGATTAGGTCCTTGCAGACTGGTCTGCTTTTCGGGGAAAAACTGAGGAAAGAACGACGCACCTGAAATTGGCCCATGATATTCGCGTCCAAAAACACTCAGTGTATTACTTTATGAAAGTGGCTGTGTCTTTACTGTTTGTCTCTGTCCCTGTGTGTAGGACCAGGGGAGGATTCTGTGTCTTTACTGCTTGTCTCTGTCCCTGTGTATAGGACCAGGGGAGGATTCTGTGTCTTTACTGTTTGTCTCTGTCCCTGTGTGTAGGACCAGGGGAGTATTCTGTGTCTTTACTGCTTGTCTCTGTCCCTGTGTATAGGACCAGGGGAGGATTCTGTGTCTTTACTGCTTGTCTCTGTCCCTGTGTATAGGACCAGGGGAGGATTCTGTGTCTTTACTGCTTGTCTCTGTCCCTGTGTATAGGACCAGGGGAGGATTCGTGGCTTTGAGTCCCATCTCACCCCAGGAGCTCTTTTTGCAGCCCTTGGGTTCAGATGTAGAACCTAGTCAGGACCATACTCTGGTAAGAAGGGGAGGAGCCTGCAGCCATACATGATACCTAGATGCATGTTGTACAGTACCTTGCAATTATGGATTTTCTACCAGTGAAACGGACGCATTCATGAAATGTCAAACAGCTTGTGCCCTTGTGTTTTAACAGTATTGTTGAATTCCCAGTGTTAAATTCACTAAATGCCTTTGCAGAGCATGGCAATGCTATGTCTCCGTCTACCGTGTCTTTGATTCCATCTTGATCCCGTGGAGGTTCCAGTGGGCCGAGGCAGGCTAACCGGTGCCTCGTCCTCCACGTTGCGTTGTCTCTCTATGCTGTGTTGGTCGACTGTCGGCAGTCGTATTTCTTTGGCTGGAGGAACGAGACAGCGGGGTCAGCTCAAGTAACTGCATATTAGTGTTTGTCCTCTCCACTGTGAACTGTCACCGAGGAACAACGTCTTTGGCCCACAGACGGGATGATGTTGTTTGTGAGCGGTCCATGCACCGGCGGTAGGATCATGCATGACTGCATGTACTTAAAAAAACGAAATATTGGTTTGGTTCTTTCCCTGTTAACTGTTTCACTCATGTCACGCTCTCTCTCTCTGCCTTTTTCTGTTCTCTTTCAGTCTATCTCACTCGCTCTTTTCTCGTTCTTCCTTGGGAGTCGGTCTCCTTTGTTGTCGTTATAGCTCTTACTCTGTCCCGTTCTTGGCTGGAATGGCTTCTGATTGGATGGCAATAGTGATGAACTGTGATAGATGGCCCGCAGTGATACCATTACAAAAATAAAAAAAAGACCTTTACAGCCCTGCCCGTTCCAGAAAGCGACCGTTGTCACCCTCCCTTTCTCTGTGTCTCTGGTCTCACCTAGGTGGGGGCGTGCAGTAGTGTGATTGGAGCTACACTGGAGCTCCCGCTAGGCTACAGGGGCCTGTGTATGCGGGCCTCTTCCATGCCCCGTCTGGCTGTAGAGCCACAGGTACACACCCTAAAGCCACTGTGAGGCTACGATGGCTGCATGGACTCACAACTCTTTAAGTGCTTTGTATGCACGTGGTGTCGTACACGAAGAGAAGACCTGGGCTAAGCACTAGTCATTGTGACGTGGAAGAACATCGGTTTGGGGGCCTGCAGTGGCTGCCTTGTTTTTGCGCACGTCTGATTTTAGATTCAGTGAATGATTCCGAACATCGGCATGGTGTGTCTTGGGGATGCTGACAGCCTGACACCTCAACTGACTTGTCCTTTTAGTTTCATTGGTCATAAGGAGAGGGTAAAAAACCTCTGACTGGATACAATAATATATATTCTCTGTTTACCCAAACAGCATGCAGGGCAGCAATCAAAAAGGAACTCTGCATGGATTCAGTGTTGTATTGTGCTTTTATTTTTATTTTATTGGATAATATACGTTTCCTGCATTTATTGTGTGTATGTCTGTGTCTCTCCCTCCATTGTTTTACATCTGTGCACTGCATGTACCCTACATCCGTGTGCGCGCGCGTGTGTGTGTGTGTGTGTGTGTGTGTGTGTGTGTGTGCGTGCGCGCGCGCACGCTTAAGCAGACAGAGGTTGCAGGTGGTTCCATGAAGCGCTCTGCATCCACTGTTGCGGACCAGCGGGTGAACGGTTTATGGCAGGAGGACGAGAAGAGCCCCGAACTGGCATATCGACCTCGTCACAAGAGCTACAAGGCCGCCGGTTAGTCATGTTCCAAAACCACTGTCACAGCTGCTTAACTCTGTGCACGTGACGTGCGCTCTGCTGTGCTCTGATGTGCTTTTGTGTGCTCTAGTTATAGCTAGCCGTGCACTGTCAAACCTGGAGTGTTCATTTAACTCTCTAGAGGGCTCCGTCTTGCGCCACCCTTATCCCTTATCCCTAAACTTATTAGAAGGGGTGGCGCAAGATATAGCCCTCAGAGTGTACAAATGTAACCAAATGGACTGAAAACACAAACATTAAAGACAAAAGTGAGGACGCGGTCACATCTTAGTTAAAATGTCTTCTAAAAGTTGAAGTGATATATGATTGTATCTTTCTGGTCAACTGTTATCACCCCTCTCTTTACTCACTTTGGTTAGACATAGACATAGCATTGGTCCGACTGGATGGTGAGGGGTGCGTCAAGACAACCGGATTAAGGTTGGTGAGGGGTGCGTTAAGGGTTGGGAGAGGTGTTAAGGTTAGGTTTAGGTGTGCTGCCCCGTGGTAGGTGAGGGTGAGGGTTTGAGATATCGGACCAATGGTATGTCTAACCCAAAGCCTCCTATTCTTTTAATCCATGTCCTTTGTGCGGGACACCGTGGCTCTTTGGTCCTCCAGTGTCTCGGTCTGACCGAGAGCGCGGCCGATCCAAGGAGCGCCGTCACCTGCTCTCCCCGGGAGCGTCTCGTTGCACTTCGGAAGAAAGGAGCCTTCAGCCCTCCCGCTCATCCAGTGTGGAGAGAGCACACCCCGAGGAGAAACAGGTATAGCGTAAGGCAGCGGGTCCCCAAACTATTTTGGCCGTGCACCCCCTGTTACCTCCTGACCTAGCTGACGCACACCCCCAAAACACTTAAGTCTCGTTGTATTTGGCCAAAAATGCTACATTTTTTTTAATGATTATGGCAAATAATCAAAGAATGTCACTGCACTGAGAGACATGCAACTGCTGTATACTCCCACAGCTGCTCTGTACATCTCCTTACAACAGCGGTTTACTGGATTTTGCCGTTTGTGCTAAATAAACACCATAAAACCGCCATTACCCTTTTCATGACACGCACCCCCCTAGAGGGTGTTCGTACCCCACAAAGGGTGCACGCACCACAGTTTGGGAACCCCTGGCGTAAGGCCACCGCTTTCTTTTCACGTCATCGCTAAACATCCTATTCCTATAGTTAAGAAATGTACTCCCTTGACAATCTCTGAGTGGACATCCTGTGTAGAATGAAATAAGGACATATGGACATCCTGTAGAATGAATGATATATGGCTGATTTCTTTTTTTTCTATTCCTGTTCCCTGCAGGGCAACAGCTCAGAGAGTCCCGTCCCATCCACTTCAGAGTCTAGCACCCCCAGTGGCCGCCGCCGGCCTCTGTCACAGACCCCGACACACACTCACCCTCACATCTCCTACTCCCCTCTGGTGTGTCGTACGACGCGCGCCTCCGCCGGCGAAGACGAGGACGAGCGCGGCGGCGGCCGAGAGACTCGGAGGAGGAGCAAGCCCGCTCCAGAGGGGTCGGCGGGGGGGTGCGAGAGACAGAGCGAGGCGGCCCGACCTCAGTCCCCGCCGCAGCGCTACCCCTCCGAGCCCTTCCTCAGCACCTCACAGGACGAGGAGCACAGTCCGGACCCCATGGAGACGTTGACCTTCGAGGCCGCCGTGGCCCACAGCCTGGGACGGTCCAACACCGTCAGCGCTTCCACGCGGCCGCGCTCGCGGACAGGCTGGCAGGTACCCAACGGGCACTTCCGCAAACGGCTGGCGCAGACTGTCTCCGTCTCTGGCTGCGATGATCCGCTCAGTGACACAGAGGAGGATGACAGGTGTTGAGAGAGAGAGAGAGAGAGAGAGAGACAGAGACAACACATGGGAGACGGGACGGACGGACCGGGCGGGCTGGGAATGTTGTGGTGTTGGAAGGAGTAGGAAAGATGTCAGAGGACAGTATGCTTCAGTGTACAGAGTGAGAGACAATGTATTTTCTTTTTTGCGTCATTGCTTCAAAGCTATGACATTTCCTGGGGGTTTGTTACAATATGAATAAAATCAACCTACAAAAAAGGAAAAAAAATCAAAAAGCGGCATCGCCAACGCTGATGCAGAATTTATATTTCGTCACATTTATTTATAGTAATACTAATAATGAATCTCAAAAAGCCATGGGATATGGTGTAAATCAAAATAAGTGAAAGGAATGAATAGAGTATGTCATTTGTGTATAGATATTGTCATTTCTGAAGGTATTTCAAACAATGATTCAGTGTTGCTTTTAACAGTGTACGTCTGTGGGATGTGTGAATATGTAACTATGTGCAAAAGGAGAACTTTATAAACTATCTTTTGAATCCATGGTTTTGTAAATGCGCAATGTGATTGTCTCTCTGCTGTCACATATTTTGCAGCTAGCATAGTTCTTTTACCTGATTGATGCACAATGCAGACGTCGATAGAGATTGTATTCCGATCCCTTACAAGTCAATGTAGATAGTAATAATTTACACTCAATAATGCTGGATTTTATTCGGTCTGAGTGAATGTGCAGGGGCAATTTCTGTGCCCAAAATGGTATGGTGGACAAACCTTTTTTGAGGATTATTTATTTGGAGAGCGAGAGAGAGACAGACAGAGGGAGATAGGTAGAGATTGAACAACCGTAATACGTTTGAGATGTGAATACCATAAGTGAATACTTCACACATACAAAAGAGGCTTTTTTTTGTTGGTTTCGACTTTTTATCATAAAGTCATACCAAACTTCCATCTATCCTTATATTATGTTCTTGCAAAATACACAAACAAATAAGGGCAAGAATGAACATGAAGCAATTGCATTAAAATCCATAACTTTTGTTTAATCATTGTTCCTGGTGAACTGCATTCCCACTTGTTGCATTTCTACCAGTTCAAGTAATGCAACTGATGTAGAACAGGCGTTCTAATCTTCTAATGTGATACTGTGATATGGTTTCTAGTGGTTTGACTGCAGAGGACTAAAGGAGCGCAATTACACTCACAGCAGCTTATCAATCCATCACTTAACAGCTTTAACCATAATGGAAAACTATACTGTAAGACGGGAACATCTACACATTGATTGTTATATTTATTGTTTGTCTCTTTGAACCTGCGATATTTCACGTGACGTGACTGACTACACTGGACATGCTAACAAATACGGAAACAATGTTTCCACCTTTCCAACTGTAGAACTATAGACTACAGGACACGCCATCACTCCATTACTTACTAATACAATGTACATGACAATTATGCTGTGATTTGAGAGAGAAATTATAACCTTACAAGCCACTGAGCTATGAAAGGTAGAGGGATCTCTGGAATGTTCATTTTTAAGGTCTTTTGTATTTATTTTTATTTGCCTAAAGATGGCCAATTAAGTCTGTGAAACTCGCATAACCAAAAACATTGAGACTTGTATTATAAGTTCCTGGAATGCAAATAATTGTTTGGTTTTTATGTGTACAATAGTTGTATATACAAATAAAAGTGTCCTCAGTTGCACTCATAGTTGTGCCTTTCCATGCCCCAGAAAGCTAAAGTTCTTTTTTCATCCCTTATAGCGTTTGAAGTTTGTAATTTGGTTGATATTTATATCATCTAGTAACCCAACATGTTGTAAGGCCCATCATGATTAGATTAAGGGTGTATTTAAATAGTTTGTCAGAATATAAAGTGATTTATTTGAGTGCGGTCCTCATGCAGGAAGCATGAGTTCAAGTCCGTTGCTCTCCCCTTGTCCCCCATATATGGGGACTAGGTTGGTGGAGGGTGTGTAGAGCCCAGGATCACATTAGATGATTGACACAGGGGTGAAAAATGGGTTACAAAATCGTGGGATAAAAAATATATTTAAAAAAAAGAAGCGGGCCTGATCATGCAGCTCAGTTTCGGAGCTCTCCCCAGGTTGGTAGAGGGAGTGGGCCGGCCAGCGCCTAGGAGTAGGACTACAGATTAGGCTATTGGCAACAAAATCTGTTTTTAGTCTTAACAAATAACATCATTCACCAGGCACCAGCCTTCTGCCTTTACATGAACTATGTGCATGTGTGCGCGCGCGCGTGTGTGCGTCAGGGGTTGCTTTGCCTGTCAACAGAGCATTAGCCAATCACAGCGCGACTGTCCCTCCAGGCGATGGGACGTAGACGACTTCCCCCCCCCCCCCCCCCAAAAAAAGCACAACAAATTAAAGCCACACTACGTCATATGCAATGGCCCGTCTCCTCGGGTAGAAGAAAGAGAGCTACTACTAGCCTGACAGACTAAAAACTGTTGTTTTCATGGTAATCACGAAGTTACAGGAGCCAAGGCTTAATGTCAACTCGAAACAAACATTGCGTTTCTTAATAGGAGAATCGCCGATGCGGTCAGAGTGAATATTTTTCCGGAACATAGTTTTACAACCGAGGGATGAGATTAAATATTGTAGTTGTGGTGGTCGTCGCTCAGCTGTGTGGCTAGCGAGAGGGTAGCTAGTTCAGTTGTGCTAGCCTTTAGCAGGGGGCAGTTTCTTTGTTGTGAGATGTTTTCAGGTTGTTAACGCGTTAACATGTTCACTGATGCGTGCCACGACTGACTGCTGCTTTCATACACGCCGTTTTTGAGAAGATGTGCAGGGAATCGTCCTTGACAATCGAACATTGAGTCGCTGTGTTTTCGATAAAGTAACGTTAGGTTAGTATCGAAGTGGCGGTGGTAAACAACATTGGCTTGTTGTTGTTGTAAGCAGCACTGGCCCTCAAGAGCATCAGGTTGAGCCAAATCAACCACAACGCTAACGTCTATATATATATAGCTGGTTGATTTGCTAGCAAGACCCAAGAACCAGGACTGAGAAAGGGATATGGGCAACTGTCTCAAATCTCCGACATCGGATGACATTTCTCTGCTTCACGATTCTCAGTCAGACAGAGCAAGTTATGGTGATCCAGACCTCGAGCCACCTCCGCCTTACCAGGTGAGAGCAGCTGGTTTCCCTTGAACCGTCCAAAGTGGCAATATATATTAACCTATTCTTGTGTAAACTGAAAGGTCTGCCTTGCCATGAGCTACAGCACCAGCAGACATTCATACCATTGTTCACATATGACTTAAAAAAAAATACATTATTCTTATAGATGAAAATATAATCGATTTTAATTTGAAGAAAGACAACATCACCACCTTTGATAGTTACTTTATGATAATATTTTATTTATATACATTACACCCCCCACCCCCATTGTTTAGACTTTAGAGGGTATTGACATGCTCTTGAGTTACCACTTGTTGTGGTTTATATCTGATACTGGTACATTAGGATGAATATTTGCTGTGGTTTATAATCTGATTGGTACATTAGGATGAATATTAGCTGTGGTTTATAATCTGATCGGTACATTAGGGATGAATATTTGCTGTGTGTCTGTCTTCCAGGAGCAGGCTCACATGCCCATGTACCATCCCACCCCGAGTCAGTCCCGCCTGGCCACCCAGTTGACGGAGGAGGAGCAGGTGCGCATCGCTCAGCGCATCGGCCTCATCCAGCACCTTCCCAGGGGCGTTTACGACGGAGGCCAAGACGGCTCAGAGAAAAAGATCCGAGAGTGAGTCTTTGGAAGTGATGCACTAGTCGTCCCTAACATCACACATTTTAGACACTTGTAAAAGCCTCAATGTGCAGTTAACTGAGTGTATGAATGGAACCAAATGGACCTTTACGGGTCAATTTGGTTTAATCTGTCCACGCTTAAGAGCAAGGAAGGTTACAGAACCTAAGCAGGGCTGCGTGACAAAAACAAAATATCAACCAAATACCTCTATAATATTGTCATATTGTGGGGAACCACTATTGCAGCTTTCATAAAATATGTATTATGGGGGTAAACCCCCTGTGGGGGTGTGGAACGCATGGTGTCGAATTTGAAGTCGGTGGGGCGAATGGTTCTCGAGTTACGTGCATTACAGACGTACACACATAGACGTACGTACAGACAGAGACATGGTGCATTTATAGTTAGATGGACATAAAGGGGACAAGCACTGACAGATGCAGAGATCTACATATATGGTCATATCAGTCAGGATTGGTGGTGCGACGTAGGTGTGACAGCCGTGTAGCTGTCTGAATTCTAGCGTCTTAAAATCCCAGGAGACAATATCTAGTGTCATGTCACCCAGCACCCATTACGACCTGGAACGCATCTGTGCCTTGTGATCTAGCCGCAATTTGCAACTCTAGATTTTTTAAATAATTGGATGAATCTAGAGTTGCAATACCCTCCATTGACTCCCCATTCATCCAATTTGCGTTTGCAATCTGATTGTATTAAACAACGTTAAACTCACCAACATTGCAGCTCTAGGCCAAGCTTGAATTATCCTCTTTCAATCTGCCAAGCTTTTGTTTCATAAAAATCCACGGTAGACATGTTATGACTGAGCTACTTTCTGTCAAGAAATTCTGTGCAGGTGATTCTTTTTCTTTTTTGTATTGGTTTTCAAGACAGGACAGACAAAAAACTTACAGTACACAACAACACCACAAACATACAAAGAAAAGAAAAGACAAAAAAAAACAGAAAAATAAAAATAAAAAAGGCATCGACATTGCGTTTCAAATTTGTTACATAAATGTATCTAGGCCTTTACTATTGACTCTCATTCCCCCATACTCTTATATATTGTCCATTTATACCATTTGTCCTCCATTTTTTCTTCCTGTAGTCTCAGACGGTGTGTCAGCTTCTCCATGAAATGTATCTCCTGAATCAAGTCCTCCCATTGCCCCTGTGTTGGAGGCTCCATCTGTCCCCATTTTCTTGTGATAGCTTTCTTTCCTGCCGCCAATAAAATGTATCTATCCTCTCCTCGAATCTTACCCCCCATCAAGTTTCCTAAATACAGAACATCACACTTCATAGGCACCTCATATCCCAATATTTTTTGTATCTGATCATGTATCATCTTCCAAAAATCATCCATTTTGGGACATTTCCAAAACATGAGTGATCCACATTTACATCCCCACAACCTCTCCAACATTGTATCTGTTGCTTCAACTGCTTACTCTTGATTCTTGGAAAAAATCTGCATAGATTTTTCCAAGAGAATTCCCTCCATATCCGTGAATTGGTAGTTGATTGGTGCATTCTCCACACATGTGTCCAATCTTTTTCTGTAATTTCTATGTTTAGTTCTGCTTCCCATTTATTTTTAATGTATTCCGTTGAATGACTGCCACTCATCAGAGTGGATAATTTGGACAATACCATTCACTTCTATGGAGGGCCTCCCTTTGACTTCCTTAGTATAATAATCCCTTAGTTGCAAATACCTGAAGAATGGTGATTCTTTTTCTAAGTGTTGGAGTTTGGAAGCACTCGTTTTTATTAACGGGTCGCGCTGCTCCCTCCTGCATTATGTGCCAATTCTAAACGGGTGGTACGCAGGACCATTCAGTGACTTCGACGAGTGCTTCCAAACTTCAATACGTATACAAAGAATCACCTGACAGAAAGTAGCTCATAACATGTCTACGGTGGATTTTTATGAAACAAAAGCTCGGCAGATTGAAAGAGGATAATTCAAGCTTGGCTGCAATGTTGGTGAGCTTAACGTCATTTAATCCAAGCAGATCGCAAACGCAAATTGGATGAGTGGGGAGTCAATGGAGAGTATTGTAACTCTAGAGTTGCAAATTGCGGCTACTTGTGATCTACAAGCTCGCTTGTAGATCTGTTGTTTTTGGAAAAAATGTGGCGCAATATACTGTATATTCTTTCACAGCAAACGTTTTTGTCTGGAAGAAGAAGAAGAAATGCGTTCTGGTAAATCAAGTTTACCAAGGGTAACTGGACTAAGCATCAGATACTTGTTTACAGCCAGGCCCACATGGAGCATTTCATGGTAGAGGTTCAATGCCTTGTCCAAGGGCACTTCAACGGTGGTAATTTTAACGTGTCGGATCGCTGATTCGAACTGGCGACCTTCCGGTATCTAGACCGCTCCGCAATCCACTCGGCCACCGCTGTCTCACATCTTTGCTTCTGGGAATCTGGGGGTCCTTGATTCAAAACATATTCAGTTGGGGGTCAGCGGCCGAATACATAATAATTTTGGGGAACCACTGATATACAAACATTTTTTTTGTTTTGTTTTTATATATATCAAACTGTCATGATTTTTCTAAGACAGATTGACGATTGATTGAATATTTTATTAGGCAACATATAAATGCAAACAGCACAATGTACAGTCAGGCATTTTTGTCCAAAAAAGGATTTCACTGAAGAAAGACCTTGCGGCCTTGTTTCCATTCGGGTCCCATCCACTCACACATGACATGAATAATAATTTAACACAGTAACAACAATTGATATAACAATAATAATTTAAAACAACAACATATACATTTCCTCTAAACATGCAATATACAGTAGAATCTGTTCTGTAAGTAATTATTGTTGTACACCCTTTTGCAGGTGTGTCATCTGTATGATGGACTTTGTGTATGGAGACCCCATCCGGTTCCTGCCCTGTATGCATATCTACCACATGGACTGTATAGACGACTGGCTCATGAGGTCCTTCACCTGCCCCTCCTGCATGGAACCTGTGGACGCCGCCCTGCTCTCCACCTACGAGACCAACTGAACAGCGCCTCTGTCTGTCTGTCTGACTGACTGACTCCTCCTCCCCACATTTAGGAACGATCCCCCAAACACAAACCCAAACCACTGCCCTCTTCTAACGCTGAGGGGAGCAGCAAGTTGTGTTGGGTGCTATCTAACCCGAGAGACTATTTTAGAACTGGTGATTATGATCAACACAATCACTTTAAAGAATGTTGGCCCTCTGTCCCCTTGGTCTTAACACTGAATTAGCCGGCCTATGTTGATGTAATTGGACATGGCAGTAAGACAACTGTCTCTTATCAGACGAGCGGACGTGGCTGTTTATATTATGTCCATGTCACGCTGAAGTGTGTTTCTATGACACCGCTGATGGATTGCTTGATCGTGTGAATATCTGAGGTGAGGGATAGTTGTTGGGAAGACTTTTCATCCTGAGCACAGCATGGATGACGAGTCCACCTGAGCAGGTCTCTGTGGTGTCCCATCCCAACTGACATTGTTCACCCGTAATGGCTGATTCATTCGAGGACTGGGCGTATAAGCAATTGATAAATATTTTCCCATTTAAGAAGTGTTCATAGTTTCCATTCGAGGCCTCGGTAGGTAACATATACGAGAAGCACTTTCACACCAACCGGGCCATATCCCCTAAAGATGCTGTCACAAGTGGCACGGTAAAAATGTCCTTGTTGTGTATACAGTAATGACTGAAGTTTACCCTGTTGCAGTGTTAAAGAAGAAAAGCGTATTATTCCTAGTTCAACTTGGTATGTAAACAATGCAGAGATCATCCAAAGTCCACCCTCAACGTGGTCTAAAGAATGAATGTGGGCTTTCCCTCTCCTCGCAGATTGTCCATTACACCACAATGGCCCCACTGCCAGTCCCAAACGGCCAGAAAAAGAGTTTAGTAAAAAAAGATTAAGAAAACACGGTTTGTTTGAACTATCATTGTGTAAGGTTAATGTATTTTACCATAAAAGGTGGAGAAATAGCTGTCAGCCAATGTAAAGGGCTCATTTCTGCATGGGCAGGCGGATCAGTTTAACATTAGACATGCTTGCACACACACTTAATCTGATCCAGAGATTTGCACTTTAATTATAGGATAATAACGGAAACAATATATATTAATATATATACCTGTAACCTTGCACTATCATTATTTCTTTCCTCCTTTTTTTTCTTCTCTCCCTGCAATGCAGAAGTTACAAATTGATAAAGCTATTATCAACTCGTCGCGGTGAAGTAATCCTGAAGATGTATTTCATGAGTTCTGTGGTTGTGATTCAGTCGTGAGAACCTCTGGTTCGTTTCGTTCTGCCCCGTCTCAATCCTTTGTGTTTTGCGTGCAAATAATGGGACAGAGGTTTGCTTGAAAATGGGCTGGCTTTAGAAAATAATCATGCTACATTGTTTACTTTTTACATATTCTAAAGTCCGTGCAATGTCAGTCACATTCTTTATTGCTATCGTAGTACACTGTATGACTTGTGGTTGTCTTTTTCTTGATTTTTGCAATATAGCAAATTTGGCTGCAGTGAATGGTTTCCATTTGATTTGTGGCATAGTTACATGATATTGTAGACTAGTGGTATCACTTTCTTGCTTTTTTTGTTTACCTTGTTTACCTTCTACCTTAACATTTTTTGTTATACTTGTATAGACTAGTTTGTATTTTAAGAGGTTGACCACCTTCAATATTTAACTATTACACTGGTTCATGTCTGACTATGCAAACCTCTGTCCCAACTGAATTCAAGAGTGGAATAGAGAGATGTCTCTTATGGTGTGACAGTTACATTTGAGATAACCCTTTCTCTCTTAAGCTTTCTTTTGCAGTGTTTGTATTTAAACTGTCTCTGGACTCTGAGAAAATTATGTTCTCTTGTTTGTTTGTTTTTGAAGGCTTGTCAGCCCTCGTGTAAAGCAAAATAAATCAGAAAGCACAGTATGGTATTGCCTTATTGCAATTTAGAAATATGTGAAGGGAGGCTCAATGCTTGGCCTGGCTTGGCCATGCAGACTCATACCGTGGATTCACTGACGCTTCCTCCCCAAGCATCAGTGAATCCACGGTATGCGCCTGGCTAACAAAGCAGGAAAGGGCGCACACCAGTGTTGGTGAGGTGCTGTATTAAGGCAGTAAATAACACACCAGTGTTGGTGAGGTGCTGTATTAAGGCAGTAAATAACACACCAGTGTTGGTGAGGTGCTGGCCTAAGGCAGTAAATAACACCAGTGTTGGTGAGGTGCTGGCCTAAGGCAGTAAAAAAGAGAAAAAGCCCGCACACACGTAGCCACGATGCTGTATTTTTATTGACAAGAATCCAACATTTCGGCCTTCTTCAGGGAATAAACAAGCCAGAGGACAAACACACACTTATAGGGGAGCAACAACATGGATCACCATGGAGCGCCATCCTGAGGATAAAGCATGTGAGTAGTACCATTAATATGTCAGACTTTGGACAAATAACAGAGGTTGAATGATGAAGATTAATATTGGGGGAAGCGGGCATATTCTTGGCATCTGGTGGCATAGATATGCAAGCATGTGAATATCAGATGTACATTCATATTGTTATATGGTTTGAAGGGTGTAGTGTCAGTGTGTGTGTGTGTGTGTGTGTGTGTGTGTGTGTGTGTATGTGTGCGTGCGTGCATGCCTGTGTGTGTGTGTGTGTGTGTGTGTGTGTGTGTGTGTGAGCATACATTATGTAGGCCTACCTACTACAGCGGCATGCACAGAGGCACCAAGGTGCCAAAGGTCCACCACAGCTGCCTTCCCCTGCTCCTCCTGTGACAAAGTCTGCGGATCGCACGTCGGTCTGCACAGCCACCTGGCTATGCACAGACGACAGACACAACAATAATCACAAATCCTATTTGGAGCAACGTCATCTTCGACATCGACGGACTGCCATAAGCAAGTAAATGTGTGTGTGTGACGTGTACATGTATATAGGCAATTTTATTTATAAAGCACCTTTCATTCACAAGGCAATTCAAAGTGCTTTACAGAATAAAAACAAATACAGAGTGCAACACTTAAAAAATTAACAAAGATAAAGGAGCATATGAATTCGAACAAATATGTTTTAAAATTAGACTTAAAAACAGCTATGGTTGGGGATTTCCTAATGTAACCTGGAATATTATTCCATGTTTGTGGTGCATAATAGTGAAATGCTGCTTGCTTCCCCATGTTTTGTTCCAACTATGGTTCATATATGAACAGACAAGTAACAACATTTTAAAATCAATTCTCTGGGATACTGGTAGCCAATGTAAGGATTTTAGGGGCGACAGTGGCTCAGGGGTACTAGAGTTGCCGGTTGGGAACCGAAATGGTTCCCAGTTCGATTCCGGGCTTCGACAGTCGAAGTGTCCTTGAGCACCAACCTGCTCCCAATGAGCAGGTTGGTGCCTTCAAGCCTTGCATGTTTTCATCCGCCATCGGTGTATGAATGTGTGTGTAAATGGGTGAATGTAATGTAAAGCCTTGGATATAGGCTCTATATAAATGCACCATTTACCATTCATATATAGGCTCCAGCAGAGCCATCTAATAGAAGAGTTCCGATATTGAGGGGGCAGAAACCGAGCGCTCGGAGCACTGTTCATGCAGCCTGAACTGAGACGAGCTGGAGTTGGAAATACATTGTTTTCAACGAGGGCGGTGCAAATAAGAGCTATTTTAAGCATGTGTGCAACATGACAGCTGTTTTAAAGTATTGTACAGTAACAACTAAAGTCTCTTTAATGTTTATGTTGTACTATTACTACAAAACAATCTAAAAGAAAGAGATTTAAGATCATTAAAGCTGGGCTGTTGCCTGAGTCCAATGCATTTCTGCCTACTTCCGGTCCAGGACTTGTCCCAGTTGGTTGTCCCCATTCTCAATAGAAGTCTATGTAGAGCCACCATTGGACTGGCCCCATGAAGTGAACGCAGTTTGCATAGACTATATATCTAAGGCTCTGGGCTACGGTACATAGGTGAAATTCGTCCTCTGCATTTTACCCATCCTGTTAACTTATTGATCTATTATTTAAATTTATTTTCATTTAAAGTGGTTAAAGTACTGGCTAAACACATTTTGCAGGGACTCCCCTGAACCACCTCAGGTTTCCTATGGTCAAGTAACTTGACTCAAGTTAAAGACAGAAGGCCTTGAACTTTAGTCTTCGACACAAAAGTCGAAAGGTTAACTACCCTGTATTAAATCCACAACAACAGGGGGTGTTACTGTGTATTGATTGAACAGATGAGTTTACTATCAATAGAGTGCTGTCATGTGGGCCACATTTACATAAATAATCGGTTCATTATGTAAATCAGTAACAGTGGCCGACATGACAGTATAGCTACAGATAGTACAGAAATTACAGAACGGTTGCTAAATGTCTTGAACGTGATCTGACACCGTGATGTCATGTAAATGCTGTATTACAATAACCAAAATATCGGCCGAGTCTCGGTCATTCCAGCATGGGATGTAGCCTACCGTGAAATTGGTGACCAAATAGGTCTAGGTCATATAACACATCATATAACGTCAGTGTCCATTCCATACGTAAATGATTGCTGTTTGTTTATTAGCACTTATAGCAGTCTAACCTAGTGGTATTTAGGCCATGTGTCTGTCTCAAAGACAAGTCCACAAGATGATCACATATTTCGTCAGGTCACCAATTTCACCGTAACACTGCCATGTCATGTCATGTCATGTGATGTCACACACACACACACACACACACACACACACACACACACACACACACACACAGTCACACACACACACACACACACACACACACACTACGCTACGAGGCTGATGTAAATAAATAATTTCATTTATCTGCAGTGGCATGCAGTGGTGGTTCAGGTTCAACAATCAACGACTCATATTTTCTCCTCTAAACGTAACATATGTGTCACTTGAATTTAAACAAAAATAATAACAATAGCAAAAATCCAAAAATAAACACACGAAACCAATTTGTTACTTCGGGCGCGTTCGGAAATACCGCACCGGAGCACACTCGTGCGATATTTCCGAACGCACCCTGGTGGAAATCCCCCCCGGACCCCCGACGCCTGGTGAGAAGTTAGTTGACATTTAAACCGACCAATCAACGAGCAGCGACAGCGACAGCCTAACAGTCAACCAATCAATGACGGGAACGAGCACACGTTGGGGGCGGGCTGCAGATAAATAGCCGAGTCGCACGGTTTAAACCTCAGATGCATTGAATCCTAAACAGAATCAGTCGCATCTACCAACCCGCTTAACAGCATCATTACCAGTTACCACCACCTGCTCAACAGCCACAGACATCACTTGCCGACCGCCATCACACAGTAGGATACATCGACAACCACGAAAGGAACCAGTGTTTATCTTGCGTGCTAATATTGTTGCGTTTTCAGTGAGTTACAGTGAGTTTTGGGCTTGGGCTTGGGGTAAGGGCCGGGGAAGAGGGAACGGTCTGTTACGTACGTAGATAACTTCTGTAGTTGTGTTTTTTCAAATACGTTTGTAAGCATTTGGTCTGTCTGTATCGTCGTTGATAACGTCTGTAGTTGTGTTTTTCAAATACGTTTGTAAGCATTTGGGCTGTCTGTATCGTCGTCGATAACGTCTGTAGTTCTGTTTTTCAAATACGTTTGTAAGCATTTGGGCTGTCTGTATCGTCGTCGATAACGTCTGTAGTTGTATCGTCGTTGCGTCGAAAACGTCTGTATAGTTTTGTTTTTCAAATACGTTTGTAAGCATTTGGGCTGTCTGTATCGTCGTCGATAACGTCTGTAGTTGTTTTTCAAATACATTTGTAAGCATTTGGGTTGTATCGTCGTTGCGTCGAAAACGACTGTAGTTGTGATTTTCATAAACGTTTGAAAGCATTTGGGCTGTCGGTAGCCGTTGTAGCCTAGCTTCAATTGTTTTTTGCACCGTCAGGTTCCCGTCTTACTGTTTCAAACTTAAGTTCGCTGCATTTAAAAGTTAACTCAAATTGTGGCTCGGCCATTACATTTTGAATCAAACTATAACAACATAGCTGCAGTCATTCAAATCAGTCACCGCGTCTCTTAAAGACCAGACTTAAGCTAACCACTTGTAGCATAAATAATACTCATTGTTAGATCTGTTCTTTTTTTGTTGACATTTCTCTTTCACAGGTGTATCAGCCTTGTACAACTCTCAGTTCTCTGTCTCAGTACTCTCTCCACAGGCACAGCAGGACCTCTGTCTCTCCCCCCACAGGCACCTCTCTCGCTCTCTCTCTCTCCACAGAATGGAGCAGTATCGCATCAGGTTGATCAACGAGCCGGCTGTCTCTGGACGTGCAGGTAAGTTCAGGGCTCGTTCCAGAAGGGAGGTAGACGTCCGCGTGGACAACCTGGTGAACCGAGCCCTGACCGCTGACGACTTCGCCATCATCACAGCGTGCGTCCCTGAACTGTACCGCCAGTTCAACGAGGTAAGTGACGTTTCCTCACTAGTAGTAGTTGAGAAGCAGCTGCTCAGACCTCCGAAGGATGTCACACCCGTTGTTGAGGAGAGACCCTGTGCATGCTACTTTGACCAGCGTACTAAGGAGTGGAGGCCGGTGCTTCCTTGGTATGACCCTTGTAGAAAGCAGTGGGTACCAGCTTTTATCCGTAAAGTCGCCCGGTGTTGCTGTAAGCGCTATGTCCCCAGTACTAAGACGTGGGTGCTAGTCCGCCCTCCCACGCCCCCAAAAGCCGTGGTGACTACCCAGAGCAACGTTCTCTTCCAGGAGTTCTCTGGTTCCCTGGTGACTCCGTCCCACCCTGACACCCTAACGCCCCCCTTCAGGTGTTGGAACGCCCGCTGTGGCAGCCGTTATGACCTCGTGGAGGTGAACGGTCAGCAGCTGGTCAGAGTCATCTCTGGTGTCTCCGCCACATGGGAGCTCGGCGGAAGGCCAGTCCAAAGGCAGTCGAGAGTGACAGATGCAGCTGTCCGTGTTCTGTAGCTTCCCTGAAACGGTACGGAGGCGTATCGTCTTTAGTCACGGGGCAGAAGTGACTGAAGAGGGGGGGCTGGAGAGGAAGACCGATGTCGATGGTATTGGTCACATCGACAGAGGCCCTCCTCGAAGCAAAACGGGTCTAAGACTGTAACTCAGACAGACCTGGGGTGCGCTGGTCATTGTAGCAGCTGCATGCACAGGGTCTTTCCTTTCCTACGGGGGTGCATCAAGTTGATCAAGGAGCCGTCTATCTCTGGACATGCAGCTAAGTTGAGGGCCAGACATTTTTATTTCATACCTTACACATAGAATTGTGTGGATTAATACGGAATGCTTTTAGTAGTACTTCATGCAGGATCGACCAGGTAAGTGACCTTTCCTATACGACAAGCAGCTCTTGAGGACCTCTGGTACAGGTTGGTTTGGTGCCTTTTCAGCAGGAAGTGGATCTTGGAGGCATTCATGTTCCTCCACGTGCTAGGCCTCACAGAGAAACTTGACACTGTCTCTCTACTCTATAGGGTTTAACTTTTAACATCAAGTAATAAGTCGCAAAGAAAACTAATAAAGCCCAGGCGGTGGCGTAACCGTCTGGGCACCCGACTGGTAATCCAGTCGCAGTGTGCCGCGGGTTCGACTCCCGAGCCGACACGGCGTTTACTGCATGTCTTCCCCCCCATCTCTCTCCCGTTTCCTGTCAGCCTACTGTCTGTCCCTTCAAAAACCAATAAAAGGCGTAAGCCGCAAAAAAATATCTTAAAAAAAAAAAGAACTAATAAATAAAACCCCCTCTCTCCACAGAGCAGCAGAATGGAGAATTGCATCAACAAAAAAAAGTAATGTCTGTATGTTTGCCTGTCTGTGTTCTGCACTAACTATGTCTAGTTTGTCCACAGGTTTCTACTGACTGAGTCGTCACCAGTCAGTTGGCCTCGCGTCTGGCGGGCTAGCTTGAGGTGCCCTCCAACCCTGTCCCTGTGATAGTCACTGGCCTTTGGCGTCTTGCGGAGCCAGGCTCTAGGTTGCGTCTTGCGCCTGAGCGTTTAGAAACGTCCAGTCTATGGGGTGTCTGGGTGTGGTAAGAGTACTCTCCCACCACTGCAGCATTAACTGCGGTGCCTCCAACTTGGCCTGGCGCTCCATCAAACACAATTGGCTGTGTTTGTTTACGGGTGGGAACTTAATCTGGCGATGGATCAAGTGACCATCCCTTTTGCTGCACTGCAGAAGCTACTTGCAAGTGTGTATGGGAGGATGCACACAGTAGTTCATACCTCCCCAGCTGTGGGGGTGTTGGTGCCAGCAACAGGGACTCAAGGACACTTGGGGCAATTGGGAATTGGCGATGACTAAATTGGGTCTCCTCCCATGGATTGACGCCTTGACGTGGCGGAGGAGCTTATGTATTTCTTACCCAGAGAGCAGGTCATGGAAAGTACATGCCGGACAGCTCAAACGGTAAGAGATCAACTAAGGACAATCCATAGATAGAACAAACCTGTGTTACAGAAATCACCACAAGGGTATCCGAGATACCACCGTGGAGCATGCTAGGAGGTGTGGTGGCGGTGGGAGATCTCTACAACACACTCAGCAGGGACCCCAGGTAAATCACCCCCCCACCCCCACACATACTGCCTTTCTCAAGTAGTTTGATGTATTTTTCTCTATCCTTCCTGTGCACTGTTAACCAATTATAAAGTGTAATTTTAGATTATTGCATTGGATATCAGCAGATGTACAAGCTCATATCTGCTATTTGTGAACATTTTTGAAAAATCTTGATTTGTGGTCTCCGGCCAAATGCATGTCAATTTGAGAACTACTGATTTAGAAGGGATTTGTAGAATCGGGCTCGGGCGCTATTGGGTTAATGAAAAGAGACTGCCACACTAAATTAGTTAAATTAAAAATGTCAGTGTAGATTGAGAATGATCAATAAAGGTTGTATAAAATGGGGGGTCCGTGGCTGAATGCTCATCAAACTGGAAATTTAAAAGGTTGAGAATCAAACTAAAATTAAATGTCAGGTCGAACTACTAGTATTGATTATGCACAATGATTTGAGGCATGACAATGGTGAAATGTATTGAGCCAGTATATGAACTTTAACGTTTTCCATATTTCCCAAAAATAGCAGATCTACAAGCTCGTAGCGCGGTACTCTGTGCTGTGCTGTGAGCTTGTAGATCTGCTATTTTTCAACAGCTAAAGTTTAAAATAGTGGTTTAAGGCGACAGACACGGCCTCAGGTCTAAATGGGTTGAGCTATGACTACGTTAAGTTTGAACTTCATGTGGTGCAACTGGCTCTTAAACTTCTGAGAGAATTAGAGTGTATTTGACGGCTTCTACTGTCTGCAGATCTTTGGTCCAGTGATGCAGATTCTGAAGTTCAAGACATTGGAGGAGGATGTGGAGAGGCGGCCCGGCAGCTGCTGTCTTCACCAAAGACATGGACGACTCACTACATCTCTAAAGCTCTTGGTGCTGGAACCATCTGGTAAAACATGTAGGCTGCATTGAACAACAACCTGCATGCAATTAACAACTTTCAACCTGGCATCCCTAGTTAGGACATGCCATTATACTGTAGGTGACATTTTTCCAAAAATGGCAGATCTACAGGCTTACAACAGGTTGATGTGATGTCTTAAGTTTGTAGATCTTTGCTAATTGTCGGTGGGACAAAATGATGTAAGGACAAAGTATGTAAGTGGTTAATAGACAAAATGCAAAAAACCCAATAACAGATCCCTGTTCATATTTACTGAATAGAGGGTGTAATGAGTGCAGTTTCTTATGGAAGATCTGGTAAACATTCAATAACACAAGTTCATACACTATGTGAGAATAGTAAAAAAACATAATACAAGGTCACGTGTTCTAGATCTCTAGAATAGAAAAAAACGTATTGGCATTAACCCATTTTGGGCGGGAATCCCTTTTGTTGTTTTAAGCATTATGTTGTACTTTAGCTATTGAAAAATAGCAGATCTACAAGCTCGTAGCGCGTGTGACGAGCTTGTAGATCCAGGGATGCAAATGGCATTTAGACTCACTAAATTGCGACAGGACGCAATTGTGCACCCTCCGGTGCACAATGTATTTTCTTTCATTTATAATTATGTGCTGTATTTTATTTATGCCATGTCTAAGCATTTATATGTTTGTTACCAGTTCAACGTTGGTTTCAATAAATCCAGCAGTATGCAGAACAACTGATTCATTTTTGGACAAGAGCTGAGGGAGTGATGCAAATGATTATCTTAATAGTTTGTAGTTTTAGCTACTTTGTATATGTTGATTATTAGCTCTGATCAGATCTTCAATCTCACGTCGGCTATTTTCAAATTGCATTTTAAAAAAACTTATTTTGTAAACCTGTGAAACGGGACCTTCTCCATAATGAGTACATTTTACTTTTGGTACTTGAAGATTTTGATGACTTAATGACTTACCTTAACAGTATTTCTACAGGTTGGTACTTTTACTTGGTAAGACATGCGAGTACATTTTCCACCACTGTATAGGAGCATGAGGCATCTTTCATGATACAGAATGTGGGGGAGCAGTAATTGCTCACAGACACTTGGGCCCATAGACCAGAGCCTCTTTACCCATTCACCATTTTGATCATTCCACACTGATGGTGTCATCTATATGGACTATCTCTGCAGTCAGGAGGAAACTCCAAAATGTTCATTTTTCAGGAAATGTTAATTATACATTTTTCAGGATTTTTTTTTAAAAACAAAGCAATACTGTCTCATCAAAGTTGGTGTGACTTTATATACCGTATTGTCAATGAAAGCCCAAAGCACTTTTTACTACTTTCCATTGGTTCAATATTGGTCCCCCATATTTTCAACATATTGGTGGAAGAATGCAGAGAGGTAAGAATGTAGTTAATCAGTTTGGAGTCACCCTGAAAGAAATGTAGGCCTACAATAGAACCAGATCCAGGGATCCAGAAAAATGTCAAGTGTGAAGGTTATGATGGTTAAAAAAAGGTTCACTGGAGAATTGCTGAAGTTGTAAAGGAGAAGGTTTCCAGATCCAAGAACAACAGATCATACCAGGCATGATTCAGACCCTACATAGTGTTTGAAGTTCACATTGACAAAGGAATGAGTATTCTCCAGCTCTTTATGCCTAAACTAAAACTAATTATGTCCAACTCTGCTTGGAAGTGTAGTGTTATATGTATAGGCTAGGCTAAGATTACAACAGAACATCGGTGAGTTACCTTCACCTACAGAAGATAGAGCTGCAAAAATGCAGGTCAAGTTTCAACTCCAAAAACCCAGAAGTATGAACTGAAGACTGGTTTCATGCTGCAGTAACTGCACATGTCCAGTAGGTGGCAACAATGTTCTATTTAAAGAGAAGGTATGGGGAATTGGGATTGTGTTTTTAGTTGATGTAGCCTATACTTGGGGTCATATTTCATGTTTCGTTTCATGTCCACATCAGCTGCAAACATATTCTATTTGTATGTTCTCACTAGAGCAGTGGTTTTCAACCAGTGGTCCAGGGACCACTTGAGGAGATAAAAAGTATTTTCTCTTCATAGCCAAAATATTGCAATGGAATAATTAACTTTCACTGTTTAAGTAATACTATATGAATATATATCTAACTACATTGTTTCTATAACATATGAATATGAAGTATGCAAAGGTACATTTTAGATTCATTGTAAGCAGTGTACACTATACACAGTATCAACTGCTGTTCCCATTCAGCCCAGTTATTTCAAGTTCATGTCACTTCAGTGGATCGTATGGCACGCCATCCTGAGGATAAAGCATGAGTAGTATATAGCCTACCGTTAACTTTTATGACAGACTAATAAATAACAGAGGTTGAATGATGGGGTGTGATGACCCATCCTCTTTGTGTGATGTCACTGTTCTGATAGTGTTCTCTGTCCATGTGTAGGAGGAGGAGACCAGCCTGCAGTGCAGCGGTGTGCCTAGTGGAAGAGGCACACCTGACTCCAATCTGGCTAGGAGTATTTAAGCAGGCTGGTCAAGGCCATCCTCTCTCTCACTCCTTCCCAGGAAACATTGTTTGGTTTTGGTTCTTTTGGTCCTTGGTTAATGCACCTGCACATACGCTACATTCTCACACATCCCTACATGCACTACACTACTGATACAACTGATGACTCACACCCCACTTTAACCGTTAAGTATGCTTTGGTTTGACTACTTTAAAATAAATACATGTTTTTTTTGGCATTTACTCCTGTGTGTCGTCTCCCATATTTGTCATGGTTAAGTCCGTTCATGACATGGGCGAAGAGGTCATATGTCATATTCTTGGCATCTGATGGCATCCGATATGCAAGCTCAGATGTACATTCATATTGTTGTGTGTGTGTGTGTGTGTGTGTGTGTGTGTGTGTGAGAGAGAGAGACGTGTATATGTATATACAGGGGCGGCAGTGGCTTGGGGGTACTAGAGTTGCCAGTTGGGAACCGGAACGTTCCCGGTTCGATCCCGGGCTCCCCCAGAGTAAGTGTCGAAGTGTCCTTGAGCAAGACTCTGAACCCCTAATTGCTCCCAATGAGCAGGTTGGTGCCTTGCATGCTTTTTATCGGTGTATGAATGAATGCGTGTGTGTACAATGTGAATGGGTTCAAGACAAGGCCTTGAACTTCACACAAAAGTCGAAAGGTTAACTACTCTTCAATACACAACAACAGGGGGTGTTGCTGTGTATTGAACAGATGAGTTTACTATCAATAGAGTGCTGTCATGTGGGCTACATTTACAGAATGAATGGGGTATTTTGTTCATTATGTAAATCAGTAATTGTGGCCGACATGACAGTAGCTACAGAAGTTACAGAACGGTTGCTAAATGGCTGTCTTAATTGAACGTGATCTGACACCGTGATGTCATGTAAACTGTCAACCAGTGGTGGTCCGTGTCCGTGGTACTGTTTACTTCCCCGTCATTGACGCAACTCTCTAATGGAAGGCTCTGATACAACCGCTAATCTCCGGCACCGTTTGCCCGGTCAAAACTGTGCACATACTCCCTGGATGCCAATGACGAACCTCCAAAATGGTGTCTTTTGTTTTTAAACGCAGCTTGAAAGCAAACTCTCTTTTAATGTTTTGTTCCGTTTAGGAGGACAAAATGCAAAACTCTCCATCACTTAGCTGGGTACCACCTCACTTACTCACTCACTGGATCCCATGTTGCACTGCCTCACTGACATTAAATCCTGGATGTCATATAATTTCCTTATGCTAAACGACAATAAAAATCATACTCTTTGGCTTCCCACACACAACACATATATCACCACCTCCCTCGCCCCGCTGACAAATAAACCTCAAGTAAAAAACGTAGGCGTAATCCTGGACTCTGCCCTCAAATTTGATAAACAAATAAATGCTGTTGTCAAAGGAGCCTTCTTCCAATTACGGCAAGTCAGTAAAATAAAATGCTTCCTCTCCACCCACAACCTGGAAAAAGTAATTCATGCCCTTATTTTCCTCCAGTTTAGACTATTGCAATTCATTATATGCCGGAATCTAAAGTGACTCCCTCTCTAGACTGCAGCTTGTCCAGAACGCTGCAGCTAGACTCCTGACTGGAACCCGAAGGTGGGAACACATCACTCCCGTCCTGGCCTCCCTCCACTGGCTCCCAGTTACATTTATAAATAACTTTAAAATCCTATTTGTTTATAAAGCCCACCATGGGCTGACACCACCCTACATTTGTGAGCTGCTTCCTCCCCTGGATAACCCTAGACCACTTTGATACTGATCAGGGACTCCTTAAGGTTCCACGGACTAAGCTCAAATCAAAAGGTGACCGAGCCTTTTCGGTCGCCGCTCCAAATCTGTGGAACAACCTACCGCTAATTATCAGATCTGCACCCTCCCTAAACACCTTTAAAATCAGACTAAAAACTCACCTGTTCTCCCAGGACTTTTAATCCTTCTTTGGAAATTAGCTGGACCCTTTTTTACTGCCTTACCTGATGCTCACTTTTATCATATTTGATGCACTTACTTAATTGTATTTGCTGCCATTACTCTTTGGGTTTTCTGATGTTTTTTATAACCATGATGTGATTTTATATTGTGCAATGTGTTACTTGTTTTTCTCTTTCTCTTCAGCAGTTTGGTCAGCCTTGGCTGTTTTTACATGTGCTCTAGACCTGGCACCCCCTCAAGGACCACTGATGGACCACTGGTTGAAAACCACTATAATAAAGCCACTATAATAATAATTGCCTTATAGGCAATCTGAGAATCCATCATCCATCACCAGCTCCCTCTTTTGCTTTAGTTGATGCAAGTCAACTGAATGACGCCCCGCAGTGCAAGCCAATGATAGGAAAATGCCCAATTTAATGGGAATCAATAGCCATTTTAAATTGGTAACAACCTTTTAGGTTAGGGCACATATAAGTACTCTAGCCATTTAAAAATACATATATTATAAATGCATTTTTTAAATAAATGTATGTGTTTTAAAAATTCTGAAGGCAACCAGATTTGCCAGCTCCTAATGTGGAAGTATAGGCTACATCGGAAGTTCTATATTTGGCAAAAAATAACACTAACAGCTAACACTATGTTAGGAGGGCGTTAACGTCTGCACTGTGATAAAATGCAGCATTTTATATTTTCCCAGTGAGACAATAATCCTTATTTCTTACTAGCCTAAATTCATAAGGCACCAACCTTTTATCCTATTCTGCTTCTTAAAAAGTAAAAGTAGTCTAGTATGGAGACATGTAGCCTACAACTCATTATGCATGAAGTCAGATCACAACAATTCAGCTCACTGGAACAAGCATTTTTATTATAAAAATAAACAAAATAATTACTATGTACAGTAGGATACATAAAAAACATGGGTTCAGACACGAATAGCTATATAAAACACATTATCATAAGATTCCTGTACAGCACCCAAAAGACAAATAAAAACAAACACATTACAATCAAATCAATGCTGTCATCAATCAAAAATGGGTCCTGACCCCACACTGCTGTATAGTATAATGCCTTATTTGTGCTGCGTCGTACAACAGTTCTGCAAGGCTCACAACAGGTCATGGATCGAACATGAGGAAAGCATCCTTATAGTCTCAGTACAGTCATTCCCTTCAGTTTCACAGCAGTGTCATTAAATGTTGCATGTGCAGGGAGTAGTGGTTATGCCTAAATCCCTACATTGTAAATTGTAAATTGTAGTGGGAGTCGTGGGATTCAGGAGCTTCCCAATATATCCTCTGCAGCGGTTCCACATTAACATGCCAACGAGGCATAGAACCAGCAAAGACAGCAGAACCACGGCAACTATAAGACCCACTGCAGCACGACCATCAGTGTGGGGCTGTAGTCGATACACTGCCATGGTCCTCTTGTAGACTCTCTCGTTGACCTGCTCTATGGAGTCG
This sequence comes from Protomyctophum bolini, assembly GCF_963924005.1. Classification (NCBI taxonomy): domain Eukaryota; kingdom Metazoa; phylum Chordata; class Actinopteri; order Myctophiformes; family Myctophidae; genus Protomyctophum; species Protomyctophum bolini. The sequence goes on from NC_137873.1 coordinate 36,992,302, forward strand.
CAGGTGTACAAGCCAGCATCTGATTCTGAGGCGTGTAGAATGACGAGGTGTCCATTGTAGATGTCGTATTTGCTGTCGGAGTGCAGTGGTTGGTCCGACAAATGCCAGTGGACCTGCGCCAAGTTGGAGTCTGGCTGGCAAGGCAGAAGAATATTGCTCCCTGTAACCAGGGCGATGTCTTCAGCTGCCACGACTGGCTCTTCTGGGCGAGGACATTGTGCAATGTCCCCCTTCTTTAGACTCTGAATGGCAATGTCAGACGAAGACAAGCTGGAGACGTGGCGGCACTGGTCGGAGGAGGTGTCCCAGGCACAGTAAGGGTCTCTGGCCAGGACACAGTCCACACAGGACTCATAGCGACTGCAGTCACTGAGTGGCATCTGAACAGCACCAAACTCTGACCCTGCGTACAGGTGGCCCCTGCTGGAAGAGAGGCGTAGAGTCCGGACAGGATTAGGATCCTCATACAGCTGAATCTCTTCAATAATGAACATCTCCCCAGCGTAGTTCACAGCCTTCTGAATGTAGCCGTTTTCAGTGCCGATGAACATAACTGGGTATCTCTCTCCGTCTAGTGCCAACACAGTATCCACTACAATCCGTGTCATCAAGGGCCCCTCCTTCACCACCAGCGGGCCCCCTGTGAGTGGCCGAACAGTTTCATCCATGATGGGCCTTTCCCTGATGAACATCTGGGATTGGTCTCCCTGGTCCAATGATTGTTTGGTGCAAGATCCTGGTCTGTGTTTGGGCACCTCACCCTCCGGCACCGTCACCCACCTTTCCCACGATGTTTCCACAGTGACAGGCTTCTTAAAACGTCCTTCGTTGAACACCTTTTCGACATCAGACGCACTGAATGCACACACCGCAGATGTGTGCGACGATCTCGGCTGAGGTGTGAAGACGGCATAGAAGACGCTCTCCTTCCAGTTGTGGTGTCGAAGCAGGAACACATCCTGGACGAGGGAGGGCAGGCTGCCAGCCTCTACGGAGCAGTCCAGAGGAGCCTTCAGGAACGTAGTCCATTTCTTCTGCAGTATCCTGTCTCCTCCCATATCCCCCTTGCACACACGAGCCACTCTTGATATCACAGGTTTGCTGTCATATTCCACGGCCTCCTCTGTGAAGAACAAGTAGACCTTATCATCATCACCTTCACCGTCACTTTGGTCCATGTAGATGAATTTGGGATCCTTGAGCCAAGAGTACTTGTCCTCGGTCTTCAACGCAGGCCCGCTGAACCTGCTGAACCTTTGTACAGTGCCCAAGAAGTTGGTTGATGTAGCAGAATACAGGACGTTTCCATCCATGAGGGAGGATGATGTATGGAAAGGATTGTAGGGACACTTCTCTTTACCATCCTCCAGCTCTTTCTCCAGACTCAACGTTCCATCAGAATATGTCATGGTATCGCATTTGGGATTGAAAGCATTTGTCCCGCACACATACATTCTGTTGTCATCCCGTGTGTGCAGGGTCCGAATGTAGTTGCGGCATTCCACCTCACGATCTCGTCCCTTGGACGCACAGACGTTCCTTTCATCTTCGGTAACTGGCCAATATTCTGCAGCCTTCTTGTCAGTGATGTTGTCGATATCCAGGGCGTAGATGGCATCTCTGGCCCCGAGAAGCAGCAGACCCAAATCCTCTCTCATGAGCATAGTGGTGTAGTTCCAAACGCCATCCTCTCTGAACGTCTTCAGCCCGTGGTGGTAGGCCAGAGTCTTTCGTGGAATGCTGTCATGACTGGTGAATGCGCTACAGGACGGGAGAAGAAATCCACAAAGAACGCACAAGGCATAGAGAATGCTCAAGGCATACCGGGGAGACATGGCTTAGTGTAAAATGATGTCTCTCGCTTTGGATTTGTATGTATAAGTATCTCGCTTGCTGTATATCTCAGAGTGAGATATAAATAAAATGTATTCCCCTTTTATACAGGCAGGTTTGTCTCACATCATGCTGACTCAGCACACCTGGTCTGGCATCAGCAGTACACAAACCGTTGCCTAGCAATGTCATCATAGATCTCCATATATGGGCATTAAAGGGACACAGACAGTGGAGATGTCGCCATGGCAACCCGTTTGTTGATTCGGGTGACGTCAGAGCGCTCGCGCAAACCGTTGCTAGGCAGCACTGTTGCTCTATAGAGCACCGAAGTCTGACGTCACTTTCAGTAGAGGGCGTCAGTCCCCAGGTTCATGTATTTGTTTAGTTGCATTGAAATCGCCATAGGAGGATTTTTAGATTGCTTCATATAAGAACTGTGTTTGAAAAATAGACATGTCACCCCGGCCGCTTCACTATGGATATGAAGAATCAACTGACTGAGAGAAAACGCTAATGTTACTGCTGCTGAATTAGTTAGATTTTCGCTAGAAGCAGACTGTATCATATATGAGTGAGTGACTGTTGCAAACGATACAGAGACACCTCCCTGACAATAACGCCGAGACAGCTTGTTTATTTTTGGACCACAACGCTTATAGTAGACGATATTAAGATCACCCCATGTTATTCTCCATAGAGAAATTACTTCCGCGAACCAGGGGAATCGAAGGGATGAGCGAGTTACGTCAGGACTTCGGTGCTCTATATATAGAAAGGGGCGGAGTCGAGCATTCCTCTTCACATGCGGTCACTTCCCCTTTACTTCCGCGTCTATTATGTAAACAGATGGAGCAATGCTGCTGCGGTCGTAACAAACCCACGCTTTATTCCGATACTTAAAACTACTTGAAATTGTTCGTTTTTGTTGTACTCTTTTTTTTGTCCAAGTCTGTGTTTATATTCTTAATTTACTTGCCGTTCGTTTTCACGTTTTGTCGTCGTGTTGATCAGACCTAGCCCTACGAGCGTCATGAACCATGGCTACATTGGCTAGCTAGATCAGACCGTGTCTTTGAAGTGTAGTGACTTAATTTGCCATGAAGAAAGGCACGGTGAAATTGATGCAGAGGGCGGTGGGCTCTACGGAGCATTGTTCAGTGCCTCTTTGCACTTCTTCAGCAAAGTTTACAACTTTGAGTTTTCACCGTTTCCCAGGAGATGCTGAACTGAGGCGCAAATGGCTGGTTAATATAAGAAGGAACAACTTCACCGTCACTCGTCGGTGCTATGTGTGTAGTAGGCACTTTATTAAAGAAGACGTGATAAAGAAGACTCCAGGTGGACTTCATCGGCTTAGAAAGGGGGCCTTGCCCGTGTTGTTCGAGTGGAATGGATATGAAGTCTGTCAACGCGTTAGTGTTTGGCAGAGGAGAGAAAGACCCACTAACTGCCCAGATCAGACTGTCAGAGGCGTGGATGGTGATGCTGAAACTGCTATGGAAGTGCCTTGCTGTGACCACGACTACTGCACAGCCCCTGAACCTGCCGCTGTTGGCCTGGCAAGGCTGGCATTGAGTGAGAGGGATGAGATGAAGGATGAAATCACTCGACTGAAGAAACGGGTGGAGGACTTAAAGTTGTCACTGAAATGTAGGTTTGGGCTACATCGATTTGAAGGCTCAGACTCACAGATTAGTAACTTAACAAGGTGAGAATGACTTGCATAAAGCATACCAATTTCATATGCATTATTTCTTCATGTAAATGTCATTGCATGAAAGTGTAACCTTGCTCATGGTTCTAAACAATCAATGACAATCCTAATTTGTCTCCAAGATTTGCTACCTATGAGCACCTGGTGGCGTTTTGGCACCTGATTGAACCATCCACAGGCAACATGATCCGAGTCACCCGGGCACAGAGAGCCCAGCAGAGGGATGAGGAAATATTGATTCCATGTACTTACTCAGTAAGTTTACTCAGGCTGTTTTAATATTTTGTACTGTGCTAACCGTTACTGTAGAATCGCTATACCAGAGGGGTAGGCAACCTAGCACTGGGGCCAACATTGGCACTGGGGAGGGGATCACTGGCACACTGGCATAAGTGTGTGAGAGGGAGAGAGTAATTAAATGTAGTACCCTCACATATGTATGCAAATTACATTCTGCACATAATTCTACATGAATTCAAACTCAGAACTCTGACTGGGGAGAGAGTCTGAGAGATAGGTGGTTTACTTATTTGACTGAATATACTGATCCTTGCATCCTGATGTGAAAGAAAAGAATATATCGACAATCAAAATATGTTGGAAATATTAATTGTGTTGTCATAATTAAAGATAATTAAGATATGAATGGCACACTGACTATCAAGAAAATAAAAACATGTCACTTCATGTGGAAAAAGGTTGCCGAACCCTGCTATACCACATACCTGTAATGGTGTAATCAAGACCATATTGACGTTAAAGTACTGGCGGTGTTGGGGAAATGTGTCCCCTGCTTTTTACCTACTTGGGAGCATTGAACTGGGGACCAGCTGCAGGATCAGCTGCAGTACCTTGGTCAAGGGCAATGGAAGGAATATGTATAGTATCTGCATAAGTCATGCCACTGCCCTGGATTATACAATGTGGCAAATGAATGTAATTTTTTTTTTCCTATTCTGTAACAACATTGCTAGACATAATTGTCTGTGTTTTGCACACTCTCTTCCAGAGACATGCTCTTCTTCCGCTGGATGAATTCTTCCTCTTCCTCATGTACCTGGCGTCGGGGTCCACAGAAGTTGACCTGGGGGATCGTTTCGGGATCCACCCATCAGCGGTCAGCCGGATCATAACAACGTGGACACATTACCTGTACTTTCTGCTGGGCTCTCTGAAACTCTGGATGTCCCCAGAGGAAGTTCAGGCTGTGTTGCCGAGGGAGTTCAGGCAGAGCAAATACGCTGATACACAGGTGAACGCAATCACTGGCATTAGTCTAGATCAGGGATGGGCAACTGGCGGCCCGGGGGCCACGGCCCGGGGGCCCCCACATTCATTTAATGCGGCCCATATATTATTTATTTCAGCTGTTACAATTCCAAACATGACCCGCTTTAATTACTTCCGTCTATAGATTAGTAGCTTAATGAGTAGTATTAAAATGTTAGTCTGTTTTCTGTCCAATGCATTTGTATTTTGTTCATAATGTCAACATAACTACGGTAACTAAATGCATTTGAAATTATATAAAAATGGTTACTTTTCAGGATTCCAATTCAAAAATAGCCAAAAGAATATTCAGGATTTAAATTCAAATATAGCAAAAAATAGCTGATCTACAAGCTCAAAACGCAGTGCGACATGTTTTGAGCTTGTAGATTGGCTATTTTTTCTACGGCAGTATGCAATGTGGCCCTCTGGAGTGAGTGTGGAAATATAGTGGCCCTCTCCATCCAAAGTTGCCCACCTCTGGTCTAGATGGAAAGGGGGTCCACAGCGTGCATAGGGTGGTCAGTAGAGGGCAGTGTAGTCTTAATGTTGTGTGAGCATGGGCAGATCAATGTATCTCTCCAGACATTGTTAAAACCTGAGAACTGTTTTCTCTGCATCACTTTGATGTTTGAAAAAAATAATAATCTGATGTTACTTAATTTTGTAGGTGATTGTCGACTGCACAGAGCTAAGATGCCACCAGCCAGACAGTTTGTCTCTTCAGAGTGAGATGTTCTCCTCCTACAAGTCTCATTCCACCCTGAAGGGCCTGATCGGTATGGCACCTCATGGAGCAGTCACCTTCATCTCAGACCTGTATGCTGGCTCCATCAGTCACAAAGAGCTGTTTAAGCAGTCAGGCCTCCAAGACCTGCTGACAGAGGATATGGCTGTGATGGCAGACAAGGTTTGGTTTGTTGACTGTATCTCAGGTCAACTGTATCGCCCACCCTTCCTCTCAAAACAGAGCCAGATGCCAGCAGCAGATGTTAATAAAACCCAGGAGATTGCACACCTTCGAGTCCAGGTTGAGAGAATAATTGGAAGAATTAAACTGTGCAAGCTCTTCCAGTCTGACATCCCTGTTGCCTTGATGGGAAGCATTAACTCTTTGTGGACTGTGGCCTGCTTACTCAGCAACTATCAATATGGACCTCTGGTTAAGACCTGGGCACAACAGTGATGGATTGAGACAGAGGCTGATATGTAGATCATAAAATCACACCCGTGTGAAGTGAGGGGCGCTCTAATCATCGTACATCATCATCAAGAATGGTGGGCCCTTATTGGCCAAGGGTGGCAACCGACATACATACATACCCAGCCGATTTGCTCAGACACATGACGTAAATTCTTTATTCATTGTCAATGGCATTTAATGTTTGTGTTCAGACAGAATGTACACTATAGCTGTTTATAGGAGGGCCTAGCACCACTCAAAAATGATTAAATGTCAATTTCATTGTATATTTAAGTTGTCATATCGGCTGGGATTTATTTTATTAGGAGGCCTAAAAGGCAAACAGACATTCCTTTTTGATTCATATGTTCAATGCCAAACACACAATTAGATCATTAATCACTATTATTTGAGTGACATATTTTAGTATCATCACTTTCATTTCTTTAAAGAAAACATTTTAGTCAATTGCTTAAGTGTGCTTAAAGGCTTGTCATAGATACTGGTCTGATTCTTTTTTTTTTTCATCTAGCAGCTGCTATATTTCATTTGGAGTTGTGTAGTGCTGTTTAAAATGTTTTATGATACAACATGCACACTGAGCAGAGACCCCAGGTAAATCACACACACACACACACACACACACACACACACACACACACACACACACACACACACTACTTTTCTCAAGTAGTTTCATCTCTTTTTCTGTATCTTTCCTGTGTTTCACAACTGCGGCACTGTTAAGTCTCGTTGTGAGCTTGTGTACATCTATATATTACTACAGCATCACAATCATTGTATCCATTTATACTTTGGCTATTAAAAAAATAGCATGATATGCAGGCTTGTACATCTGTTATTTTTCAAAATGTGTGAAATTGTTTGGAATATTTACCATTTTATTTTGCATTTTCTAACGCATCATCTCTTCAGATGGGGGTCCTTGAAAAAGGTTTGAGAACCACTGGTGTAAATACAATGAGCTTTCTACATAAAAAAATCAAACGGTATTCGAGACCAATATATATTCCACACTACATGGTGCATCAAACATGGTGCCAGTGTAACACCCGAGATTCGAACCTGTGGGAAACCAAACATATTCTACCACTTGGCCAGGCTACCTGTTAGTACTACAAAGTGACAGTTCATATTTGACATTGAGGCACTTTGCATCATCTTCACATCCATCCATGTGAAAAAGGTCCTGACCTCAGACCATGAAATTGTCACATTTTATTTATATAAATGTGTGTGATGGGGTTTCAGGATGCTCCACTATTGACCTTAAACGGAATGCTCCCAGACATTTTGAATGCCGCCCCAGGGAAATGCCTGCAGTACGTTGTCATTGAAGGTAATCTCTCACCCAGTGTTTTGTATCAGTGCTAGTGATCTGGACATGACCTGACTCTTAGTTCTTAATTGTGTACTTGTGTCTCTCTCTTTTGCACATTGTGCGTATGTATGTATGTATGAATGAATGTTCATGTGTATAGGGGCAGTGCAACCTGTGGGAAAGCCACTGAGGAGTCCGTTCCAAGAAAGCACCGTTGGAGTGGTGCAGAAACTCATGCTGAAGGAACACAAGCTGGTGTGGAACAGCCTCGCCCGAATGTGGTGAGATACCACGTCATTATAGCCTAGCCCAGCCTGTGTGCTTTCTGGTCAAGAGGGGCGGGACTTGGGAGCCAGTCGAAAACAGGCCGTGGATCCTATTGGTTCTCCGATCTGAGCCCCCGCTCCCCTCCTCCCCTCCCCGCTAGAAAACAGCGGAGAACACTGACGTCGCGAGCAACGCCTCGTGACGCTCGGGCAACACGCACAAGAACATGAATGCGTAGCAACAGTTTTGCACGGGGACACACACACACTCTACTTCGCTCTAAAATAATTATGTACACATAGTGTTATGCGTTCACCTGTTTCTTGCATTTCCAATCATCTCTTTGACCCGGCAAAAAAAATGCATGGTCCCTCCCTAACATTTTAGTCTACTTTTTATTTTTTATATACACACAATGCAGAGAGAGCCTCCTGTGTGCTCTGGCATGAGAGAAAGTCGATGAGGCCTTTACGAGGGCCATTCGAGCCACAAGTGGAGCCTGCAGTGCTACCGTTGCCCAGGTGGAGCCTGCAGAACCATTGGGGCTCAAGAATCCACCGGTTCCAACGGATTGTGTGGCCCTGGTCTTTCCCTAGTGGGTCTGATCGAGGATAGCTACTGGGACGTAAGTCAGGACTTGATCACCCCGGCTGTGTCACCCGAGTGAGGGGTATGATGTTCGCGAGACCCGAAACCCTGATGACCTTGGGATACATCACTGAGGATAGGTCCCAGGTGAAACCCTGATGACCTTGGGATACATCACTGAGGATAGGTCCCAGGTGAAACCCTGATGACCTTGGGATACATCACTGAGGATAGGTCCCAGGTGAAACCCTGATGACCTTGGGATACATCACTGAGGATAGGTCCCAGCTGCATCCATGCCATGTATTTTCGTTCTTGTGCACCGAGAATAGCCGATCTACGAGCTTGTAGCCTGTCACGTTGGGCAGGCCACTAAATATCAACACTTAACTTAAGTTGAAAAGACAAAGGTAATGTTCTTTGGTGTCCTCCAAATATACTGTTTGGAATAAGAGGCGTTTTTATTGTTCTAAAAACAATTTTATATAAATACAACATTTGAAAGTGGAAATTATAGTTTGTTGTGTAGATGTTTTTGTTTGTTTCAGTGCAGTTGTTATATTAAAACTGTATACATGATGTACTTAAGTTATTGGAGAAAATAAAAGTAGCCTAACAATGTACAGTAAATTTACAATATATCATAAAAAGAAGGCAGAGTAAGTTAACCCATTTTGGACGGGAACGCATTTGTTAACCATTAATCAAATATCGAGTATAGTGCCGCACTACGAGCTTGTGGAACTATTTTCGAAAAATCGTGAAAATGTGTGAAAATCTTTGAATATATATTCTTTCCCAGTGGGCGCTTTTAACACAAGTCATTGCTATTGGGGGGGTCCCTGGAACAACATATTTTGAGATTGGTCCAAAAATATGATTGGGCCAATTGCATATTTCTTGGCGTCCTTGACATGAAATAGTTTAGGTTTTCCTGAAAACTGTCATGATGAAGCTTCCTTCAGTCACCCCAAGCAGCATCAGCTGTTAAACAACCTATCTTGACTCCACTCTAATCAGTCTTGTTCTGTGCAGTGGGATGCCATTGGATTGGCTGGTGAAAACCATGCAGTCCCGAGGGCTGGAGGTGTTTACCCAAACCTTCACACGCCAGCTTCCCTTCCCTGATGAAAACAAAGAGAGATATGTGAGTTTTAATTAAATTAGATGAATGGCTATGCATATTAAATATGAACAGTTTTAGTGTAGCAAGAAATATGCCAAATCGGTTCTCCTCCTTGTGCTTCCTTTCATTGATGTCCCTCTGTTTCCCCTCCCTTCTCTCCAGTTGGTGAAAGGCACTAATGTATATGGGATCCTGCGTGCTCCTAGAGCCCCTCGCACAGAAGCCTTGGTGCTGAGTGCGCCCTGCAGCCCAGGGAATAACAACAACCAGGCGGTGGGCCTACTGCTTGGCCTAGCACAGTACTTTAGGAGTGAGTACCCTATCCTAGACTAGTACCCTGCCTCTTTTCGCTTGACACAGTACTTCCTGAATGAGTACCCTGCCCATTCTTATAGATTGTTGCATATAGAACCAAGAGTGCAAGCTAGACTAGCACTCGCAGCCTTACACCTGACCTCACTCTGCATGAATACCGTTTCAGAGATTTTGTTTAGTATTCAATCAATTCATACAATTAAATTGTTGTTCGCATTTAATCTCTGTCATACTCTGTCATACCCAAAGAGGCTTTACATGTGCGGGGGCCGGGGGGACGGACGGACATGAGAAAATGACAACTTTATTAGAAAAACAAGTAAAATAAGAATAAAACCAATAAAAACAGTACAAGTAACAAGTTCAAAACACATCAGCTAGGGAATGCTATTCTGAACAGGTGGGTTTTCAGTGTGGTTTTGAAGGTGGGGAGTGAGGGGGCATCTCGTATGTGTCTGGGGAGGGCATTCCAGAGGGTAGGGGTGGCCACAGAGAAGGCCCTGTCGCCCCAGGTTTTGAGCCTGATCTTCTTGGGGATCACAAGGAGGCCGGCGTCGCTGGAGCATAGCTCCAGAGAATATGTTGAGCAGAGAGATAGTTCTGGTATTTGTTGTAATGATGGCTGTTGTGCTGTTTTATAGGTCAGGTTTACTGGGCCAAGGACATCATCTTCCTGGTGAATGATCATGATCTGATTGGTATGCAGGCCTGGCTGGAGGGCTACCACCACACCAACACTACAGGTCAGTACTAGAGGCTGGAGGGCTACCACCACACCAACACTACAGGTCAGTACTAGAGGCTGGAGGGCTACCACCACACCAACACTACAGGTCAGTAAGTACTAGCGTTTAACATTGATCTTTTTGACAGAAATGTTACAATAATATATATTTGCACATATCTGTCGAAAGTATAAAACTAAAAAACTTGATAGTGACATCACTCCCACTAGCCCTGGGTCACAGTGTTATTCTTTTGTTTTGGAATTCCCAATTCAACATATAAATCTCATTGGTTGCTGCCAATTAACTTTTAATTCCGTCTGTGGCTGTTTGGTCTATGGCTTATTGTCTGTGTATATGTAATGTATATGTTACGTAATATCACAGCCGGGCTAGGGGTGTAGCAAACGTAGACATACAGTATAAAGGTAGACGCCTCTTACGGCTCTGGGGCGTGTGTCAAAATTGAAGGCACCATTTTCCCGAGATTCCTTGTGAAGCGTTGCGTGCATAACATAAGTCCCGGAAAAGATGCACTGTGATTGGCCAGTAGTCACTTGAGAGACATGGAGGAGTCGCATGAGTGTTGTCACTTGTGCTTCAGCACTTCCGCTTGACTTCCTGCCTTCATTAGAGACGCGTCGCTCCAATGAACCAGTGAGGCATCTATTTTCTTTTATATCTATGGTAGCAAAGACATACAGGACATTTTAAAATCAATAATCAATAAATGTTCTAACATACTACACAACTAAAAAAAGAAAAACAAACCTGCTACAACTCAACTTGATGAAATCGATGGCTGCTATTCAGCCAGCTCTTTACGAGGACTTTACGATAGCGCTAATTCCTGGCTTGCAGGTAACACCTCATCTACACACTACACAGGCAAGGAGCGAGCGTTCCGACGGCGATATGCAACGTAGCCTGAGCCAAAAAAAGAAAGAAAGAAATGTGTAGTGTGTAGATCTCAACCAATAAGGGTTTGGGGACCGAGGCGAAACCTCGCTCAAACAGAGACTCTGCGAGCGAATATAGGAGGGGTGGACGACGTCGCTGCACGGCGCGTTGTCGCTCGCGGTACGTCAGGACAGTCACCATGAAAAACATGGATTCTAATGAGATTTCATCGTTCGCACGCTCGCATCGCTGGCAGTGTAGATGAGGTGTAACCTATTCCCAGTTCCCACATAACTATTGCAAGGTATAACAAAAACCTGAATCCTTTCCCATTTGACTTGACTTTGACTTTTAACTCTCCTATTAATTCACTTGCATAATTCTTGCGCTTCAAGCATAAACATGAGTGTACGTCTCTTTCAACCAGTCCGTAGAAGGAATGATCTTTTGATTTAGGCTAGTTCTTCTCTCTTGAGCTGAACTTATCGCCACCCGCCTCTCTTTGTCTGTTGCTCAGGTATGGACTACTCTCCACTCCAAGGTCGTGGTGGCTCCATCCAGGCAGCACTGTCCTTGGAGCTCAGCAGCGACGTCATCACCAGCTTAGACCTAGTTCTGGAGGGGCTTAACGGTCAGCTGCCCAACCTGGACCTGGCCAACCTCTTCTATGCCTTCTGCCAGAAGATAGGGGTCCTCTGCACCATCCAGGGAAAGGTATGAACTTGAAAACCAACCAGTATGTGCATATTGTTTAGTTTTTCTTTCTGTTATATTGTCCTAGTCTTTTTCGTTTTCATGTAAGTTTGTTTAAAATTCAATAAAAAGTTAATTGAATGAATAAATAAATCAATAAAAATAAAACCAGTGATGGAACTTCTACTCCGGTACATCTCTGATCCAAATAATTTAATCTGCTACATTTATTTGAAAATCAAAACTTTTGTTACTTTGTAATGTTTTTAGATTTTAAAACATACATTATTAAACACTTCAGCCCTATATACATTTCGGCCATTTGAAAATAGATAGATCTGCAAGCTGACGATTTGAAGTGGCTTCATTGCGAGCTTAAAAAGTACCTAGGTGCATTTTAATCTTGCAATGCATTAGCTACTTTAAATGAAAGGATTTTCTATTTTCCTCCAAGAATGCTTTGGTCTCGTCTTTTTTTGCATCAATTCTGTAAACCAGTTGTAAAAGATGAGCACCTTAATTGTTGCAGATTTCTAATCTGGCCAAACAGAGTATTTCTATATTGCAGTATTGATACTTTTACCTAAGTACTTTATCCACCACTGTTGAAAACCGCCTGCAGCCGTTTCAAGAGAATCACATTCACTCTCGTTTACGTTGTAATCATTTAGCAAATCATTTTCACAATGGGCAATAATAATTGTTCGTGGACGGCTGTCATCTTTTCCACAGCTTCAGAGGAACGACTGGGACACTGCGTCGGGTTACAGCCATGCGGTCCAGACCATGATGCTGATGGTACTGAAACAGGCCAGCGGACGTCCCTGGGGAGACCACGGGCTGTTCCTGCGCTACCACATCGAAGCTGCCACCATCACGGGGATCAACAGCTTCCGCCAGTACAAGACCGATGCCACCACCGTCGGCAGGTCGGTGCCATTTTGCTCACGTGGTGAACGACGGTTCTCTGTCGACGAGCCAGTTCAGTTGTTTCTACGTTTGCCATTATGATGGGCACTTGTTTTAGCCTCTTTAAAATATTCTTGGTCGGCCTGGGCCAGCCGAGCGGTCCAGGCACCCCTAGGCTTACCAGCCAAGGTCGCGGGTTCGAGTCCCGATCCCGACGACCTTTGCTGCGTGTCTCCCCCCCACACTGTCTCCCGTTTCCTGTCAAACTATTGTAAATCTATCTATAAAAGGCAAAAAGCACAACAAATATCTTTACTAAATATATATTTATATATATATGGAAATTCTTTATTGGGAATAGCCCCTTGAGATGAATCATCTCGTTTTCAATTTATACTTGTTTGTAGGGATGTTAACAATTAATCCAAAATGTATTAATCACCGTTAAGAAATTCTTCAGAGAAAGAAGAAACTTAAAGGACCACTTCACCACTTTTCAACCTATCTTCATATAATGGGTCCTCACTAATAATCATGATAAAATGGCACGATTTCTTCCTACTCAGTCTGTGTCTCATAGGAGGGCTGTGGGCAGTTTAGAAACCGTCTTCCAGTTACTACATTCAAAATGTGGCACCTGGGGCCAACTACTGTGGCTTTAAACAGACAACATCAAATGCTTGACCTAAACCTCTCTTAAAGTCCCTCTCATGTAGCAAAAACACAAGGGTAACTAAAACAAATTGGACAGCCAACCACCAGTGTTGCACGTTTCTCGCTCAAATTAGAAAATAGAAGGTGTCTGAATCTAGATCGCGACCTTTTTTTCTCTCGAATAATTGTGCAGCACTAATCTGGACTGGACTGTGTTTTGTTTTCTACAGGCTCTTCGAAGGAATGTTTCGTAAGCTCAACAATCTCTTGGAACGCCTCCACCAGTCCTACTTCTTCTATCTCATGCCTTCGCTCTCTCGCTTCGTCTCCATCGGTTACTACATGCCAGCCTTCGGCCTGCTTGCTCTGATCCTGTTGCTTCGTGTATCCTTTTGGTAAATGTTAATGGTACGCTATTTGTACAGCGTCTTGCGTTTTACAATATCACCCACGCACACACATACAGTACTACTCACTCACCGACAGATGCAATGTAGTACCAACCTCCTCATTGGGAGGGTGTCCGGAGAACGCGCCAGTTTACCAACTGGCCGCGATTTAGTGCATTTTAGTTTTACTTCACCTTCATTTAAATTGCATTGAATTGAGAGAGAGAGAGGAGAGTTGTTTAGAGTTAACACTAGAAAAAGTAGGAATGCTAAAAGTTTAAACACCAAAGTACCGAAACAATGTAATTCATTAGTAAAAAAATCCTGAAATGGTAGGCCTTACATGTCATTGGTATTCACATACTCGCACAAAATAATTAGTTCACTTTGGAAATGAACTATAACATCTGTGAGTTCGACATACTACACTGATGAAGACAGCATGTTAGCTTAATGATGAAGACTTTGATGAAGAATCTTCGCCGTGGCGACTCGGTAAACTGGCCAGTTCTCATTCATTGGGAGCAGTTGGGTGAGTGTATATCGCTCAAAGACACTTTGAGATTCAGCCAGACAACCAAACCAGGAACACTCCCAAGCATCTTTTGGTGATATTTTTACATCAATTGTATTGGATGGAAACCTGAAATTAATAAATATAGACTTATTGTTGCACACATTCAGTATAAGCTTGGAAGACTTTGATGCCATTTGTGTTAACATTTGATTTGATAGGTCAAATTAAATGTGTTAAATCTAAATGTGGGCGCCCTTGACCAATGATACAGGCCTTAGATTTATGGGTTCAACTTGTATCTCCTCCACCAAGAGAAGATGACATCGAGCAGGTTAGATGAACTCTCTTTCTCTATCTATCTCTTTGCCTTCTCCTTTTATTTCATGACAAAAGAAGATAATGCATATTATTTGCAAATGTGTAAGTGACGCAACCATATTCCAGTGGGAAAAGAACATTACTCAACTTCTTCCAGTGTTGATTTTGTTGACTAAAACTATGACAAAAAATGTTCGACTACCTTTTTTCACTGACAAACTAAATGAAAACTAAGCTATGATGACTAAATCTATGTCTATGTTCACAATTTCATCAACAAATAAAAACTAGGCTAAAATGTTAGGAAGGGCCTATAGTGGACAAGAGATCCAGTATAAGTCAAACTGGCAGATCTACAAGCTCACAACGCGTCGCAGCGCAACGCTATTTTCACCTGGCTATTGGCTAATTTCAGCAAGTGTCATTACGACGGCATCAAGGCCCGCCAAAATACATGTTAGTCGACTAAATCAACTGTAGATTTAGTCGAATAAAATATGATATTTAGTCGACTAAAACATTCCGGGTGACTAAAACTAACTAACTAAATGAAAACTATTCAAGAGGCTGTGACTAAAACTAAAACTAAAAATGTGCTTCTTCTGTCCACTGTGTCACTAGCCCTCCAGTCCGGGCGTGCTGTCTGTGTTGACTCCACTAGTGATCAGCCACCTCACAGGTGCAGCTCTGTACACTCTGCCCATCCATTCTCAGGAGATGGCCGTGGAGCACTTCCCCGTGTCTGAGACGGAGGCTGTGGTCCTGACAGTCATTGCCATCTACACGGCAGGCCTTGCTCTTCCTCACAACACAAACAGGTAGACGCTGATGCTAGCTAACATAGTTTACTCATTCCCCACCTATATTAAATTTACATTTTTTTTGTCAAAGTTTTTTAATGGTTTTTCAATTAAGCATACAAAATACACATGACTTACACAAAAGAATATGACAAAAACAATAATATAATAATAATAATAATAATATTATTATTAATATTATGAATACAGTTTTTTGTGAACATTCTACTTGGTGTATGTACCATTATTAATCACATTATATTTCACCTTTTCATTCATATTGTGTCACATTTCCTGACTAAATTGACTACTGACAGCATTGCAAAGAAATACTGTACAGTGGAGCTGTGACTTGGTTGGTGAAACACCAAATACAGAAAGGGATATTGCTGTTGTTAGTTTGGACTCTCTCCTGTGACGAATCCGGTGCTGGTTAAACCACAGGTCAACCGCCACCACGATAGGTTCCAGGGTCACTGAATCACTAAGCCACTCCACCACGGCAAGGTCACAGCAAAAGGAGTGGAAGTGGCCCTTAAAAGGGCCGGGGCGGGAGGGGGTACAGGGTCTTGAGCTCTCAGTTTAAATGGGCTAGCCAATGGTCTAGCATCTTTCTCCCTGTCTCAGTTGTCCAGTGGATGTTGTCTCTCCCGGTTTTGAAGTCTCGCTCTTGGAGTTTGGGGAGGTGGTTCTGGGCTGTAATGGTGGCGTTCAGGTCCCACATGATCCTCTTCTCACTCTGCTCCAGGCGCTCAGAGAAGGTGACCAGGGGGACAATGATTTTTGCTGCCGGGAAAGCTGTTTGGGCCGTTGCCACTGCCAATTCCATGGCCTTTTGTGCTGTGGTCATTGTACGCCGGGAACGCTCGTTGATCCCGAACGATAGAACAACTGTTTGGACCTGGGTGTTGGGTTTCACTTTCTTGAGTAGCTCCACAGCATGCTGGAACTTTGCTCCTGGATAACTTTCGATCTGCAAGTCGGTCTGTGTGAAAGGTGGGATGTTACTCAAGTTCGAGTCCCCAATGATGAGAGTCTTTTTCTTTGCGTCCAGGTTCCACTTCTCGTTCTTTTGATTGGTGTTGGGGTGTCTGGTGGGCTTCCATGTACGAGGTGGGATCGGAGTCAGGCACAACCATGGGACTGTTGTTCGGCTCCCATCGCCTCCCTCACTCGGTGTGATCTGTGGGGTGGTCCGCTCTGGGTCCCCCTGGTGCCGTCTCCGTCGAGGGGCCCTTTGCGGTAGTGGCAGTAGTCCTGTGAGGTTCTGCGTCAAAGCCGTGGGCCTCTGCGGTGAAGGGGTTTGCAGGTGAAGGGGTTTGCAGTTTCTCTGAACGGTTTTGGCCTGCCACTCATCCTCCTTGATCCTCCTGACCACAGCATTGAAACTACCAGAGTAATAACTTTGTGTCACCGCCATCATAATGGATAGGTCTTCTCCTGCTAAGGTTCTGAGCTGTACTGTCTCCAAAAGAAAGAAGTGATGTGTAACAGCGTGTACAGCCAGGCTTTATTCTGTTGGTTGCCCGTTGCCCATTGGCTGATGCCTAGCAACGGTTTGTGCACAGAACGCTCTGACGTCACCCATATCAACAACCAGCTGCAGGTGGACCACGCGACGCGAGATATCAACACTAGGTTTGTGTATTTGTGTTGTCATGGCAACATCTCCACACGACCAAAGGACAGTAGCTACGTGCCAGGTAAATAATCATGGTGACGTGTGTCAATATTTTTCTTTTGCTTTATGTTTAAACGTTGCTGTTAGCTTGCAAGCTAACCGTTAGCTTCCAAGCTAACTCTGCTGTTTACGTTTTGTTTATGAGTGCGTTAACGTCCAAATTGCTTTGTTTATTATGGTAATGAGGAATTTATATATATTTCAGACATTATGTCATAGCCTACTATTATTGTGATTTGGGTAGGTGCCTTTCACGATGTGTTTTCCACAGTAATGGATGTTTAGCATTTCAGTCAGAAGTGATTTGTTTATAGTAGGCTACTACTTATTGATGAGCTCATTTTGTTGCTTTAGGGCTTGTGAGTGAAAAACATTATTTTTCTCAAATCAGCTTGAATAGACCTGTGCCAACAAATAGGTTAATTAGCTGCTAAACATTCTTGTCCTATGGTGTGCATTAGATAACGATCATATAAAGTAATTGAAAGGGCCAGTGCTATTTTGTATATAATATAATCAACTGCATGGACAAACAACAGCCATGTCCAGGTAATCACAAGTGCTTGTCATGCCCTGTTGTATCATGGGTTAGATAGCCAAGGAAATAGACCAGTAAAAGCCAGTAATCTTTCAGAGTTCCCAAACATTTTGCCAGGTCCAGTCTGTGTCTTCCAGAATGTTTGTGGGAGTTACTGATTTTGACTTTGGGCCAGGTGTAACTGTCATACCACAATATTACATGTGCCGTAAATGAGAAAATATATGTGTCCCCACTTTACCTGTATTCACATTAACCATGCATATTATGTACAAATGTATTTATTCACTAAGTTGATTTTCACAAACATGTACTGTATTGAAAAGTTTGGCGAGTCAAGTCAAGAAAAGCTAAGGTGTGGCAAGGACTCCTGATAGCATCAACATCAATGGCCATTCAGACATAGGCTATAAACAGTCATGCTGCTTCATCATGTAAACATATTCAACTACAATTCTCTACGACACATGCAACAATTTGATGGTGGCCAAACCATCTTGTAAATAACACAACAAACAATGTGTGGAACTAAATTTAACATATCAATATTAAATGTACCTAAAAGCCTTGAGTTAAAAACACTAGAGGTGTAAATAAACTTTTTTTATGCAGTCTCTGTTCTGAGATGAGAGATTCAGCACCATGGACAGTGTCATGGACAGAGCAGAATTGTGTTCACTGTGAGGATTTCACACAACTTTATTTTTCAGTTCATCATCACAGCAAGGTCTGTTCCATGTTGAAAAGCTCATTCAAGTTGAACTTATTTAAACATTCTATGCAACAATATGAATAAGTCAGACCACAGAGTCTACTGATGACTTTAAAACACATCAACCTGGATCAAATAGCACACGGCAACACAGGTCTTATAGTTTTTCAGGTAGTCCTCTCAGGGTCTCTACATTTTCAGAGCATTCCTTGCCAGAGGTGTGTGCATAGTTTAGAGATCAAAGTCAAAGTCGTACGATTTGTCACACACCTAAGTGAAATTTGTTCCCCGCATTTGACCCATCTCTTGGAGCGGTGAGCCGCAGCCAAGGAGCGGTGAGCTGCAGCCAAGCTGGGAATGATTTGATTAGTTGATTTAACCCCCCAATCCAACCCTTTGATGCTGAATGCCAAGCAGGGAGGCGTTGGGTCCCATTTCTACAGTCTTTGGTATGAGACAGCCGGGGCTTTCAGTTTCTAACTCAAATCTTTGCTTCTGGGAGGTCCCTGGAACTACATATTTTCAGATTTGGGTCGGCAGCCAATTACATATCATTTTGGGGGTCCTTGACATGAAAATGTTTGAGAACGACTGACATAGAAACATAGGGTTTTTCTGACAGACAAAACTGTCAGGATTTAGAAGGCATTTGTAGAATCTTTTCTCAGGTCTTAATGGGTTAATACCCACTTCAGCCAGAGCAACATGCCACACTACGGGGGTATTGCCCTGTAGTGTGGCAGTGTTGCTCAGGGTTTTCAAAAGTATGTAGTGGAGTAAAAGTAAAATACTTACGATATAGTGGACTAGAAGAAGTATTGGAAATTGGCAATACTCAAGTAAAGTACAATTACTGTTCCAGCCTTGTTAGGCGGTCACAGTGATGAACAGGAGCCTATTTAGGCAGGCAGTCAGACTCGTCCCTAACAACTTGGTCAAGCTGAACATAATGACAATAACATAATGATAATCTGTAACGGTGCCTCTGTCTGTCTCTCTCTCTCTCTCTCTCTCTCTCTCTCTCTCTCTCTCTCTCTCTCTCTCTCTCTCTCTCATCTCATAGTGACCCCGTCAGAAGTTTTGTGCAGCAAAACCCAGCCATCTACTGGGCATCATTGTAAGTGCTTCTCTATACTATTAGCTTAATATCACAATTAGTAAATAATTTTATTTGACACTAATTTGTAAATAATTTTATTCTATTAATCTATTTAAAAGCTGAATGTGTTACTAATATAAGTAAATTAGTAAAATTACACACCTTTTTTGTTTGTAGTGCTGTGTATTTGGTTACCCACCTTGTGCTGGTCTGCTGTAAGGGACCCAGGTGAGTGGGATTATCTATTGATGAATTGGTTACAGATGCCACATTTGGAAGTGTTATATTTATTACTCATGATTTGAAATACAGTACTAACCATTCTATGTGTACTACAGGAGGAAGCATCCATGGAACATCATTCTGTTGATGATCTTTGTAAGTGAAAATGAATTAAACTCCAAAAACATTTTTATCAATCAATGAAGAAACTTGGATTCTTAAGTTGCAATAACTTTATTCAGTCTGGTAGAGTTTGTAGCATACAGGTCATACATTCTTATTGCGAACGCAGTGAGCACTTACTATGAGACCTAGCAGATCATGTCTGTCTGTGTGTGTGTCTGTCTGTCTGTGTGTCTGTCCCGCTATCCAAATATGGAGTGTGTTGCATCAGCAATCACTCAGCTCCATATATGGGCACAAAAGGGGCCAGGTCCACTCAGCTCCATATATTGGCACAAAAGGGGCCAGGTCCACATATACAGTAACATCGGGACAGACACACAGACAGACAGACATGATCTGCAGGGTCTCAGCTGCGTTCGCTTCCTGCGTTTGCGGGTCTTACTGGTTTAGGATCTAGTCATCATATCACAGATAGTCATCAACAGATAGTCATCATTGCCATCTAGTGGTTATAAATCATATTACATATATATATAGGGGGTGTAAGTGATATTATTTTGTTAAAGTGTGTGTTAAATGGCTCTTTATTTTGATAGTCAATCATTGTTCAATCAAATGTTTGTTCATTAACAGGGGTATCATTTTCTCCAGGTTTTTATTGAACAGAAAATACATTTTCAGGTTGGAATACCAATTTCATCCAATCAGGGAGGAGACCTCACATAAATGATAAACAAGTGAAATTGGAAGAGTTGAATGATGAATACATGAGCAGACAGAACTGGATCACTATTAAATTGAAGCCGATGAATTAGTTCTCTTTCATGAGTCATAACTGGATGAAATTTGTAATCCACCTGAAAATGTAATTTCTTTTTACTAAAAAGATGGAGAAATGGGAATATATATATGTGACAGCGAAAGATTATATCTATATTTTTAAAGTTTAAAAGTGAATACATACCGTTACTTTCGGACAATGTTGTTGTTCCTTTCCAAAATACCTCTTTTTTGTTTTGAACTGAATTCTAGAAATTTCAGCTTTAACAGACCAAATACAGACACTATAATGTCAACAGAGATACCAGTGGTGTTGCCAAAAAGACTACTAAAATGTATATTACACATTATGACTTGCAATGGTAGATATGCCACTTTTCTAGACCCAGACTTTTATCCGTTCCTGACCTAGACTTAGACAGTTGTTTGAAATAAAGATTTCCTCCGGCCGGAACGTAAGTACTGCGCGTGAGCCATGCCTGTGTAATGTCACTTTGCGTAGCTATACTATATAGTACATTTCTATGGGTCATGAAATGGTAATGAAGTGAACCAAAGGTGTTTTTTCTGAACTATGCTTTTCTTTTACACAGACCCTTGCCATGTCCTACATCATATGACCGGGGCCATATCCAGGTGAGAAATACTTAGTCATACATGGATAAATCCATAAATATCAAAACCACTTCTGCTATTGCTATTTGTGGGTGAATTTGTCTCTGTTTTCAGTCACTATGAGACAAAAGCAGTGTTCCTTGTCCTGGGTATTAATCAAACGCAGCTTGCGGAGTCAGTTCAGTCAGTCAACCTCAAGGGAGGTTCTTGCCATGCTCAAAGGCCCATACTATGCTCAAGTTGTTAACATGCTGCATTACTATGTGGGAGTATACGTGTGTACAAGTCTCACACGTCATTCGCCGATGCGGCAGTCAGCTGACTAACTGGGCAGGCTACTTAAGCTCACTAGTCTCCATGCTCTTCCTGCCTTCCTCTGCTCATGGTTCCCAGTTGCATGTGATGTTTTCTGTTCCTCGTGGTTGTTACTACTGCTTTTGCTGTCTGCGGGTGCAGCTACTGCGTCTGCTGCTTAAATTATGCTTCTCAGCTACTGTCCATGCTGTGATAAGGGCCTGCAGGTTGTATGCAAAATATTGAGTTTGATATGATTCTGCTGATGCTGAGTTCTATCATGTGGCTTCAACAAGCTTCATAATAGCCTGTTCTGGTTATTAAGCCGGATGCGCAGACAGTGCTGCACCTTCTATTGTATGTGGTATATGTGTCTACAGTCAAAGCCACGTTTTCATTTAGCTGATGTTTGCCAAGCCAGCTCAGGCGCAGTGTTTGTCCCCTCCAGCTATGGGTCCTCAAATCATGTGCAGTGGTTGCCACGTGTGCTTTTATAAGCAACGTTGGGCTTGTTTTCTGTAGTCAATCGTTTGTTCTGGTTTTGATCATGGGTCCAAATGACCTTGTCCAATGGAATGTGTTGTTCAAGTCAGCATAGTCATTGGGGTGTATATATATTGTAAGTTAAGTTCTCATGTGGTGAGTCCTAGTCGGGCATGGGATGGTTCTACACCTAGTTGCTTTCTTTCTCAAGATCTGGCAACTCAGCTGCCTGTTGTGTCTCCTAACAGTTTCATTCATTTTGAAGCTAGACTTCAGTCACACTCTGCTTACCAAAGTATTACCTAACACTTTCTATATGTGCTTGGAAAGTATTGCTGTGAGTTAACTACCTTAATGGCAATCTCTATAGATTTGGTGCTTTAATACTGCTTGTAGCCATGTGGTTTGTTGAGGTTCCTCATTGCCATGAGGGTTGTTCATGCTAAACTAATGCTAAAGCTAGCACCCTTTTCACCCTGTGATGTATTATGCTTCAGTTTTATGCCTGGCTAACAGTAATACTTCTATGCAGCAGCATCTGTATAAGAGCTTTCTGCCCGTCAATTAATTCATACGTGGCATAGTTATTAATCTTAAAGTTTTCCATGTTTCCAAGGACAGTATCATACGTTATTGTTAATTCATCTCAATGGATTTCAGTCATGCGCAGTGTCATATTAAAGTAGGTTAAGATTGCAAATTGCATTTGCAGTAATCTCATGTCAAGTGTCATAGCCTTCTGTCTAGTTTATTTACTTATGTAGATTTGTTGCTAGCTGTTTATTTTGGATGTATTTCTTAATGGGCATTTAATTAGTGCTTCCTTTGTCGTTTTATCATGTCTCAGCTTCACTATCCGGGTCGAGCTGTCTTGGAGAAGAGCTAAAAGCTTAACAAACTGCTGCCTCCGTCCGCCCCTCAAGCCTATCTAGCTGTCGGTCCAGTCACTCTAGCGTATACCCTCCTCACTCTCTTTGAGGTCAGAAGTTCAGATTAATATATACGTATACGTATATAGCGTCTTGTCACCGTGCGTCCCATTGCCCATTCGTCACTTTTAAATGTCTCAGATTCATATTGTATGTTCTGTTGATCAGTCCTCGAGTAGGATTAGGTAATGGCAGTTGCTTTGTGGGACTGAAGATGTTTCAGAAGGTGGTAGGCTAGCAGCTTGCTTGGTTGATTCATTTCTGCACAGCTAACATCACTGCCAGGAGCTCTAAATTGAAACTCCTAAGCATTAATTCATCACTTATCTGTGAGAGGATCTGGGTTGAAGGAAGGCAGCCATAGACTATGTCTATGTTCGCAGCAAGCTTGGCTTCCGTGTCGCAGTGCGACCTATCGGTTGTGGTTTCCCCGGTGCAGTCTGGGAAATGTACTCTGCCAGTTGTATTCAGATCAGTAATCGATTTGATGTCGCTCAGTGCCACTATAGTATTGAGTAACAGCATTAACCAAGTGTAACCCTAACCCTAACCTTAACCCAACAGGATAATTATGTCTAGCTTCAAGGATAATTATGTCATGGTATACATGGAGGCCTCATATCTGGTCTCGAAACGAGCCTCCAGATTCCTAAGGCCGCCCCTGGTTAGTTGTGTGACCTCATGCAGCGTGTCATCAGGACGACGGATCCAAATGTTTGGCTCATGGTGCTCATTAAACGTCTATGTTAAAGTAGTCTATAGTCGTGCAAGATGGCCAGTATATCTTGTTAACCTATTCAACGTTGCAGTTAGTAGGGATGGGGCAGATTTTCTTGTGGCTGCTTGGTAGCTACTTTTCAGGTGGAATCCTACTGTAAGCCTACATTTTCTGGTACCAGCTCAGCGGCCTCGTGGTTAGACGCGTCCGCCCCCGGACTGGGAGGTTGCGGCTCGATCACCGGCTGGGTCATTCCAAAGACTAAAAATAAAATGGGACCCAGTGCCTCCTTCGATCCTCTGCACCAATGGTCGGAGTGGAGTGAGTCCCTGTGTCATACTAGCGTCACGTCCAGGGGCTGTACGTGTACATCAATCTACCTCACTCTACTGAAACAAGAGTTAGGCTCCTGCCCTCGGGCCTCATGACTCGGCAAGGCTGTTTTCTGCCCATCTTAGTTATTGCAACTAATGGCATGACAGTAATCAATTCATAGTTAATTGCATAGATGTTGTCAAACAACCGTAACCTTTGTCATTGCTTCTTCATAGAAGCTGTTTAGCGTTGTGTTAAATTAATTTATAATATTAATTAATTATTAATACTAATTAATATTTAATACAAAAAGTGGCTATTCAGGACAGGCACATATCTAGGCATGCTTTCTCTCAAAGCATATCATGTTTTATCTGTTATCTGTGGCTCATCCGTTCATCAGGTCATGACCCCCAGATGATCTTCTGGTCCTAAGCTTTCTTTCAGCACAATCACAGATGTCCTGGGTCGCTCAGTCAGGAGATTCACCAATACTTCTTCAGCCGGTGTGGGCCCGTTGGGGTTTCTTCGAAAGTGATGGTTCTAGTATCTAGCGAAGAAGTAAGTCCATCACCATCACCCACGTGCAGGCTGCAGTGCTGTCGATCCTGCAGCATTATAGATTTCTTGCATGGGACATAGTAGTGTATCTCATCTTAGTTCTGGACGAGGGTGGTCTCGAACAGTTCTCGGGTCTGTATGACATGAAGCTTATTTTAACTTCTTTAAAGCTCATAATCAATTGCTCAAAGGCTGCATGAAGAGCATATGCCGCTTATGTAAGTTATTCATAAAGGGCCTCTATCACTTGGGTGTTTAAATAGTTTAGGATTAAGATCTAAGGCTTCTCTCTTTAAGTATTGGTATCTCTGCTTGCGCGGTGTGGGAAGTCTCTCCTGCTGATCTCGACCCTCAGCATGATCTCTGTTTTCCGATCCGGGCAGTTCAATTGGTGGCATTTCACAAGCTAATGTTAATAATGGTTCGTTGATGTTCCTCTACAGTGGCATTAAAGGAACATCGGGGTAATGGTGGTTTCCTCACTCTGGCGTTAGAGGAATGTTGGGGTAACATGAATGGTCGCACTACATGTAAGATCTGTTCGCTGGGTGAAGTTCCTACAGGTCGTTATAAGCTAATGGCTTATAGTTCAGTTTCTCCTCAAGCTCATGTTATAGTGGCTCTAGAGAAACAGCGCATGCCGATGGCGTTTCCTCATACTGGCGTAGAGGACGTCGGCATACCGGTGAATGGTTGCACTACACGTAAGCCCTGCGAAAGCAGCATAGAATATTCCTCCATATGCTATGGAGGAATACCGGTGAACGGTTGCACTACACGTAAGCCCTGCGAAAGCAGCGTAGAATATTCCTCCATATGCTATGGAGGAATACCGGCGAATGGTTGCACTACACGTAAGCCCTGCGAAAGCAGCGTAGAATATTCCTCCATATGCTATGGAGGAATGGCCTATCGGCTAGCGCAGCCATGCAGGCCTCATTCAGCTTAAGCTTAAAGTCTAGCATGCCTATTCTCAAAAATGGTTTTGAGTCCGGCGCTCACCCCACACATATAACTTTCCCAGATAAGCCTCACGATTACCAGCGTGGCGTCATGGCACACATAGCTCACATAAAGTTAAAATATCTGTGCAGATCCAGAAATTGCATAGCCGTTGCATTTCGTCACTATCGAGTGGGATATCTGCCCGGATGGGTATCGGTTGAGTCTTCCCGTAGGGCGTTCTCGGTTCTGCTTGTTGGGGGGTTATCCGTGCAGGTTCCAGAAATGCATATTCGCATTTCGTCACTGTGCATTCATAGTGGGTCACCTGCCCGGATTGACGGTGAAGGTTCACCGAAGGTATGCGTGTTGGGGGGTTATTGTATATCTATCTCCCTGCTCTTATGTTTTATGTTGTTGCTAATCATGCCGAGCAGGGAGAATTCCAGCAGAGCCGAACGCCAAGTCAAATATCATATGCACACTTGTTACTCATGCTGCAATAAATATTGTTTAATCTATTCGTGAGTTGTCTGACTGAACTGCAGTTGTGTGCATCGCTGTCACCGTCTTCTGTCCAATTTCCGCCCTTTTTCTCGGTCTCCTACTACTTCCACATACTTTATGCTAGAATTTTAGTTCAAACTTCAAACTGTTCAGCTCTTTGCAGTTATGCTTGCTTGAATTTGAATTTTTACAAAGTTTTATACTTTTTATACTGTGGGATTTATCTCTAAATCAACCTCACTTTTGCAGCCTCATTACTCTGGCATACTTTGTCGTAGAAACTCACACGACTCTGGACTTTTTCGTGGTTCAAACTGTATTCGAATACATTAAAAGTTTTTTCCAAAATCGCAGTTCAATCGCAGGCCGTTTCGCCTAATAAACGATATGGGCTATAGCCCATGGTCCAAAATGATGAGAAACGAGGCTAACTTTTTTTTCCAATATTTCAAAAAACATGGGCTATATAACCCATCGTTTTTTTTTTTTTTTTTCAAATCCTCAAAAATGATGAAAAACGGCGTGCTATAGTATGCCGTACGATATGGGCTATAGCCCATGGTCCAAAATGATGAGAAACGAGGCTAACTTTCTTTTCCAAAATTTCAAAAAACATGGGCTATAACCCATCGTTTTTGTCATTTCGTCATTTTTTTCAAATCCTCAAAAATGATGAAAAACGGCGCGCTATAGTATGCCGTACGATATGGGCTATAGCCCATGGTCCAAAATGATGAGAAACGAGGCTAACTTTTTTTTTCAAAATTTCAAAAAACATGGGCTATAACCCATCGTTTTTGTCATTTCGTCATTTTTTTCAAATCCTCAAAAATGATGAAAAACGGCGTGCTATAGTATGCCGTACGATATGGGCTATAGCCCATGGTCCAAAATGATGAGAAACGAGGCTAACTTTTTTTTCCAAAATTTCAAAAAACATGGGCTATAACCCATCGTTTTTGTCATTTCGTCATTTTTTTCAAATCCTCAAAAATGATGAAAAACGGCGCGCTATAGTATGCCGTACGATATGGGCTATAGCCCATGGTCCAAAATGATGAGAAACGAGGCTAACTTTTTTTTTCAAAATTTCAAAAAACATGGGCTATAACCCATCGTTTTTGTCATTTCGTCATTTTTTTCAAATCCTCAAAAATGATGAAAAACGGCGCGCTATAGTATGCCGTACGATATGGGCTATAGCCCATGGTCCAAAATGATGAGAAAAGAGGCTAACTTTTTTTTTCAAATTTTCAAAAAACATGGGCTATAACCCATCGTTTTTGTCATTTCGTCATTTTTTTCAAATCCTCAAAAATGATGAAAAACGGCGCGCTATAGTATGCTGTGCGATATGGGCTATAGCCCATGGTCCAAAATGATGAGAAACGAGGCTAACTTTTTTTTTCAAAATTTCAAAAAACATGGGCTATAACCCATCGTTTTTGTCATTTCGTCATTTTTTTTAAATCCTCAAAAATGATGAAAAACGGCGCGCTATAGTATGCCGTACGATATGGGCTATAGCCCATGGTCCAAAATGATGAGAAACGAGGCTAACTTTTTTTTCAAAATTTCAAAAAACATGGGCTATAACCCATCGTTTTTGTCATTTCGTCATTTTTTTCAAATCCTCAAAAATGATGAAAAACGGCGCGCTATAGTATGCCGTACGATATGGGCTATAGCCCATGGTCCAAAATGATGAGAAAAGAGGCTAACTTTTTTTTTCAAAATTTCAAAAAACATGGGCTATAACCCATCGTTTTTGTCATTTCGTCATTTTTTTCAAATCCTCAAAAATGATGAAAAACGGCGCGCTATAGTATGCCGTACGATATGGGCTATAGCCCATGGTCCAAAATGATGAGAAACGAGGCTAACTTTTTTTTTCAAAATTTCAAAAAACATGGGCTATAACCCATCGTTTTGGTCATTTCGTCATTTTTTAAAATCCTCAAAAATGATGAAAAACGGCGCGCTATAGTATGCCGTACGATATGGGCTATAGCCCATGGTCCAAAATGATGAGAAACGAGGCTAACTTTTTTTTTCAAAATTTCAAAAAACATGGGCTATAACCCATCGTTTTTGTCATTTCGTCATTTTTTTTAAATCCTCAAAAATGATGAAAAACGGCGCGCTATAGTATGCCGTACGATATGGGCTATAGCCCATGGTCCAAAATGATGAGAAACGAGGCTAACTTTTTTTTTCAAAATTTCAAAAAACATGGGCTATAACCCATCGTTTTTGTCATTTCGCCATTTTTTTCAAATCCTCAAAAATGATGAAAAACGGCGCGCTATAGTATGCCGTACGATATGGGCTATAGCCCATGGTCCAAAATGATTTGAAACGAGGCTTTCTTTTTTTTCCAAAATTTCAAAAAACATGGGCTATAACCCATCGTTTTTGTCATTTCGTCATTCTTTTTAAATCCTCAAAAATGATGAAAAACGGCGCGCTATAGTATGCCGTACGATATGGGCTATAGCCCATGGTCCAAAATGATGAGAAACGAGGCTAACTTTTTTTTTCAAAATTTCAAAAAACATGGGCTATAACCCATCGTTTTTGTCATTTCGCCATTTTTTTCAAATCCTCAAAAATGATGAAAAACGGCGCGCTATAGTATGCCGTACGATATGGGCTATAGCCCATGGTCCAAAATGATAAGAAACGAGGCTTTCTTTTTTTTTCAAAATTTCAAAAAACATGGGCTATAACCCATCGTTTTTGTCATTTCGTCATTTTTTTCAAATCCTCAAAATGATGAGAAACGAGGCTAACTTTTTTTTTCAAAATTTCAAAAAACATGGGCTATAACCATAGACTGTAAAAAATATGGACAAAGCGTCCCGGGGGTCTAACGTGAACGTAAAATGAAGCCTGTCAGTCCTTGCAATGGAAGTCGCCATCTTTCTAGATCCGTTTTGGCCCAGTTCAGGCCAGCTGGCCCATTGGCTGGCCCAGAGAACGAGGCGGGACTTCCCCCTTCTTCTTCGTTGGTTTTTATTTTGACTCGAGTGGGTGGGGGATCCCGTTCATAGACTGTAACGGTAGCCACGCCCCTCAGAACATGCGCGACTTTATGGTCATTTTTCTAATAAATGGGACCATAATTTTCCAAAAAGAATATTATGACATTAGAAATGAGACTTTAAACTAGTGACTGGAAGCAAAAAGTATTCATGACCATGTTTATTAAGGTAATACAGTCTAGGTGAAGTTGGGCCCAAATACATGGACTTCTATGGGGCTATGGGTTTTTTTGAGCCCAATGAGAGCGCCACAACAGGCCATTATATGAACTTTCATTTCCTTAGTGGCTTCACAAAATATCCGTCTGACTGCCCCCCTGGCTATAACCCATCGTTTTTGTCATTTCGTCATTTTTTTAAAATCCTCAAAAATGATGAAAAACGGCGCGCTATAGTATGCCGTACGATATGTGCTATAGCCCATGGTCCAAAATGATGAGAAACGAGGCTAACTTTTTTTTTCAAAATTTCAAAAAACATGGGCTATAACCCATCGTTTTTGTCATTTCGTCATTTTTTTCAAATCCTCAAAAATTATGAAAAACGGCGCGCTATAGTATGCCGTACGATATGGGCTATAGCCCATGGTCCAAAATGATGAGAAAAGAGGCTAACTTTTTTTTTCAAAATTTCAAAAAACATGGGATATAACCCATCGTTTTTGTCATTTCGTCATTTTTTTCAAATCCTCAAAAATGATGAAAAACGGCGCGCTATAGTATGCCGTACGATATGGGCTATAGCCCATGGTCCAAAATGATGAGAAACGAGGCTAACTTTTTTTTTCAAAATTTCAAAAAACATGGGCTATAACCCATCGTTTTTGTCATTTCGTCATTTTTTTCAAATCCTCAAAAATGATGAAAAACGGCGCGCTATAGTATGCCGTACGATATGGGCTATAGCCCATGGTCCAAAATGATGAGAAACGAGGCTAACTTTTTTTTTCAAAATTTCAAATAACATGGGCTATAACCCATCGTTTTTGTCAATTCGTCATTTTTTTCAAATCCTCAAAAATGATGAAAAACGGCGCGCTATAGTATGCCGTACGATATGGGCTATAGCCCATGGTCCAAAATGATAAGAAACGAGGCTTTCTTTTTTTTTCAAAATTTCAAAAAACATGGGCTATAACCCATCGTTTTTGTCATTTCGTCATTTTTTTCAAATCCTCAAAATGATGAGAAACGAGGCTAACTTTTTTTTTCAAAATTTCAAAAAACATGGGCTATAACCATAGACTGTAAAAAATATGGACAAAGCGTCCCGGGGGTCTAACGTGAACGTAAAATGAAGCCTGTCAGTCCTTGCAATGGAAGTCGCCATCTTTCTAGATCCGTTTTGGCCCAGTTCAGGCCAGCTGGCCCATTGGCTGGCCCAGAGAACGAGGCGGGACTTCCCCCTTCTTCTTCGTTGGTTTTTATTTTGACTCGAGTGGGTGGGGGATCCCGTTCATAGACTGTAACGGTAGCCACGCCCCTCAGAACATGCGCGACTTTATGGTCATTTTTCTAATAAATGGGACCATAATTTTCCAAAAAGAATATTATGACATTAGAAATGAGACTTTAAACTAGTGACTGGAAGCAAAAAGTATTCATGACCATGTTTATTAAGGTAATACAGTCTAGGTGAAGTTGGGCCCAAATACATGGACTTCTATGGGGCTATGGGTTTTTTTGAGCCCAATGAGAGCGCCACAACAGGCCATTATATGAACTTTCATTTCCTTAGTGGCTTCACAAAATATCCGTCTGACTGCCCCCCTGGCTATAACCCATCGTTTTTGTCATTTCGTCATTTTTTTAAAATCCTCAAAAATGATGAAAAACGGCGCGCTATAGTATGCCGTACGATATGTGCTATAGCCCATGGTCCAAAATGATGAGAAACGAGGCTAACTTTTTTTTTCAAAATTTCAAAAAACATGGGCTATAACCCATCGTTTTTGTCATTTCGTCATTTTTTTCAAATCCTCAAAAATTATGAAAAACGGCGCGCTATAGTATGCCGTACGATATGGGCTATAGCCCATGGTCCAAAATGATGAGAAAAGAGGCTAACTTTTTTTTTCAAAATTTCAAAAAACATGGGATATAACCCATCGTTTTTGTCATTTCGTCATTTTTTTCAAATCCTCAAAAATGATGAAAAACGGCGCGCTATAGTATGCCGTACGATATGGGCTATAGCCCATGGTCCAAAATGATGAGAAACGAGGCTAACTTTTTTTTTCAAAATTTCAAAAAACATGGGCTATAACCCATCGTTTTTGTCATTTCGTCATTTTTTTCAAATCCTCAAAAATGATGAAAAACGGCGCGCTATAGTATGCCGTACGATATGGGCTATAGCCCATGGTCCAAAATGATGAGAAACGAGGCTAACTTTTTTTTTCAAAATTTCAAATAACATGGGCTATAACCCATCGTTTTTGTCAATTCGTCATTTTTTTCAAATCCTCAAAAATGATGAAAAACGGCGCGCTATAGTATGCCGTACGATATGGGCTATAGCCCATGGTCCAAAATGATGAGAAACGAGGCTAACTTTTTTTTTCAAAATTTCAAAAAACATGGGCTATAACCCATCGTTTTTGTCATTTCGTCATTTTTTTCAAATCCTCAAAAATGATGAAAAACGGCGCGCTATAGTATGCTGTACGATATGGGCTATAGCCCATGGTCCAAAATGATGAGAAACGAGGCTAACTTTTTTTTTCAAAATTTCAAAAAACATGGGCTATAACCCATCGTTTTTGTCATTTCGTCATTTTTTTCAAATCCTCAAAAATGATGAAAAACGGCGCGCTATAGTATGCCGTACGATATGGGCTATAGCCCATGGTCCAAAATGATGAGAAACGAGGCTAACTTTTTTTTTCAAAATTTCAAAAAACATGGGCTATAACCCATCGTTTTTGTCAATTCGTCATTTTTTTCAAATCCTCAAAAATGATGAAAAACGGCGCGCTATAGTATGCCGTACGATATGGGCTATAGCCCATGGTCCAAAATGATGAGAAACGAGGCTAACTTTTTTTTTCAAAATTTCAAAAAACATGGGCTATAACCCATCGTTTTTGTCATTTCGTCATTTTTTTCAAATCCTCAAAAATGATGAAAAACGGCGCGCTATAGTATGCTGTACGATATGGGCTATAGCCCATGGTCCAAAATGATGAGAAACGAGGCTAACTTTTTTTTTCAAAATTTCAAAAAACATGGGCTATAACCCATCGTTTTTGTCATTTCGTCATTTTTTTCAAATCCTCAAAAATGATGAAAAACGGCGCGCTATAGTATGCCGTACGATATGGGCTATAGCCCATGGTCCAAAATGATGAGAAACGAGGCTAACTTTTTTTTTCAAAATTTCAAAAAACATGGGCTATAACCCATCGTTTTTGTCATTTCGTCATTTTTTTCAAATCCTCAAAAATGATGAAAAACGGCGCGCTATAGTATGCCGTACGATATGGGCTATAGCCCATGGTCCAAAATGATGAGAAACGAGGCTAACTTTTTTTTTCAAAATTTCAAAAAACATGGGCTATAACCCATCGTTTTTGTCATTTTTTCATTTTTTTCAAATCCTCAAAAATGATGAAAAACGGCGTGCTATAGTATGCCGTACGACATGGGCTATAGCCCATGGTCCAAAATGATGAGAAACGAGGCTAACTTTTTTTTTCAAAATTTCAAAAAACATGGGCTATAACCCATCGTTTTTGTCATTTCGTCATTTTTTTCAAATCCTCAAAAATGATGAAAAACGGCGCGCTATAGTATGCCGTACGATATGGGCTATAGCCCATGGTCCAAAATGATGAGAAACGAGGCTAACTTTTTTTTTTTACATTTAAAAAAACATGGGCTTTAACCCATCGTTTTTGTCATTTCGTCATTTTTTTCAAATCCTCAAAAATGATGAAAAACGGCGCGCTATAGTATGCCGTACGATATGGGCTATAGTTCATGGTCCAAAATGATGAGAAACGAGGCTAACTTTTTTTTTCAAAATTTCAAAAAACATGGGATATAACCCATCGTTTTTGTCATTTCGTCATTTTTTTCAAATCCTCAAAAATGATGAAAAACGGCACGCTATAGTATGCCGTACGATATGGGCTATATAGCCCATGGTCCAAAATGATGAGAAACGAGGCTAACTTTTTTTTTCAAAATTTCAAAAAACATGGGCTATAACCCATCGTTTTGTCATTTCGTCATTTTTTTCAAATCCTCAAAAATGATGAAAAACTGCGCGCTATAGTATGCCGTACGATATGGGCTATAGCCCATGGTCCAAAATGATGAGAAACGAGGCTAACTTTTTTTTCCAAAATTTCAAAAAACATGGGCTATAACCCATCGTTTTTGTCATTTCGTCATTTTTTTCAAATCCTCAAAAATGATGAAAAACGGCGCGCTATAGTATGCCGTACGATATGGGCTATAGCCCATGGTCCAAAATGATGAGAAACGAGGCTAACTTTTTTTTTCAAAATTTCAAAAAACATGGGCTATAACCCATCGTTTTTGTCATTTCGTCATTTTTTTCGAATCCTCAAAAATGATGAAAAACGGCGCGCTATAGTATGCCGTACGATATGGGCTATAGCCCATGGTCCAAAATGATGAGAAACGAGGCTAACTTTTTTTTTCAAATTTTCAAAAAACATGGGCTATAACCCATTGTTTTTGTCATTTTTTCATTTTTTTCAAATCCTCAAAAATGATGAAAAACGGCGTGCTATAGTATGCCGTACGATATGGGCTATAGCCCATGGTCCAAAATGATGAGAAACGAGGCTAACTTTTTTTTTCAAAATTTCAAAAAACATGGGCTATAACCCATCGTTTTTGTCATTTCGTCATTTTTTTCAAATCCTCAAAAATGATGAAAAACGGCGCGCTATAGTATGCCGTACGATATGGGCTATAGCCCATGGTCCAAAATGATGAGAAACGAGGCTAACTTTTTTTTTCAAAATTTCAAATAACATGGGCTATAACCCATCGTTTTTGTCAATTCGTCATTTTTTTCAAATCCTCAAAAATGATGAAAAACGGCGCGCTATAGTATGCCGTACGATATGGGCTATAGCCCATGGTCCAAAATGATGAGAAACGAGGCTAACTTTTTTTTTCAAAATTTCAAAAAACATGGGCTATAACCCATCGTTTTTGTCATTTCGTCATTTTTTTCAAATCCTCAAAAATGATGAAAAACGGCGCGCTATAGTATGCTGTACGATATGGGCTATAGCCCATGGTCCAAAATGATGAGAAACGAGGCTAACTTTTTTTTTCAAAATTTCAAAAAACATGGGCTATAACCCATCGTTTTTGTCATTTCGTCATTTTTTTCAAATCCTCAAAAATGATGAAAAACGGCGCGCTATAGTATGCCGTACGATATGGGCTATAGCCCATGGTCCAAAATGATGAGAAACGAGGCTAACTTTTTTTTTCAAAATTTCAAAAAACATGGGCTATAACTAGAGATGCACCGATCGATCGGCCTCCCGATCGATCGGGCCCGATCACGTCATTTTCAAAAGATCGGGATCGGGAAAAAAATATCGGGAAATATTTATTTATTAAATATTTTTTATTTTTATTTTTATTAAATCATTTCATAATTGTATTTAACGTTACAGAAGAAACGTGACCATCTATAAGTCTTAAAGTCATCCTCCCGAGTCTTTTGTTTTGTTTTTTAATACAGATTGGTTCATAATAACAACAAAACATCCTCCTCTGAGTCGAAACAGCCTCTTGCTGCTGCTCCTAGGAAAACTTGTTGCACGACAGTGACGTTGGCCCTAAACAGCAGATCTGCAAGCTCACAAAGAGTTGCTTTCGCAACGCGCTGTGATCTTGTAGATTTGCTATTGGGCGACGAATGGCGACGTTCGTGTAACTTGCGTGGCTAGTAGGCTAATAGCAGAAAGCTAACGACAACAAGCGGCAGCGGCTGCACTGAAACAACCGACGCTTAAAGCGACTTTTAAAAAGAAGGAACCACAGAGAGAGAGAGAGAGAGAGAGAGAGAGAGATGATGAGGAGAATCCAGCCCTCGTAAAGACCACTCGGTGGAATAATTATTGATCGTCATACACAGAGACACACACAGCGAAGTAACCTCGAATCAACAGGCTTCTAAGCACCGTCTTGTTCAGATCTGCTTCTGCATCTGCACTCGCTGTTTGAGTGCTAAAAAGGGAGAGAGAGAGCAAAAACAACTCGTTGTTGTTGCTCTGTCCACCCGGAGCAGGAGAAGAACATTCCGTCTGAAAAGTCCCAACAAAATACTCTATGTCCAATCCATGACTGTAGATAGAAACCCTTCTTCTAATAATATAAGCATAATATCTCATGCAGAGATCTTTATTGTAAACTTTTGTAAATGTTTCTGTGCGACACGGAATCCCTCCTCTCCCCAGTGAGCTCTCCTCTCCTCCCTGCATGTGCTGCGACTCTGCACCACGTGTGAGCGCATAGGTGCATTATTTTTCCCTTGAATATAATGATGAGGCACATTAAAATAGCAATATAAGGTTTTTTTTCCCCCTTTAAATAATGAAAAGGCAGAAATGTCTAATAAAATAATATATGCTAAAAAAAGAATAAAAGATAATGCTATAAATAAACTTTTTGAGTGGTGCAAGCCAGTCCCTTGGACTTATGTGTGTGGGTGCCTGCCTGGCTGGCTGGGTATGAGCATGAAAACAGCATGGTTGTTTTTCACCACCTGTGTGCAACCTAACACACGCACACAAACACATGCCCATATTAACTGTATATGATGATTTCGTGTGTGCCAGTACAGTACAGTAGAGGGTACAGTAGAGGGACCGGCACACAGTAACTCTGTCATTTCTCAACCGTTTCGGACACGGGGTGGCAGTTCGGGAACCGTTTTAGTCCCTTTTTTTTTCTTACTGCATTGCCAAAATGTATCTGATCGGGAAGAATTATCGGAAATGATCGGAATTGTATCGGGAGCAAAAAAAAGTGATCGGATCGGGAAATATCGGGATCGGCAGATACTCAAACTCAAATGATCGGGATCGGATCGGGAGCAAAAAAACGTGATCGGTGCATCTCTAGCTATAACCCATCGTTTTTGTCAATTCGTCATTTTTTTCAAATCCTCAAAAATGATGAAAAACGGCGCGCTATAGTATGCCGTACGATATGGGCTATAGCCCATGGTCCAAAATGATGAGAAACGAGGCTAACTTTTTTTTTCAAAATTTCAAAAAACATGGGCTATAACCCATCGTTTTTGTCATTTCGTCATTTTTTTCAAATCCTCAAAAATGATGAAAAACGGCGCGCTATAGTATGCTGTACGATATGGGCTATAGCCCATGGTCCAAAATGATGAGAAACGAGGCTAACTTTTTTTTTCAAAATTTCAAAAAACATGGGCTATAACCCATCGTTTTTGTCATTTCGTCATTTTTTTCAAATCCTCAAAAATGATGAAAAACGGCGCGCTATAGTATGCCGTACGATATGGGCTATAGCCCATGGTCCAAAATGATGAGAAACGAGGCTAACTTTTTTTTTCAAAATTTCAAAAAACATGGGCTATAACCCATCGTTTTTGTCATTTCGTCATTTTTTTCAAATCCTCAAAAATTATGAAAAACGGCGCGCTATAGTATGCCGTACGATATGGGCTATAGCCCATGGTCCAAAATGATGAGAAACGAGGCTAACTTTTTTTTTCAAAATTTCAAAAAACATGGGCTATAACCCATCGTTTTTGTCATTTTTTCATTTTTTTCAAATCCTCAAAAATGATGAAAAACGGCGTGCTATAGTATGCCGTACGACATGGGCTATAGCCCATGGTCCAAAATGATGAGAAACGAGGCTAACTTTTTTTTCCAAATTTTCAAAAAACATGGGCTATAACCCATCGTTTTTGTCATTTCGTCATTTTTTTCAAATCCTCAAAAATGATGAAAAACGGCGCGCTATAGTATGCCGTACGATATGGGCTATAGCCCATGGTCCAAAATGATGAGAAACGAGGCTAACTTTTTTTTTTTACATTTAAAAAAACATGGGCTTTAACCCATCGTTTTTGTCATTTCGTCATTTTTTTCAAATCCTCAAAAATGATGAAAAACGGCGCGCTATAGTATGCCGTACGATATGGGCTATAGTTCATGGTCCAAAATGATGAGAAACGAGGCTAACTTTTTTTTTCAAAATTTCAAAAAACATGGGATATAACCCATCGTTTTTGTCATTTCGTCATTTTTTTCAAATCCTCAAAAATGATGAAAAACGGCGCGCTATAGTATGCC
This sequence comes from Protomyctophum bolini, assembly GCF_963924005.1. NCBI lineage: Eukaryota > Metazoa > Chordata > Actinopteri > Myctophiformes > Myctophidae > Protomyctophum > Protomyctophum bolini. The sequence goes on from NC_137873.1 coordinate 37,029,748, forward strand.
GTACGATATGGGCTATATAGCCCATGGTCCAAAATGATGAGAAACGAGGCTAACTTTTTTTTTCAAAATTTCAAAAAACATGGGCTATAACCCATCGTTTTGTCATTTCGTCATTTTTTTCAAATCCTCAAAAATGATGAAAAACTGCGCGCTATAGTATGCCGTACGATATGGGCTATAGCCCATGGTCCAAAATGATGAGAAACGAGGCTAACTTTTTTTTCCAAAATTTCAAAAAACATGGGCTATAACCCATCGTTTTTGTCATTTCGTCATTTTTTTCAAATCCTCAAAAATGATGAAAAACGGCGCGCTATAGTATGCCGTACGATATGGGCTATAGCCCATGGTCCAAAATGATGAGAAACGAGGCTAACTTTTTTTTTCAAAATTTCAAAAAACATGGGCTATAACCCATCGTTTTTGTCATTTCGTCATTTTTTTCGAATCCTCAAAAATGATGAAAAACGGCGCGCTATAGTATGCCGTACGATATGGGCTATAGCCCATGGTCCAAAATGATGAGAAACGAGGCTAACTTTTTTTTTCAAATTTTCAAAAAACATGGGCTATAACCCATCGTTTTTGTCATTTTTTCATTTTTTTCAAATCCTCAAAAATGATGAAAAACGGCGTGCTATAGTATGCCGTACGATATGGGCTATAGCCCATGGTCCAAAATGATGAGAAACGAGGCTAACTTTTTTTTTCAAAATTTCAAAAAACATGGGCTATAACCCATCGTTTTTGTCATTTCGTCATTTTTTTCAAATCCTCAAAAATGATGAAAAACGGCGCGCTATAGTATGCCGTACGATATGGGCTATAGCCCATGGTCCAAAATGATGAGAAACGAGGCTAACTAATTTTTTCAAAATTTCAAAAAACATGGGCTATAACCCATCGTTTTTGTCATTTCGTCATTTTTTTCAAATCCTCAAAAATGATGAAAAACGGCGCGCTATAGTATGCCGTACGATATGGGCTATAGCCCATGGTCCAAAATGATGAGAAACGAGGCTAACTTTTTTTTCCAAAATTTCAAAAAACATGGGCTATAACCCATCGTTTTTGTCATTTCGTCATTTTTTTCAAATCCTCAAAAATGATGAAAAACGGCGCGCTATAGTATGCCGTACGATATGGGCTATAGCCCATGGTCCAAAATGATGAGAAACGAGGCTAACTTTTTTTTCCAAAATTTCAAAAAACATGGGCTATAACCCATCGTTTTTGTCATTTCGTCATTTTTTTCAAATCCTCAAAAATGATGAAAAACGGCGCGCTATAGTATGCCGTACGATATGGGCTATAGCCCATGGTCCAAAATGATGAGAAACGAGGCTAACTTTTTTTTCCAAAATTTCAAAAAACATGGGCTATAACCCATCGTTTTTGTCATTTCGTCATTTTTTTCAAATCCTCAAAAATGATGAAAAACGGCGCGCTATAGTATGCCGTACGATATGGGCTATAGCCCATGGTCCAAAATGATGAGAAACGAGGCTAACTTTCTTTTTCAAAATTTCAAAAAACATGGGCTATAACCCATCGTTTTTGTCATTTCGTCATTTTTTTCAAATCCTCAAAAATGATGAAAAACGGCGCGCTATAGTATGCCGTACGATATGGGCTATAGCCCATGGTCCAAAATGATGAGAAACGAGGCTAACTTTTTTTTTTTAATTTAAAAAAACATGGGCTATAACCCATCGTTTTTGTCATTTCGTCATTTTTTTCAAATCCTCAAAAATGATGAAAAACGGCGCGCTATAGTATGCCGTACGATATGGGCTATAGCCCATGGTCCAAAATGATGAGAAACGAGGCTAACTTTTTTTTCCAAAATTTCAAATAACATGGGCTATAACCCATCGTTTTTGTCAATTCGTCATTTTTTTCAAATCCTCAAAAATGATGAAAAACGGCGCGCTATAGTATGCCGTACGATATGGGCTATAGCCCATGGTCCAAAATGATGAGAAACGAGGCTAACTTTTTTTTTCAAAATTTCAAAAAACATGGGCTATAACCCATCGTTTTTGTCATTTCGTAATTTTTTTCAAATCCTCAAAAATGATGAAAAACGGCGCGCTATAGTATGCCGTACGATATGGGCTATAGCCCATGGTCCAAAATGATGAGAAACGAGGCTAACTTTTTTTTTTCAAAATTTCAAAAAACATGGGCTATAACCCATCGTTTTTGTCAATTCGTCATTTTTTTCAAATCCTCAAAAATGATGAAAAACGGCGCGCTATAGTATGCCGTACGATATGGGCTATAGCCCATGGTCCAAAATGATGAGAAACGAGGCTAACTTTTTTTTTCAAAATTTCAAAAAACATGGGCTATAACCCATCGTTTTTGTCATTTCGTCATTTTTTTCAAATCCTCAAAAATGATGAAAAACGGCGCGCTATAGTATGCTGTACGATATGGGCTATAGCCCATGGTCCAAAATGATGAGAAACGAGGCTAACTTTTTTTTTCAAAATTTCAAAAAACATGGGCTATAACCCATCGTTTTTGTCATTTCGTCATTTTTTTCAAATCCTCAAAAATGATGAAAAACGGCGCGCTATAGTATGCCGTACGATATGGGCTATAGCCCATGGTCCAAAATGATGAGAAACGAGGCTAACTTTTTTTTTCAAAATTTCAAAAAACATGGGCTATAACCCATCGTTTTTGTCATTTCGTCATTTTTTTCAAATCCTCAAAAATGATGAAAAACGGCGCGCTATAGTATGCCGTACGATATGGGCTATAGCCCATGGTCCAAAATGATGAGAAACGAGGCTAACTTTTTTTTTCAAAATTTCAAAAAACATGGGCTATAACCCATCGTTTTTGTCATTTTTTCATTTTTTTCAAATCCTCAAAAATGATGAAAAACGGCGCGCTATAGTATGCCGTACGATATGGGCTATAGCCCATGGTCCAAAATGATGAGAAACGAGGCTAACTTTTTTTTTCAAAATTTCAAAAAACATGGGCTATAACCCATCGTTTTTGTCATTTCGCCATTTTTTTCAAATCCTCAAAAATGATGAAAAACGGCGCGCTATAGTATGCCGTACGATATGGGCTATAGCCCATGGTCCAAAATGATTTGAAACGAGGCTTTCTTTTTTTTCCAAAATTTCAAAAAACATGGGCTATAACCCATCGTTTTTGTCATTTCGTCATTTTTTTTAAATCCTCAAAAATGATGAAAAACGGCGCGCTATAGTATGCCGTACGATATGGGCTATAGCCCATGGTCCAAAATGATGAGAAACGAGGCTAACTTTTTTTTTCAAAATTTCAAAAAACATGGGCTATAACCCATCGTTTTTGTCATTTCGCCATTTTTTTCAAATCCTCAAAAATGATGAAAAACGGCGCGCTATAGTATGCCGTACGATATGGGCTATAGCCCATGGTCCAAAATGATAAGAAACGAGGCTTTCTTTTTTTTTCAAAATTTCAAAAAACATGGGCTATAACCCATCGTTTTTGTCATTTCGTCATTTTTTTCAAATCCTCAAAATGATGAGAAACGAGGCTAACTTTTTTTTTCAAAATTTCAAAAAACATGGGCTATAACCATAGACTGTAAAAAATATGGACAAAGCGTCCCGGGGGTCTAACGTGAACGTAAAATGAAGCCTGTCAGTCCTTGCAATGGAAGTCGCCATCTTTCTAGATCCGTTTTGGCCCAGTTCAGGCCAGCTGGCCCATTGGCTGGCCCAGAGAACGAGGCGGGACTTCCCCCTTCTTCTTCGTTGGTTTTTATTTTGACTCGAGTGGGTGGGGGATCCCGTTCATAGACTGTAACGGTAGCCACGCCCCTCAGAACATGCGCGACTTTATGGTCATTTTTCTAATAAATGGGACCATAATTTTCCAAAAAGAATATTATGACATTAGAAATGAGACTTTAAACTAGTGACTGGAAGCAAAAAGTATTCATGACCATGTTTATTAAGGTAATACAGTCTAGGTGAAGTTGGGCCCAAATACATGGACTTCTATGGGGCTATGGGTTTTTTTGAGCCCAATGAGAGCGCCACAACAGGCCATTATATGAACTTTCATTTCCTTAGTGGCTTCACAAAATATCCGTCTGACTGCCCCCCTGGCTATAACCCATCGTTTTTGTCATTTCGTCATTTTTTTAAAATCCTCAAAAATGATGAAAAACGGCGCGCTATAGTATGCCGTACGATATGTGCTATAGCCCATGGTCCAAAATGATGAGAAACGAGGCTAACTTTTTTTTTCAAAATTTCAAAAAACATGGGCTATAACCCATCGTTTTTGTCATTTCGTCATTTTTTTCAAATCCTCAAAAATTATGAAAAACGGCGCGCTATAGTATGCCGTACGATATGGGCTATAGCCCATGGTCCAAAATGATGAGAAAAGAGGCTAACTTTTTTTTTCAAAATTTCAAAAAACATGGGATATAACCCATCGTTTTTGTCATTTCGTCATTTTTTTCAAATCCTCAAAAATGATGAAAAACGGCGCGCTATAGTATGCCGTACGATATGGGCTATAGCCCATGGTCCAAAATGATGAGAAACGAGGCTAACTTTTTTTTTCAAAATTTCAAAAAACATGGGCTATAACCCATCGTTTTTGTCATTTCGTCATTTTTTTCAAATCCTCAAAAATGATGAAAAACGGCGCGCTATAGTATGCCGTACGATATGGGCTATAGCCCATGGTCCAAAATGATGAGAAACGAGGCTAACTTTTTTTTCCAAAATTTCAAATAACATGGGCTATAACCCATCGTTTTTGTCAATTCGTCATTTTTTTCAAATCCTCAAAAATGATGAAAAACGGCGCGCTATAGTATGCCGTACGATATGGGCTATAGCCCATGGTCCAAAATGATGAGAAACGAGGCTAACTTTTTTTTTCAAAATTTCAAAAAACATGGGCTATAACCCATCGTTTTTGTCATTTCGTCATTTTTTTCAAATCCTCAAAAATGATGAAAAACGGCGCGCTATAGTATGCTGTACGATATGGGCTATAGCCCATGGTCCAAAATGATGAGAAACGAGGCTAACTTTTTTTTTCAAAATTTCAAAAAACATGGGCTATAACCCATCGTTTTTGTCATTTCGTCATTTTTTTCAAATCCTCAAAAATGATGAAAAACGGCGCGCTATAGTATGCCGTACGATATGGGCTATAGCCCATGGTCCAAAATGATGAGAAACGAGGCTAACTTTTTTTTTCAAAATTTCAAAAAACATGGGCTATAACCCATCGTTTTTGTCAATTCGTCATTTTTTTCAAATCCTCAAAAATGATGAAAAACGGCGCGCTATAGTATGCCGTACGATATGGGCTATAGCCCATGGTCCAAAATGATGAGAAACGAGGCTAACTTTTTTTTTCAAAATTTCAAAAAACATGGGCTATAACCCATCGTTTTTGTCATTTCGTCATTTTTTTCAAATCCTCAAAAATGATGAAAAACGGCGCGCTATAGTATGCTGTACGATATGGGCTATAGCCCATGGTCCAAAATGATGAGAAACGAGGCTAACTTTTTTTTTCAAAATTTCAAAAAACATGGGCTATAACCCATCGTTTTTGTCATTTCGTCATTTTTTTCAAATCCTCAAAAATGATGAAAAACGGCGCGCTATAGTATGCCGTACGATATGGGCTATAGCCCATGGTCCAAAATGATGAGAAACGAGGCTAACTTTTTTTTTCAAAATTTCAAAAAACATGGGCTATAACCCATCGTTTTTGTCATTTCGTCATTTTTTTCAAATCCTCAAAAATGATGAAAAACGGCGCGCTATAGTATGCCGTACGATATGGGCTATAGCCCATGGTCCAAAATGATGAGAAACGAGGCTAACTTTTTTTTTCAAAATTTCAAAAAACATGGGCTATAACCCATCGTTTTTGTCATTTTTTCATTTTTTTCAAATCCTCAAAAATGATGAAAAACGGCGTGCTATAGTATGCCGTACGACATGGGCTATAGCCCATGGTCCAAAATGATGAGAAACGAGGCTAACTTTTTTTTCCAAATTTTCAAAAAACATGGGCTATAACCCATCGTTTTTGTCATTTCGTCATTTTTTTCAAATCCTCAAAAATGATGAAAAACGGCGCGCTATAGTATGCCGTACGATATGGGCTATAGCCCATGGTCCAAAATGATGAGAAACGAGGCTAACTTTTTTTTTTTACATTTAAAAAAACATGGGCTTTAACCCATCGTTTTTGTCATTTCGTCATTTTTTTCAAATCCTCAAAAATGATGAAAAACGGCGCGCTATAGTATGCCGTACGATATGGGCTATAGTTCATGGTCCAAAATGATGAGAAACGAGGCTAACTTTTTTTTTCAAAATTTCAAAAAACATGGGATATAACCCATCGTTTTTGTCATTTCGTCATTTTTTTCAAATCCTCAAAAATGATGAAAAACGGCGCGCTATAGTATGCCGTACGATATGGGCTATATAGCCCATGGTCCAAAATGATGAGAAACGAGGCTAACTTTTTTTTTCAAAATTTCAAAAAACATGGGCTATAACCCATCGTTTTGTCATTTCGTCATTTTTTTCAAATCCTCAAAAATGATGAAAAACTGCGCGCTATAGTATGCCGTACGATATGGGCTATAGCCCATGGTCCAAAATGATGAGAAACGAGGCTAACTTTTTTTTCCAAAATTTCAAAAAACATGGGCTATAACCCATCGTTTTTGTCATTTCGTCATTTTTTTCAAATCCTCAAAAATGATGAAAAACGGCGCGCTATAGTATGCCGTACGATATGGGCTATAGCCCATGGTCCAAAATGATGAGAAACGAGGCTAACTTTTTTTTTCAAAATTTCAAAAAACATGGGCTATAACCCATCGTTTTTGTCATTTCGTCATTTTTTTCGAATCCTCAAAAATGATGAAAAACGGCGCGCTATAGTATGCCGTACGATATGGGCTATAGCCCATGGTCCAAAATGATGAGAAACGAGGCTAACTTTTTTTTTCAAAATTTCAAAAAACATGGGCTATAACCCATCGTTTTTGTCATTTTTTCATTTTTTTCAAATCCTCAAAAATGATGAAAAACGGCGTGCTATAGTATGCCGTACGATATGGGCTATAGCCCATGGTCCAAAATGATGAGAAACGAGGCTAACTTTTTTTTTCAAAATTTCAAAAAACATGGGCTATAACCCATCGTTTTTGTCATTTCGTCATTTTTTTCAAATCCTCAAAAATGATGAAAAACGGCGCGCTATAGTATGCCGTACGATATGGGCTATAGCCCATGGTCCAAAATGATGAGAAACGAGGCTAACTAATTTTTTCAAAATTTCAAAAAACATGGGCTATAACCCATCGTTTTTGTCATTTCGTCATTTTTTTCAAATCCTCAAAAATGATGAAAAACGGCGCGCTATAGTATGCCGTACGATATGGGCTATAGCCCATGGTCCAAAATGATGAGAAACGAGGCTAACTTTTTTTTCCAAAATTTCAAAAAACATGGGCTATAACCCATCGTTTTTGTCATTTCGTCATTTTTTTCAAATCCTCAAAAATGATGAAAAACGGCGCGCTATAGTATGCCGTACGATATGGGCTATAGCCCATGGTCCAAAATGATGAGAAACGAGGCTAACTTTTTTTTTCAAAATTTCAAAAAAACATGGGCTATAACCCATCGTTTTTGTCATTTCGTCATTTTTTTCAAATCCTCAAAAATGATGAAAAACGGCGCGCTATAGTATGCCGTACGATATGGGCTATAGCCCATGGTCCAAAATGATGAGAAACGAGGCTAACTTTTTTTTCCAAAATTTCAAAAAACATGGGCTATAACCCATCGTTTTTGTCATTTCGTCATTTTTTTCAAATCCTCAAAAATGATGAAAAACGGCGCGCTATAGTATGCCGTACGATATGGGCTATAGCCCATGGTCCAAAATGATGAGAAACGAGGCTAACTTTCTTTTTCAAAATTTCAAAAAACATGGGCTATAACCCATCGTTTTTGTCATTTCGTCATTTTTTTCAAATCCTCAAAAATGATGAAAAACGGCGCGCTATAGTATGCCGTACGATATGGGCTATAGCCCATGGTCCAAAATGATGAGAAACGAGGCTAACTTTTTTTTTTTAATTTAAAAAAACATGGGCTATAACCCATCGTTTTTGTCATTTCGTCATTTTTTTCAAATCCTCAAAAATGATGAAAAACGGCGCGCTATAGTATGCCGTACGATATGGGCTATAGCCCATGGTCCAAAATGATGAGAAACGAGGCTAACTCATTTTTTCAAAATTTCAAAAAACATGGGCTATAACCCATCGTTTTTGTCATTTTTTCATTTTTTTCAAATCCTCAAAAATGATGAAAAACGGCGCGCTATAGTATGCCGTACGATATCGGCTATAGCCCATGGTCCAAAATGATGAGAAACGAGGCTAACTTTTTTTTCCAAAATTTCAAAAAACATGGGCTATAACCCATCGTTTTTGTCATTTCGTCATTTTTTTCAAATCCTCAAAAATGATGAAAAACGGCGCGCTATAGTATGCCGTACGATATGGGCTATAGCCCATGGTCCAAAATGATGAGAAACGAGGCTAACTTTTTTTTTCAAAATTTCAAAAAACATGGGCTATAACCCATCGTTTTTGTCATTTCGTCATTTTTTTCAAATCCTCAAAAATGATGAAAAACGGCGCGCTATAGTATGCCGTACGATATGGGCTATAGCCCATGGTCCAAAATGATGAGAAACGAGGCTAACTTTTTTTTTCAAAATTTCAAAAAACATGGGCTATAACCCATCGTTTTTGTCATTTCGTCATTTTTTTCAAATCCTCAAAAATGATGAAAAACGGCGCGCTATAGTATGCCGTACGATATGGGCTATAGCCCATGGTCCAAAATGATGAGAAACGAGGCTAACTTTTTTTTTTCAAAATTTCAAAAAACATGGGCTATAACCCATCGTTTTTGTCATTTCGTCATTTTTTTCAAATCCTCAAAAATGATGAAAAACGGCGCGCTATAGTATGCCGTACGATATGGGCTATAGCCCATGGTCCAAAATGATGAGAAACGAGGCTAACTTTTTTTTTCAAAATTTCAAAAAACATGGGCTATAACCCATCGTTTTTGTCATTTTTTCATTTTTTTCAAATCCTCAAAAATGATGAAAAACGGCGTGCTATAGTATGCCGTACGATATGGGCTATAGCCCATGGTCCAAAATGATGAGAAACGAGGCTAACTTTTTTTTCCAAAATTTCAAAAAACATGGGCTATAACCCATCGTTTTTGTCATTTCGTCATTTTTTTCAAATCCTCAAAAATGATGAAAAACGGCGCGCTATAGTATGCCGTACGATATGGGCTATAGCCCATGGTCCAAAATGATGAGAAACGAGGCTAACTTTTTTTTTCAAAATTTCAAAAAACATGGGCTATAACCCATCGTTTTTGTCATTTCGTCATTTTTTTCAAATCCTCAAAAATGATGAAAAACGGCGCGCTATAGTATGCCGTACGATATGGGCTATAGCCCATGGTCCAAAATGATGAGAAACGAGGCTAACTCATTTTTTCAAAATTTCAAAAAACATGGGCTATAACCCATCGTTTTTGTCATTTTTTCATTTTTTTCAAATCCTCAAAAATGATGAAAAACGGCGCGCTATAGTATGCCGTACGATATCGGCTATAGCCCATGGTCCAAAATGATGAGAAACGAGGCTAACTTTTTTTTCCAAAATTTCAAAAAACATGGGCTATAACCCATCGTTTTTGTCATTTCGTCATTTTTTTCAAATCCTCAAAAATGATGAAAAACGGCGCGCTATAGTATGCCGTACGATATGGGCTATAGCCCATGGTCCAAAATGATGAGAAACGAGGCTAACTTTTTTTTTCAAAATTTCAAAAAACATGGGCTATAACCCATCGTTTTTGTCATTTCGTCATTTTTTTCAAATCCTCAAAAATGATGAAAAACGGCGCGCTATAGTATGCCGTACGATATGGGCTATAGCCCATGGTCCAAAATGATGAGAAACGAGGCTAACTTTTTTTTCCAAAATTTCAAAAAACATGGGCTATAACCCATCGTTTTTGTCATTTCGTCATTTTTTTCAAATCCTCAAAAATGATGAAAAACGGCGCGCTATAGTATGCCGTACGATATGGGCTATAGCCCATGGTCCAAAATGATGAGAAACGAGGCTAACTTTTTTTTTCAAAATTTCAAAAAACATGGGCTATAACCCATCGTTTTTGTAATTTCGTCATTTTTTTCAAATCCTCAAAAATGATGAAAAACGGCGCGCTATAGTATGCCGTACGATATGGGCTATAGCCCATGGTCCAAAATGATGAGAAACGAGGCTAACTTTTTTTTTCAAAATTTCAAAAAACATGGGCTATAACCCATCGTTTTTGTCATTTTTTCATTTTTTTCAAATCCTCAAAAATGATGAAAAACGGCGTGCTATAGTATGCCGTACGATATGGGCTATAGCCCATGGTCCAAAATGATGAGAAACGAGGCTAACTTTTTTTCCCAAAATTTCAAAAAACATGGGCTATAACCCATCGTTTTTGTCATTTCGTAATTTTTTTCAAATCCTCAAAAATGATGAAAAACGGCGCGCTATAGTATGCCGTACGATATGGGCTATAGCCCATGGTCCAAAATGATGAGAAACGAGGCTAACTTTCTTTTTCAAAATTTCAAAAAACATGGGCTATAACCCATCGTTTTTGTCATTTCGTCATTTTTTTCAAATCCTCAAAAATGATGAAAAACGGTGCGCTATAGTATGCCGTGCGATATGGGCTATAGCCCATGGTCCAAAATGATGAGAAACGAGGCTAACTTTTTTTTTCAAAATTTCAATAAACATGGGCTATAACCCATCGTTTTTGTCATTTCGTCATTTTTTTCAAATCCTCAAAAATGATGAAAAACGGCGCGCTATAGTATGCCGTACGATATGGGCTATAGCCCATGGTCCAAAATGATGAGAAACGAGGCTAACTTTTTTTTTCAAAATTTCAAAAAACATGGGCTATAACCCATCGTTTTTGTCATTTCGTCATTTTTTTCAAATCCTCAAAAATGATGAAAAACGGCGCGCTATAGTATGCCGTACGATATGGGCTATAGCCCATGGTCCAAAATGATGAGAAACGAGGCTAACTTTTTTTTTCAAAATTTCAAAAAACATGGGCTATAACCCATCGTTTTTGTCATTTCGTAATTTTTTTCAAATCCTCAAAAATGATGAAAAACGGCGCGCTATAGTATGCCGTACGATATGGGCTATAGCCCATGGTCCAAAATGATGAGAAACGAGGCTAACTTTTTTTTTCAAAATTTCAAAAAACATGGGCTATAACCCATCGTTTTTGTCATTTCGTCATTTTTTTCAAATCCTCAAAAATGATGAAAAACGGCGCTCTATAGTATGCCGTACGATATGGGCTATAGCCCATGGTCCAAAATGATGAGAAACGACGCTAACTTTTTTTTTCAAAATTTCAAAAAACATGGGCTATAACCCATCGTTTTTGTCATTTCGTCATTTTTTTCAAATCCTCAAAAATGATGAAAAACGGCGCGCTATAGTATGCCGTACGATATGGGCTATAGCCCATGGTCCAAAATGATGAGAAACGAGGCTAACTTTTTTTTTCAAAATTTCAAAAAACATGGGCTATAACCCATCGTTTTTGTCATTTCGTCATTTTTTTCAAATCCTCAAAAATGATGAAAAACGGCGCGCTATAGTATGCCGTACGATATGGGCTATAGCCCATGGTCCAAAATGATGAGAAACGAGGCTAACTTTTTTTTTCAAAATTTCAAAAAACATGGGCTATAACCCATCGTTTTTGTCATTTTGTCATTTTTTTCAAATCCTCAAAAATGATGAAAAACGGCGCGCTATAGTATGCCGTACGATATGGGCTATAGCCCATGGTCCAAAATGATGAGAAACGAGGCTAACTTTTTTTTTCAAAATTTCAAAAAACATGGGCTATAACCCATCGTTTTTGTCATTTTTTCATTTTTTTCAAATCCTCAAAAATGATGAAAAACGGCGTGCTATAGTATGCCGTACGATATGGGCTATAGCCCATGGTCCAAAATGATGAGAAACGAGGCTAACTTTTTTTCCCAAAATTTCAAAAAACATGGGCTATAACCCATCGTTTTTGTCATTTCGTCATTTTTTTCAAATCCTCAAAAATGATGAAAAACGGCGCGCTATAGTATGCCGTACGATATGGGCTATAGCCCATGGTCCAAAATGATGAGAAACGAGGCTAACTTTCTTTTTCAAAATTTCAAAAAACATGGGCTATAACCCATCGTTTTTGTCATTTCGTCATTTTTTTCAAATCCTCAAAAATGATGAAAAACGGTGCGCTATAGTATGCCGTGCGATATGGGCTATAGCCCATGGTCCAAAATGATGAGAAACGAGGCTAACTTTTTTTTTCAAAATTTCAATAAACATGGGCTATAACCCATCGTTTTTGTCATTTCGTCATTTTTTTCAAATCCTCAAAAATGATGAAAAACGGCGCGCTATAGTATGCCGTACGATATGGGCTATAGTCCATGGTCCAAAATGATGAGAAACGAGGCTAACTTTTTTTTCCAAAATTTCAAAAAACATGGGCTATAACCCATCGTTTTTGTCATTTCGTAATTTTTTTCAAATCCTCAAAAATGATGAAAAACGGCGCGCTATAGTATGCCGTACGATATGGGCTATAGCCCATGGTCCAAAATGATGAGAAACGAGGCTAACTTTTTTTTTCAAAATTTCAAAAAACATGGGCTATAACCCATCGTTTTTGTCATTTCGTAATTTTTTTCAAATCCTCAAAAATGATGAAAAACGGCGCGCTATAGTATGCCGTACGATATGGGCTATAGCCCATGGTCCAAAATGATGAGAAACGAGAAACATAGAGCTAAGATCTCTATTGGTGGGATTGAAATGAGTCAAGTTTCATCCACCAAGTTCTTAGGAATCCTGGTGGATGAAAAATTGTCTTGGAAAGAACAGTAACCAACAAAGTTTCAAGATCATTTGGTATCATCAGAAGAATTAGGGGCCTGGTTCATCAGGCTTGCCTTTTAACCCTCTATTACAGTTTGATTTATCCATATCTCATTTATTGCAATACTGTTTGGGCAAGTACTTATCCATCCAATTTACACAAATTATTAATTATTCAAAAGAAATTTGTAAGAATAGCTACCTCTTCTCACTATTTGGCTCCATCTGCTCCTTTGTTTAAAAATCTAAATGTACTGTCTGTCTATGACATTAACATAGTACAAACCTGTTCTTTCATATATAAATGCACTTACCTTCCAAATATGCTTCCTACAACTTTCAAAGAATATTTTAAGACCAACTCTCAAGTTCATGATTATAATACTAGACAATCCGACAATATTCATCCTCCCTTCAGCCGTACCACGCTTAGCCAGTTCTCCATAAAAGTCAGAGGTTCTTTACTCTGGAATTCACACATACTTATTGCCAACTCCGCATCTTCACTCTGTAACTTTAAACATAGATTGAGGGCCAGCCTCTTGAAGTTACCCTCTCCAATTATTCTAAAGTAATGTAGCGCATACACGCACGCACGCACACACACACACACACACACACACACACACACACACACACTTCACAAGTGTAAATAATGTAATTTTTGTTGTTATTTTCCATATCTATGTTTGATTATTTTGTCTTAATATTTGTATATTATTATTTGTTAAATTGTATATTAACTTTGGTGAGATCCACTATAAGCCCTCCCTGGGTTTCTTCTCTCACCTGCACACACTTCTTTTATTGATGTTACCTTTTTGTACAGTTTTTATTGTGCGAAATAAACTAAAAAAATAAATAAAATAAAACGGACACACACACACACACACACACACACACACACACACACACACACACTCAGTGCAAAACATACTCTCTCCCCATGGCTTTGGCCTGGGTGCCATACCGTTATTAATTATTGCCTACAATGTCAAATTGTGAAATTACTTTACTATTGAAATGCAAAATTTACATTTCAACGAATGGACCTCGTAAAACAAAACAAAAACCAAGGCACTGGTTGTGGTACTTCTGGTTTACCGGAATGGGGTTCGACTCCCTGCAGTGCTCTGCTCAATTTGTTGTATTTACATGGTTCATTTCTATTTTCTGCTCATTTTTGAGTGTTGCGGAGGATGAAAAACATTAGCAAATTGCGGAAATTGCGGAAATGGTAATTGCCGAAATTGCGGAAATATCGGAAATGGAAATTGCGGAAATTGCGGAAATTGCGGAAATGGTAATTGCGGAATTGCGGAAATGTTTGAAATGGAAATTGCGGAAATTGCGTAAATGTTAATTGCGGAAATTGCGGAAATGATAATTGCGGAAATATCGGAAATGGAAATTGCGGAAATTGCGGAAATTGCAGAAATTATGGAAATTGAGGAAATTAAGGAAATGGTAATTGCGGAATTACGGAAATTGCGGAAATGTTAATTGCGGAAATTGCGGAAATGATAATTGCGGGAATTGCGGAAATGGTGGAAATGGAAATTGTGGAAATTGCGGAAATGGAAATTGCGGAAATTGCGGAATTTGCCGAAATGGAAATTGCGGAATTGCGGAAATGGTAATTGCGGAAATTGCGGAAAAAACACTCGGGGGGGGAAAAACAATTTTTCCGGTAAATACAACACATTGAGCAGGGCACTGCAGGGAGTTGAACCCCGTTCCGGTAAACCAGAAGTCCGACACCAGTGCCTTAGTTTTTGTGTTGTTCATTTACAGGTCCAGGTGTGCATACGAAATGACAAAAACGATGGGTTATAGCCCATGTTTTTTGAAATTTTGAAAAAAAAAAGTTAGCCTCGTTTCTCATCATTTTGGACCATGGGCTATAGCCCATATCGTACGGCATACTATAGCGCGCCGTTTTTCATCATTTTTGAGGATTTGAAAAAAATGACGAAATGACAAAAACGATGTGTTTATAGCCCATGTTTTTTGAAATTTTGAAAAAAAAAGTTAGCCTCGTTTCTCATCATTTTGGACCATGGGCTATAGCCCATATCGTACGGCATACTATAGCGCGCCGTTTTTCATCATTTTTGAGGATTTGAAAAAAATGACGAAATGACAAAAACGATGGGTTATAGCCCATGTTTTTTGAAATTTTGGAAAAAAAAGTTAGCCTCGTTTCTCATCATTTTGGACCATGGGCTATAGCCCATATCGTACGGCATACTATAGCACGCCGTTTTTCATCATTTTTGAGGATTTGAAAAAAATGAAAAAAATGACAAAAACGATGGGTTATAGCCCATGTTTTTTGAAATTTTGAAAAAAAAAGTTAGCCTCGTTTCTCATCATTTCGGACCATGGGCTATAGCCCATATCGTACGGCATACTATAGCACGCCGTTTTTCATCATTTTTGAGGATTCGAAAAAAATGACGAAATGACAAAAACGATGGGTTATAGCCCATGTTTTTTGAAATTTTGAAAAAAAAAGTTAGCCTCGTTTCTCATCATTTTGGACCATGGGCTATAGCCCATATCGTACGGCATACTATAGCGCGCCGTTTTTCATCATTTTTGAGGATTTGAAAAAAATGACGAAATGACAAAAACGATGGGTTGTAGCCCATGTTTTTTGAAATTTTGAAAAAAAAAGTTAGCCTCGTTTCTCATCATTTTGGACCATGGGCTATAGCCCATATCGTACGGCATATTATAGCGCACCGTTTTTCATCATTTTTGAGGATTTGAAAAAAATGACGAAATGACAAAAACGATGGGTTATAGCCCATGTTTTTTGAAATTTTGGAAAAAAAAAGTTAGCCTCGTTTCTCATCATTTTGGACCATGGGCTATAGCCCATATCGTACGGCATACTATAGCGCGCCGTTTTTCATCATTTTTGAGGATTTGAAAAAAATGACAAAATGACAAAAACGATGGGTTATAGCCCATGTTTTTTGAAATTTTGGAAAAAAAAGTTAGCCTCGTTTCTCATCATTTTGGACCATGGGCTATAGCCCATATCGTACGGCATATTATAGCGCACCGTTTTTCATCATTTTTGAGGATTTGAAAAAAATGACGAAATGACAAAAACGATGGGTTATAGCCCATGTTTTTTGAAATTTTGGAAAAAAAAGTTAGCCTCGTTTCTCATCATTTTGGACCATGGGCTATAGCCCATATCGTACGGCATACTATAGCACGCCGTTTTTCATCATTTTTGAAAAAAATGACAAAAACGATGGGTTATAGCCCATGTTTTTTGAAATTTTGAAAAAAAAAGTTAGCCTCGTTTCTCATCATTTTGGACCATGGGCTATAGCCCATATCGTACGGCATACTATAGCGCGCCGTTTTTCATCATTTTTGAGGATTTGAAAAAAATGACAAAATGACAAAAACGATGGGTTATAGCCCATGTTTTTTGAAATTTTGAAAAAAAAAGTTAGCCTCGTTTCTCATCATTTTGGACCATGGGCTATAGCCCATATCGTACGGCATATTATAGCGCACCGTTTTTCATCATTTTTGAGGATTTGAAAAAAATGACGAAATGACAAAAACGATGGGTTATAGCCCATGTTTTTTGAAATTTTGGAAAAAAAAGTTAGCCTCGTTTCTCATCATTTTGGACCATGGGCTATAGCCCATATCGTACGGCATACTATAGCGCGCCGTTTTTCATCATTTTTGAGGATTTGAAAAAAATGACGAAATGACAAAAACGATGGGTTATAGCCCATGTTTTTTGAAATTTTGAAAAAAAAAGTTAGCCTCGTTTCTCATCATTTTGGACCATGGGCTATAGCCCATATCGTACGGCATACTATAGCGCGCCGTTTTTCATCATTTTTGAGGATTTGAAAAAAATGACGAAATGACAAAAACGATGGGTTATAGCCCATGTTTTTTGAAATTTTGAAAAAAAAAGTTAGCCTCGTTTCTCATCATTTTGGACCATGGGCTATAGCCCATATCGTACGGCATACTATAGCGCGCCGTTTTTCATCATTTTTGAGGATTTGAAAAAAATGACGAAATGACAAAAACGATGGGTTATAGCCCATGTTTTTTGAAATTTTGAAAAAAAAGTTAGCCTCGTTTCTCATCATTTTGGACCATGGGCTATAGCCCATATCGTACGGCATACTATAGCGCGCCGTTTTTCATCATTTTTGAGGATTTGAAAAAAATGACGAAATGACAAAAGCGATGGGTTATAGCCCATGTTTTTTGAAATTTTGAAAAAAAAAGTTAGCCTCGTTTCTCATCATTTTGGACCATGGGCTATAGCCCATATCGTACGGCATACTATAGCGCGCCGTTTTTCATCATTTTTGAGGATTTGAAAAAAAGGACGAAATGACAAATACGATGGGTTATAGCCCATGTTTTTTGAAATTTTGGAAAAAAAAGTTAGCCTCGTTTCTCATCATTTTGGACCATGGGCTATAGCCCATATCGTACGGCATACTATAGCACGCCGTTTTTCATCATTTTTGAGGATTTGAAAAAAATGAAAAAATGACAAAAACGATGGGTTATAGTCCATGTTTTTTGAAATTTTGAAAAAAAAAGTTAGCCTCGTTTCTCATCATTTTGGACCATGGGCTATAGCCCATATCGTACGGCATACTATAGCGCGCCGTTTTTCATCATTTTTGAGGATTTGAAAAAAATGACGAAATGACAAAAACGATGGGTTATAGCCCATGTTTTTTGAAATTTTGAAAAAAAAGTTAGCCTCGTTTCTCATCATTTTGGACCATGGGCTATAGCCCATATCGTACGGCATACTATAGCGCGCCGTTTTTCATCATTTTTGAGGATTTGAAAAAAATGACGAAATGACAAAAACGATGGGTTATAGCCCATGTTTTTTGAAATTTTGAAAAAAAGGTTAGCCTCGTTTCTCATCATTTTGGACCATGGGCTATAGCCCATATCGTACGGCATACTATAGCGCGCCGTTTTTCATCATTTTTGAGGATTTGAAAAAAAGGACGAAATTACATAAAACGATGGGTTATAGCCCATGTTTTTTGAAATTTTGGAAAAAAAAGTTAGCCTCGTTTCTCATCATTTTGGACCATGGGCTATAGCCCATATCGTACGGCATACTATAGCACGCCGTTTTTCATCATTTTTGAGGATTTGAAAAAAATGAAAAAATGACAAAAACGATGGGTTATAGCCCATGTTTTTTGAAATTTTGAAAAAAAAAGTTAGCCTCGTTTCTCATCATTTTGGACCATGGGCTATAGCCCATATCGTACGGCATACTATAGCGCGCCGTTTTTCATCATTTTTGAGGATTTGAAAAAAATGACGAAATGACAAAAACGATGGGTTATAGCCCATGTTTTTTGAAATTTTGAAAAAAAAAGTTAGCCTCGTTTCTCATCATTTTGGACCATGGGCTATAGCCCATATCGTACGGCATACTATAGCGCGCCGTTTTTCATCATTTTTGAGGATTTGAAAAAAATGACAAAATGACAAAAACGATGGGTTATAGCCCATGTTTTTTGAAATTTTGAAAAAAAAAGTTAGCCTCGTTTCTCATCATTTTGGACCGTGGGCTATAGCCCATATCGTACGGCATACTATAGCGCGCCGTTTTTCATCATTTTTGAGGATTTGAAAAAAATGACAAAATGACAAAAACGATGGGTTATAGCCCATGTTTTTTGAAATTTTGAAAAAAAAAGTTAGCCTCGTTTCTCATCATTTTGGACCATGGGCTATAGCCCATATCGTACGGCATACTATAGCGCGCCGTTTTTCATCATTTTTGAGGATTTGAAAAAAATGACGAAATGACAAAAACGATGGGTTATAGCCCATGTTTTTTGAAATTTTGGAAAAAAAAGTTAGCCTCGTTTCTCATCATTTTGGACCATGGGCTATAGCCCATATCGTACGGCATACTATAGCACACCGTTTTTCATCATTTTTGAGGATTTGAAAAAAATGAAAAAATGACAAAAACGATGGGTTATAGCCCATGTTTTTTGAAATTTTGAAAAAAAAAGTTAGCCTCGTTTCTCATCATTTTGGACCATGGGCTATAGCCCATATCGTACGGCATACTATAGCGCGCCGTTTTTCATCATTTTTGAGGATTTGAAAAAAATGACGAAATGACAAAAACGATGGGTTATAGCCCATGTTTTTTGAAATTTTGAAAAAAAAAGTTAGCCTCGTTTCTCATCATTTTGGACCATGGGCTATAGCCCATATCGTACGGCATATTATAGCGCACCGTTTTTCATCATTTTTGAGGATTTGAAAAAAATGACGAAATGACAAAAACGATGGGTTATAGCCCATGTTTTTTGAAATTTTGAAAAAAAAGGTTAGCCTCGTTTCTCATCATTTTGGACCATGGACTATAGCCCATATCGTACGGCATACTATAGCGCGCCGTTTTTCATCATTTTTGAGGATTTGAAAAAAATGACGAAATGACAAAAACGATGGGTTATAGCCCATGTTTTTTGAAATTTTGAAAAAAAAAGTTAGCCTCGTTTCTTATCATTTTGGACCATGGGCTATAGCCCATATCGTACGGCATACTATAGCGCGCCGTTTTTCATCATTTTTGAGGATTTGAAAAAAATGACGAAATGACAAAAACGATGTGTTATAGCCCATGTTTTTTGAAATTTTGAAAAAAAAAGTTAGCCTCGTTTCTCATCATTTTGGACCATGGGCTATAGCCCATATCGTACGGCATACTATAGCGCGCCGTTTTTCATCATTTTTGAGGATTTGAAAAAAATGACAAAATGACAAAAACGATGGGTTATAGCCCATGTTTTTTGAAATTTTGGAAAAAAAAGTTAGCCTCGTTTCTCATCATTTTGGACCATGGGCTATAGCCCATATCGTACAGCATACTATAGCACGCCGCTTTTCATCATTTTTGAAAAAAATTAAAAAAATTACAAAAACGATGGGTTATAGCCCATGTTTTTTGAAATTTTGAAAAAAAAAGTTAGCCTCGTTTCTCATCATTTTGGACCATGGGCTATAGCCCATATCGTACGGCATATTATAGCGCACCGTTTTTCATCATTTTTGAGGATTTGAAAAAAAGGACGAAATGACATAAAACGATGGGTTATAGCCCATGTTTTTTTAAATTTTGGAAAAAAAAGTTAGCCTCGTTTCTCATCATTTTGGACCATGGGCTATAGCCCATATCGTACGGCATACTATAGCACGCCGTTTTTCATCATTTTTGAGGATTTGAAAAAAATGAAAAAATGACAAAAACGATGGGTTATAGCACATGTTTTTTGAAATTTTGAAAAAAAAAGTTAGCCTCGTTTCTCATCATTTTGGACCATGGGCTATAGCCCATATCGTACGGCATACTATAGCGCGCCGTTTTTCATCATTTTTGAGGATTTGAAAAAAATGACGAAATGACAAAAACGATGGGTTATAGCCCATGTTTTTTGAAATTTTGAAAAAAAAAGTTAGCCTCGTTTCTCATCATTTTGGACCATGGGCTATAGCCCATATCGTACGGCATATTATAGCGCACCGTTTTTCATCATTTTTGAGGATTTGAAAAAAATGACGAAATGACAAAAACGATGGGTTATAGCCCATGTTTTTTGAAATTTTGAAAAAAAAAGTTAGCCTCGTTTCTCATCATTTTGGACCATGGGCTATAGCCCATATCGTACGGCATACTATAGCGCGCCGTTTTTCATCATTTTTGAGGATTTGAAAAAAATGACGAAATGACAAAAACGATGGGTTATAGCCCATGTTTTTTGAAATTTTGAAAAAAAAAGTTAGCCTCGTTTCTCATCATTTTGGACCATGGGCTATAGCCCATATCGTACGGCATATTATAGCGCACCGTTTTTCATCATTTTTGAGGATTTAAAAAAAATGACGAAATGACAAAAACGATGGGTTATAGCCCATGTTTTTTGAAATTTTGGAAAAAAAAGTTAGCCTCGTTTCTCATCATTTTGGACCATGGGCTATAGCCCATATCGTACGGCATACTATAGCGCGCCGTTTTTCATCATTTTTGAGGATTTGAAAAAAATGACGAAATGACAAAAACGATGGGTTATAGCCCATGTTTTTTGAAATTTTGGAAAAAAAAGTTAGCCTCGTTTCTCATCATTTTGGACCATGGGCTATAGCCCATATCGTACGGCATACTATAGTGCGCCGTTTTTCATCATTTTTGAGGATTTGAAAAAAAGGACGAAATGACATAAAACGATGGGTTATAGCCCATGTTTTTTGAAATTTTGGAAAAAAAAGTTAGCCTCGTTTCTCATCATTTTGGACCATGGGCTATAGCCCATATCGTACGGCATACTATAGCACGCCGTTTTTCATCATTTTTGAGGATTTGAAAAAAATGAAAAAATGACAAAAACGATGGGTTATAGCCCATGTTTTTTGAAATTTTGAAAAAAGAAGTTAGCCTCGTTTCTCATCATTTTGGACCATGGGCTATAGCCCATATCGTACGGCATACTATAGCGCGCCGTTTTTCATCATTTTTGAGGATTTGAAAAAAACGATGGGTTATAGCCCATGTTTTTTGAAATTTTGAAAAAAAAAGTTAGCCTCGTTTCTCATCATTTTGGACCATGGGCTATAGCCCATATCGTACGGCATACTATAGCGCGCCGTTTTTCATCATTTTTGAGGATTTGAAAAAAATGACGAAATGACAAAAACGATGGGTTATAGCCCATGTTTTTTGAAATTTTGAAAAAAAAAGTTAGCCTCGTTTCTCATCATTTTGGACCATGGGCTATAGCCCATATCGTACGGCATACTATAGCGCGCCGTTTTTCATCATTTTTGAGGATTTGAAAAAAATGACGAAATGACAAAAACGATGGGTTATAGCCCATGTTTTTTGAAATTTTGGAAAAAAAAGTTAGCCTCGTTTCTCATCATTTTGGACCATGGGCTATAGCCCATATCGTACGGCATACTATAGCACACCGTTTTTCATCATTTTTGAGGATTTGAAAAAAATGAAAAAATGACAAAAACGATGGGTTATAGCCCATGTTTTTTGAAATTTTGAAAAAAAAAGTTAGCCTCGTTTCTCATCATTTTGGACCATGGGCTATAGCCCATATCGTACGGCATACTATAGCGCGCCGTTTTTCATCATTTTTGAGGATTTGAAAAAAATGACGAAATGACAAAAACGATGGGTTATAGAGCCCATGTTTTTTGAAATTTTGAAAAAAAAAGTTAGCCTCGTTTCTCATCATTTTGGACCATGGGCTATAGCCCATATCGTACGGCATACTATAGCGCGCCGTTTTTCATCATTTTTGAGGATTTGAAAAAAATGACGAAATGACAAAAACGATGGGTTATAGCCCATGTTTTTTGAAATTTTGAAAAAAAAAGTTAGCCTCGTTTCTCATCATTTTGGACCATGGGCTATAGCCCATATCGTACGGCATACTATAGCGCGCAGTTTTTCATCATTTTTGAGGATTTGAAAAAAATGACGAAATGACAAAAACGATGGGTTATAGCTCATGTTTTTTGAAATTTTGAAAAAAAAAGTTAGCCTCGTTTCTCATCATTTTGGACCATGGGCTATAGCCCATATCGTACGGCATACTATAGCGCGCCGTTTTTCATCATTTTTGAGGATTTGAAAAAAATGACGAAATGACAAAAACGATGGGTTATAGCCCATGTTTTTTGAAATTTTGGGAAAAAAAGTTAGCCTCGTTTCTCATCATTTTGGACCATGGGCTATAGCCCATATCGTACGGCATACTATAGCGCGCCGTTTTTCATCATTTTTGAGGATTTGAAAAAAATGACGAAATGACAAAAAACGATGGGTTATAGCCCATGTTTTTTGAAATTTTGGAAAAAAAGTTAGCCTCGTTTCTCATCATTTTGGACCATGGGCTATAGCCCATATCATACGGCATACTATAGCACGCCGTTTTTCATCATTTTTGAGGATTTGAAAAAAAAAATTGAAAAAAAAACGATGGGTTATAGCCCATGTTTTTTGATATTTTGGAAAAAAAAGTTAGCCTCGTTTCTCATCATTTTGGACCATGGGCTATAGCCCATATCGTTTATTAGGCGAAACGGCCTGCGATTGAACTGCGATTTTGGAAAAAACTTTTAATGTATTCGAATACAGTTTGAACCACGAAAAAGTCCAGAGTCGTGTGAGTTTCTACGACAAAGTATGCCAGAGTAATGAGGCTGCAAAAGTGAGGTTGATTTAGAGATAAATCCCATAGTATAAAAAGTATAAAACTTTGTAAAAATTCAAATTCAAGCAAGCATAACTGCAAAGAGCTGAACAGTTTGAAGTTTGAACTAAAATTCTAGCATAAAGTATGTGGAAGTAGTAGGAGACAGAGAAAAAGGGCGGAAATTGGAATAATAAATATAAATTGGGGATAACTAGTGTGTGCTCGCTGTGGCGAGCCCACAATAACTCAGAAACTAAAAAACATTTCAAAGTAAAAACTTCCTGCATGTGTCTCCACAGTAAGCTGAATAATAAAAAGTGTGAATGGAGTTTCTAGGTGAATGTGATTTTTGAGTGCCTATAAAGCTGCCATTGAGCCCCATGTTAAATGTCTCAAATTTGAAAGCACTATATTTCTAAAACTATGACACATTTCAAAGATTCCTTTTCAGGCAAACATGTCCACCCTAAGATGAACCTAAGTAGGCTAGAATGGGGTTGGTAGGTTTAGGTATAGGCTCGCACGCACGGGTGACTCACACACAAACAAACTCACACACACACACACACACACACACACACACACACCCTATACCTTTGTTTGGAAACAGAAGACGGTGACAGCGATGCACACAACTGCAGTAATACCCAGGACAAGGAACACTGCTTTTGTCTCATAGTGACTGAAAACAGAGACAAATTCACCCACAAATAGCAATAGCAGAAGTGGTTTTGATATTTATGGATTTATCCATGTATGACTAAGTATTTCTCACCTGGATATGGCCCCGGTCATATGATGTAGGACATGGCAAGGGTCTGTGTAAAAGAAAAGCATAGTTCAGAAAAAACACCTTTGGTTCACTTCATTACCATTTCATGACCCATAGAAATGTACTATATAGTATAGCTACGCAAAGTGACATTACACAGGCATGGCTCACGCGCAGTACTTACGTTCCGGCCGGAGGAAATCTTTATTTCAAACAACTGTCTAAGTCTAGGTCAGGAACGGATAAAAGTCTGGGTCTAGAAAAGTGGCATATCTACCATTGCAAGTCATAATGTGTAATATACATTTTAGTAGTCTTTTTGGCAACACCACTGGTATCTCTGTTGACATTATAGTGTCTGTATTTGGTCTGTTAAAGCTGAAATTTCTAGAATTCAGTTCAAAACAAAAAAGAGGTATTTTGGAAAGGAACAACAACATTGTCCGAAAGTAACGGTATGCATTCACTTTTAAAACTTTAAATTTAAAACTTTCAAACTTTTAAAATATAGATATAATCTTTCGCTGTCACATATATATATTCCCATTTCTCCAGCTTTTTAGTAAAAAGAAATTACATTTTCAGGTGGATTACAAATTTCATCCAGTCATGACTCATGAAAGAGAACTAATTCATCGGCTTCAATTTAATAGTGATCCAGTTCTGTCTGCTCATGTATTCATCATTCAACTCTTCCTATTTCACTTGTTTATCATTTATGTGAGGTCTCCTCCCTGATTGGATGAAATTGGTATTCCAACCTGAAAATGTATTTTCTGTTCAATAAAAACCTGGAGAAAATGATACCCCTGTTAATGAACAAACATTTGATTGAACAATGATTGACTATCAAAATAAAGAGCCATTTAACACACACTTTAACAAAATAATATCACTTACACCCCCTATATATATATGTAATATGATTTATAACCACTAGATGGCAATGATGACTATCTGTTGATGACTATCTGTGATATGATGACTAGATCCTAAACCAGTAAGACGCGCAAACGCGGGAAGCGAACGCAGCTGAGACCCTGCAGATCATGTCTGTCTGTCTGTCTGTGTGTCTGTCCCGCTGTTACTGTATATGTGGACCTGGCCCCTTTTGTGCCAATATATGGAGCTGAGTGGACCTGGCCCCTTTTGTGCCCATATATGGAGCTGAGTGATTGCTGATGCAACACACTCCATATTTGGATAGCGGGACAGACACACAGACAGACAGACAGACAGACAGACAGACACACACACAGACAGACATGATCTGCTAGGTCTCATAGTAAGTGCTCACTGCGTTCGCAGAACGCAGTGAGCATGCGTTCACTGAATAAAGTTATTGCAACTTAAGAATCCAAGTTTCTTCATTGATTGATAAAAATGTTTTTGGAGTTTAATTCATTTTCACTTACAAAGATCATCAACAGAATGATGTTCCATGGATGCTTCCTCCTGTAGTACACATAGAATGGTTAGTACTGTATTTCAAATCATGAGTAATAAATATAACACTTCCAAATGTGGCATCTGTAACCAATTCATCAATAGATAATCCCACTCACCTGGGTCCCTTACAGCAGACCAGCACAAGGTGGGTAACCAAATACACAGCACTACAAACAAAAAAGGTGTGTAATTTTACTAATTTACTTATATTAGTAACACATTCAGCTTTTAAATAGATTAATAGAATAAAATTATTTACAAATTAGTGTCAAATAAAATTATTTACTAATTGTGATATTAAGCTAATAGTATAGAGAAGCACTTACAATGATGCCCAGTAGATGGCTGGGTTTTGCTGCACAAAACTTCTGACGGGGTCACTATGAGATGAGATGAGAGAGAGAGAGAGAGAGAGAGAGAGAGAGAGAGAGAGAGAGAGAGAGAGAGAGACAGACAGAGGCACCGTTACAGATTATCATTATGTTATTGTCATTATGTTCAGCTTGACCAAGTTGTTAGGGACGAGTCTGACTGCCTGCCTAAATAGGCTCCTGTTCATCACTGTGACCGCCTAACAAGGCTGGAACAGTAATTGTACTTTACTTGAGTATTGCCAATTTCCAATACTTCTTCTAGTCCACTATATCGTAAGTATTTTACTTTTACTCCACTACATACTTTTGAAAACCCTGAGCAACACTGCCACACTACAGGGCAATACCCCCGTAGTGTGGCATGTTGCTCTGGCTGAAGTGGGTATTAACCCATTAAGACCTGAGAAAAGATTCTACAAATGCCTTCTAAATCCTGACAGTTTTGTCTGTCAGAAAAACCCTATGTTTCTATGTCAGTCGTTTTCATTCAAACATTTTCATGTCAAGGACCCCCAAAATGATATGTAATTGGCTGCCGACCCAAATCTGAAAATATGTAGTTCCAGGGACCTCCCAGAAGCAAAGATTTGAGTTAGAAACTGAAAGAATATATATTGAAAGATTTGCGGCATTTTCGCGATTTTTCAAAAATAGCAGACCTACAAGCTTGGCGCAGAGTGCCGCGCTACGAGCTTGTAGATCTGCTATTTTTCAATAGCTAAAGTATAACATAATGCTAGATTCTCTGTGGGGTTCAGGTCAGGCCAGTTGAAACCAGGTCAGGCCAGTTGAAAAGATGGCTGTGTTGAAACCATTGTTAAGTTTTCACGGTCAGTGGATCAACACCAGCAGATAACATGGCCAAATTCATCACTGTGTTTTGTCAAGTCCAGAGTCTTAACACAACCGTCTATTATGATATTTTACAGCACTGTGTGCCTCCGTACATTGACAAGCTTTATGTCGATGCTGATCTTCCTTTTCAGGCAGCACTTGGCACCTGCCCACAGAGCCAAAACTACTAGGAATTGGTGTACTGACCATGGTATTACTGTGCTTAAATGACCAGCCAACTGGCCTGAACTGAACCCCACAGAGAATCTAGGTTGTATTGTCAAGAGGAAGGTGTGAGACATAAGAGTGAACAATACAAATTAATTTACGGCTGTTATCATAGCAAACCTGGGCTTCCATAACACCTCAACAGTGCCACTGACTGATCACCTCCATGCCACGCCCCATTGATGAAATGATTTGTTCAAAAGTAGCCCAGAACAAGTATTAACTGCATACATTAATAATATAATATACTTTTCAGATGGTCGACATTTCTCGTTTAAAAACATTTTTTTAGTGGTCACGTCAAATATTCTAATTCATTGAGATAGGATTTTTTTTATTTTCATGAGCTGTACGCCATTAAAACAATACTAGAAAATGAACTTTTACTAAATATTCTAATTAGTTGAGATGGACCTGCATATATCAATCTTTGGCACAGATGCTTTCCCAGTTTCAATGGGTAAATGAATGCTCTATCGTGCGAGGGTCATACTACGGAGGTATTACGGTTTAGGGGTCATAGAATAGAACCGTGGCTGGCTGGCATGCTTACCTGTATCTGGGAGAAGGGGATCTCGAAGCTGAAGCTCTCGTTGAAGTACGGATTCAGAGACCGTTGTCTTCTTCCTCTTAACACGCTTCCCGTTGTGCTGCAACACCACCTTAACAAAGGGATCTGGAGACGGAGAGAGACAGAGAGAGAGAGAGAGAGAGAGAGAGACCAGGGGCAGAGGGAGGGGGGGAGGAGGACAGAGAGAAAGAGCGGAAGAATTTAAATGAGGGGGAGGCAGAGAGAGAGGAGAGAAAGAGAGAGAGACCAATAAGTAAAGACAAGCAGACAGCAAGGAACGTAAAGATGTAATGACGAATGGTATCATGGTATCATTATAAGCGTCAATGAGTCATAGGTAACTTATATACAACTGTACCAGTGTTGCCAGATAGGAAATGTTAAATGATTGTATACTGGAGGCTTAAAATGATCGTATTTGAATGAAAACTACCATAATTATACAACCAAAAAAATACCTTGTTTGAGACAAGAATGTGACAAAAGACGCATCAGATGTGCAAGCAACTGGACACTTCCACAAATAAAAGCCAGAAACTGGACTGGCAATAACACAGAGGCCCAACACAATCAACAATGACATGCTCAAACGGCTCTCCAATCACGGGAATGGGTTGTAATGGAGCCGGTGGAATAACTTGATTGGGTTTTCCCACCATCTGACAAACATGGCATGATCGACAAAACTGAGCGATATCAGACTTTAATCCAGGCCAAAAGAAATACCGGAGGACTCGATCATGTGTTTTCCTGATCCCCAAATGCGCGGACAAACCATGATCATGAGCCAAGCTCAGGACCTGAAGCCGAAATGTTTTAGGCACGACAACCTGGTATACCGAGTCAACATCATTTTTATACCAATTACGAACAAGTACCCCCTCATCTAGCAAGTATGTGGCAGAATGGGGTATTTCTTTTGATGCCCCGACACTCGAAAAACATTTTCTCAGTGTACTATCCTCCTGTTGTGCTTTAATGAGTTCTGGTCTATCCACTGACAAACTTAACTCTGCTTCACTAGGTAACAAGGTCACAATTGTCTTCTGCATTTGTTTTACCACATCATCTGATATCATAAACGTATCTGTGAGATCCACCGCCTCACCATGTTTACGAGACTGCGCGCGCGTAATTGCGCACACAGGGAACACCGTCGATTCACACACCCCAGGGGCTGGGACACACGGAACTTTCAATGGAGTTCCAACGATTTCTAAAGGAGGAAATACTCTTCCGCCAGCCAAATCATTTCCGAGTATTAACGTTACCCCAGCTATGGGTAATTCGGCACGCACACCCAGTTTTACCGGGCCAGAAACCAAGGCGCAGTTTAAGTACACATTGTGCATGGGGATTCGAAAGGCATTCATCTCTATTCCCCACGCCAACGCATCAAAACCGCTATACGTGTCGTCGGAAAAAGGCAAAACACTGCTCAAAATGATAGATTGCTTTGCCCCCGTGTCGCGCAATATTTTAATGGGCACTACATCCTCCTCATTGCCGGAGAGAGACACAAAACCAGGGGAAATAAATGGTTCAAAATCATTATCCACTATAAGTTCACCCTCACGCAAGGATCTGGGCTGAGTATGAATTAAACTAATAGTGGCTGGTCCAGGCCCCCTACTATCCTGTCTAGGTTCTCTCCTTCTAGGACAAACTGCAATGAGATGTCCAAATTCATGGCAATAAAAACACTCGCGTGTTTCGCCCGACTCAGGGTTAGCGCGCCACGAAGCGTTTGAACTCCGTGTGTTATTTTCCGGCGGCTGTCTGGAGAAATTATTCTCACGGGGTGCGAGAGAAACCCCACCCCTGTGAGTTAACACAAACTCGTCAGCCAGCACAGCTGCGGCCGACACAGACTTGACTTTTTGTTCATTCAAATACACAACAATGCTCTCGGGCACGCGGTTTTTGAACTCCTCCAACAATATCAATTCCCGCATTTCATCAATATCCTTCACTTTGCTTGCCTGACACCATTTGTCAAACATTACCTCCTTCTCACGCGCAAACTCGATTGGTCTGTAAATAAATGCACAGTCAGTTTTATTTCAATTGTCTTTCTACATTTATGTTGCTTCCCCTAACCCTAGACTAGGGGGTGTAACATATGTCAACTTAATTTCCATTTTACAGCCATTCAGCCATTCAAATAATTTGGGGACCCCTATTGTTTACTATGAAAACCTGTCGACCGTCCATCCGTCCGTCAAGCCTCGTGACATGCAAATCAAACCGGGAACCCTGTACAGTACAGTACACTCAAGACACTGCCCCCACTGCCACCCTTATATCTCCATATATGGAGCTGACCTGTAGGCTGTACAGACATTCCATGTTGATCTGACCTCATCAAACACTGTAGTCTCAAGACAGCTTCATATATGTCCAGTACAGAATTTATTCCATATGTTGATCTGACCCCC
This sequence comes from Protomyctophum bolini, assembly GCF_963924005.1. Classification (NCBI taxonomy): domain Eukaryota; kingdom Metazoa; phylum Chordata; class Actinopteri; order Myctophiformes; family Myctophidae; genus Protomyctophum; species Protomyctophum bolini. Next base: position 37,059,784 of record NC_137873.1, read on the forward strand.
CCATCCCAAATTGCCAGGGCTCGCCCAGCAGTCTGCCGTCACCCAGGCAGATGCATGCACACCTCAGGGCGTCTTACTGGTATATAACTTGTATGCCTTTAAATGTTCTGATGAATTGAAAATGGAGGACCCTGATGTAAAAGTCTTAGTGCTTTTTCTGGTTTATCCTCGTAACAGTTTTTGTATTGACCATACTGTACCCACTCTACAAACTGAATAGGAATTTCAATGAATTAATGAATCAATCAATCAATCAATCAGGCAGGGTACCAACATAGAACATCTATTCTATGTTTGTGGAAGTCTTTGTATTTAATGTATAGCAGATTTAGTTTTGTTTCCTGGTATGAAATGTGCTATAAAAAAATGACTTAAGGTGGATTCTCTAAAATGGTGTAGCCTACTGTACATGTCATATTTGATATTGGTTTCTTAAAATTCACAGATCACCACCACGGCATGAGGAGAAAAAGAAACAATGCTGCCCTCTTGTGGCCTTGGGTTAACATTAGTTCATTTATAAAATATACACTGGCCAAAAGACAAGAAGCCATAAATAGACAGTAGTGTAAAGTAAACAAGTAGTTGTAAACAACAACCAATATTACTACTAATAATTTTCCATTTTAATGAATTGTCTTACTTTTACTACTGACCAGATTTAAACCCATTACCTCTGTTATTACCCTGTTTTAATTTGTATTTGTATGTAAAGCATTTTTGAGTGCAGCGGAACGGAGCTGTCATAATCCATCCAGAGTGAGGTCAGAGGTCATTCTCCCAGTAATGATCAGTGTTGTTTTCATCGACCAAAACCAAGACGAAAAATGACGAAAAATTAACAGTTTTCAGAATTACAGTACATTTCAAGCACAACTCAATACAAAAACTGTTAACTGTGGACGACACCATAAAGCATTAATTACACTTGTTTACAAAAGGGTCCACCGTTTTCAATTCATCAGAACATTTAGAGACGTACAAATATACACTTATATATAACAACAAACAGGAAATCATCATAAAATGAGGTGAACTGGGGAAAAAAAACAGTGAGGGGAAGAGGGGTGGGAGGAGGTATAATTATGTTAAAGTGACTGAGGCTCTACAGACTACTCAACCCTGCAGTGCTTTATTTTTCATATCACACATTTTGAACCTGAGATTGTTTGTCCTTAAATGTCTCGCTTTACCTTACTGAACAAGTGGAAACTAGCCCTGAGGGCTTATTTGGGTTATCCTTTTAGCATTATTTTGAATAAATCTGTTCCATTGTGCTTTTTTGCAATCTGTTAAATGACTCAATCAAAAAAAGTCACACCAGGGGGCCACATCAGGGGCTGCAATTGATTGGATCAAAGCTGTGCCACAGGAACAATACTTGTTCTAAAGGTTGGATCAAAGTCAAAGTCAAAGTCATATGATTTGTCACACACGTTACCGCAGTGAAATTTGTTCTCCGCATTTGACCCATCTCTTGGAGCGGTGAGCCGCAGCCAAGGAGCGGTGAGCTGCAGCGTGCGCCGCGCTCAGGAATCATTTGATTAGTAGATTTGACCCCCAATCCAACCCTTTGATGCTGAGTGTCAAGCAGGGAGGCACTGGGTCCCATTTTTACAGTCTTTGGTATGACCCGGCCGGGGATCGAACCCCGACCTCCCAGTTTCAGGGCGGACACTCTAACCACAAGGCCACTGAGCTGGTTAATATATATCCTCAGATGGCTTCAGAGCTGTATGTCAGAGTTGTATGCCTATAATGTATTGCAATATGAAAATGATTTCCTTTGTTTTATCTTTTTTGTATTTGACTTGTAGCCTTCTGTAACTGACACATGAATACATGTGGTTGGCTTTGAAAATTTGTTGCTGTTTCTATGAGTGAATATCATGTAACTCTAAATGGTAATGTAACATCTAGGAATTGAATATGAAGGACCTCAATGGAAACAAGCCATGGATATCTTGAGTTATAGATACTCTTAGCAGATTTTGTCTTGAACTGTACTTTCCAGTGCTTTTTTCCTGCAAACTGTTAATAAAGTATTCAATCAATCAAGCAGTCAATCAGTCAATCTAACAAATATTACAACCACAATGTGAATTGTTAGTACAATACTTTGGGCCAATACGTATTTGTAATACAAACTTTGTTTTGGCATGGCACTTTGCCATCTTTCATGTGTTAATGTACAACTCTAGCAAGAGGAGAAATCCATAATAATCATATAAAAATGAGAACTAGCGGAGTGTGATTATGTTCTTTTCTTACCACAATATCAACACATACGTTGTGTTCCCCAAAATGTTCAACATTATATTTTACTTTACTTTCAAGAACCATTGCCAGCTAGATAAATGCCAGCTAGATAAATAAATCTAGTGATTCATCTACTGTATGAACAATGACCACTCAGCCATACATTATCCCTTACATAACCACTTGCGTGTGGTCCAAATCAACAACGTAAAAGTGACAAATACAAGTTAAGTGCTATGTAAATTTCAAATGAAAACTGAGATACAACTAAAATAGTTAACTTAAAGGTTTTGTTACCGGGGCGGACCGGGTTTCTTTTCCAAATCACCCAAATCACTGAATGCTCCTTTAACGGCTAACATTTTCGTCATCTAATGGTTGTTAGAAATCATACAGGATCAAAAAAAGTGAAATCGGAAGTGAAGGGGGGAGCAGAAATGGAATACTATAAAGTGTATAAGCTGATAAATGTGTTCTCTTCCCTGAATCTGGATTAAATTGGAAATTATAGGATTATAGATGGCCCTCAAACCACCAATGACATTTAGAGTAAAAAGGTAGATTTAGAAATAGTCAAGATGTGCTCGAATCTTTATAATAATTATTTTTGATGAATTCCTGGGATCCGAATTGTATGGAAAATCTTGTATATGAGATTTTTCTCTTGGTAATATATCGTTGGAAAAACAATCCCTTTCCGGCCAAAAAGTGCATGTTATACAGTACGTGTGGTGGGGGGCTCAGAGTGTGTCCACTAAGGAAAGTAGGCTTTCTAATTAAACAAGCCGCGTGAGTAGGAAATAGTTTTTAATATTTCCGCTACAGAGGAGAGGCTGGTCTGCATTTCATGCGAGGGCTAGAAGCAAAGAGTGGCAGAGCCTTAATGCAACGGCAGCAAAGGGCATTAGAGCTATGGACCAGAGCCTTAATGCAACGGCAGCAAAGGGCATTAGGGCTATGGAACAGAGCTAGGTAATGTAATAAAATCCACAATATTGGTTGACCCCTCTTTCTATAGACTCATTTTTCATGTTTGTGGTGCCCCCTATTATATTACATGTGAAGTGAAAGTGCTTTTGGAGGTGCACTTATATTGGCATCAATTTAATTTACCTATAAAGTTCAATTTGAGTATGACAACATGCTCATGGTTTATGTCTCATTTTTGTAAGACATCGGCCTCACAGATAGAATTTTGAAGGCAGTTATAAGCAAACGTAAGGAGTATCAAGACTTGATGACGTTTACCCTTTGTATCAAATTATCAAATCAAATTTCTGCAACAAACAGTTCCTTTTCTAGCATTTGTGGTGCTCCTATCAGTGAAAGTGAAATGGCGTTTGGTTCTTCGTTGTTCAGAGGCCCCCCAATATGATTAAAATTTGGGGTATAGATCGGAAGCATGCATTTTGGATCTTTGTCATTTTTTTGTAAAACAGGTCCCTCCCACAAACTTTCGAGGCCAAAATCACCATTTCCCCATTATACAGTGGTTAATATATATTCACCTCTTTTAACTATATTGCATAATCTGGGCCTTGTTACAATGTAAAGAGTTGGTCTCTTTTCAGGCCGCTTGACAGCTAGCCTTCAAATCCAGCCCTGAGCGGTGTTATGGCCATTTGAAGTGTTAAACAATAATATATAGCCTATATAGTGCCCCATATGCGCATATTTTTTTGTGTGTGTGATTTTTTATATTCATGGCAGACCCCTGGACCGCGTTTGGGCCGACAGCCATGGCCTTGAAATTCCTGCCCTGCATACAGCTCTGAGTTGCACAGGTCTGAAGCCACCTGAGTAATTCACACGACACATAGTTAATGGTAAAACGTGTGATTAACTCGGATAAGAAGCTGATGAGACCGTTACCATTGTCTTAGATTCTAAGACACTGCATGTTCTAAGACTTAGAACATGCAGTGCTAGAACTGGTGATTTAACCTTTAGATCAATACACAAGTCACATGACAGACATCACTCCTGCTCTGTGAGCCCTGATATGTGGCCCCTGGTGTGACTCGTTTTGATTGATTGAATACTTTATTGCTAAAAGGATAACCCAAATAATCTGTGTATTCAATTCATCAAGACATTTAAAGACAAACAATAATAGCATTTTTAAAAGCACCTACTTCAAATTTGACTGAGCAACATTCATATAGTTTAATGTTTCAACGGGAGTAGGCCTATCTATACTTTGACTAAAGTACTGGGTTGAGTACTCACTTTGAAGCATATAGTGATGTCCAGGAGTAGGACCCTTCACTGACCTGGGTCTGTTGGTCATTCCTCGAAGCACGTTCGGCGGCCATAGCTGAATGGTTCGAGGGCCCGCCTGGGAAGCCGAAGGTCCCATATGGTTCAAAGTGTCCCTGAGCAAGGCACTGCTCCATCCTCCACGCTCCTCTGTGGGTAGCACTCAACTGGGTGAAGCTGAAAAGTCAAAAACAAAAAGGTTAATGATTATACTTGAGTGAAAGTTCAAAAGTATTTGGTATCAAAAAGTACAAAGTAGTCATTATGCCTTCCCGTTTCACACGTTTTCATATGTAAATCTTTTGAAAATAACTGATCTACAAGCTCACAATACATTGCATCGCAAAGCATTGTGAGCTTATAGATCGGCTATTTTCAAATGGCCGAAATGTATCTACTGTAGGGCTGAAGTGGGTAATGTATGTTGTGTAGTAATAATCAATATCTACAAAGTAACTAGTAACTAAAGCTTTCAAATACATGTAGTGGAGTAAAAGTACAATAATATTCTCCCTCTGGGACACAGAGTAGACACAAATGGTGCCGGGGCAGCAGTGGCTCAGGGATAGAGTGGCCGGTAGAGTGGCTGGATGGGAACTTGCAAGTTTCCGAGTTCAATCAATCAATCTTTATTTCAGACCCAGGGAGATCCATATCACAAACAATACAATATAACAGGAAATATAAAATAAAAATAAAGATAATAAAATAAATAAATAAAATGCACATATAGATGAGAACCTAACCGAACTGCGTGCAGGTCCGTTATTACAGCGATGATGTAATTTATTGACTCAGATGCCCTACACATGAACCTGTACATAAGGTTACGTACAGTATATAGCACGGTACAGTAGGTACCCGGACACTAACAAACATCTGGATAGCACTGGAGCTTCTTGGCACTCTCAGCAGCAGCCTCATACAGTCATTATAGGCCACTGCGAGTCGTCTGATGCTGCTTTCTCTGTAGCGGCACCAAAGGTGTGCAGTAGGCTATACAGCAGCGTACAGACGGATCTAAAGAGCGATATCTTCACTGGTAGGCCTACCGAGCACATGCTAAATTTGTGACACAGCATGTTCGCTTGGGCATACATACAGCTTGCATCGCTGTCTATAGACATCCTTGTCATCTGAAAGACCATCAGAGATAATATGGCCCAAATAAGTGATCTCACTGCACACACTAAGGGCAGTGCCAGCCAGATGGAAGTCAGGAAAGACTGAATGTCTGTCTTCCCTACTTCGGATAATCATGATTTTACTTTTTATGAATCAATTTCCGTCTTTGACCAGATAGTGGCCTTGTGGCTAGAGTGTGTGCCCTGAAACTGGGAGGTCGGGGTGCGAGCCCCGGCTGTCTCATACCAAAGACTGCAGAAATGGGAGCCAACGCTTCCCTGCTTGGCATTCAGCATCAAAGGGTTGGATTGGGGGGTTAAATCAACTAATCAAATGATTCCCAGCCTGGCTGCAGCTCACGGTCCTTGGCTGCGGCTCAGCACTCCAAGAGATGGGTCAAATGCGGGGAACTAATTTCACTGAGGTGTGTAACAAATCGTACGACTTTTACTTTGATCTCTAAACCTATGCACACACTTCTGGCAAGGAATGCTCTGAAATTGTAAGACCCTGAGAGGACTACTTGAAAAACTATAAGACCTGTGCTATTTGATCCAGGTTGATGTGTTTTAAAGTCATCAGTAGACTCTGTGGTCTGAGTTATTCATATTGTTGCATAGAATGTTTAAATAAGTTCAACTTGAATGAGCTTTTCAACATGGAACAGACCTTGCTGTGATGATGAACAACAATTCTGCTCTGTCCATGACACTGTCCATGGTGCTGAATCTCTCATCTCAGAACAGAGACTGCATAAAAAAAGCTTAGTTTACTAGTGTTTTTAACTCAAGGCTTTTAGGTACATTTAATATTGATATGTTAAATTTAGTTCCACACATTGTTTGTTGTGTTATTTACAAGATGGTTTGGCCACCATCAAATTGTTGCATGTGTCGTAGAGAATTGTAGTTGAATATGTTTACATGATGAAGCAGCATGACTGTTGTACTTTTAAGTACCTTTATAGCCTATGTCTGAAATTTTCCACACCTTAGCTTTTCTTGAATTGACTCGCCAAATTTTTCAATACAGTACATGTTTGTGAAAATCAACTTAGTTAATATTAATAAATACATTTGTACATAATATGCATGGTTAATGTGAATACAGGTAAAGTGGGGACACTATTTTCTCATTTACGGCACATTATACACGTAATATTGTGACAGTTACACGTGGACCAAAGTCAAAATCAGTAACTCCCACAAACATTCTGGAAGACACAGACTGGAGCTGGCAAAATGTTTGAGAACTCTAAAAGATTATCTTGTCTATTTCCTTGGCTATCTAACCCATGATACATCAAGGCATGACAAGCACTTGTGATTACCTGGACATGGCTGTTGTTTGTCCATGGAGTTGATTATATAATACAAAATAGCACATTTAACTTTACATATATCTAATGCACACCATATAGGACAAGAATGTTTAGCAGCTAGTTAGCCTATTTGTTGGCACAGGCTTATTCAAGCTGATTTGAGAAAAATAATGTTTTTCGCTCACAAGCCCTAAGCAACTAAATGAGCTCATCAATAAGTAGTAGGCCTACTATAAACAAATCTCTGCTGACTGAAATGCTAAACATCCATTAGGCCTAGCCCCTCTCGGAACCCTCCGTAAAGATTTTCTGAGATTTGGATGTCGCTTTTGTCAGAAACTTCAGTAGCATTGGGTCCTGCTTGTAGGGCTACAGCCTACAGGCCAACTGCGGAAAACACATCGTGAAAGGCACCTACCCAAATCACAATAACTAGTAGGCTATGACATAATGTCTGAAATATATATAAATTCCTCATTACCATAATAAACAAAGACATTTGTTTGAGGACGTTAACGCCCTCATAAACAAAATGTAAACAGCCGAGTTAGCTTGCAAGCTAACGGTTAGCTTGCAAGCTAACAGCAACGTTTGAAAACAAAAGAAAAATATTTACACACGTCACCATGATTATTTACCTGGCACTGTCCTTTGGTCGTGTGGAGATGTTGCCATGACAACACAAATACACAAACCTAGTGTTGATATCTCACGTGATCCACCTGCAGCAGTTTGTTGATATGGGTGACGTCAGAGCGTTCTGTGCACAAACCGTTGCTAGGCATCAGCCAATGGGCAACGGGCAACCAACAGAATAAAGCCTGAGTGTACACGCTGTTACACATCACTTCTTTCTTTTGGAGACAGTACAGCTCAGAACCTTAGCAGGAGAAGACCTATCCAATCCATTATGATGGCGGTGACACAAAGTTATTACTCTGGTAGTTTCAATGCTGTGGTCGACCACTCAGACCTGGCGGAGACGGAGGAGTGCAGGGAGGAGAGATGGAGGATCAAGGAGGATGAGTGGCAGGCCATTGTGGAAGAGTTTGAGGAGAGGATGGAGGAATGGGAGTCTCATGTGGAGGACTTCTTTTCTCTCAGTAAGGTGGAGGAGACTCTGTCAGAGTGCAGTGAGGAGGAGCAGTTGAGGATCAATGAGGATGAATGGCAGGCCCTTCTGGAGGAGAAGGAGGAGATCATGGAGGAACGGTTGTCTGCTGTGGCAAACTACTTTTCCCTCATGTCACTGTGAGAGCTCAAGACCCTGTACCCCCCCCCCCCCCTCCCCGGCCCTTTTAAGGGCCACTTCCACTCCTTTTGCTGTGACCTTGCCGTGGTGGAGTGGCTTAGTGATTCAGTGACCCTGGAACCTATCATGGTGGCGGTTGACCTGTGGTTTAACCAGCACCGGATTCGTCACAGGAGAGAGTCCAAACTAACAACAGCAATATCCCTTTCTGTATTTGGTGTTTCACCAACCAAGTCACAGCTCCACTGTACAGTATTTCTTTGCAATGCTGTCAGTAGTCAATTTAGTCAGGAAATGTGACACAATATGAATGAAAAGGTGAAATATAATGTGATTAATAATGGTACATACACGTACGTAGAATGTTCACAAAAAATACATAAATTATACAAAATACAATGCAACATACTATTCTACTGCAGGTCTTGAACTGGATTCATAATATTAATATCAAATTAGGCATTTATGTTTTCCCAGTCTGAAAATAGCATTGATCATTTCAGGTGCATACTGTACATAAACCATGTTCTTAATGTGTTAGAAATGTCGACTGCCATACAATAAACACATCTACAAGGTATTTTCTTGTCTGAAATGTGTTTTATTTTTATATCATCAAATCAAATCAAACTTTATTTCTAGAGCACATTTACAAAGACCAGAAGGTCAACCAAAGTGCTGTACATGATCATGAGGTAAAACATACAATCAACACAAGTAACATAGTAAAACAAAATTAAAGCAACACAAACACAAAACAAAAATGTAAGACCCTGAGAGGACTACTTGGAAAACTGTAAGACCTGTGTTGCAGTGTTCTATTTGATCCAGGTTGATGTGTTTTAAAGTCATCAGTAGACTCTGTGGTCTGAGTTATTCATATTGTTGCATAGAATGTTTAAATAAGTTCAACTTGAATGAGCTTTTCAACATGGAACAGACCTTGCTGTGATGATGAACAACAATTCTGCTCTGTCCATGACACTGTCCATGGTGCTGAATCTCTCATCTCAGAACAGAGACTGCATAAAAAAAAGCTTAGTTTATGTACACCTCTAGTGTTTTTAACTCAAGGCTTTTAGATACATTTAATATTGATATGTTAAATTTAGTTCCACACATTGTTTGTTGTGTTATTTACAAGATGGTTTGGCCACCATCAAATTGTTGCATGTGTCGTAGAGAATTGTAGTTGAATATGTTTACATGATGAAGCAGCATGACTGTTTATAGCCTATGTCTGAAATTTTCCACACCTTAGCTTTTCTTGAATTGACTCGGCAAACTTTTCAATACAGTACATGTTTGTGAAAATCAACTTAGTTAATATTAATAAATACATTTGTACATAATATGCATGGTTAATGTGAATACAGGTAAAGTGAGGACACTATTTTCTCATTTACGGCACATTATACACGTAATATTGTGGTATGACAGTTACACCTGGCCCAAAGTCAAAATCAGTAACTCCCACAAACATTCTGGAAGACACAGACTGGAGCTGGCAAAATGTTTGAGAACTCTGAAAGATTATCGACTTTGAATAGTCGACTAGTTGCTTAAAGGCCTAGTTGGCGCTGCCACGCTTTTCAGCCTGCACTGTTCGTATTTGATCGTATTTCACCACCAGTATTGACCTACTGTCCGTAATTGAAGCGACACCACCAGTATTGACCTACTTCCAGGAACACAGAAGCATATCAGGGGCCGTACGTTAGATCACAACAGCTGAAACGGTCTCGCGAGGTCGCCATCATGTTTTATTGACCTCCCAAAAACATGGATGTTTTGTATGATCACCTCAATCTGAGCTCAATTCCAACACAAAGAGTTTTTTTGGATCACGTCTAGCCTGGGACAGGAGGATGGAAAATGATCCATGACGTCACCGACGCGGAAGCGAAGCGTTGCATGGCGACGATGATGCCGAAGAGCCGTGAAAAATCCTTATTAAACATTATAATAAACACTTATCTCGTCCAATCTCGCCCTAGGCGATCTGTGATCATTAATTAATCTCGCCCAAAGGAAATATGGGACTACTTTTATTTGTATATTAAAGGATGGTTGCATTAACAATTTGTATTTCTAATACATTACAGATGATATAATCACTATTGTCAACAACAGAATGTGGAGGGATGTTGTGTTGACTGCTAGTTGTGTTTTGTTTTTTGTTTGTATTTTCTTGTCTTTTTCTTTTGTGTACGTCAGCATCATCATTTGAAAACTTTGATGACAAAAAATAAATAAAAATAAAAACAACGTAATCTCACCCAATAGGCGGGGAATGAGTAAACTATGTTAGCTAACATCAGCGTCTACTGTACCTGTTTGTGTTGTGAGGAAGAGCAAGGTTTCATTTAGTTTTAGTCACCCGGAATGTTTTAGTGTTTTAGTATTAGTAGAGTAAATATCACACGATTTTAGTTGATTTAGTTGACTAAAATGTATTTGGCGGGTCTTGATGCCGTCATAATGACATTTGCTGAAAGATATGATAGATAGATCTGATATTTTGATGTATACTGGATCTCTTGTCCACTAGTCCCTTCCTAACATTTTAGCCTAGTTTTTATTTGTTGATGCAATCGTCAACGACTTAGATTTAGTCATCATAGCTTAGTTTTCATTTAGTTACATTTAGTTTGTCAGTGAAAAAAGGTAGTCGACGAACATTCTTTTGTCATAGTTTTAGTCGACAAAATCAACACTGGAAGAAGTTGAGAAGCTGTTTTTTTCCCCACTGGAATAAGGTTGTGTCACAATTATCCATTATCTTCTTTTGTTTGTTATTTTGTCATGAAATAAAAGGAGAAGGCAAAGAGATAGATAGAGAAAGGAGTCTGTCTAACCTGCTCGATATCGTCTTCTTCTCTTGGTGGAGGAGATACAAGTTGAACCCATAAATCCAAGGCCTGTATCATTGGTCAAGGGCGCCCACATTTAGATTTAACACACTTTTATCATTGTTTATTTTGACCTATCAAATCAAATGTTAACACAAATGGCATCAAAGTCTTCCAAGCTTATACTGAATGTGTGCAAGTCTATATTTATCCATCCAATCCAATTGACGTCAAATATCACCAAAAGATGCTTGGGAGTGTTCCTGGTTTGGTTGTCTGGCTGAATCTCTGAGTCTTTGAGCGATATACTGTACACTCACCTACTGTAACTGCTCCCAATGAATACCGATACTCACCAGTTTACCAAGTCGCCACGGTGAACATTCTTCATCAATGTCTTCATCAGTGTAGTGTGTCAAACTCACAGATGTTATAGTTCATTTCCAAAGTGATCAAATTATGTTGTGAAATTAAATGGTCAGCTAGAATGCTAGATGATGATAAAAAGGTGAGTATGTGAATACCAATGATAAGTAGGCCTACCATTTCAGGAATTGTTTACTAATGAATTACATTGTTTTGGTACTTTTAGCATTCCTACTTTCTCTAGTGTTAACTCTAAACAACTATCCTCTCTCTCTCTCTCGCTCTCAATTCAATGCAATTTAAAGTAAAAACAACTAAAATGCACTACATCGCGGCGAGTTGGTAAACTGGCGAGTTCTCCGGACACCCTCCCAATGACGAGGTTGGTAGTACATTGCATCTGTCGGTGAGTGAGTAGTACTTTATGTGTGTGCGTGGGTGATATTGTAAAACGCAAGACGCTGTACAAATATCGTACCATTACCATTAACCAAAAGGATACACGAAGCAACAGTATCAGAGCAAGCAGGCCGAAGGCTGGCATGTAGTAACCGACTGGTGGAGGCGTTCCAAGAGATTATTGAGCCTGTGGAAAACAAAACACAGTCCAGTCCAGATTAGTGCTGCCCAACTAATCGGGAAAAAAAGGTCGCAAACTAGATTCAGACACAACAGAGAGGTTTAGGCCAAGAGAGGTTTAGGTCAAGCATTTGATGTTGTCTGTTTAAAGCCACAGTAGTTGACTCCAGGTGGCACATTTTGAATGTAGTAATGTTCAGCAACCTCAGACTAAAGACGAAAACATGAGAATCGAGTGAGAATCTTGATTGAGAGTCACATTTGAGCAAGAATCGTGCAGCACTAGTCCAGATCCCAGATCCAAGTCATTAATAATACTGAATATCTGCAATCATATCAAATACTGCATACAAAGGATCTGAAATTGACTGGACTAAAAGGTAGGGTAAGTGATATTCTTTGGTTTAACTTGTTTAAAGATTTTTGTTAAAAGGTAAAATCACTATTTTGTGACAGTAATCATTGCTATAGACTAGGGATGCACGATAATTATCGTCCCGATAAATTGCGACCCGATATTAGCAATTATGACGTCATCCCGATAAATTCGATAACGTTATAATAGCGCCGATAATATACTTTATATGGGCTCGAAATTGCGATCATTTTGGACGCAAATGCGCCTGAAATTTTATCTGTGCGACCTAAAAATATAGTTGGTAGCAACTATGGGACTACCAATCATTTCTGTGGTGCGCCCAAACGCTCCCCGAGTCGCCAATCTCTCCGGAGGAACGGCTGAGACGAGCGAGAGAGAGACGCTTCTCCACTCTGTCTGTTGCAGTGTGTAGTTCCATAGCAGGCCAATAGCCCCGCCTGCTTCTCCTCTCTATCTCCCATTCTCCCCTCTCTCATTTCACTCACTCATTCATACGAACGGTGACGACTGTCTCAGCAGCTGACGAGCGCGTATTGGTGCTCGTTCATTCATCTCGCTGTTGAATGCGTGTCACTCGTTACCGGTTGTAGTTTATTAATTTGCTCCAGTTGTGTAGCATTGTGAAACGCGACGCGACCGTTTTGGTTGAGAAATGTAGAAGTAGTAGCTGTTTGGCTACATGATGCTACAGACCATGCTAATGACTATATGCTAACAACAACGTCTATCACTGGAACTTGGATAGTGTTGTATTTGTGTTTACACACGCACACACACAGACAATAGTGGTTCTCAAAGTGGGATCCGGGGAGTCAGAGTTTACAAATGGAACGAAATTGACCCTTACAGGTCCATTTGGTTCCATTTGTACCCTCTCAGAGTTGACATTGATTTTACGATATAAATACAAAATTATAAATTGAGGTCCCTTATGTAAATGGCATTAAATGGGGGGTCAGTAGCCTAATGCATGTCAAACTGGGTGTCCTTGAAATAAAAATGATGAGAATCACTGCTAGAGCCCTGGCATATATTTTCAAATGGGTGTCTGTGGGCTAACAATTTGGGGTCCTTGCTCCTTGACATGGAAAAGTTTTGAGGCCAACTGACCGGACAGACATTCACAGACATTATATTGTTGTTTTTATTCATTTAAAAAAATTCACACCTGTGTGAAGTGAGGGGCACTCTTATCATCATACGTCATCTGGCCAATCACAATTTGCTCTGGGACTCCCAATTTATATTGTAAAATCAATGTTATTTTTACTCTGAGAGTATACAACTGGAAATGTTCCATTTGTACACTCAGAGTTACAGACCCATAAGGGTCCATTTGGTTCCTAACTATATAATTTAGCTGGGGACCCCCTGGAACTCCCTCAGGTACCCCTGGGGCCGGGGGTCCCCGAACCCCACTTTGGGAACCACTGATATAGCCTACTATACTGTAATTGCTTAGGTCAAAGCTGTGTTACATGTACCGTTACTCACTAGTATGTATTTTTTATTCATGTCTATATATTTTTATTATCGGTTATCGTATCGGTATCGGTCTTTGAGAAGCAAGAAGTTCTCGATATCGGTATCGGTTTCAAAAAATCAATATCGTGCACCACTACTATAGACTAGAGTATTTGTTCAGTAACAGATGTCTCCCTGTCTCTCCAGCTCTTTAATAAACAGAAAATACATTTTCAGGTAGGTGACAAAATTCCAGACCATCAGGAGAGAGTAGCTATTTATGAGCTTAATCTTTATAGTGTTGCAGTTCCAATTTTGTCTGCTCATTTATTTGTGGCATCACTTACAATTCCACTTGTTTAATCCATTTAGACCTGATAACGATTCCACAAATGTCTTCTAAATCCTGACAGTTTTCTGAAAAACCCATGTTTCTATGTCAGTCGTTTTCAAACATTTTCATGTCAAGGACCCCCAAGATTATATGTAATTGGCTGCCGACCACCCATCTGAAAATATGTTGTTCCAGGGACCCCTCCAGAAGCAAAGATTTGAATTAAAAATGTTAAATAATATATATTCAAAGATTTGCACTACATTTTCACGATTATTCAAAAATAGCAGACCTACAAGCTCGTAGCGCGGCACTCGGTGCCGCGCAATGAGCTTGTAGAGCTGCTATTTTTCAATAGCTAAAGTAAACCTGACATATAAAACAGCACAACAGCCATCATTACAACAAATACCAGAACATATTCTCTGGAGCTATGCTCCAGTGACGCCGGCCTCCTTGTGATCCCCATGAAGATCAGGCTCAAAACCTGGGGCGACATGGCCTTCTCTGTGGCCGCCCCTACCCTCTGGAATGCCCTCCCCAAACACATCCGAGATGCCCCCTCACTCCCCACCTTCAAAACCGCACTGAAAACCCACCTGTTCAGAATAGCATTCCCTAGCTGATGTGTTTTTAACTTGTTACATGTACTGTTTTTATTGGTTTTATTCTTATTTTACTTGTTTTTCTAATAAAGTTGTGTCATTTTCTCATGTCCCCGGCCCCCGCACATGTAAAGCGTCTTTGGGCATTAGAAAAGCGCTATATAAGTCCCAGATATTATTATTATGCTATGAGTAAGACAGAGATTAAATGCGAACAACAATTGAATTGTATGAATTGATTGAATACTAAACAAAATCTCAACGGTATTCATGCAGAGTGAGGTCAGGTGTAAGGCTGTGAGTGCTAGTCTAGCTTGCACTCTTGGTTCTATATGCAACAATCTAGAAAAATGGGCAGGGTACTCACTCCTAAAGTACTGTGTCAAGCGAAAAGAGGCAGGGTACTAGGATAGGGTACTCACTCCTAAAGTACTGTGTTAAGTGAAAAATGGCAGGGTACTAGGATAGGGTACTCACTCCTAAAGTACTGTGTTAAGCGAAAAGAGGCAGGGTACTAGGATAGGGTACTCACTCCTAAAGTACTGTGTTAAGCGAAAAGAGGCAGGGTACTAGGGTAGGTACTCACTCCTAAAGTACTGTGTTAAGCGAAAAGAGGCAGGGTACTAGGATAGGGTACTCACTCCTAAAGTACTGTGTTAAGCGAAAAGAGGCAGGGTACTAGGGTAGGTACTCACTCCTAAAGTACTGTGTTAAGCGAAAAGAGGCAGGGTACTAGCCTACTAGGATAGGGTACTCACTCCTAAAGTACTGTGTTAAGCGAAAAGAGGCAGGGTACCACACACACACACACACACACACACACACACACACACACTTTAATCATGTATTTATGTCCACATAAGAGATACAATACAACACAAATATTTACCAGGTGCTGTACAGAATGCAATCAGCAAATCCCGGACAAATACCCACACACCCCTCAGGGGTACAAGTAACAGCATCGTCGCCATATTTGGTGGCTACCGATAGAAGAGATTGCAGTTTGCACAGAATTCTGCAAGCCGTTTGGCTGCTTTTTTTGGCATCCCAAGTTGTTGGAAGCCTCTTACAACCAAACTACATGTCCTAGACTGCCATAGATAAACACAAGAAGATTGCACCTGTAGCCTAGCTCTATGATGGACTGGAGGAGTGGTATTTAATGACTTTGGTCATAAAGGCTTCCTCTAAGCTAGAATCAACACACACACACACACACACACACACACACACACACACACACACACACACACACCTTAATTGTTGCCTTGGGCAAAAAACGTTTGAAAACCACAGAAGTCAGTGCCATTCCCAACAGAGCCATAAGCTGACCGACCGTCTGGTGGTCTGATGTCACACCACAAACTGTTTGCAAATAAACAACAACAACAAGGCGATTTACTTCCAGACTCCAGACTCCAGAGTGACCCATGGACAAACTTCAGCTTTATAGTAGATAGTGCACTGCAGTGGTTCTCAAATTAGTTTTATTTTCAAACAGTTAAACCCCTGCAACCAGGACCCTGCTTTTAAACGGCGTGTGACGCGAACGCACGTACTGAACACAATTGTGTTAGTGTGTGACCCTTTTCAACAGTATGTACAAACCAGGCCAACATTATGAACAAGAACATGCGTTAGCTAACCTACAAGCTAGCTAAGCAAACTGCGTGCGTTCACCTCAATGAATCTAGTTCATTTAAACAACATATCAGGCTAGAGGACATGTTCAATAAATGTCCATCAGAATACAGTAACGGCATCATTTTTAAACGGACTGTATGCTACCTGTCTGATATGAAACGCCGACGACGTCACAACAAGTGTTGTCGATGTTTTGAACATAAACGATAATCTCGTTGGATGGATGCAGCGCGGTAGCGTGTCCACAGCGTGTCCACAACGCGAGTCTCGACGCGACGTGAACTTGAGTGGCAAACCAATCACAGGCCAGTTATGATTTTAAAAATACAGCTCATAAAAGCCCGCTCGCAGCCAGTTTTAGTCAGTTGATCGATGGCAATGATGGAGGATACACGCATCAGTCAGCTCGTCTGTGAGGACGTTAAACTTACAACAACTGAGTTTTTCAACCAGGAGACATTCTTCACGTTACACATGGAGGACTTCGAGTCGACGTTGTTTACAACGTTCGGTTTGGGGAATTCCGAGTTGAACACGGAGAGCTTGTTCCAGCAGCAGCCAGAGGAGGACGCCGTTGCAGTGGCTACCAAGGGGCCGTTGCTGCAGCAGCCTCCGACAAGCGACCGCAACACCCGTAAGATGCAGTTCATCATGGATGAGCTGTTAAACACAGAGCACGACTACATCCGAGACCTGCGTGCATGCCTGGAGACCTACCTGTGGGAGATGACCGGTGGAGTGGACGAGAAGCCTGCGGGCATCCGCAACAAGGAAGCCGTCATCTTCGGTAACATCCAGGACATATACCACTTCCACAGCCATGTTTGGCTAAAGGAGTTGGTCAACTGCCGTCTACCATCGGATGTGGGACGTTGCTTTGTGGCGTGGGCGGATCAGTTCGACGGTTTGTACGTGAACTACTGCAAGAACAAACCTGCTTCCAGTCAACTTGTAGTGGAACACGCTGGAGCCTACTTTAAACTCATCCAGGAGAAATATGGTCTGAGCTGGGCCAGTTCTCTGGACTCCTGTCTCATCAAACCCATACAGAGGATCACCAAGTACCAGCTCCTGCTTAAAGACTTGTTAAAGACCTGCTGTGAGGAGGGAGAGGGAGTTGAGATTAAGGACGCTTTGGAGTTGATGCAAGGAGTTCCAAAGAAAGCTAACGATGCAATGAACATCTCCATGTTAGCCAGGCTGCAGCCTCGGGCTTCGAACAGCATGCAGCCGAGGGCATCGTTCAGCTTGCTGCGGTTCAGGTCTTCAAGTCTGGCACGTTCTGGAAGCAGGGTGTGGACATGGCTGACCAGCATGCAAACACCCAGCCAGAGACGTCGAGGATGAGGCTTAATTGGGACAAGTCTGTTAGCTGGAGCACTGCCAGCCCTTGGTGGTCGACCGTCGGATTGAGGCTTGGTTGGGACAAGACCGTTAGCTGGAGCACTGCCAGCCCTTGGTGGTCATGGTTTGGACAAGACCGTTAGCTGGAGCACTGCCAGACGTTGGTAGTCGACCGTCGGATTGAGGCTTGGTTGGGACAAGACCGTTAGCTGGAGGGAGCACTGCCAGCCCTTGGTGGTCGACCGTCGGGATGAGGTTTGGTTGGGACAAGACTGTTAGCTGGAGGGAGCACTGCCAGCCCTTGGTGGTCGACCGTCGGGATGAGGTTTGGTTGGGACAAGACTGTTAGCTGGAGCACTGCCAGCCCTTGGTGGTCAACCGTCGATTGAGGCTTGGTTGGGACAAGACCGTTAGCTGGAGCACTGCCAGACCTTGGTGGTCGACTGTCTGCAAGTCCTGACTCTGGTCACTCCTAGGGCTACTCCTACAGTACGTGATATTTTTTGGTTAAAACAAAAAGTGTTTTGTTAAAAGGTTAAATCACTATTCATTGGTTTCAAATGTAGTTTTATCATGCCAATCAGACAAATTTGAAACATCTGTGTTGGTGCCAACATGGCAGGCGTAGGACTACATTTGAAACTCATGAATATTCTGATAGTGGCCGTAATCATTGCTAATTGCTATAGACTATAGAGTGTTTGTTCAGGTCTCCCCGTCTCTCCAGCTCTTTAGAGAGTAGCCATTTATCAGCTTAATTTTTAGTGTTCCAGTTCCAATTTTGTCTGCTCATTTCTTTGTCACTTTAGAATTACACTTGTTTAATCTGTATTCTGACTGCATTCTCTATCCTAATTGGATAAAATGAGTATCCTGACCTGCAACCTGAAAATGCATTTTATGTTTAATGGAAAGCTGGAGAGACATCGAGACCCCTGTTACTGAACAAGCAATGACATTAGTGTGTGTGTGTGTGTGTGTGTGTGTGTGGTGAATTATTGTAATCAACACTGTACAACATCCAGTAAGGCCTGCCACTAACTCAACATCCGGGGGGGGCACTCCCCGGAGTTCTTTTGTCTTCCACTCCGCAGTTCCGTGGACCATGATGGAATCGGCGTTGCCGTTAAGTAGGCTATTTCTTTTATCTCTCTTCAAGATCCAATTCTGATTTCTGAAAAAGAACCACTATGTTAAAGTTGGTGGACCACAGTAGAGACATGCAGAATTGCCAGTGACTGAATTGACAATGACACTGAATGAATTATTATTACTGTAGCCTATATATTTTATTTGATAATATATTATTACCTGTGATGATTATGAATAGTTTTATTGTATATTATTACTGCTGGTGATGGTTATTGTTGTTGTATATGTTATTATATTACCTGTGGTGAATATAGTATAGAAGCCATTAACTGTTTGTGGGAACATTCTTCAGGATGTGGATTAGACTGATCTTTTCTTTTTTTTTCTCTTTGTAATTATATGTTCGGACCATATTTGTGTTTGTTGTCATGATCCGAGTTGGCTTTGTTCGAGGTTTACAGATCTTTAAATAAACACTTTTTGAAATGTCAATGGGGAATTATTTCCTGGGCTCAATAGAGCAGATAAAGACATTGCCGGGCATAGGGAGTGGACCAGTGTTTTTGGCAGCAAAATTAGATTTTAGTTTTAGTCTTTTGAATAGTTTTCATTTAGTTGTAGTCACATTTTAGTCACCTGTAATGTCTTAGTGTTAGTCTAGTTTTAGTCGACTAAGTATGGGATTACTAAAATGTTTTTTGGTGGTTCCTTGATGCTATCGTAATAGCTGATTTTACACTTGCTGAAAATAGCAGATCAACAAGCTTGTAGTCGTAGATCAGCTATTATCAGCATGCAAACAAGTGTAAAATGACTCATACAGTGAAAAAAAGGTAGTCGAACATTTTTCGTCATAGGCGACAGAAACAACACTGGAGTGGACACATTTTTATATGTAGACAATGCAACATTTTCAATGATATAAATGGCAATGACTGAATTGTTATGTATTTTATTATTATCTTTGATTAATAAATCCTGAATGTTAATCCTGAATTATCATGAATGTTGCATCAACTTGACCTGTAAGGGTACATGTGCACGTGTATGACCCAGAGGGTCCTGTTATACGTAGCTAAAGCCATCGCATATAGGCTATCATTTCTATTTCTTGTTGTCTAGTTAGTTGTATTGTACTTAAATACACAATTACAGTTTAGGTATTGTCCTCAGAGGATTCCAGGCAGCTATTGTGAAAGAGTTTAACACGTGTCCTATCCTGGACGCAGCCACTTATTAAGCCACTAATGACAACATAATATAGGCATAGGAAAAATAGTCCAATGGAGTTAAGACTAAGAGGTTTTGTCCAAAGCGTTTTACTACTTTCCATTGGTTCAATATTTTCGAAACAACATTTATGCAAAAAAACCCTCAAAAATGGAGTTGGTAGGTTTCCTCCCCACAGCAACGATACTGTATGGCTTATTTCTGACATCACATGGTATTAGCATACTGAATAGAATTGTGTATCTTTATTATATTTTATATCGCTTATTAATGATATAGTGTAATGATTTTGACAAAATAGTGAAATATGACCACATTTTGACAACAATTTTATAAATTGCACAAATAAATTGCATTAAACAGTGCTGCCAGGCAGGTCTTCTTGACAAGTGTTAGCTAGGTTAGGGTTACCTCTCAGCTAAGGTGTTAATTTGTATATAATACTGTCTATAATACAAAAACATATTGCAGACATGAATGTATTTTACTGACATTTCATAGTATTATAATATATTAGCCAAAAATACAAGTTTGAAGCTGTCACAAAAAAATGTTACAATACATGAGGTACACTCATTGGAAGGTAGAAAATCTGTGTTTGACAAGTACATGTTTTATAAAAAGGACATTTGAAGGACATGAGGGCCACCCTACTAAAACAATGGGTGCTTCAGGTATTGCATTTTGATATAAATTACAACTACTTATTCCCTTGCAGCTTAAATCAGTCATAATATATGGGCACCGTTATGACCAGGTCATAAATGTGATCATACCCTACTACAGTGTAACCATTTCATCAATCAAAAGGACAGGAAGGCATTCAGCTGTGCTTTCAGACTTGTAGATTGAATAATGTATTTAACCAAGGCATCTTCTCTTGTTATGAGTTATGTCAAAACTAACTTATAGAAGACAGGAGTATACAATACAAAATACAGTAGTCAATTAAAAACAGCAGCACTGGCTTTTCAGTGGACGAGCATAACATGAATGCTGTTGCCAAAGGCTACATTTTCATGTTTAATTTGGTCTGTGTTGTCAGTTTACTGTGAGGCTGTTGGTTCTGAATCTGTACAGACCGACAGGGAGATGACTTAAAAGTAAACTGTTCATGTCCATCTGGATCTCTCAAGGAGCACTTCTCAGTACACCAGCTACTTGAATTCAGAGTAGATGAGGGGAAGCATGGTAGCATGGTACAGGATGGCTCCGCTCTTAAATGAGGCTCTGGGTTTGGTGCTCCAGGACTTAATGAAACTCAAACTTTCAATCAGAACATTATGCCATGGTAGTGGGAGAACCGAAGCAGGTATTGAGGTGGTTTATGTGTTTAAAAAATTAAGTATTTATCACAGTTATCATGTTGCTTATATCAGAATTAATGAGGACATAGTTTTGTGGTGCTTACATTGACACCAATGTAAGCACCCCCCCCCCCCCCCCTATTTTTCCATACACGTTTTCCCCATTTAACTTTCTTTAACTGTGTATATGATGATTTCCTTATTTGGAGGGGCGCTAGCTCCTATATACACAGATTTTATATGTTTTTTTTTAGTTCAATGTTTGTTTTAAAAACGCAATTGACAATGAAGGGAAAATTCTTGTCCCTAACACAAACATTAAATTCCATTAACAATAAAGAGAATTTAATGTTTGTTTTGACACCGTTTGTTTTACATCATTACCTCACCTAATCAAAGCAACATGAGTTAGACTTTAATATATTAGCTCCCCTCACTTCACACAGGTGTGATTTTGTACATCTTTAAATGTTGGTTTTACCCTCGTAGCAGTTTTTGTAATGACCTGTACTATCGTTTGAACTGTCTGTACCCATTCTACAAGCTGTGAATACAAATGTCAATCAAACCATAGTAGCTGTCTGTCAGTGTTTTCTTCAGGCATTGTTTTAGGGGTTATGGCCTGGCTGGCCTGGCCGAGAATAACGCTCAGTGACAGACACTTTGATATGTTGATGTCAGTGGGTCAAAAAGTGGGTCAGATGTCAAAATTACAAAATATTGTTTCATACATTCTCCATGTATTTGTGAAACAATACAATGAAACATCAAATGCATTGAAGCCGTGCACAGCCACAAACTAAAACAAACGCAACAGGGTCTGCATGCAGTTAAAGCCTTATTTCCTCCTGCTTGTCACTTTGACCTGTCTTGAGATTTTCTCTTTAATGGGCTGATGAGGTGTTCTCTCTGCAGGTCTTTGTGGGTGAGAGGGCTTATCTGAGTCATCACTCTCAACACAGTAGCCCTGTCGTGGTTGTATCTGCCCAGAGCCACGCTGATGAATGACACTGACACCCCTAAACCTGTCACTAATGAGGAGCCCTGGAGCGAATGGCATTCATATAATGACCCCATGACCTCACGTGACAGGTTTGAGCTTTCCCTGAGTCAAAGTAATAAGGAAATGGAGATTTATTATGGGCATAGGACGTTTAAACTCCCCGCAGTCCCACTGGACAGTAATGAAGTACATTTACTCAAGCACTGTACTACATTTACTAAGCACTGTAGTATGGATTTGAGTATGTTCATAATGCAGATTTAGATGTAGGCCTGGCCTATTATTACAAAAATACATTAATAATCATATAGTTATCATTTGGCTAGTATTCAGGTTTTCGAAAGATTTTGACAAATTTAGAAAATGGGACATGGTTACTTTTGGTACTTTAACTATATTTTGATGCCAATACTTTTACTTGAGTTTACTATTTTACTTAATTAAAAAATCTGAGTACTTCCTGCAAAGACCACCACAGAGATCAGCTTGCCCGCTGATATGACATGACAGCGATGTAGGCTACTGTAATTTCTTAAGCATGAAATGTGAATGCTGTCCTTTTAAAGTGTGACAGTGTCCATATTTGTCCATATTATCCACATTCACCATAGCCTACATAAACGCAATGAAATGTCCATATTCACATGTTCACAAATGATGGAATGACAATAACACCGACTGTTTACAACAAACCAAATGACAGTAACGTACCGTGTGGGCCTTCTGCCGATTATTTTAGGAGTTACGTTCTTAATCTTTTACCTTATATTTCTTTATTTAAAGGACACTCTTTTTGACATGGAAAGAGCGGTTTGTTCTGAATGAGCCTAGCTCACCCAGGTGCAATCAATGCTGCCTCACACTAATCACATCAGACCTGCACCTGCATGCCCTTATGTAACGCCCGGGATTCGAACTCGGGCCTCCCATGGGAAAGTCCAACATCTTAACCACTAGACCAAAGGGATATCCCTCTGGATCAGGCAAAAGCCACTCTGCTACACTCACCTCCCTTTTGACCTCCTTCCACAGGGAAACCAGATCCGGTCACGGCACCAAAGTAACACCCAGGATTCGAACTCAGGTCTCCCACGTGAAAGTCCAACATCTTAACCACTAGACCAAAGGGACCGGGGGAGATATTAGACTTTTGTGGCCATCAGTCAGAGGCTCTGAGCCACTCTGCTACAACAGGTCATAATGAACTGTTACTGAGCAGTAGATGGCACTACAGACTACGTACACCATACAAAATACAAATGTTATCCAAAACAAAAATACATACAGTACACAATCATATTCACACAATTTTCGAAAAAGCAATAAAATAAAATGTGACAAATTCCCATAGCTGGGCCTGGGATAGCTATACTCACCCAGAGCTATATGACTCTGCACTCACTTACATTTGGGAGAATTGCCTTGCTTCCCTTTCTGACTGTGGTGTATTAACATTAATTGTGTGTGTGTGTGTGTGTGTGTGTGTGTGTGTGTGTGTGTGTGTACAAAACAAATGTTTTTCGTCCCCCCCATGCCATCCCTTATTAAAATCCCTGAGGATTTAAATGAGCCATGTTTTAAAAATATTAGGGACTCAGGGAGGTTCACATTAACAGGACCATACAAAGCATCACATTTGAGAATATCAAAAGAAAATTAAGTTATTATAATAATTATACACTTGATTGAATCAGTTGAATGAAAATAATGTTACATCGTTGTTCTCGCGATAATTCCTGCCTGCAGCCGCCACTTGTTGCTCTGCTAATAGGCCTACTGTTGTCTTTTGTTCAGTACATTTCCCATTGAGTGTAGTGTAGTGGAAGTCTGGAAGAAGTGGGCTGCTGCATAACGATCAGGTCAGCAAGTCTTGTAGCATTTTCAGATAGGCTACACTACTGTAAGGTTAAGGTTATTATTTTGTAGTGCATTCCTTCGGGTCTCACAGTCACATGCATGCTAATTGTGTACCAGTAGCTACGTCTGTACTGCAGCCGTTATGCATACATAGACTACTGTAACTGCACGATATGATAATGTAGTAGCGGTAGCCTAGTACAGCCTATAGTACTGTACGCGAGCGTCATGGTTCAACATCATCCTGTTTTTGTGACTGCCACATTTACAGAGCAAACGTGTACATAAACGTTCAGATTTCAAATATAAAGTGCTCACCATGGGTGTTAGTACCGGACCGGTGCATTCCGCATTGTTTAATAAAAAAGCATTTTGGTCCCAGCGCCAGCTTATCAGTTTTTTCGCCAATATCGCCATTAGGCTTTCAACTACGCGCCCTTGTCGGCTAGGAGGTGTATTGCACTCTGATACACTGGGTGCGTTCGATGTATGCACACCGACCGCACTGCCAATACAAACGGATAGGCGAGTGCTCTCCCGGTGTGCAACGGTGAATTTCCGAACGCACCCATTTGGAGAAAAATAGCAGGGGCGCTCGGATACAAATGCTTTTATTGCTTTCATTAAACAACGCGGATTAAACGGGTGCTAATAGCTGAACCAAGAAAATTCTAACATCCGTGGCACCTTGGGCGAGCACTTTATATTTGAAATCTGAACGTGTATAATGTACAGTACACGTTTGTTTGTAAATGTAGCAGTTACAAAAAAAACAGGCTGAAGTTGAACCTAGAGTAGCCCTGAAACATGACTGTCATAATAATCATGACAGCCATCTACCTATAGCCTACAACTACAAACTTTGTCTTTAATAATGAAAAGCTAACGAAATGGCCACTGTCTGAAATTGACTACCAATGGCAATGGCCGGGGTACCCAGATTGGAAATTAACAGACGTTGCAGTAGCTTGATTGAATATTCCTTTTCAAGGCTTCATTCATCAAGGTCATGGTGGAATGTGCTGGATCGAGTTACTAGACAGGAAATCACTATATATAAATGAGTTGTAGTACACTAAAAAAAGACAAGTGGACGACAGGCAAACAAATGTATAGTAAAAGTTGTCAGATTCAGAATGATCATGAGTTATTATACAGTCCAAAGTTCCCTCTGCAGGAAGTAGGATTAGGAACTAGCCTGTTCTTTCAGTTAGGTCCTATAGTGCTGAACAGAAGGTACATTTCGTTTCGGTCTTATTTTACTCCATATAATTTCCATTTATTTGGTAGCAATAGGCCTATGCAAAGTTTTAAAAAGTGTGTGCGCGTGTGTGTAGCTGTACAGGTTCAAGTATGTCCACGCATCATACAGATGTCTGATATTGGTTTTATTTGTATTGCGACTTTCAACTCCTCCAGTGACCAAGACACCGTGAAAACTATAATAAGGAAACAATGACATTTTGTTCAGTTTTTGAGTCCTAACACATGTGCATTCAATTGATCAAAAGTCCATAGTTCTACATTACAGAAATATTGAACAATCCACAACAACACATCACAATGAAATCACAAAGAATATGTACCGTGTGCGCCTTTGAACCATGTGCAGATTGATTAATATCGTCTCTCTCTCTGACGTTCCCAAAACATACAACTTTTCTCCAGGAAGTCCGTTCAACCTCTGACCCTTACTGACAGGTGACGTCATGTGAATGACATGACAACTCTGATCATGTGACTCCCGTCCCTTCAAAGGGTGTATTTTTACCTTGTAATATAACCCTTTGACATATTTGTTGCCATTCTTAAATTCTATTTATTCATAATGAAATCAACCTTTTTATCCAAGTATGATCATCATAAAAACCATATTTTATATAATTGAAGTTTATACCTGTAACCACTGTCTCTCGTTCAGGGACAGTTACAGTGTGTGTGTGTGTGTGTGTGTGTGTGTGTGTGTGTGTGTGTGTGTGTGTGTGTGTGTGTGTGTGTGTGTGTGTGTGTGTGTGTGTGTCTCCGTTACCAAATAAATATATGACATTGACAAATAAACTCAGTAAAATAAGACCAATGTAGCTTGTAACTGTAGCTTCAACACCACATAAAACAAAAAAAATTGTGTGTGTGTATGTATGTATGTATGTGTATATATGTGCAAATAAGGTAGCAAAAACATCAAACTAACATGCACCATTGACCATTTTAGCCAGGCCTATTAAGATAAGCCAGTCTACAAGGTCACACAACACGTATCGCGATGTGACGCAATTGTGAGATTTCCGAAATGTTTACAGAAATCATGCCCAAAATAGAGAAGCTAGGGTTAAAGTGGTTAATTAAATTATTTTTAAATTGTCAAGTTTTTTTGTTAAAACTTCAAAAGGGAAAAGTGTTATTTCCAATAAGTGAATACATTATCTGCTCATTAGGGCTGGTTCCAATAAACGTAACATATTAATCACCACTGACATGACACTCTCTCAAGACAAGACTGTTGACTCACGGCATCATGTCAAGGATGCCCAAAATGATAAAGGCTATATTTGGCCGCGGACCCCCATCTGAAAATATGTTGTTCCAGGGACCCCTCAGACGCAAATATTTGAGTTAAACACATTAGCTGTGAAAAAATATATATTCAAAGATTTGCACACATTCACACTTAATTTTTTTAGCAGATCTACATGCTCGTAGATTTGTAGCTTGTGCATCTGCTAAACAGCTAAAGTTTACAATAATGGCTAAAGTGGTTAAAAAGTTAAGGCGACACAGATGCGTCCTCGGGTCTAAATGGGTTAACTCCTCTGTACTGTCTTCTTTTCCCAGGCTGCAAATAATCCCAAGAGCCCATTGATTATACTATACCGTCATGTCAGATCTGAGTGGGAAGGTCCAGACGGTCCTGGGTCCGATGGATCCCGAGCAGCTGGGCCGCACCATGACCCACGAGCACCTGACCATGACCTTCGAGTGCTGCTTCTTCCCGCCGCCGTCGGGCGAGGAGGCGGTGTCCGAGAGCCCCTTCCAGATGAAGCACATGCACTGGCTGAGGCAGAACCCCTACTGCAGCCACGAGAACCTGCTGCTGCAGCAGGAGACCGCCGCCGTCCGCGAGGAGCTGCTGGCGTACAGGGAGGCCGGAGGGGGCACTATCGTGGAGAACACCACCACAGGTATCACCACGGCGCGTGCACACATAGACCATCAAAGGGGCCGGGCTTGAGCCCCTGCCCTGCCCGGCCGCACCGCACGGCATTGTCCTCTCCAGACCATGAATGAATGCAGCATTTTACTATATGGTGACAAAATTGCAGTCCGGCATGCCATATATACCCGAAGGCAGCATTCAGGAGAATTGCCTTTTTCCCCAAACTCTCATGAACTTGAACGCTGCATTTTACCTTGAAATAATTCATCCTCTTGTGTGGAAAATCCATGTCGTACGCAGACGGAAAATAGCATATCTACAAGCTCTCGGCGCACAGCGTGACGCGTTGGGAGCTTGTAGATCCACTATTTTCGCAAAGAATAGTGGATTCTCTAAAAAGTGCCCTTTTTGAGAGAATTTCAGATCTGGCCACTCCTAACGTTCTCTGCACTGCACGTCCCTGCAGGTATCGACCGTGACCTGCCCACCCTCAGGCAGCTGGCCAAGGACACTGGGGTCCATATCATAGGAGGGGCTGGATACTACGTGGACTGCACCCACACAGACGCCACCAAGAAGATGACTGTGGAGAAGGTGGGTTTTTGGATTATGGAAATGTCTCCGTCGATTCGAATTTTCTCAACTTAAGTTTTGCATTTGTGTGCAGAACTTGTCTGCTGGTTCATTTGAATGGGGTATGCACGACTACTACCGCATTCATACTGGTATTCTTCGTAGAGTATCTAGATGTTGATGTTTGCTTCATGGAATATGGAAACGTATACAATGTCCTTATTGCTTTTTGAATGTGTTTATCTATAACCAGCTTGTTGTAAATGCAAGGTCAACAACATCATTGTTCTATCTATGTTAAAGGACCACTTTACCAATTTTCAACCTTATCTTCATAGAATTGGTCCTCCTCATTATAAGATTGTACCATTTCTGTCTACTCGCTCTGTGTCTCAGAGGGCTGTAGACACAACGGTTAAGGCCAGAGACCTTCAAATTGATATATTTTTTTAAATGAATGCAAGAACGAAGGTTTCTCTTTCAGCATGCTAACTTCCCAGGAAGAGCTGTCGTTTCTATTACTGTAGGGGACTCACTTCTTTCCCATTACTGGAATCTCCACCGATGATGTCACTGGTAGGCAGGTTTCTGAACTGTCCGTAGCCCACCAAAGAGAGAGGAAATTGTGTCAACTTATAATGAGGACCAATCATATGAAGATTAAAGGACAACTTTAGTTTTTTTCAACCAGATTCATGTTTTAGGTTGTTATTAGAGAAAGTAAAAGATGAGTGTTAATTCTTTTTCATTTGCTGCTTTCTTTCGTTTTAGGGATTTTAGCTGTTTTTGACAGGTGGCGGGGGCATTCGAGCATGGGGCTAAATATGTATTTCTTTTACAATTATTTTATAGTGATTTCTTTTTTTATTATTTACTATAGTCCTACTAGACTCCAAGAAATTACATCTGGCCACAAAAGATCACAGGATCTACTGAATCTGTCAAACGGACTTATTGAGCCTATGACACACAGTGTGGCTTCCCCCCCAGTAGGCTACCTTCACATTCAGTACTAGATCCTGTGATCTTTTGTGGCCAGACGTCCCCTGTCAAAAACAGCTAAAATCCCTAAAACGAAAGAAAGCAGAAAATGAAATATATTAACACTCATCTCTTTTACTTTCTAAACCTAAAACATGAACCGTGGTTTAAAAAAAAAGAGTGAAGTGCTTTTTTTTTTTAAGTAAACAGTTTTGTGCCTCTCAGCTCACGGACATCATCGTCGGCGAGGTGCTTCACGGAGCGGACGGCACGGACATCCGCTGTGGCGTGATCGGAGAGATCGGCACCGGCTGGCCAATCACGGAGAGCGAGAGGAAGGTCCTCAGGGCCACGGCCCACGCCCAGGTCCAGCTGGGCTGCCCCGTCATCATCCATCCGGGCCGCAATCCTGCCGCCCCCGCCGAGGTCGTCCGCGTTCTCCACGAGGCCGGCGGTGACATAAGCAAGACTGTTATGTCACACCTTGACAGGTCGGGGTTCCCTATAGATCCCTATAGATAGACGCTCACTCACTTCTTCTGTGAAGCTTGAAGTCTAAAAATGTCTTCTAAATCCTTTGTTTAATATTAATGCTGTCGTGCTATAAACATTTTCATGTCAAGGACCCTCAAAAATAATATTTTCTATCGTTTTGTCTTAACAATAGAAATGAAATACCGATGTATAATAATCATGGACTCTGCCATTAGGAGTGAACGGACTAAGAAGGACTGAAACCACCCACATATGGGACCCTTATTCTCTTGGGACTGTATGACCTGTAACATAATGAGTGTTAATACTAGAAATGTAACAAATTATGTGTAACAACTATACGAAATGTACTGTGATGCCCAACACGACCTACCTGTTCACCAAAAAATCAAAAGAATAATAAAATAAATTGTAATTGTAATTGGCCAAAATTACGGACCTCCATTTCAAAATATTTTGTTGCAGGGATCCCCAGAAGCATAGATTTGAGTTAAAAATGTTCACTTTAAAAGATATATAGGTCAATTCAAAGATTTTCACACATTTTAAAAAATAGCTGATCTACAAGTTCATAGCACGAAGTGAATGATGTGCTATGAGCTTGTATATCTGCTATTTTTGAATAGCCAAAGTATAAAATAATGGTTAAAATCTAAAATGACACATGCTTTCCTGGTTTTTGTCTACTCTTACACACCTGTCACTTTGTAGGTGTGCAAATGTTTTGCTTGTTTAGGACCATATATTGATGTCATATACTATAGCATTGTAATAATCAAATAATTATAATCAAGCACTTTACTTTCATTTGAATCATTCACTATTCCTTCCATACACTTACAGGACCATATTTGATGATGGCGAGCTACTTGAGTTTGCCAAGCTGGGGTGTTACTTGGAGTACGATCTGTTTGGCACGGAGATGCTGAACTACCCATATAACCTAGAGGTGGACATGCCGAGTGACAGCCAGAGGGTCAAGGCGTAAGTAACCCATTCTGACCTGAGATCAGATTCTAACGCACAGAAGAATGGTGGTTCTTTAACGCATTTTGACCCGAGATCAGATTTTAAAAAGTCTTAAATCCTGACAGTTTAAAAAAATAGCAGACCTACAAGCTCGTAGCGCGCCACTCGGTGGCGCGCTATGAGCTTGTAGATCTGCTATTTTTC
This sequence comes from Protomyctophum bolini, assembly GCF_963924005.1. Taxonomy (NCBI): domain Eukaryota; kingdom Metazoa; phylum Chordata; class Actinopteri; order Myctophiformes; family Myctophidae; genus Protomyctophum; species Protomyctophum bolini. The sequence goes on from NC_137873.1 coordinate 37,090,435, forward strand.
AATAGCTAAAGCATAACATAACGCTAACACCAAAAGGGGTTCCCGTCCCCAAAATGGGTTAAAAGGCGAGACAACAGCCAGAATTCACAAAATATCAAGAATTCGTACCTTGACTATTGAGTTGGCATGTGTGTGTTTTGTTTATATGCGTGTCCGTTTCACGTCTCTTCGTCAGATTGGCACTGCTGGTGAAGGAAGGCTACGAGGACAAGATAGTGATCGCGCACGATATTCACACCAAAAACCGCCTGACCAAATACGGAGGCCACGGCTACTCTCATATCCTGAAGAATATCGCCCCGAAGATGCTGACCAGGGGCATTTCCCAGAACCAGGTGGATAAGATACTCATCGACAACCCAAAACATTGGCTTACATTCAAATGAAGGCATGAAGGAGATGAAGGGAGGGGGCTTTTCAATGTGGCATAATTCTATACATTCAGTTTATCTTGATAATAAAAAAGATACAGTGTCAATGCAACATGATGTTGCAATTAACACATCTACACTGATTTCCGATATAATCTGTCAGAAATCACATTAAAAATAGACCGTTATTGATTAATTATTTTGTCCCTGAAAACATTTCAGCCTAATGTTGTTTGTACCGTTTGTTGTTTGTACTGAAAATAGCCGATCTACAAGCTCACAACGCGTAGCGTTTTCAGATTCATTGTGCAGGGAATGTGTTGCATTGAGCCAGCAGCAGTCCAGCCAAACACTTTGTTGCTTCAGTACAGTTTTTATACAGTCCAGTATTTAAACGGACAGTTTTATATCAGATCATATAGATATAAAAATGTCTCATTCAGATCCAAACTATGCAAAACTATCGGAACAAAACATACAATCCTGAGACTTCCAATATTAACGGTCTCCTTTTGATAACATTTGAACCGAATATTCATTTTGAAAAGCTTCGAGGGAAAACGGCTCTTGTCCTCTCCAAAAAGAATCACACCTGTGTGAACTGAGTGGTGCAACGGAATCAGTCTCAGGAAAATTGTTTGCACATTGCAGCTGTGCTTATAGAAACATTGTGCTATTTGGTCCAATTAAGCCATAACTGCTAATTAAGCAGTTTAACTGCAGTTAGATCGTTTTCACAGTAAAACAAATAATTGTTGGTTTACAGTATACAGCGCAGCACCTGTAACACAGAGTGTAGCTTTGTTAGATGAGCTGTCATGTGGCATCTCAGCAGTGCGGCGTGTTTGTTGGAGAATGGTTGGTGGACCCTTCTGAAGGACAAGTGTCCCGTCCGTCCGTCCGTCCCCCCCTCCTCTGGGAACAGGTGGTATCACAGTGGTGACATGATCAATGGTATAGCTGCAGCTGGCCACACAATATGTACTACTTACTATATACTTTAATTAACTATGACAACGCACCATATGGAAGTTCAGTGGACAAAAGGTCTCTGATGGACGAGGGAGAAATGGCTGTTGGCATTGAACTTGACTTTCACCTCTCTTCTAGTTCCCTGGAAAAGGGGCTTTCATGCCATGTGTATACGACGTGTTGAAAACAAAATGATTGTATGTGATCCAAACAAAATGTATAAGCACTGTCAGAGATATGTTTGAACAATTAAAAAAAGACATGTTAAATAAGAAGACAGGCACTGGTGATTATTATGACGATGACCTTTAAAGCAGTTCACATTCATTCCAAGCATGACAGGATAGAGCTTATGATTATTTACATGTTGCTAATATTTTAACCTACCACATACAGTATAGGCCTACATATTCAAGGAACCTGTCATGTCATCCATGCATGTTAACATTAGAAATGATCCTTAATCGGAATATCAATTATTCTGTCAATCCGTTTAATTCATAGACAATCCCTGTTTATCATAATATGAGTATTGCAGACAATTCATAATATTACAGAAACAAAGTGCAATAAAGACGAGCGTGATTTGATTCATTACTTATAATGCCAAGTACATTTATACTCATACTGTACATTTATATACTTATATGTACATTTTGAAATTCATTACAGGATTATTCTGTAAAATGTGAGGCTCCGTTATACCGTATATGCGAGTTTCCTGCAAGAATGTCTTTCCAAGAACAAGATTCATTGTGAAATAATTATAATCGTGTATAGATGTTTCAGTTTTCATTTCCCCACAAAATTGTCTTAATTGTTCCCTTCGCAATTCCTGTTAATCTAACCTAACGCATGTTTTTTTTTTAAAGAACTCTTAAAGAACTGAACACGAAGAGAAGAGTGAAGTATATAGCCTACAGATGAACAAAGTGTCCTGCAGTTCCAGTCAGTCAGTCAGTCAGTCAGCATACACCATGAAGCCAGTGAAAGTACTATACTTGTTGTTGTTCCCCCCGTGCGCCTTCCCCCCGTCCAGCTTGACGTAGATCTCATCCCCGGGCTCTAAGTGCAGGACAGCGCTGTTGCTGGCATAGTCGTAATTCTGATCGGCGTCTTGTGCAATCGCGCTGGCTCTCACCTTGTGAAAGGAAATAAAAGGTGTAGTAATTATTTGATAGCCTATATAAATTATAAGGGCGTCTTTCTTTTGTTTATACATTAAATTGTAGCCTGTTAAATGGACTTATATAGGCTTGATTGGATCAATACTATCACAGATGAATTTAAATGGGTCTGACTTTTACTTTCGTATTATATGAAAGTATAACTCGATCAAATACATATGATATGAATTGAAAATGGGCGACCCTGATGTATAGTCTTAGTGCTTTTTCTGGTTATATATCCTCAGCAGTTTTTGTATTGACCTGTACTTTCGTTTGAACTGTATACCCAAAACTGTGAATACAATTATCATTTAGCATTTATCAATCAATCAATTGATCCAAGGCTATAGTCGGACATGAGTTGCATGCACTGCACAGACCACGTCTCCGATCAGCACTTCAGAACCACGGACAGCTCCATCACCTGAGCTTCACGACACATTTACTGACATCACTCTATATTCAGGACTGAATATTAGTTTCCATTATAGTAATTTAGGATAAATTATTATTTTCTCATTCTATTTCACGAGGCGTCATCATCATTCATACCTGGTTGTTTTTACACAGATCAGCCCACATGCTCGTGCCGTCTCCGCCACGCATGAGCACATGGTAAACAAAGAAGTAAATCCCCGGAATCGAACAGGTGAATTTCCCCGTGGTGGGATCGTAGTGGTTGCCGACATTAGTGACCACGTCGTCGAATTTCAGCACCTCATAGCCCTCGTGTTGCTTTTTCAGCCCCGCGTAAAACGCGATCTTCGGCACCGTGCTGTAGGTAGCCGCGCTGATGCCATGACCCGTGGGTCCGTTGTTGTTATTTGCCGCGGGCGGTCCGGGTAAACCCGGGGGTCCCGGCCCCCCTCTCGCCCCGGGCGGACCGGCGGGTCCGGGCTGCCCAGTGGGCCCTCTGGGACCCATCCTCCCCGTGCGCCCTGGCTCTCCTTGGGGACCTTGGATAAAAGTTGGCAGCGACTGAACCAAGCGACTGTCTTTCAGCGAATTAGTTGTCTTGGCCGTGGCCGCCGCTGCCGTGTTCCCTCCCCCGTGGGAATCGCACACCATCTGACAGGCTCCGAGCATCTCGTAGCGGCCTGGTCCTGTCCCACTCCCGGCGGAGTTGACCAGGATGGGGATGAGAATCACCAACGCCAGCACCGTGGCGACGCCACAAACACCGGTTGCGATCATTTGCGCTCTGCCGACCCGTCGTCTTCTCCTGCTGGGTGAATGGCCTTCCAGCCTGTTTCTAGACGTAATATATATTATATTTTAATACCAAGCAACGAATTGATTCTTAATTGTGATTTAAATTCCCGAACGTGAATGTTGTGTTAAATATTTCTGTATAAAACCAAACACTCACCTACAATTTTTTTTTACTGCAAAATCTATTTACTAATTTAGTTGCTCAATAACAAAGTAAAGTTGAGAATAATAAAGCGTTATACAAAAACACCTATATGTGATATCATGCAGGACCGTATAGAAGTTTCTGCCCTTGCATCGCAATGCTACAAAAGGGAATGGACCAGATTTCAAGGGATACCTGTTCATCGATTCGATTGTAGTTGGATAAGGGATGGGTAGGGGGGCTGGACTGGACAGAATCTATCAGTTATACCATCTCTTCCATCAAAAGAGGGAGAGGGAATGAGCTACGGCAGGGTTCTGCAACGGTGCAACCTTTTTGAAACCAAGTGCCATGTTTTTACATTTTTAGATATAGTCAGTGGTGTCAACATAAACACCACATCAATATCCACAAATATAACCTTTTCCCTTCTTTTTAATGTTTTTCTTTCACTTTGTTATACTGATCATTAGACTCAGAGCAATAACCGGCTATCTCCCAGACTCCCTCCCCAGTCAGAGTTCAGAGTTTTAATTAATGTAGAATTATGTGCAGGGTGTAATTTACATAATTTACATAATGTGAGCGATGGTGTTTATATAAATCAAAAGTCCTCTCTCACACTTATGCTTTGTGCGTGTGCCAGTGATCAGCCTCCTTTGTGCCAATGTTGGCACCGGTGCCAAAGGTTGCCATACCTCCGAGCTAAGCTATATTAATTCACACATGGGCTTAGTTGCAAGTAACTCTTGCTGCCCAAAATACCTTATTTAAAGTAGCTTTCAAAATAATTATGTGAGTCGAGAAACAAAAGACGATAGACAAGGTTATTCATGTCTTGAAAATGTGTTTAATAATTTAAAGCCATTTATTGTATTTACTTTTTTAAGTTGGGATGACACACCATGCAGTCCCTATGATGATTGGTATTACATTTTAAAAACCGAACAAATGGAGCATGACTTTGTCTAAATGTCTTCATAACTCTTTGTCAAAGGGCTAATTAGGTCCATAAAGGATATAGTAAGTTATCCCACCTCAGCTCCCCTTGTCCAATTTATCATCTGGAGACAATCTATATAAGGCCACTCAGCGAAAGGTGGGAGATGGCAGATAAAGTCTTTACTCTTCACACAAACAATCACTGATGAAATGTCTAAATAACGCTGAATGCCAATACAATTATAGGAATATGTGAGTGTGAGATCACTTCATTGATTGGTGACAGAAATGTGGCATCAGAGGTAGGCCTATATGCATCTGTGCATTGTGGTGATCAGTGTGTTTTGTAGCGATTGCACTTTATGCAGGAACTGATTTTTCGGCAAGCAACATTTTTCAGCAGCCTGTCCCTCAATCTATTTTTAAAATTGATTGAAGCACTTGCAGGTGCAGTTGAGAGGGGGATGAAGATTGCACTGTCTAGTAATACTGTGTGTAGATTTGGGTTAATTATTCACCATCGGTCCGAGACTTTCAGCTCTCACTGGACCGGTTCGCAGCCGAGGGTGTACAGTGGCTGCATGGGATGAGGATCAGCGTCTCCAAATCTGACACCATGGTTCTCAGCAGGAAACCGATTGATTGTGCAGTCCAAGTAGGGAATTAGACATTGCTCCAAGTGAAGGAGTTTAAGTATCTCAGGGTCTTGTTAGGGGAGGACGGAGAAGGAGATCAGCCGGGGCGGTATTGCAGTCGCTGTACTAAAAGAGCTGAGCCAGAAGGCAAAGCTCTCTGTCTAGTGTTTACCGAGCAATCTTCATTCCTACTCTCTCGCCTATGATCATGAAGTGTGGCTCATGAAGAATAAGGACGGAGACCCCGGGGCAGACCAAGGATCAGATGGAGGGACCATATCTCCAAAAAAAAAGGTTACTAATGTTGCTTCTTGAGAGGGAAGTCTGGAGCTCCCCGGATGGAGATCTTGCTCCCGCGGCCCCGACTACGGATAAGTGGTTGAAGATGGATAGATGGACAGGACACCTAATAGTTCCGTTTCCAAAATAGCATATTACTACAATCACAGTGAGTTGAAATTAATTAATTATTCACAAAACAGTCATACAGTAGCAGCTCGGGGCCTCTGCAGCATGGCTGCTAAGCTAAACTGCTAAGGAGGACATTACTATACACCAACCATTGTGGAGACACACACGGCCAAACTATTCCACTATCAAAATGGGGACTGCCAGTAAGTCCTACCTCCCGTTAGTCCGACCTACATGGCTGGTTAAGACTTCAAATATAGGGTTAGCGACCTATGTGGCCGGTTAAGACTGAGGCATGGCCGGTTACTTATGAGGTTAGGGTAGGTTACCCCTAGGTTATATACTACTGCATGTGTCTAAGTTAACAGACTTCAAGATATCTCACCTCAACAACACAGTTAAACACATAATGACACGTTTCTGCCCAGCCTGCATCATTCACAATGCAGGATGTCCTCGTTGATTGACTCACAATGAGTATTTCAGTAGAAAAAGACACTACATAAAACCATTATGACAAGTTGGGAACCATGCAATACCCATTGTCAAAGCACCCGTTTTAACAGTCTGTCTGTGTACCTTTTGTCTCTGTAAAGTTGGCAGATTGGTCAAGGCTCCAAAAAAGTCCAGAGATTCAAAGTTTGTTCATTTTCTCCGAAAACGAATCCTCCAACAGCAATTACAGTGCAGTACAGTGCAAGGCCTTAAATAACAAATAAAAACAAGACTTTACCAAAAATGAAACTAATACTAAACTACAAACTTACCTAAAGAAAATAACCTAGGAACTTAAGACACTGTTTAACAGGCGACACCCTTACAAGACAAGGGCCCTGGCAGCTCACCCCTAGGTGCTGCTTACAGCTTGTTGCTCCAACTAACTGAATGCCCCTGCAGTCTCCCTCTTATAGGGAGTGGATCCTACCACATGGCATGCAATCAATTAACAGTCATTAACCCAGCTATACCTTCTCAGAGCCTATGACTAACCTCGCCTTTAAAATATGTTGTACAACATAATATAAGTTACATTCCTCACCCAACGTTATATTCAACAGACTACTAAAATATTGCTCTTAAATACAAACAGACAACACACCCCTCCTCCTCTACAATACTTGGCACCCTCCACTTTAGAGAGGCGTGTCCGCACTGGTGAGGTAAGGTGGTCAAATCAATCAATAAACAGAACACTTCAAACATTAAAATGCATTGGGAAACACCAGGATGTAACACTGTCCATGAGCAACACTTCCCCAATGTCATTTTCCCAAAGCCGGCCGGCAATGTTAGTCAAATGGAAGCTGCTGTGTACCTCGATGTGTACATTGTCCTCGATCAGTGTATATGTGTATAGGGCACGGGCTGCCCCGTGACAGTCTCCATATATGGAGATCTCTGTATCTGTCTGTCTGCCTGTGTCTGAAGAGTGCAAACTGACTGTGAAAAGTGGACTGGTTAAGTAATCAAATGGCAGGTGATTGCCATGGCAATCAGTAGAGTAGGAATACATTATAATGAAATAAACAACGAAACTAGATAAAGTGCCCCTCTGAGCACAGGTCTCCACCAGGGCAGGTCAGGTTGTGGCCTCATGGTGGCGCTATAATAGACCAATGTGAAAAGGGTGCCATTTCTCCTTACGCCTTAGATGGTAATTGGATGATTTGAGGCATTTTGTTCTAAAAATGTGTTAGGCTTATCCTACATTGCAGTAAATGAGATATGGATATATTAAACTGTAGTATATTGGCTTAGTTGAGAGAGAAGCTTGATGAAGCTTCTGATTATTTTTTGATGACGGTACCCAGTGACCTTGTAACCTTGTTGTATATCCGAGTGTCTTGTTTACTAGAACATATTGAGGACCATAATGAACTGTGTAAAGCACGGTGGCGGCGTGTTGTTGCAAGGTGTGAGTGATGACAGGATAATTGCTGCTGTCAAGGACAGGTGATGATATGATCACGTATGCAGAGCATGGCACTCTGGGTCGATGATGGCACCATGCTGCTCTGTGGAAGGAGGAGGAGGAAGGAACAACACAGATGTGTTTGTTGTAGTTTGATTAGAAGGCAACCGTGTGTTCCCGTGGTTTTAAACCTTTTCATATCAAGGCCCATTATTTATTCAGCACGAGTCACGACGGACGGACGGACGGACAGACAGACAGATCTACAGACAGACAGACAGACAGACAGACAGACAGACAGACAGACAGACAGACAGACAGACAGACAGACAGAGCCCTTTATTGTGAGCACTTTGCACCGATCAAAAAATGGGAGACTACACCAGTAATGTTGAACGTATACAGGCCTACCACTAACACATAATAGTGGGGAAATCAGTCAGAAATCAGTGATGTAGTCAATGCATGGATGTGGGGAAAAGTGTAATGTAAGGTGTACGAATAAACAAAACAACCAAACGCTGATGCTTGCTGGTATAGGAGAGAGTTTGCCAGATTGGCAGATTGACCTCTATACTCCTTCACGGGGACACAAACACTCGAAACACACTACATCACACTACAAAACGGCCCTTTCAGATTCCATTTGTACAGAGTTGAATTAACATTCGGGACTGTACTGTGAAGTGTTCCATATTGTCATATAGCTGTGAGTCAGTGAACAGCTGCCATGCAGTCAGTCTCAACCCGGCCTCCTGTTTGGCAGAGACCTTCCAGTGACTCAGACTTGAACATAAGAGCTGGAGAGATGAACTATATTCTCCCTCATGGACAAGTGAGAGAAGAAGTGGCAGCTTGTATTTGTAATCTTTGACAATGCAAAGTGAACTAGAGCTCATTTTATGCATCCATGTTGTGTAATCAAGTATAGAAGGGGGAAAAATCACACCTGTGTGTGAAGTCATCGTCTTCAATGTTTGTGTCACGCATGTTTGTGTTTACACAAACACTCAAACGTGTCCATTCATTGTCAATGGCATTTAATGTTTGTTTAGGACAAAGTTTGTGTAAGCTTGTGCAAATGTGGCCAAATGTGATGACCTCATCAAATGTGATGACCTCATCACATTTTGTGATGACCGTTTTCAGCCCAAGGAGGGTCTTTCGTGCAAAACAAATGCTCACTGCGTTCGCAATTAATATTAATGTATATTGACGCATGGTCAAATCTGTCCCAACTCGTCACTTAATTCTTTGACACCGGTGCTGAATCAGTCACTCCGGGGCCGCGGCCTTAATGGGGCAGTATGGAAGGCAGCACCTGGAAAGACACAGGATAGACAAGAGACAACACACCACATGACACTCAGATAAGAATAGGGAGCTAACAGTTTAGTCCTGTGGGTGGCAAAGGAAGGTGCAATCACACCACCCACTCAAAGCGTGTCCTTTATGAAAATGAAGAGTGCGAGAAACTGTCTTTAAAATAAATACAATTGTGATACAATTCAAAAGTTGACAAATAAATAGATAAACCACCCACTTTCTCAAATGGTTGTTGTCATCATCCATGGACTGGCCCTGAAACCGGCGCCGTCCTTTCAGCAACTTGGTATACAGGCTAACAAGAAGGCATTTATCTATTGAAACAAGGGAATGTATACAGACCACTGAAGTGGCTGCCTGGAATTATTAACAAAACCAAAGCTCCTACGCAACAACAACAACAACAACAAATATATTGATTTTCATGGAGATGCCAATTGATGTTGCGTTTGCTGATGGCACGAGAGGGTGGAACTGTCACAGAGTTCTGCCGATGAGATTGAGCGGTCACAAGGAGCTTAGTGGCAAATCACATCGAGAAGCGTACACACTGAGGGCCACGGAGGCCGATCGATGCCTCTAGTCTGGGATTGATTAATTACCCCCAACAAACAGTGCGAGGGTACGAGAGCCGTGGAGAAACCAGATCAGAACAAGATGTATCACCCCATAGCGATCTAGCTGCTTCACTATACTCACTCTTATATCTCTTACTCTTCTCCCTCTCTGTCGTGTGTGCAGTGTGGAAACATGTATCAAAGAGAGAGCCTCTTGCAGTGTAGCTTCTGTAATTACCCTGGAAGAAATGTAGACATGATTGTGAGTCAGTGGTTTTCAAACCTTTTGCCCATTAGGGTACACTAAAGGGCAAGTCTAGGGCACACATGTGTGATGTTGTAGATTTGCTATTTTTGCAAATCTGGAAGAAGAAAAAAATATATAGGCTAATACTAATACATGTAATAATAATAATTGCGAACGCAGTGAGCACTTACTATGAGACCTAGCAGATCATGTCTGTCTGTCTGTCTGTGTGTCCGTGTGTCTGTCCCGCTATCCAAATATGGACACCTGGTTGAAAACTGGTATAGAATTTGCCTCTAGATGTGAAATGAGTTTGCACAAAGTACTGATATACTGTAGTAATACTGATAACATTTTATGTAGTTGTACAAATAATAAAGTGGTCTTCACAAAATCCCAAGGCACGCACACCTGAGCTCGTCTCATGGCACACTCACCAGTGTGGCTCGGCACACTGTATTGGCTTTTACAATAATTATGGATCCAATTTCCCCCCCAAAAAAGTGCCTGTTTTGTCGTCCTCCTCATTATGTAGTATGTAATCTTTCAAAACCGGAAGACGTTTTGTGGACGTCACAGAAGAGAAAATGGGTTTTGCTTTTGCATGATGAGACCGACGTGAATCCTCACTGCCACCAGGACAAAATCAGAATAAAATGTAGGCAAATTCACAAAATACATGGAAAAGGGAGTGGAATTTGTTTCCCTCTGTACTCGCGGGGCTGCAATTACGTTGCAACAAACGGCAAATGAGTGTTTCACACACTGATTGCAGCAACAGAGTGCACAGAGGTTTGGTTGAACTGTAAGGAGCAGCTTACACTTTTCATCACACATATCTTCAAGAGAACAACAGAGTTGTTGATTGCAGATCATGCAATGGCTGGCCACTGCAGGGGAGATGCTTATTGTTGCCTTATTGTTCCTTTTTTTTATGTCACTTCCACTCTTAGTATATCTTAATTACATTACAGAGAGAAGAGGTAACATTAAGTATACATAGGTGACCTATGTATACTTTAATGCTATTATCTCTAAGGTCACATAGTTTTTAAATACCTGATTTAGCCCAACTTGTAAGAAGCGTGAGAAAAAAAGAAAATAAATAAATCTTGATTTTGATAGAAGAAAACATAGTCTATACTGTATATCCAAATAGTTTATTAATCAGGCCATATCCACATTCAAGAATCTTTCATGTGTTATTCTCTGTTGCCACAGACTGTTGTGTAGCCTTTATGTTATGCATCTTAAATTGTGATTTCCCATTGACTTTGGGATATGAGACATTGGAGCTGAACATGTTTCATTAGGAGTTGCGAGTGGTGTATTCTCCCCCCCAGTGTGGCTTTGAGACCAATTTGACATTTTTGGTGACACAACATTCCTCCATTTGTCTGCTAAATGCCGTCCAGAATCTGGACATCTGTTGAATCACATTCTAATTTCTATGGCCAGTTGGTCTGCTGCATGCAGTCATGGACTTGTGCACACACATGCCCTCCCACATGTAGGCAGTATACCAGTAAGACGCGCAAACGCGGGAAGCGAACGCAGCTGAGACCCTGCAGATCATGTCTGTCTGTCTGTCTGTGTGTGTGTCTGTCCCGCTGTTACTGTATATGTGGACCTGGCCCCTTTTGTGCCCATATATGGAGCTGAGTGATTGCTGATGCAACACACTCCATATTTGGACGTATAGCGGGACAGACACACACACACACACACACACACACACACACAGACAGACAGACAGACAGACAGACAGACAGACAGACAGACAGACAGACAGACAGACATGATCTGCTAGGTCTCATAGTAAGTGCTCACTGCGTTCGCAATGAATGCACAGTTGCACACAAGCATAATTAACCCAATACTGTTCATTTTATTGACGGTTGTGCAAAAAATTATAGCATTCCTTTTTTTTTTTGCAGTGTATCATCAAGATTATATAAGAATAGATCATTAAGACAGCCGGAGTAACACTTGGGACACCTGTCCCTCAACTCATCCTAAGTAATGATGACCTCAATTGAAACAGGGGGGGGGGGGGAATAAACAAGCACACCTAATTAAGTTAAGGCGACTGTAACGTGGAAGTACGTCATGTTGAGAAAGTGAATGGCTGAGGGGCTTCAGTGGAGACAAAGCACGGTTTAATTAGGATTCGGAAACCCCTTTGTCAAAGATAATTAAAGCTGACAGCCGCTGTGAGGAGCAGGGAAGGAGAGAACATAACCTCTTCAAGGTACAAGCACTTTAATAGGCAGCAGTGTCATCCTGGAATCTTCAAGTCTGTCAGTTTTGCTTCTAGTCCGGCAGCCAAGTGGGACATTTGGTATATCCTTTTTTTTATTGGCCTAAAATATTGTCTATAATACATATTCATGAATCCACTTGCTGACCGGCTGTCAGTATTGAGCATTTTCTTTTACTAGAGTGGTGCCCGTTGGAGCCTCTACAGCGGTGCCCGTTGGGCACTGGCCTACAGTACTTGGAACAATGCAAGATGGAAATGCATGGATGCCCCACCCAGATATTATGTCTGTGTCCCTTTCATGCCCATATATGGAGTTCTTTTTTCAGCCGCATGCCCAAATATGGAGTCTACGCAGACGTCATGAGGATGTCAGAACAGGCCAGCTCCATATATGGACAATGGGCCCTGTCCAGAGTCCAGGCCTTTTTGGGGAGGTTCTGGACAACAGCGGGTGCAAAACGAATGCTTGGAATGGATTCAGACACGTCTGTTAGTTTGACACGTCACATGCTACATGAAGCACAATACATTTTTGGCTTATATAGGATGTTAATGGTATTGTCACATATAAACCCCTATAAAACAAATTGCTCAATACAGACAGCCGGTCAGCAAGTGGATATACCAAATTTCCCACTCCACACCCCCGGCTGCCGAACTATTCCTTTCTCCTCTCTCTCCCTCTCTCTGTTTAACATGCACATGCTTACATGTGCACGTTCCCTCAGTACCATTTATCATTCCATTTGGCCATTTGTGCTCTGAAATTGCGTACAAGACGGTACAATACAATACATATAAACAGAGTAAGTACTGTATATCTTACAAACTCTGGAGTCTGAAGCATATGCTATAGCCACAGTAACAGTCAGGCAGAAGTCAATCTGTCATCTGAATCCTCAGAAGTGAGTGTCAACAGTGTAGGAGTTTGCAAAACATAGACATAAATGGGTCTATGCTATGGGGCTCCACTATGAATTTCCCACACACGGAGTAGTTTAACAGTAACCACAAAAGGCCATTGAGCTGAACATTTACTACTAGTCACTATATCATGGGATGAAGATGCTATACAAGTCATTTATTCATTCCTTGGAGCTGCTTCTCTACATATAGACCTACTCAATTATAAGGAAGGTCATGTCCAGGCCAGGGGGTGCAGCTTGGTCACATGGCTTGGGAACTGTGGTTCCCAAAGCTAATATAAGACGTGCGGGGACAAAAGCTGTACTGCTGCGGCAGTGGTTCAGGGGTAGAGTGACCGGATGGAAACCCCAAGGTTCCTGTTCAAACCCGGGCTCCCCCAGAGTTGGTGTCGAAGTGTCCTTGAGCAAGACTCTGAACCCCTAATTGCTCCCGATGTGCAGGTTGCATGGTTTCCTGCGGCATCGGTGTGTAAGCTGTGCGTGAATGGGTGAATGTAATGCACAATCTATGTAAATCTCCTTGGATAAAGGCGCTATATAAATGCACTATTTAACATTTATATAGGAGGGGCTAGTGCTCCTCAAAAAGGGCATGTTTATATTGAGTGGTGGGTTGAAGTCAAGTGCAATGAAACAAGTTTGCGCAGCATGTCTGCCTCCTGGTGGTGAACCATGCTACCACAACAGATTGTACACACGAATACCTGGGTGATTCATTGACAACACAAGACACAATATATAATATAACTTTACTTTTATTCATAAAATATAAAATCAGCTCTTAATGATCACATACAGTACAAGGGTCTTCCCTGCATGTCGCCCTGGTCAAAGTTTGTTGGCAGCAATGACATAAAACCAAGAGTAAATTATGTGGAAACACAGACATGGTCACTCGTCTCTCATACGGAACAAGTACAAGCACCTTCTCTTAGGCAAACATACTTCACAACTGAAATGACACGGATAAACGTCTATCAAGTCACATATGCAGTATCAAAAATTCTATGTCCCTTTACAAAGAACTACACATGGGCTCTTTTTTCTTTTTAACTCCGTCTCTTCCAGTCTCAAGTGTTTTTCTTTTGTCTTGTACAGTCCATGTATATATGTGAATCTTGTAGTGGCTAAAGTGCATCATCATTTTTTTTTAGAGACCCCCAGGGTTCCGTGGTGTCAAAGGCACTAAGATGTGTTCTTACCGATGGGGTATGACATGATTGTACTGGTCTGGGGGGGCGGGGGGGTCCTCTGCAGGGGCTCAGAGGAAGGAATGAGCGTTATTGATTTAAGAATACTCCTCTGTGAACCTCCGGTGGAACGCCTTCACTTTGTCCAGGAGGATCTTGAGCTTTTCTGTTGGTGGCAGGATGGTCATTCTGGGGGGGGGGGGGGGGGGGGGACGACGACAAAGATCAGGGTAATCATATACAGCTGCGTTGTTAATCATTTACGCGTCACATGCTTTGACGACAAAGCACTGCATTGATGACGACGACAAAAAGGGTAATGCAGTCAACTGAAGGAGGAAAGGGCCCATTTCACATGACTAGCGTCATGGCAAGGCCTTGCACATAATAAGGGACAGGTTGAGATTTAACTAAGGGTACCCCTGGAGGAAATGTACAGTATATGTGCCCTGATATAAAATACTATAACCCTCCCTCTGAATGAAAATACAAATCCAGTCCCCTCCCCAAATGATTAAACAAAAATGAAGCACCGTCCCCCAACATGACATACAGTATACCACAGCAACATTATGCATAAAACCCTAATCTTTATTCCTAAACATCAGTAGAAGTAGCGTTTTTCTGAGAAAATAAATTGTCCGCGGTCAGATTCGATCCTGCATACCGTCTCATAGTCCAGATGCCACCCAAGCTGATAAAAACTTGTGGGAGTTAATTAGTGTAACAATAGTTTCGGTACTATTTAGATGGTCACACAACAAAGGCCCATTATGCTATCGACACTAGGCAGCTTTGTAAAGTTGTGTAGTAATAATGAATTGCATTTTTATAGCGCTTTTCCAAGTGCTCAAAGCGCTTTAAAATGGTTCATTCATTCATACACTGGGAGGTGAAGTGGCGAACAGTCGACGCCAGCGTCCTCACTTCCCACATTCACACACCAATGGTGGCAAGATCACACCGACCGACTCATTGGAGGCAATGTAGCCCCCTTTCTGAAACCAGCTCCTCGCCACTCGCCCTACACACTTGCCCTCGATATGCACGCTCACGCGAGGCTGCGCCATATTAAGTGTCGTCCGAAACCAAGCAGCCTTGAGTGGAAGTGGCTTATAAAGCCCTCAAGAGCGAGTCTGTGCCGATCTAGACTCGATTGCCTTGTGCAGCCCTGCTCTCTGTCCATATGGAAACCGCGACCTACAAATGTAAGTACCACCACAAATAATTGATAAATAAACTCCTCCTAAACAATCTTCATCTGATGCAGAATAGGCAATGCTCCAACTTCACAAGGGCTCTTTATTTACCCCACCGTGAAAAAACTATAAATGAAACCACACAAACAAAACAACTTTTAACAATGATTTATGAACACCATGGATGTATAGGCCTATGACATGTCATTTTTGACAGTTACGCTGTATTTCCTTTTTCCATATTAATGAAATCCATGTCACACAATACACGATGCAATGCAATATAACTGTACAAACAAAATAACAGGTAACACAATTGCATGATGGTAACCATGGCAACGAATGGTGTCTGTTTCCTGTTTCTGCACAAGGAGGGCGAGTGTATTTCCAAACAGTTTTTTATACCCAGCACCCTAATCAAGGGGCACTTCCTGACGAGGGAACCTCCGGAGAGCACTTCAAGTCAAGGGACTGGTTTCAGAAAGGGCTCTCGGTTCAGTGTCTTGCCCAAGGACACTTCGACATGTGGACAGGAGGAGCCGGGATTCGAACCGCCGACCCAGGGATCATTGGATGACCTGCTTTACCTCCTGAGCCACAGCCGCCCTAGTAGGTGTGAAGTGGTGTGTTTTACGCACAATGCACAACTGCATGTGCATGCATTTCATAGATTGCCAATCCATGATAGAAAATTAGAAAAACTAGAGTTCACAGACGTTTTCGTGTGTGTGTGTGTGTGTGTGTGTGTGTGTGTGTGTGTGTGTGTGCGCGCGCGCACGTGTATAAAGAAAAACACACACGCCCACTGTCTGGATAGGCCAATCACAATGATTGACACATAGGAACAATGAGAAACTGTAGCCTCGCATAAAGCCAGCCTTCATCAGAGAAATTGCCCAACAGCAAGGATGTTGTTGGGAAGTGATTCGAAGTAAAGAACACCTTTGTAGGAACCAATAGATCAGTACACGTCCCCGAGTTTGAAGTAAAGATTTTTTTTTTTAAATCATAATCATTAAACATGGCCTTGTGAAATCATTGGCTGAAAAGGTCAGAACAAACATCCAAGTTCATATTCGTTGAACTTTGAGCGCTTGTGCACCACCGAGGGTTAGCCATGCGACGGGACAAGCTGACACCAGCGCTGAGAGGGATTTTGATGCTCGTCATGTGGTAACGCTCTTTGGAGTTTTAAGCATCATGTTAGAATTTAGCTGTTGAAAAATAGCAGATCTACAAGCTCATAGCGCGCCACTGAGTGGCGCGCTACGAGCTTGTAGGTCTGCTATTTTTGGAAAAACGTGAAAATGTAGTGCAAAGCTTACAATATATTCTTTCAGAGTTTTTAACTCAAATATTAGCTTCTGGGGGGGGGGGGGCCAAATACATATATTTTTGGGGGTCCTTGACGTGAAACTGTTTGAGAACCATTGCTATAGAAACATGAGGTTTTTCAGAAAATTGTCATGATTTAGAAGACTTCTTTTTTTAATTTTGAAATTTCTGATTAAATGGCTCGAAAGTGCACGTGGCCCACCGATTTGATTGCAATAGTGTACAGTACAGTACACTGTACGACCTCACTGGCTCAACCTCACTCACCTCAATGTTGTTCAACAGAGCATGTTTCTTTTAATGATTACTTAATTGATCGTGTTCTGGCTTGGATCAATGGCACTGATAGTAGTGCACCATTTATCAACAGTAACAAGTTTTTAAATAGATAATTATGAAGACAGTTGTTTTTTTGACATTCATTTTGTAATATGAATGTTACATTATCATTACAATCGTAGTCTTTTGACCAATCATTTTATTTGGGGGGCCCACTTGCAATATCCTCCCAGCCCACAGGTTGGGAATAAAATCAGTGGTTCCCAAAGTGGGGTACGGGGACCCCCAGGGGTCCTTGAGGGAGTTCCAGGGGGTCCCCAGCTAAAATAGTTAGGAACCAAATGGACCCTTATGGGTCTGTAACTCAAAGAGTGTACAAATGAAACCAAATGGACCCGTTTGCACACAGTTAAATTAACATTGATTTTACAAAAGAAAAATTGGGGTCTCAAGAGATAGAAATGCCATTAAATGGGGGTCCGTAGCCTAATTCATGTAAAACTGGGGGTCCTTGAAATTAAACGGGTCGCTGGGATATCTCTTCAAAATCCACGCACTAATTAGTGTCAATTTGAGCCGGGGGTCCTTGACCTTGACGTGTAAAGGTTTGGGAACCACTGCTCTAAATGATGAATACCTGAAGTGGTACGTTCCTTCCTTCTGGCCGAAGCCGCTCCCGGGGACAAGGCAGATACCAGTCTCCTCTAGCATCTTCATACAGTAGAGCATGTCTGGAGCCTGGCCCAGCGCCTGCACACAATGAACACAACACGGAAAGACATGTCATGAACGATCTCACAATGGCACTGGAGGTTCTATTAGCTACAGCTGGGTTGGTCGTTAAGATTGACCAGTTGATCCTTTGAAAAACCCAGATAAAATCCTCCCCGATGATACACCATCCAAACACGCTCAGGTTTATTACTGTGAATGTGTGTGTACCCCAAAAATTCATATTTGTCCAGACCAGTGCAGATTTAACACGAATAGTCCAGGTGTGTTACCACCAACCAGAATGAGTTTGAGAACAGACACCATTTTTGTCTTCATGTGGAATAGAAAATATATTCGTTTCATCAGCAACAATTATTGTACAGTGAAAGGGAATTGGAAACACACGTTCGGACAAACCACAAATGATTTTGCAAGACTTTTCCAGCTGACGCAGACCCTCGGAAAAAAACAATTCTAATTAGCAGCAGGCGGAGATCGTTGTGAAGGTAGATCTCAGAAGCCTTGGAAAAAGTAGATCTCATAATCATGCCGGAAACTGAAAGGTTTCACAACCCTGACCTAAAAGTGTAATTCTTCCACTAGTATTTGCAGATATTTAATTAGCTTTCATTCATATTAAAGGTACTTAATCATGGCAATGTCGGTCAGTCCCTCCACCAACTTAGTCCCAAACTAAAAAAGACGTGCCGAAAACGACTGGCTGGACTACCATGGGATTTGCTGTGCAGCTTCATGCTCTCTGGAGAATGAACCCTATTCATTGATTTTGGTGAACCCCCTGCCATTCCTTTAGCACAGTGATTCTCAAAGTGGGGTCCCCCCAGGTTGGCAGAGGAAGTGTAGCGCCCAGGATTACATTAGATAATTGGCACTGGGTGAAAAGAAAACTGGGTTACAAAATCGTGGGATAAAAATTACATTAAAAAAAAAAAAAAAGTGGGGTCCAGGGGACCCCCGGCAAAATATGTTTAGATATATCGAAATACGTTTAACCACTTTAACCCTGGTTTGCACTCTCGCTATTCAGAAATACTGTAGCTCATCAGTGAGATTGTATATCTGCCGTTTTCAAAAAAGGTTTTACATTTTATTTGTGAAGAATCAGATGTCTTTGACCGAAACGTTGCCGAAATAAAGTTCGTATTGCAAGTGCAGACGGTGTGCGGGTCTTTGTGCACAAATATTGTCAGATGGGGGCATGTGGCCAAATACATAAAGAGTCTGAGAACCACGGCTCTAGCAACACACTTAGGCCAACATCTTCACTTGCACACAACATCTCTCACAATCTAAAAACGGCAGATTGCTGTGAAACTTGTTGACCACATTCATGCTCCAGCTCTCAACAGGATGAAGGGCTTTAGTCTTGATTTTTCACAGTCACGGTGAATATGGTGAGTATTAGACCGACCTTGGCTTCCTTGATGGCCTTCTCGGGGATGGTGATGCGGGGGAATGAGTACATGGCGCCCTGCACAGGGCTACAGCTGATCCCAGGCACTGTGTTCAGAATCTCCTGCGTCAGCTGGGCCTTCTCTGCCAAGACCTTTAGGGTGGCGGTTCGCTCCTGGATAAGGCAAGAGAGACGGAGCAAAAGAAGACGTATAGAACCAGAGAGAGGACAGAAAGGGAAGTTCATCACAGAGAAAGAGAAAGCAATAAAGAAGAGTTAGGAACTAGTGCTAGTCTGTGATAAAGATACAACCTTAAACACCGCTGAACAGATTTAACAGACTCGATTACTTAAGCCTCTCACTGCTTTCTGTAAAGCAGCATCTGCGAAGAATAATTGCAAGCATATCGTTGCTGTTGGGTGAAACTCCAAAACTTGGAAAACATAACCTGTGCTCCTGTTAACACTTTTAACTGCTTTAAATATTTATAAAAGCCACAGACAAGACCACTTTAAAATGTCACTATATTTGTGCAAAGTAGAGCATTAATTTATGGAGAAAAAAAAACACATGATAAAATTATTGAAATATGGAGACACAAGGTGCAGTCAGCGACGATAGATAACAAGCATTTGTGGGGATTGTGAACGAATGAACCTTCATGAAGTTGTCATAGGAGGGTTCCCCAGGCTGAGGGGAGTTGACCACCAGATCCATGAGGGCCTGTCCAGGAACGGGGGGACAGAGACGGACCGACACCAGCTTGGACAACTGTTCCTTCACCTCAGTGTCCATGTTGATAATCTCCATGTAGCCCCCTCGGAATCCACACCTGGATATTATTAAGGAAACGATGCTCTGAAGTGAACTCCTCACAAACAAACAAAATACTTAACCCCATTTTATACCTGAGCACGTATATGTGTCACCTTAGCTTATAACCACTTTAACCATTATTTTAAACTTTAGCTATTAGCACATATGCCATCTTTGAAAATTTGAGCAAATCTTTGAATGAATATATTATATTTTTGTAACTCAAATCTTTGCTTCTTGGGGTCCCTGGAACAAAATATTTTGAGAGGGGGGTCAGCCAAATACATCATTCTGGGGGTCCTTGACATGAAATGGTTTGAGAACCACTGACATAGAAACACAGATTTCTTTTCATAAAACTGTCAGGATTTAGAAGACATTTAGTCAAATCTGGTGTCAGGCCTAAATGGGGTTAATAGTACCAAACCACTTTTTCCTATCAGTGATTCAACTGTGACCTGCACAGCAGCACAGGGGAGGGTTGTGTACAAGGAGAGGTTATATAAGGGCAGTGTTTTGATTTTGTGCCCTGGTCCCCAATACAACATTTCTGTCGTTAAAATGTTAAAACAAATATTTTGTCAAACATTAACATTTCTGTGCCTTTATTTAGATAGTATAGTTGAGTTAGATATCACATGAAACAGAGAGAGTGGCACGCAGCAATGTTTGTCGGGCTTGGGAATCGAACCTGTGCCTTAACCACAGCCTAGTGGTTTAAAAAATAAAAGCAGATTTACAAGCTCACAACACATTGCATTGTGAATCGTGATGCCTTGCCTTTGTGAGCTTGTAAATTAAAGTGGTCAAACTGATTTTGATAGCTTGGCTAATGATTTTGATGCTATATCAACCAATGTTTTGGTTTGAAGTTTGATGACGGTTAAGGTCATTACACACTGGCGAATTGGCGACGCGAATAATTCGCATTTTTTTAAAACCAATTGAAGTCAATGGAAGCTTCCACATCAGTGGCGAATGTGCGAATGTGCGAAAATGCGACAGTTTTCGCTCTTTATTTGTTCGCTCTGGTGTCGAATTTTGCAGACATTCGCAGGCGAAATTCAACGGCTCTGACCAATCAGAATGCAGCCCAAACTTGTTGCTGTGTATAAACAGCGGCGTACCGTACAGTCAGTAGCTGTCAACAGAGCAGCCGCCGGTCCGGTTACGCAGGTCGGGATAGCACAGCAGCACACTGTTGCACACCTCCCCTCCTACAACTCTGTTGGGTGTGTGTGCGCTCGCGTGTGCATGCGCATTGCGCGAGCGTGCGTGCGTGCCGTGGACATGGCACATGGGTGTGCAACAGAGCAGCCGTCGGTCCGGCTACGCAGGTCGGGATAGCGCAGCGTGGACATGGCACATGGGTGTGCTAACAGTAGGGGAGAGCCGCCACGGATGTAACATTTTGCACGTTTCATTTTTTTACTCGGAGATCCGTTTATCTACATATGTAATATTTTCAGGCAACGGACCTACACTTGTCTGCTTCCATAAACCACTTTTTATTTTTCAATTGATCAAACAGGTCGGGAGTTATTAAACCGAAAGTGGACGCTGTTCCAGTGTTACATTTGTTGCGCCTGTCGGACTAATTGTAACAGCATGGAGTATAAATGTAACAACGCTAAAAAAAACACCATTAAACATATCGTTTTCAGCTTAAAGCAATTATATTTCATTGAAGCAACTCCTTAGCATTGTTTTCATACCATGGATGTGATAAGAAAATGTATCAAACATATTGGGACATATTAAATAGTATCGGGTGTACCAGTTTGGGCTTACTTAATACATTGATTAAACAAACGTTTGATTGATTGAGTTGTACAATGTTATACAACCCTAAACTAATTTTAGAATACACTACACAATACAATACAATTTTAGAACATATAATATTGGCCAATATGTCAAATATGTAAATATTACTTATAATGGCATTGAATGGAAGCGGACCATTTGTAACACATGTTACAATTGACCCTCCCTCCGAAGTTTTCTTTGCCGTTGCTTACAGACCAGAATGAACGTGAATTCCGTCTAAACACGATGCAAACTAATGAAGAACATAAGCATGAAGACATCCATGTGGATTTTTATTCACCAACACCAAAGAAAAATATATAAAAAAGTTAAAATGACCAGTGAACAGGCTCATCAAAAAGCTAAGATCTGCACTAGGCTATTTCTACTGTGCAGACCAGTTTTTGACCCGAAAAAAAAGACTTTATAACCGGAATATATGCCCACATGCACGGGCGCGGCCGGTACCAATTGTATACCTATGTGGGCCGGTACGAATTAATTGGACCCCTCCATCTGTGAAGTACTGGATACGGGGTTATTAAAGAAAGGATACCAAAGCGGGAGGGGGAGGAGAGGAGAGGAGGAGGGAGAGGAGAGGAGCTATAATCGCACAATACGCGTCGCATAGATGTGTACGGTGTATAGCCAAACGCGAATAAATTCGCCGGGCAAATATTTCGCATTTTCAGATCGCTTATTCGCATCGCGTCGCTAATTCGCCAGTGTGTAATGACCTTTAACCCATTTAGACCTGAGGATGATTCTATAAATATATACATTCAAAGATTTTTCTAAAATAGCAGACCTACAAACAAACTCTGTGCCGCGCTATGAGCTTGTAGATCTGCTATTTTTCGAAAGCTAAAAGTATAACACATTGTTTAAAACACCAAATTGCGTTCCCGCCTTAAAGTAAGGTGACTTACTCTCCCATGTAACATTTCGAGGTGGAGTGGAAGGATGCCAGTTCCACTGTATCCGAGTATTCGGGTCCCATCTCAAACAGTACCTTCTTAAAGGAGTGGAACTGGCAACCGTCAGCATACACATTATCCTGGTACACCTGAGTGACAGGAGAAGATGAATTGAATTGCAAACACAGTAGTAACATGCTGTAAAGCAGTGTAGTGGAAAATAAAACCCAATGTTACTCATAGTGTTAAGTTATTGATGGTTAAACCACATATAGGCTACAGTATATAGCCCTACTTTGTCAGACAACAAATAGCTGATCTACAAGCAGTGTTGTTTTTGGCAGGAAATTTCAATTTTAGTTGAAGTCAGTCTTTGGAATGAAACTTCATAAGATTTTAGTCGACTACATTTACAGTTGATTTAGTAGACTAAAATGTATTTTGGCGGGCCTTGACGTCGTCATAATGGCTGATTTTACACTTGAAAATAGCCGATCTACGACGCATTGTGAGCTTGTAGATCAGCTATTTTCAGCATGCAACCAAGTGTAAAATGACCTATACTGGATCTCTTGTCCACTAGACCCCTTCCTAACATTTTAGTTTAGTTTTTTTAATTAATTAAAAAAAAAAAAAAATTAATTTGTTGACCAAATTGTCAATATATTTAGTCTTAGTTCTAATCACCATAGCTTAGTTTTCATTTAGTTTCCATTTAGTTTGTCAGTGAAAAAAGGTAGTCGACGAACATTTTTCGTCGACAGAATTAACACCGTCTACAAGCTCACACAATGCATTCCAATATGTTGCGAGTGAGCTTGTAGATTGGCTATTTTCTTCATTTTTGACAAGATAATGACACGCACAAAATAGGGATGCCAGCATTAAAGTGCTTAACGTACCTCATCAGCCATTAGGAAGAGGCGCTCCTTTGCAGCAAATCGGATCACTTCCTCAATGCATTCCCTGGTCTGAACTTGGCCTGTGTTATAAAGGAAAGATACTTCCATTATACCATGACACTGGTTCTCTGAATTAAATCAGGATGAATGATAAATCCTTTGCAGCGCTCCATAAGGAAATCACCATCAACGATGAGACTGGTAGCCATGTTTTTGAACTGCCCATATCCCATCGATGAGACGCAGAGCGAGTAGACATCAGTAACACATTTAGACCTGAGGCCGATTCTAAGAAATGTCTTCTAAATCCCAAAGGTTTTCTGAAAAACCTATGTTAACTTTCCATGTCAGTGGTTCTCAAACTTTTTCATGTCAAGGAGCCCCAGAATAATCTGTATTTGGCCGCGGTGTAGATATTATGAAACTATCAAATTGCAGGCTCAAGGACAGAAAATGAAAGGGCCTTTTTATTAGAGTATCAAAATGAACTACGGAAGGAAATTATATTTACAGAGGACAGCTGAGTGAAACACAGATGTTATTAAAGTTAAACCCCAGACAGAAAACAATATCTTTGGACAAGCCAAAGTGAATGAAAATAAACATAACCTTTCCTAATGAGCAAAACAACCCCACACAGCCAGGGACTACTTTAGGCAAGACATTTGAGATGAGTCAGTGTGCTATAAGAATTAAACTAATACTATAATAACAATAACATAACTTTGAGAAATTATTACCACATTTACCAATATTTAGTGTGTGTTGTTTTCTATGTCACGTAAGTTCCATGCCTCTGTAAGTTATTTTCATATCCTACCAAAATAAATAGAATCCAAGGAAATCTAACAAATCACTGCAGGGGCGGTGATGAATAACAATGAATTCCGTAATACTGTACATTACAACATTATTACGACATGTACAACACCGCCGGAGCTGCTCTTGCCCCATTAAGGAGAGTTAGAAAATTAAAGCGGCTCAAAACAAAACTGCACAGATCTTTATAAAGGACATTATGAAATGATCCACATGAGTATCAAAACAAAACTACCGATGGGAAATACATTTACGGAGGACAGCTGACCACGCCTAAAGTAAACTGTTAGACGTTGTTGTTACTGTTAAAAATGATTTAATGCATCCTTTCCTCTCGTAGGGTATAGATATATATATATATATATATATACGTATACAGGGTTTTCGGTGGTAACATAAATAATGCACCGTCTGCAGAAAAACATATCTTTCAGGCGAAACCTACCCGCACGTTCAGGCTAATAAGGGCATGTAGAAAGGAAACGTACAAACATATTACTGTCAAAATAAGTAAAGCTAAACTAAATAAAACTAAAACACCCTCGAACCGCAGTACGCTTTGTAAAAATGGTCAGGACGTAGTCAGTAGTCTAAATATGCAAGACCATTGGCAAGGCCCTTTAAAACTCAATGTCTGCCAAGGACTTAATGAACTGCTTTTTTATCAACTCCCACAGCGCCAACAACGCCTTTAACGCCTTTTTAAAACGTGTATAACGTTGGGCAAAGAAAATGACCTTTTTGCGCCCCCTAGTGGCGATGGATTAGTTTAATACACAGAAATAGAAGTGATACACTTGAGACAATAAGTCCCGTATGCAAAATGTACTCAAGTAAAAGTACAAAAGTATCAGCATCAAAATGTACTTGAAGTACTAAAAGAAAAAGTAATCATATTGCAAGTTAGAAATGTGTAAATATCTTTTGAAAATAGCCGATCTACAAGTTCACAATGCGTCCCAATGCGACGCATTGTGAACTTGTAGATCGGCTATTTTCAAATGGCCGAAATGTATATAGGGCTGGCGTGGTAAATGCGTCTGATCATATTAAAATCTACAAAGTAACTACAGTTTTCAAAGAATTGTCGTGGAGTAAAAGTACAATATTTGCCTCCGAGATGTAGCGAAGTTAAAGTACTGGAATTTGGAAATACTCAAGTAAAGTACAAACACTTGTACAAATTGTACATTTTGACCTGAGATCAGATTCTAAAAATGTCTGTTTGAAAATGACAGTTTTCTGAAAAAGCTATGTTTCTATGTCAGTCGTTATTCGATTTTTCAAAAATAGCAGACCTACAAGCTCATAGCGCGCCACTCGGTGGCGCGCTATGAGCTTGTAGATCTGCTATTCTACCACAGGTCGTTTCGAGGAAGCAATCTTATTGGTTGAAACAGCCTTCTAGCCGTGGGTTAAACCAGCACTGTTCACCACCTAATCAAAACAAAGATTCAGCTGCTCTGTTCTCCCAGAACGCTAGCAAACTTGGTGGCTAGGCTAGCTAGTTTTTGTGAAGGTTGTGGTCGTAGTGACTACATCTGTCATTAAAAAAAAAAATCTTTCAGCGATTTTAATAGTTTTAAGGGTAACTGTGGTAGAATTGCAATATTACACTCGAGTGATACACTTCAGTGATGCTTGCGGAACTCGACTCCGTCTCGTTCCTGACCGCATCACTGTCGTGGCAATAATCACGTTAACCCACACCCTCTCGTGTAATATTGCTTAATTATTCAATAGCTAAAGCATAACATAATGCTAACACCATAAGGGGTTCCCGCCCAGAATGGGTTAAGCACAGTAAACGTACCACGTTATTTTTCCCACCACTGACACAGTGACACGACGAACCAGGCTTACCGGTGGGGTTCCCGGGGTTGATGATGCAGAGAGCCCGCGGGTTGCAGTGGCGCCTGGCCTCCTCCAGGGAGCGCTGCAGCTCGTCGATGTCCATGCTCCAGCACGTCTCCTCGTTCAGGTAGTAGTTGATCTGCACGGCGCCCAGCTCGGCCAGGGCGGCCGAGTACAGCGGGTACTGGGGGATGGAGATCATCACACCTGTGCGCGTGGCGCCCTCGCCGCACACCAGTAGCTTCAGCATGGTCTGGAGACGGACGGACGGACGGGGGGGAACCGGAAATGAGTGGTAATCCTTTTCACGATACTTTTAAGTAAATATACGTCAATAAACCCCCGTAAATAATACAAGTATACAAGGTATACTAGCGTAGATTCATGGGTGCATGCATGCGTTTGGTCCGACGTACTGGCAGTCCGACAGGCATGAGTCCCCGGCCGACACCCTACCCAAAACCCAACCCTATAAACCTAACCTCACAGGAAGCCACGGGTTGGATTTAACCTGCCACGGGTTGGTTTTAACCTGCCACTGGTTAGGTTTAACCTGCCACTGGTTAGTTTTAACCTGCCACTGGTTAGGTTTAACCTGCCACTGGTTAGGTTTAACCTGCCACGAGTTAGGTTTAACCTGCCACTGGTTAGGTTTAACCTGCCACGAGTTAGGTTTAACCTGCCACTGGTTAGTTTCAACCTGCCACTGGTTAGTTTTAACCTGCCACTGGTTAGTTTTAACACAGGTTTAACCGGTTTTCATCATCATCATTTTTCGACCGCGGTCGAGATCATGGATTCCTTCATTGTCATCCCCAGTTCCTGCCTACTGAAGCATGTGTCCCTAGTGATGACATCAGGGAACGACAGCTTTCTACCTCTGGTCCGCCCTGAGGCAGGTCTCCAGAGAAGGGAAGATATAACCTAGTCATTGTCAGCTCTGTAGCAGTGGCCGGCAAACTGCGCTCTTCTGGATCGGACCAGTGAAGAAACACGGGGAAGGTTGGCGTATATTAGGTTAGTCGATGTGTGGCTCTTCCAAGACAGATTTTGCGCTCTCATTAGAAGGCGGGTGTGGTTGGTGGAGGGTGTGTAGAGCCCAGGATCACATTAGATAATTGACACGGGGGTGAAAAATGGGTTACAAAATCGTGGGATAAAAATTATAAAATAAGAAGGCGGGTGTAAGTGCCATCTAACCGATTCTCTTATTTCTTTGAAAGTGTAGAATCGGCTCAACGGTCGTCCTAAATATTTTTACTTTTAACATCTTACTAAGCTGGGATGACCAGATCTTATGCATGTCATTGCAGGCTGACCAGGCCAAGTCCTTTTGGGAAGAAGATATATATATGAACCCAAATACTTGTAGTCATCAACCCCTTTCAGAGGAGTGTTGTTAAGTGTTTTTATAATGTGGTTATTGTTGGATTTGCATATGTTTACGTATTCAGTTAGTTTTAACCTGCCACGGGTCAGTTTTAACCTGGTTCTAACCAGGTTAGTTGTAACCGGCCACGCGTGTCGGGAGCAACAGTGTTGTCGGGACTAATGGCTGTCTGACTGTTCGTATGTCTAACCAACGTATGTATGCACCCCGAAATGGATCACACATCAAACTGCCTCTCAAACGAAATAGTAAAACTCAAATATAGTTTAAAATAAAAAAGAGCTCTTTTTTTGTACCACAATGCCATCGCTAGCCCCTGTGGTGAGGTAGATGTTGTCCGGATCACAGGGAATGCCGCCGTCCCGACGCGCAATGTAGCCGGCCACATCCTGGCGCACACAGTCTATGCCCTGACTGGCACTGTAGGCGCCTGAAGGGGGGCAAGAGGGAGATATTTGCAGAGATTAGGACATGTCACTTACTCATAATACAGTAAGTAGTATTCAATATACAGTTTGTACTAGTCCTCCTGAACCCCCGCAAGTGAGTTCACAATGAGTTCCCTCAATGCTTTTCTTCTGGACTAGCATTTTCTAGTATGCAGAGAAAAATAATCATCTTAATTGTCACATCACAGTTTTCAAGGTCTGTGGTACACATAAGACTAAGTGTAATCCTGGGCGCTACGCTCATTCTGCCAACCTGGGGATAGCAACGGACTGATCTCATGTTTCCTTCAACGAGGAGTCCAAGCATTCTTTTCACCTGACAGGGGGGAGTTTCTCTAGTTGGCCGTAGCGTGTGGAAGGAACATGTAGCGTTATTCCAACCAATGCCTTTCCCCTCCATCAGGCGCCCCGGACTGGCCAGGTGGAGGCCAGGTGTTTTTTGTGAGGGTACCTACACTAGGGCACACAGGGAGAACATGCTAACTCCACACAGAAAGGCCCTTTTACCAACCCCACCTAGGGTATGGGCACTGATGACGCAGAGGAGAGAACAACTGTGGATTTTTAAGCAGTTTTTATTTACTTGGAATAATTGCCTGTGTGGTTCAAAAATGCCTAAAAAGTGTGTTGATTTGAGTAGATTATTTTGCCAATATCAAAAGCCTTTGTTTGCACGCAGCTTATTTTCTTCATTATCCCAAACATTTCGTCGACTAAAACTAAGACAAAGAATGTTCGTCGACTGACGAAAACGAAATGGAAACTAAATAAAAGCTAAGCTATGACGACTAAAACTATGAGTAAATATACTGACAATTTCGTCAACAAATAAAAACTACACTAAAATGTTAGGAAGGGACTAGTGGACAAGAGATCCAGTATAAGTCATTTTAAATAACTGGTTGCATGCTGAAAATAGCCGATCTACAAGTGTCATTATGACGGCATCAAGGCCCGCCAAAATACATTTTAGTAGACTAAATCAACTGTAGATTTAGTCGACTAAAATCGTATTATATTTAGTCGACTAAAACTAGACCAACACTAAAACTAAAAGAAAACTATTCAACAAGACTATGACCAAAACTAAAATCTAAATTTGCTGCCAAAAACAACACCGATCCCAAACCTCAAGGCCTCTAAGACGACACTCATCCCCATTCCCTGTAGCCCTCTAATTGCAAAGCACAGGTGCAAAATGCACAGCACGACTTGGGTTTGGCTCCGAGTGTGACCCTCCAAAACGCGCTGACACCCGCATTACGCACCCATACTGCTTCCTCCACAAGACTGCAGGATGCGCCTTGCTCTACTTTTGGCGTCCTCTGGGAATGTGTTGTCATTTAAGAGCTCCGGGTAGGAGCAGAGAGCCAGGACCTGGAGGAGGTGAAGATAATAAAAGAGATAGAGAGACACAGGAGACGGAAGGAGCCACGTTTAAGAACCTATAGGATCTGCAGGATACAGCAGAGAAGAAAAGCTTCCACAGAAGAACGAAAACAGAACAAAAGGCCCTATATTTAGATAATGCACAGTAGAAATCCTGTGTTAAATGAACACTGAGGATTCTACTGTGGGAACAGGAGGCTTACAGTAGGTACAGACCTAAGAGCTGGCGACAAACGTTTGATTCTGGAAAAAGATTAGCAGTACAGACCTGACGGAAGAAAGTGATTGGCTGCTGGCCCATGGCGTGGGCATCGCCGATGTTGGCCTTGATGACTTCATCGAAAGGTTTCTTCACTCCCTGAAGGACAGAAACGGAACAGATCAGCGTGGGAAAGGTGCAGAAACAAAGTAAATGGAGATGGAAAACAGCATTTTAAACCACATGCACCCTGCAGTACATGCAGCGGAAATGCATTGCTTGGCGACGTGTTGTGAGGTTGTAGGTTGGTTATTTTTGGTGAAGAGATTTGGTGTATAGGAGGAAAAATGAGGGGGTCTAGTTATAGACCCCTGGGGGACTCAACTAAGTATATAGGATTCATGTGGTTAAAGTACTGTGTGGCATGATAAAATACAGAGTTGTACCGATACTGGTATCGGTTACTCGGGCCAATACCACCTTCAAGTACTCATACTCGGTACCGGCCCCAATACTCTGACCAGAGTACCAAATATTCAATTGACACTAGGCTGAAAGAAGGCATCAGGAGGAAGTCTGACCCAACACTGCAGCAAATCGCCCAAAACAGCCGATATATAAGCATAAATGACAACTGACAAGTGTAGGGATGACATTGAAATTAAATTGGAGATAAAGGGGGTAAAATAGGTGGTTACTCAACAAAAATGACAAGTACTCGTATCGGTACTCGGTATCGGCGAGTACTAAAGATTAAGTATTTGTACCCTTACTCGATCTGGAGAAAGAATAATTGTATCAGGACAACTCTAATAAAATATGTCAATCAAAGATACACTATGTAACTTTCCTGTTCTTACCACTGAGCTAATAGTGCCTGCTTGATGAAGGCAGACATTGAGTTTTGAACACAGGTTCAAAATTGGTCTCAAACCATAAACAGGGTCGTGTCAAAGGTTCAAAGGTCAAAGATCTAAATAGAAGAGTAGGGAGACCAAATATAACCACCCCAATTGTATAAAAGGTAAATTATATTGTATTAATATACTCCACCATACAGATTGGACAAAATAACATTTTATTCACACAAAAAAACAGCTTTATCATATCATGATGAATGCATTGTATGTCTGAACAGGGTTAGAGATCTGAAGTCGTTCTGGAATTATCTATTTTTACTCCATGTTGAATGACCTCTGTCTGGACACAGTATTCCAGACATGTGACAGTCTCTCTGACCAATAATCAATCATTGTTTGGCATCCCACAGACATCCCGCTATTGGATAGTGTCCAATAAGGAATATTTTAGATTGGAATAAAGATGGTCCTTGATTAAAATTACTCTGTAAGGTGGACTAATTAAAATGGCTGTTATCGATTTATTTAATTTAAAAAGAAATGACATGCTGTTTAGTTCATAAACAGACTAGCTTGTTTGTCATTTGGAAACTGCTTCGTAATTTGGAAACTGTAGTTTTATTAAGGCATTTTGGGGCGGGAACCCCTTTTGGTGTTTCAAGCATTATGTTATACTTTAGCTATTGAAAAATAGCAGATCTACAAGCTTGGAAGTCTGCTATTTTTTTAAAGTCGTGAAAATGTAGCGCAAATCTTTGAATATATATTCTTTCAGAGCCAACGTCGGTGGCCAAATGCTGATATTTTTTGGGGTCCTCGACATGAAATATTGAGAACCACTGATAGAAACATAGGTATTTCAGAAAATTGTCATGATTTAGAAGACATTTTTTTAATTTCGACGTCAGGCCTAAGAGGAATAAAAGCATCCCAGAGGGAGAGACATAAATTAACCTTGCCTTAATGGGTCTCCTTGGCTCCCTGGCCAATACAGTATAAGTGGTCTTCAGCCAGCAGAATAGAGTTGCTCTTCTCCTCCATTCACCCATTTTGAGTAACTTAATGCTGCATTTGTGGTTGATTTTGTTGTACATTATACAGACTTCCCACCATACCTTCCACATATCCATTCTCTGACCAACACCACTGACTAAGGGCCGATTCATACTCCTGTTTCGGCGCTGTAGTGCCGAAATGATTTCGGCTCGTCAGAAAATTTCAGTAGCACCAAAGAGCCGACTTTAGGACGGTACCCGCCCCCCCCGAACCTCAAATGACGTAAAATTGTAGGCTCTACAGCGCCGAACCGACTTTTATTCGGCTCTAAAATAGGAGTATGAATCAACCCTAACTGACTATTGCACCATATTAGTTTATCGATACCTTTTATTATTTTAGGTAATAATGTTTTAGATGAGCCAAGAGCTGGGCCATAACCACAAGTATTGCACATTCTGTTACTGAGCGAAATTACTTTTCAAAAGACATACACAAATCCGCTCTAAATAAAAGTACTTATAAGGCGATGCAAATGCCTGAGTATTGCACAGAAAGCAAATCACTCTAAAGTGTCCAAAGAGCTTGCCCATAATCTACCTTCTCAGTTCTCACTAATCGCCTAGATCAGTGGTTCCCAAACTGTGGCATACCCTTTTGGTGCGCCAGCACCTTCTAGGGGGTGCGCGACATGAAAAGGCTAATGGTGGTGCTATGGTTTTATTTTAAATATATTAACATATTATGCCAATATATGGCAAGTATATGCAGAATACAGCCTATCCAGCATATATATGCCATATTCAGGTTCATATATATGTGCGCATATATGTGGATAAATAGGAAGTATATGTCTCTATATAGCTTATGCAACTTATATTTCCATATGGGGGGTGTGTCAGCTAGGTCGGGAGATAACAGGGGGTGCATGGCCAGAAAGGTTTGGGAACCGCTGGTCTAGATACAGACAGTCAGACACTACCATACTTCACGGAGTGACTTCTTCTTCTAACCTCACTCATAGTGACCTCAGATTACACAGCTGGGGGGAAATGATGATGATTTACAACAGCAGAGCACGGGGGGAACTGAATGTGTCAAGGCAGATGGAAAAGTGCTGGTTTAGAAAAAGGA
This sequence comes from Protomyctophum bolini, assembly GCF_963924005.1. Taxonomy (NCBI): domain Eukaryota; kingdom Metazoa; phylum Chordata; class Actinopteri; order Myctophiformes; family Myctophidae; genus Protomyctophum; species Protomyctophum bolini. The sequence goes on from NC_137873.1 coordinate 37,123,189, forward strand.
ATTCGGAGAATTCACTGTCACGCTGTGTTACTTCTTCCTAGTCTGGCAAAAGAAATGTTACGCAATTCAACTGTGGAGACAGCAATGCAGTCACACGCAGACAGAACTAATACAGATGTTTCGACCAGGATGAGAGCACGCACACACACACACACACACACACACAAACACACACACGCCAGATGTTCCAAAACAATGTGACAGTGACAGGCCACAAGAGTAACAAACAGTGACTCTCTGTAATACAACATTCACAGCAGCATCTCTGTTTGTTCTATAGCTACAGGGGCGAGGTCCTGTCCAGTCCAATCCGGTCCTCGGAAAATAATCTCCTGCTCCCTCATTGGCCACACGGCAGAGGTGTCTCTCCACCAAACCCTATCACGTCCCTCTGTGCAGGGCTCCTCCCGTTCATGCTGAGGGGACCCTATTATAACGAGCTGTTTTGTACAGAACAAAACCAGCCTGGCTCTGACCCCGAGAACTTTCTCGAAGGCTTGTGCCTTTTACAGAATGTACATTTACGCTGATAAAGACTAAAAGAAAAAACCTAACAAATAATCACTGTGAAAGTGGATGCTCTTGTTGTAGCCTAAATAGTGGCTGGGATGCTTGGGCCAGCAGCACTCAATATCATGGCTTATTATGCCCTTGACCTTCCAACACTGCTTCTCATCATATTGAGACTAGACGTTTAAAAGCTAAATCCTGAGTGTACATTAAACTCTGAGAATGTACAAATGGAACCTATTTTCTACACACTTTTACAGTGTAATTTTGCATGCAAATTAGAAGAAAAGTCCAAAAGTGATGATAACTGATCCCTTCAAACAGAATTATTTCATTGCTTTATATGGAAATGTGTAAATGTGTAATTCTAGCATCATTCATCTTTAGAAGTTTGATCTTTCAATGTTCTGTTTTAACACAATTGAAAAAACATTGCAAACCGTAAACATTATGTGACAGTGACAGAAGTTGTCCAATCATTCCATCCCCCATGGTTAAACTTGGGAGCATTTCTCTTCATCACTAGCTGCTCATTAGCACAGAACAAAGGCAGCCACTGTACAGCTTTGCTTTGTTATGACCTGATTTATTAGGCCTACTTATTAGGACTAGAGTCCAAGGGCTGGATTTAAAACAAAGTACTAATAAGTATGCTGTAGAATTGTGCAATCACATTTCGTAATGTTGCATTATTCAGGTGGCTTATTGAGTTTGGTTATTAATCGATTACGTTTGTTGAACCTTTTACTGCTCCTGGTATTGGTGATGATTTGTATTGTATGTCTATGGTACAAGCCACCAATGCTTTGTTGTGTTCTCTTTTTAGCATTGCTCGTGGAGTCGTGTACTTGCTGTACTGTTTGCAAAGTGTTAATTGAGGATCAATCAATAAATGTCACCTTCAGAGATTAATACCGCAGACAGAATTGTCTCATGTGTAGGTAGCAGTGTTTCCACCAACGCCTCAACATGGTTGGCACATAAAATTACTGGTATGTCTCATCCTGAAGTACCAGTGCAAAATATTGGGAATTGTTTTGGTATCTGTCTGATAGAATAACTTTCTTTATCGTCGTATTCTACTATGGTGACTAATATATTGTGTATAAAGTGGCGTATGTACATTTCCTGTGGAGATTCCATATTGAATGACATTCAAGATACGAGAAAAGATTAAATCTTCTGTAACCGAGGAACAAGAGAGTTGTGAGAGGAAATTTAAAGAGGGTGAAAATGAGGTTACGGTTAGGATTACAGTTAGGATTGCAAGCGTATTTGTGCCCGAGACAAATGACAGCAAGAGAAAGAAAGCTTTATAGTCTGCGTTCCGTTAGTAACCCAACACCATACAAAGCTGGCAGGTACTCCTAAAATAGAGACAACTAGGCTGCAGAAATGTGGCCCAGCTAGAAGAAGCACAACAGAAATAGCGTAACATGAGCCACCTGTTGAAGTGCTGATTGATAAATACTCAAATTGCTCTACTATATCAAATAAACCAACAATTATGAATGGGGGGGGGGGGGGAAGGAAACTAATGCCTATCTGCTTGGCACTCAGCATCAAAGGCTGGATTGGGAGTAAGTCCCTGCGACATACTAACGCCATGTTAGGGGACACACTGGGGGGGACGGACGTACATCACGAGTCATCATGACTACATGATCAAGCTGCCTCACGCTGCAGAAACAGGAGTCAGTCTGACTTATGGGCAATATGTAGGTGTTTGGATGCAATGGCTTATTTACTGGGTCCTGTGCTGAAAGACAGATGAGCAGAAAAACAATGACTTGCTCAAGGTCAGATAACTATTTTAGTTTTCAACAAAACAATATCAAGTCAATTGCAGCTTTAAAAAAGATGTAATGTCCACGACCGTGTTACTGAATGGACAAACACATTTCTTCTGCGTTTTTAAATAGCATCTTAAACCTTCACATGGTAGGTATTAGGTAACTTACATAAAGAGAGAATAAATGAGAGGGGACTTTGGCTCAGGCTGTAGGTGAGCAGGGCTTCAAGACAATAGAAAAATCTTGAGTCTCAGGCCAGCGTACCATCTGGATAAAGGTCAATGTTGTCATTACTTTCTCCCCCTCGGCCATCAGTGAATCTTTCACCTGGCTGGGAAAGACCTTGTTCACATGCTCACCATTTCTTAAATAAAGCACTTAAGAGAAGATGCATTGCACACTAGACCGCTCTCAGTACATTGAGCATTTGTTTCTATGACAACTTAAGTGACACGAGAGAGGAAGAGGTCAGAAAATATTAGAAACTGCCTGGTGCAACACATTTTGTAATTCATCAAACAAAAAGGCTGAGAAGTTCATGGATGAAGTGATTCAACCAGAGTTTTTGCAGGAAAAAACTTAGTGTAGGGTGACGGTGCTACTTAGTGGTGCATTCAATGAATCGATATGGCAATATATATCGATCGAGAGGCTGCTGTATCGATACACCAATAAAGGCCATGAATTATCTGGCAGTGTTGCCAAACGTACCTATGTTTAACGTTATCAAAGCACCCCATGCAAGTTGCAATGCACTCCCTTCCCAGACCCCTTATTAGGATGTTTAGACATTCATTTTAATTTAAAGATCTGTGAGCCGGAAAGTGCTTTCTTTGTTGCATTTGTGCAACATGGTAATTCTTTTTTAATATAAGATATATTGTGATGCATATCTATCGTGAGATTGCAAGCAATATCCACCACTAGTGCTACTGGAGGTGGGTGCACATGCTTGCACAGTGTGCACATGTCAAATATGTCAAATATCTCAATAGCGATATACTACAAAATATGACTATGGGTTCACACTTATTTTTATATTTAAGTGTAGCAAGAGTGAAAACTAAATTCTTCACAAAAATAAATGCATAATTATTACAGGTTATTATTCCCTCGTTAAATGTCTGACATTCAGTGCAGTGCATACAGTGCAGTGCAGTCTCGTGGTGCGACTAGACTGAACTGGTCTGGCGGATTACCGCAACCATATGGGTGGTGTCATAAAACAGGTAAAATCTACTTGCGTCACACTTTCTAGGTAGGGTAATATTTATGCCGCATATGCAAATAGATGCAAGATAATGTGAGCACTAGTGCACACATTGTGAACAGCCTGACTCATCTCTTAACGGTTGAGTGTACCACCACAGTCCTCATTGTTCATTAATTCATTTTGAGTGAAACGAATGTAATCAAATATACCCCATTTGATTACATTTGTACACTCTCCAAATTAAATTAATACCGAGGATTGATGGGTATTTTCTTAATTATGATTTATTGTTTCATATTTTATGTTCACATCTTATTACTATGTTAAAAAATACCTTGTAAATCTTCTTGTATCTGGTGCACAGGACTGCCCTGTCACCCAGTGATGTCATATCAATATTTGCGTGTGTATTAATTCCACTATCAGCTGTCACCCACTCCAGATTGACCATTGCACCAAAGGGAAATAACTTTGCCCTTAAAGATGAGGATAAAAATACACTCTCACCCCATGAGATAAAGAGTCATCAACAGAATCCTAATCACGGAATGTGATTAAAGTAAAAAACAGGATTCAGGCGATTGGACGCCCATGACAGCTTGATGACACCTTACTCTGATGGGACCTTTCAACCTATTGAAATGTGACAGCTGAATTCTGAATCTATGACATGTTTTTCAGTATATGTTTGTGCAAAATTATGTGACTTTCATTCTCTCTCCGCTATTCTTTCCATTTGTAAGAACTTGTCTTGTGTCAAAATCCTTTCAGGTCTTTTGCACTACTCTAAGTTTCACTAGAGTTCCTCTTTTGGGTTTTTGATACTTTGGGTTCTCACTTTTCCAGTGAAGATTTATAAGGTTGAGGTATCTGGTCTTTCTGGCTATTTTAATAGCCTCACTCAGATTTCTTATCTGTCAACTTTTTCTGAAAAGTCGCTATGGTTCGACTGGGACTTCTTGATGATCAAATAAAAACACCACCAACTCCAGTGGTTCCCAAAATGTTTAGCTCCAGACCCAAGAGAGAAATGTGTCTCCCAGGGACCACCCAACCTACTGAAATAGCTTACATGAGCTTGTAGACCTGCTATTTTCACGACTTGTTAAGTATCGTATATAAAATGTATGGAATTTATTTGATTTTTAGAAAATCTTTTGAAATTACATATTTAGTTAGGATATGACAATGGATGTTATTTACTTAGTTGAGACCCATAAAAATGGGCCTGTGACCCAAAGGAAGTAAGAGATTGTGGTTACTGGTTACTGTTTGAACAGCATTGCCAGGTCAGATGGTGACGGTTGATATTAACAAGACAGACAAGCAGATCAGTTTGGACTTTCACCTCTTACTTGGGTTCTCTGAATAACAGCTGTGATCACGGATAAGATCACATATAAGGGAACAAAAGCAACGGAAGCGAGATAAGGAAAAGATGAGAATAATTATCTTTAAGAGTGACAAATTGCTGATACATAATTTAGTGTTCTCTTTGGTGCGTTGTCAATTGTAAACACATGACATGACAAGGAAGTGGACCAGACATCAGCACGTCCACAATTAGCCTTTACCTAATTTGTTTCACGTGTCAGAAACACAAACTTTCCTTGATAGCTGATGAGCAAATGAATGTTGTACATTAGGTTAGGTTTATGCATTGTACATATTTTTCCCCACCTCCAGTTTGGAGGACAATGATATGTAGACTCTCAAGCTCTTTGCAATCGTTGTCATGAGTTGAAAACCTATATAGCTTATTACTAGGCTACACATATACAATGCCTTCATCCTAAATACATTCATGTTGCAGAGTCACATACAGTAGGCTAAACTGTTATTGCAGTCCACTGCTGCTGTAGCTACAAAGGCAATATATTAATAACTGTATTTATACAGCACAATTGTAAACAGAAGTCACAAAGTGCTGCACAGAATAAATACACATGAAAGACAAAAAAGCATGACAAACAAAGAACAATTTAAAAGGATGCTAATACAATGAGGACATAAGAGGCAAAAAATAAGCAAAATCACTAAATCCAAAAAGCTTATCTTATACTATTAAAGGTTTTCCCATCGTAGAAAACATATTTGTATCTCAGAGTGAAATAATATACCGTAATCACTTTGATTTGAGTAGATTGAGTAAATGCCATGTCTCCTTCAGTTACAAATATATCTAATCAAATTCAAACAAAATCTAAATTTTGAAATCATATTATATAGTATAGTTCCAATGCTACTTACCAAATGTTATTGCGATAAACTGTATAAATTGTGATTTTTTTTAAAGGTCCCTCAGTTTACTGTCCCCCCTGTTACGCTGGTGCAAATCCACCTGTTATCTAGCCAAATGACTTCAGAAAGTAGCATATATTTTTTAGAGGAAACCCTACACAAGAATAAGTATAATTATCACTGTTAAATAAGCCTTTTTTCAATATTTTAGATTGAATTACTGATGTGGTAAAGCATAAATGTCCCCCGTTACGCTAAATAAAGAGGAAATTGATACATTTTCATAATTTGGAAAATATGGTTGATAAAAATATTAAAATCTTTCTGTGTTTACAATGTGATACCATATTCTTTCTTACATGAGGAGTAATGGCCATCTTTAGCATAAAATGTCCCCCTGATACAATTTACAACATTTAGCAGACGCTCTTAATCCAGAGCGATTTACATTAAGCAAGAACAAAGATGACACTGTACAATACATGATACAGTGTCAATGGATATTTACATGGAAAAATTGGAATAATGCATTCCAATTCCATTAGCTGGACAAATATGTTTTTCTGAGGCTGAAATGGCACCGAATAGTAGGAATGACACAGCAGCCATAGATATTAACAGAAAACTAATGTTGAGACACTGCATTACCCAACATCACCGAAAAATGTGTTCACTCACTTAACTCACTGTGGACAGTATGTGCTGCTGGTGGTATTATGCAATGTAACAGACCAGCGTGGCACACTGGCTGAAATGCCGGGTAGACGCGCCTTACCAGCAGCACAGCTTGAAAAGCCCTTAAAGTTTAAAGTAGCTATGATTCTAATGTGTATAACAAGCAGAGTAGGAAGAGATCTAATAAGACGGTGCATACTTTAATATATCTACCTCTTTAAGCTCCTTCTCGATCTGCACGGCGCGCTGCACAATGGGTCCGCGCACAGCATATTCAACCTTCTTCACGGTGGGGTTCATGGTGTCGAGAGTCAACACCTTGCCCCGGGGCGCCACGCCATTCTCGGCCATCCTCTCCTTGGCGATTCCGCGGAGCGCCGACAGGGCTCTGGCAGGAGAGAAGGAGGGAGGAATCATTGAACGGACACCCGGGCCTGGGTGAGCGGCGGCGGGGTACTGCGCGCCGCTGGTGCCGGCGCCGCCGAGCATCAAATCATTCCGAGCCCTGGACAAGATACGAACGCCTCGAGACGGTAACAGTTGTATCCGCGAAGCTGACATGATCGTGAATTACTGTCACAAAAGTCTTTGTAAAAATGTAGAAAAAAGGGGTAGTTTAGTTGTTGTTGTGCGCAGCCTGGCGACCACCGTCGCGCTGTAGTTCCACTCAGGACTGTGCCCGTTGTGCAAAAAAACTAACTTCTAACGTAGCCGCGCAGACCTTTGAACCTTCCAAAAGTTAGTGGACGCGGCTTCGTTCAGGAGATCAGATGATCATACGCGTTTGGCAAACTGATATGACCCCGGCCCAAAACAGTGTTTGCACCTAGAATGACACTGAACTTGTGTCTTCTTCTTCTGCACGCATGGCTACTATATAAGGGGGAGTTGGACAGAGAAGAGAACCCCCTTTGTGTGGGCTACTACTACTACATTCCCTTCCCCACCCCCTCTGGTTGTATTTTGCTACGCACCGTTAGGTTGTCAATCAGGGCCGGTTCACTTCTCCGGTTACCGAGAGGCAGGGTCAGATATGTGAAGATCAGGGCACTGATGAGGGCAGCGTCAAACTTTCTCTCTCTCTCTATCACTGGTCTGTGGTCTCCCTTTTCTTTTGTCGTGGACTCGTGGAGCGCCAGCGTGCATGCTTTTGATTTTGGGAGGAGACATGCTGCTCTGCATAAAAGAGCCTACTCCTCCTCATTTGGCCATGAGCCAATGTAGTAAAGTTCCACAAGCAATGCAGACAAGTAGCCTGCAGGTCTACTCTTTAATGCACTTACATTTGTAATACATTTCCCTTTATTAAAAAAAACATAATTCAAATCTTTTTGTTTTTGTAATTCATCCCTTTCAAAGGAAATAACAGGGTAAGGAACTTGTTAACCCCCACCCCCCCAATAGGCGGCGCACGCATACACACACAGCTAGGAATGCTGCTGCAGAGCGAACCTGAGTAGAAATAGGGTCACCTCCCTGTCATTAGTCCTCCGTTAAAACTGAAGCCTAGGGGGATAGTCTACAACTCTACAAAGTGCTGTTTACACCCAGAGCATACACACAAGACATAGGCCTATGTATATCAGCAATGGCATACAAAGCAAAGCTATTAATCATATTAAAGCTGATAAGCTGTGAGATAAAATTCTCTGTACACATTAGTGCCATTGTTTCTCAAAGTGACTTTTAGTATTATCCATGTGCCTTGATAAAGTCATTACAATTCATGTATCAGCCTGTGATCTGTGGCCTATTTTACATGCAGTATCAAATGGCATATTAGGTCACCAGACAGATCAAACCATAACATCACGTTATGCTGTATTTCAGTGGAACATATTTCTTCTCAGAATGAGAGATTTCTGCACAGAATGAATGAATTCTGTGCAGTGCACTCCATATTGCCACTATAAATAGGGTGATATTTCCCACAGTGATTGGATGTAGAGTTAAAGCGGCACAATGTACATTTTGAATGAATCAAATAACTTTACTTACTTATGCCTGACCAGGTTATAGGCCGTCGACAAGGGATCTCCAGAGTTGTCGGTCACTGGGGTTCTTTTCTATCTGCGACCATGAAAATATTTGTCTTTAGTCTGTATTGCTGAACCCATGCGTCACCTGGAACTAACTACTGTGGCTTTAAACAGACAAAGTGCTCGACTTAAACCTCTCTTTCTTGTAGCAAAACCATAAGAGCAACTAAAATTAATTTGACAGCCGAAGTTCTAGTGCTGCACGATTCTTGCTCAAATTTAGAAATGAGGTCGCAGGTGTTTTTTATTAATCGTGCAGCGCCAAAGTAGGCCACATCTTTCAATCATTTATAATCTATATTGACAGTTGACCTGAGATTATTTCTGAATATTGGGTCACACTGATCATTAACCAGACACTACTGATGTCTGGAGGGCAATGTTAAATCAGACACATTTGTTCCTCTTGGAGTCTCATTTACAAAAGAACTCAGTCTCATATTGAATGCTGTATTAAACATCAGTTTCAGGCCTTTAACGAAAGAAAGACCACACAGTGCTACTTTAGGATATATTTAAATTGCTATAAAATATTTCACCAGCAGAGGGCAAACATAAACATAAAATTTCATGTGAATGTCCCAATATAGTAATAAATAACCACATTCATTTATAGACTAGAAATGTATAAATCTCATGCAAAAAAGAGGCATGTCATCACGCTAACAAATACCCGACACTGGAGTCCAACTATGAGGCTAGAACGGTGAATAGCAGCTTTAGTGAACAAACAGAAGATATGAAATAGCAAAATATCTAGATACGAGTGTAACTTTTCCCCATGGTTCTCCAGCAGTAGTTTTAATACTCTCATTTCACATGCACTGCAATGCAGATTTTCAGATTCAGGGTTTTGGTTTGAAGTCATTCATAGTATTGGTAGAGAGAAGACCGGTTGCCATGACGACAACTACTACAGTAAAAAGTCCATATATGACCCTTTAGGTGACATAGAGGGTATGCGCATGCATAAAGTGAGTGGCAAAGTGAGTTTAATGTCCGTCCATTTAACGTTGTTTAATGCAATCAGATAGGGCTTTTCTGTTTGGATGTATGGACTGTCAAGGCCAGAAAGTTGTTTTTTGCCACCGAGTAGGCCTTCCTGCATAACTTCTAATACTAGCCATGTCTTGTATGGAGAGTATAGGTTGCTGCCTTCAGGAAGGAGATATGGTGTTCCAGCGTACAATAAGGTCAGACTGAAGAGGTCTTTTGTCCATCAATCAACTCTGAGGCTTAATCAGGAATTTGGCCAGAACTAGACTGAGCTGTGGACATTGCCCTCTGCCCTTATGTTTTCTATGTATGTAACTGTATTTTATTTCTATTTTTTGTCCTGTGTTATGTCAAATGTGTATACCGGTATGTGTTGCATACAAGGCGAAATGACAATAAAGTACTATATCATATATCACATCATATCAACTTCTGGGTATGATGTCACACGCATACCCTTATTAACAGAACCACTGCCCTAAACAGTGTTGTTGTTAGTAGTGCCTAGGAATAACCACATATTAAAGCACCCAGGAGGAAGTGGACAAAGAAAGGGTGGGATCAAACCGATCCAACAAAAGGGGGGTTCCCAGATTTCCCAGGGGTCGATACTTGGTTTTCCCACTACACCAAGGTTACCTCATGTTGGCCCCAGAACACAGACACTAGGGTTCATGTGGTGAAGCTCCAAAATAGATCATCAGTAATGACAACAATAGTTCTTCTAAATCTATAAGGTAGAACTGAGAAAGGGAGACAATCCTGCCTGTTCAATTATTTCAAGTCATTCAAGGAAAAGGAAAAGCTTTGCATTCTGTGCTGGTGAATTAACACTAATGTTAGTCATATCTGAGTTTGAGATCAAAATGTACAAAGACTATGTTGATTTAAAACCCAGAGCCACCAGCGATGGCTGCAAGGGTCTGTGTGGCCACAGAGCGCAGGCCAAATGTGGGTACTGAGAGGGGTGTGAGCAGGAACAGCTGGTGCTGTAGTGTCTGCAAACTGTAGCATTTACACTCCTCTGTGACTAGGTAGCACTGCAGCGGCTGGTGGGAGAAGCCATTGGCAAACTCTTCGTGTAGAGCATTGCCTTTCTGAGCCTTCTCTTCAGGGGAAACACACAGGGTCTCATCCTGGCCAAAGTAGCGTGCAGTGGCGAAGGCAAAGAACAGCCTCAGAAGTTCCCAGCAGCGGGCTTTGGAGGGCAAAGGCGATTCACTGGATGGAGGAGGGTTAGCAGAGGCCTGTACACAGGAGACAGAGCGGCGCGTTTCACGGTTGATGACAATGAGTGCCAGGACGTCGGGGCGGAGGGATACAGAGCCTGGCAAGCAGCGCTCCCCGACAGCCAGGCAACTTCTCAGTGTCTCCACCAGAGGAGACCAGAAATGGCCAACCAGCTCCCTCTCTGCCCTGTGCAGTGAGGGAGTGGGGCCGCACAGCACGCACACATCGACACCCAGAAGCAGCTGGAAGCGGAGCAGGCGGTGGGCCACGGTGGGGCTGCCATGGGGAAGGAACACAGGGTAGTCACAAGAGGCAGACCCAGACATGGAGAGCGACCGCAGCAGGGCAGATAGTAGCACCACTTCCTGTGGTGCCAGGAGCCACCACTTCTCTGTGGCAGTGGCAATGCGCCCGTGGACCATGAGGCATCCAAACTCACTGTCTGCGGCCTGCGTGAAGCTCTCCAGAGCCTCCTGCAGCAGGGCGGGGTTAGGGGGCAGCAGGCAGTCGGCACAGTGCGTCAGACTCCCCATGATGCCCTCCTGCCTCCCTTCCAATAGCTGATCGATGAGGCCAAAGCAGGAACGGAGGTCCCTCTTCAGCCGCTCCACATTCCTGATGTTCACCAGCTCATCCTGGCCCAGAACCAGCACCATGCAGCTCCACACGTTCTCCAACAGCCGACGCAAATGGAGATCCTCCTCCTCTTGACTGTCACGTCCCCTGCCTCCTCCACGTTGCTGTCCCTTCACAGCAATAAGTATCACACTATCATGGAACACTCTCCACACAACTTTACCTCCATGGTCAGTCTCACAGCTGGACAATAGCACGCCCTGCCCACCTCCAAACATATGAACGCCATTCAGGGAACCAATGACAGAGAAGGGAAGCTGTTTAGAGGCTCCTCGGGTAAAAAGTGGAACCCCGCTGTTGGCTGTGAGACAGAGAAGCTGCACTGATCCATCTTGCAGCATTATCCGCCTGGCAGTGGAGAGTGGACGTGAAACGGTTGCTAACGTTAGATTATCTGCTTCGGACGTGGCGGGATACTAACACCTAGCCAATTACGTTAGCTGAATGGTACTATTAAGTGCGTTGTTTTCGAGCATCTTTTCCTTACGTACCAGACGTCAACAGATGAGACATGTCATTGGCTACATCCGTAAATTTCTGTTGGAAATTGCACAACTTCTCTGTCCACCCACGCTGCTGCACAGACATTCAGTTAATCGTGGTACTTTTTGCAGCAACTTGGCTCATTCATTTTAAGCTAAAGCAAATTATATTTTTTTCTCCGCGAAAGGATACAATACCAGTTTCCACAGCAACAGAACTCATCCCCATTCGAGGTTTGCATTGTTTTTCTTCCGGTTGCTTAAATCTCGCGAGATCCAATCACATGTCCACCACACAACTCATCAGAGCTCTACACCCCCCCCCCCCCCCTCTAACTCATGTGACATTTTTGTGTACACTGCAAGTTACAGCCAATCGAGTTAATCTCTAATTGCCAGGGGTGGAAGTGAATAATACTAGTGTAAATAAAGGACAAGACAATATTATAATTTCACTTTTTTCCCTCTCAATATTACTTTTCATATCTTTTACGCTAGATTTAAAACTGTTTACATTGCCTTTGTGTATGAAATGTGCTCAGTCCCTAATAAACGTCCCTCGCCAAGAATATCCTTAATGTAGTTTCTTAACTTAATTTTATTCTAGTAGATGATTTGTGTTCACTTCAAAAGTACAAAAGTTCTATGTAGGCCTGCTACTAGGTCAAGATTAAGTAAGTGATTAAATCACTGTGAAAGGCTATGGTATTTTTCGACAACCAACCATTTTCAATATGAAAACGCACAAATCAGACCATCACTGCACCGATTCAGTTAAATGCTTTCAAAATGTGGTGGCCATCTTGTCTGGAGGGCATAGCTTGAGGGTGGGAAAAAGGTTCAAAGCAAAATAAATATCCTCCTGATTTTCACACTCATAAACATCATACTTGTAGACTACTACTCATAATGTATTAGTCTAGTCTTATAATTATTTACAAAAGTACAACAAAATAAAAACTAATCAAAGTACCTGGAAAAAAGCTACTCAACTACTTTCCTACAGTACATGCAATTTTATTTTCCACCCCTGGAAAAACACATTGAAACAAATTGAAAATGAGAGAATAACAGGTGTGTGACATGGTAGATTTCAAAATAGTTATACAGTGCATTAATTAAACAAATCCATGTGGAATTTAAGACAAACAATAAATGTAAGTCCTTTTAAGCTCTGGTAAATAAAAAACACAATTCCATACTAGATTTACTACATACACTAGACTATAACTCAAATCACCTTTTTACCCTTTATATCAAAATATAAATGCACTTTTAACTATATGGACATACCGGTAGGCTATCTATTTTCCTGGTACATTGCTTCCCATCAAAAGGTGTATGCTGCATCGCAAAGTGATGATAAATTAAATGTCCACATTTTGACATGGTCTCAATTAATAGTAACTAAATTACTTTACTGCACAACTGCTATATTAAAACTGACATCACACAATTATAAACAAAAAATGTCACGTCATGTTGTCACATGATTAACAAATGGCAAAATACTATTAAAAAAGTATAAAATACAGAGTGCAAAATACAATTGCTCAACTCTGAGTTTTTTTTTTGATCCCATTGGTGATAAAACAACAAACAAAACTTTTGAGTAGTAAAGAATGTATTTTAATCATTAAATACAAAAAGTCAAGAACAGTGATGACTAAAATAGAACCATATAGAAAAGGCACAATAATTTACTTGAAAATCACCACTGTGCCATGAAAAATAAAACTTGTCTCCTTTCCGCTAATGTGGCTGAAAATAGATGGCATCTTCTGACATGTTCTACACTCCAGAGATTCTGTGGCAGTATAATGGCTTCTCATGAGGAGCAGTGTTGAGGTCAATTTTCCCTGTAGCATCAAAATGAAGGCCTGCAGGACAAGTAAATAAAGACATGTCATTTACTGTATCAGAAATAAGATGGATGTAGTTTCAAATGAGATAAAAAAGCAATAGCTGTAACTAGAAACCTCCTATATCGCATCACTGCTGTAGTGTAAGCAAACATTTGAAGTCCATAGACTTTGGGCTGCCTGCTATGTTTGTTAAAAGTGCTCTAAACAAACATTAAAAGTCCATAGACTTGGCTGCCGTATGAAAAAGCCAGATGTTGGATGGGCTAGCACACCTCAAAAACATGATCAGTCATGTGAAGGCAGTGACAATGTGTTAGTAATTGATTTGTGTACTGCCATTTCAATTAACCTTTTAACTGATTGTTGCCATTTACAAGCCCCTAAAAGAAAAGCTATATGCAATATAAACAATGAGCTATATAAACATTGATGACATTATTTGACAATAAAAAGTGAGGGGTGCTCTTATCATCATACATCATCACATTTCATTCATGCAAGTATGGAAATGCGATTTCTTTCACAAAGGAGGACGAAAAGTGGATCGAGCAAAACAGCAAATCATAACAATTTACTCATTGGGCGATCTAAAGGTCAGAGGTCTTCTCACGGCCCTCTAACTACCATATTGCCACATTTTGTGAAGAACGATAGCACAGAACTGCCAAAACTGCTAAAATGGTGGAATTTTAACGGAAACAATGCAGGGTCTATGCCCTTTGGGCTTGAAGTTGACCCCTAATAAAACAGTTGAAAATGGGGAAAGTATATACAGTTGGAGGGGGTACAGCATTGCGTAAACAGAGCTATGTCACATTGCAACATGTTATACAGAGTATAAAGCATTTTGAAACAAATAGCGCCAATCTTTTGCAGTCATTTTGGGACAAATAGCAATAGCAGCATTTTTCATCCTTGTATACAAAAAAAAGCCTCAAATTTAAAAATGTGTGTAAAAGTAGCAGCTCTGTTTACAGGTACAGTAGGTCTACTCGATACAGGTCCTTAGGGTGGTTGTATTCCATTGGCTAATCTTTTATCTCAGCAGTTCACAAATCTTGCTGCTGTGTTCGCACATTATTGTATTTCTCCCAATATGGGAGTTGTCGGTCACAGTTTCAAACTCACTTTGGGTGTGTGTAATCTGTGGGAAGTTATGCGTCTTTGATATCTTGGTATAGTGAGCAGATGGCTAGAAAGTGTAGCTCTGTTTCCACCACATTGTGTGTACAGTGGGAGCACAGTTTGTCTTCCCTTGGAACAAGCGAGGTCTGTCTGTTGCGGCCTCTCTCTATTGTAAGGCTGTGTTCACTGAGTCTCTACCTAGTCAAGGCTTTTTTCAAGGACATTTTGGGTCGTTTACTGTGCTCAAGCATTCTAGCACTAAAAAGTGAATATACATATATTATCTTTTTAGTGCTAGATACTATTGTATTCCACTTTGCTTTGGTTTTGGGTTGTGTCTTTCCAGTATGCTGCCAGGTAGCTTTCTTTTTGTTTCTGGTTAATCTGGTTACGGTTTTCCGCCTGGTTGTGCATTCTTTTTGTTTTCTTATAATCTGGTTAAGTCCAATGGGTTTGCGGTCTGGTTGTGCTTGCGTTTGTGCACAGATTCCCTGGACCAGCTGTAGGTTCTCTCTATGGTCGAGGGCTATGTTATAACGTATGAGTAGACACACTCATACGTTATAACATAGGTTGCTTTCTTTTAGGTGGTTATAAAATGTAAGCACTCTCTTCGTTCTTTCGATGAGTGACTAATCTTGGTATCTTGGTATTGTCCCAATTCTGCCAATCTCACCCACATACTTCTACTTCTTAACAGCTTTGTGTCTATTACAAAT
Organism: Protomyctophum bolini; assembly: GCF_963924005.1. Lineage (NCBI taxonomy): Eukaryota > Metazoa > Chordata > Actinopteri > Myctophiformes > Myctophidae > Protomyctophum > Protomyctophum bolini. The sequence continues at coordinate 37,138,713 of NC_137873.1, forward strand.
CCTTCAAAAAGAGTAGAGTTACGTACAATTTGCTTATACTGTATGTGGTTAGAAGAGGTTAAACTAATCAGTACTACTCACCAATGAATGCTGTCAGTGGGTTTCATAAGAAGGAGCAGACCTTCTGCGGCCTGAAAGGATTGGTGCTGGACGAAACACCCGTGAGAAGGGGATCCTGGAGGGCATTCTGCATGCAGAACTGTTGAAGATCTGCAGCTGCCTGGGAGACCTGGGTACACAATCGAGACCACATAAAAAAAAACTCAAGTCCAGGCCAGGGAAGTTTCACATTAAAAATTATCATTTGTAGTAAATCTATAACGTCATAGATCACAGACACTTGCCATTTTCTACCACAATGATATCAATATTGGGACTGTACAAACACAAACAGACAGAACCTTAGGAAGAGAGGCCACCTAAATGTTGTAGGCACCTCAATGTTAAATTATATATTATTTATTTATGTCAATAATGGTCTGTAATGTACATACTTGAACATTTAGACATTCAAAGCTACAAAACCTGTTACTAGCCAGCCATTATGGGCATAAACAATTTAAAGGGTAAATCTAGGTCTAATAATATACCGTGCATGTTCAAAGAACGTATTTAAATATTTGGAAATCAAGCCACATTTTTACTTCCGAGGTATCCACAATGTTTATGTGCCTACTGCCTCTTCCTGCATTCGTTTCAAGATACTTTTTTTTTGCTTAATTCTTTTTTTCTGTCGCTACAATGCTGAGCAATCAAAACCAAGTAATTTTACTCAATGGTGTAGGCGTCGTTTGATGCAATGTAACAAAAATCTTGCATCTATTCTTGACCAGGGTCCAGAAAGAGGTACCAATTTTTTCTTGGCCATAATAAAAGGGTGGGTGGGACAATGCACGGTTTTGGCTTTCATTCAAAGAACTGCACCGTGTTGTTTGAACTAATACGTAATCGTATTAGTTCAAAACTATTACAATTGTATACATTAAATTGTAAAGACACTTTAGAGCTTCATAATACGTGGTTTTGTAAAGCGCTCCACGCCCTGCTCTGTATTTTCACGTTAGCCCTAGTCAGCTAACACGGTTAGCTCATCAGCTTGATGGAGCGGGTTTGGGTTTTCGCCAAACATATTTTAAGAAAAAATGATAAAAAAAATTTACCTTCACTCTGTTTATGTTCGCCTCAAAGCGGAGCTGCTGCACAATTTTCTTCATGGCAACCAGATTTGAAGAGCTCGACATTTTCACCGCTATCGTCAGAAAATGTATTCCTGTGCTGTGACCTGAACAGTGGGATGGATGCGGAGACAAAAGCAAAGATGACGACGTCCGGATTCCGGTTCTTAATTCCGGTTCATTCTTTATATTTTGTCGCTGCAATCTCGCTTTTACTCCACTAGGGGGCAACAAAAGTATGAAAACAGGCCAGGGTCATTCCTATTCGGTGCAGTGTCCCCATGACATAATACAGTATATCTTGTGTAAAATAAGCATCCCTTTGATTGGAGAATGCCATTTCCATCATGTTTATCAGTCAACTAATCAAATCAAAACACAATTTATTTGAATTATAGTTCTATTGCTTCTCACCAAATGGTAAATGTATTTTTAAAGCTTAAATCAATTTTGTCCTTTACTGGCAGACAATCTTTCTAGCCACCGTTTAATTAGCTTTTTAAGCAAGGTTTTAGGTTGCATTACTGATGTGGTAGTCTCGCATTGCCAAAACTGTTGCCTCTTGAAATTTTCAAATGCGTTGAGATTGTGGAATAGTTCTGGCTGTGCAAGACTACTGATGTGGTAAAGCATTACTATAACTGTAGGCCTAGAGGAAATGTATACATTTACAGAATTGAAAATATGGTTCATAGATTTTTACTGTGTTCACAATGTGCTACCATATTCATTACACGAGTATAATGGCCAAATTGGCCATCTTTAGCATAGATAGAATGTCCCCCGGTTAGTGTAAAAAAAAAAGGAAATATTGAAATAATGCCCTCAGAGAAAAAAATATAAGTTGAAAAAGTTACTAGGCCAAAATGGCCCTGAAAGTAGGAATGACGCACCATTGCCGCCAACAAATAGACAAAAGTTAAAAATAAGATATTTATTGCACAGAGACACAAGTGTAGGTAAAACATAAGCTTATACAATAAAAAAGTAGAAACTTTAAACAAACACTGGAGTGTTTAAAAATTACCACAAAAGCTTTATCTAAATATATTAAACACCTAAACATCAAACATTTTTCAATGGATCATGTCAAAATGACAATAGCCGCAAACTTTAGATTGCATTTTAATATGTTGAATCTAGTTGCAGCACCAACCACCAACGGAAAGCTTGAATTATACTCTCATCTGCAAAATTTGTTTCGTAAATATCCACCGTAGACACGTTGGGTTTTCGTTTTCAATAACGCAACTTCCTGTCGCATCATGAGCAAATTCTAAGGTGGCAGAGGCCCGTTGAGTGACTTCCAATGAGCGCTTACAAACGCCAACAGCCCGACACTTATCACCTGCACGGAATTTGACAGAAAGTAGCTCATAACATGTCTAGGTGGATTTTTACGAAACAAAAAACATCTGCAAAGGTGTACGGCTGCAAATAATGTTGAGTTTAACGCCGTTTAATACAATCAGATGGGACTCTTCCGTTTGAATGTATGGGCCATCAATGGTTGGTGTTGCAACTCTACATTAAACATCCGGAGTTCCTTGCGGCTAGAATTACCCATGACTGTCGATAAAACAAACACGATAATTCTGCTATAATAAAGTTGGTGGCATCCTGAGGTAGTATCAAACATTCAACCAGGGATTGTCATCTAAATAAGGGTCCATAGCAAAGGCACTTGATTGTCTGTTCTTTTGTTGGACGAATACAAAGTCTGTGCTTCGATTTCAGCAAGTATCTGCATCGCCAAAAACACTGGGCTCCTGGCAGCTCTCTCGTCGTGTGGAATTCTTGGCGGATCTATAAGTATAAGATAGCCTGAATGAAGATTAAGCCGTGATAGCCTGAAAGATTAAGCCATGACAGTAGTCCTATAATTTGAATTACGAGGGGAAAATAATAATAAAAAGTGTACCTTCTGTCTGGTATGAGTTTAAGTGTGCGGTAAAGATCGTTTGTGGAAGGAACGCTACCAGGCCCACCACAACTTCTGGGAGTACAGAGCATGTATGTTGAAGTGGGAGACCCCCTCATCTCCGGTTCACTTCCTGTAATGAAAGTGAAACCCAGGCATAAAATGTATACAGAATCAAATACTGCTCGTTTATGGGCTCTAAATGGTTTAGCTCCGGAATACATGTTGGAGTTAGAATGTAATCTGCAGCTCCACTTTTGTCACCTCGAGTTTACTGAAATGCACTATTAATTTATTTTTATAGCAAAAAAAACTAGAGTGCAGATTATACAGTACATACACAGTAAATGATACGTTCCATTTTATGCGACATGTTTTTGTGGTTCCCATTTGTGTTGTAATGCATATCATTGCCTTGGACTGCAGGTGTCAGTTTATGGGGATCCCTTTTAATAGTCAAACAAACTACTTACTGATCGATAAGGCACTTTGAGAAGAGAAAGAATGCTTGCGGTCCGCAAATGGAGTCAAAGTCAAAAACTGGTTCCTAAGCCAGGAGGCCCGGTCCTCTTCGAAGGTCTTTTTCTGTGAAACACAAGGATGAAAGTAAAGTCATGTTGGTACAGCAGGTACAGGTAAGTTCGCACCCATATTCACATGGTATTTTGGCCTTAATTCATACACATTTTGCCCTTACGACCATAGACTGACAAAGCGTTCCCCGGGTCTAACATGAACGTAAAATGAAGCCCGTCAGTCCTTGCAATGGAAGTCGCCATCTTTCTAGATTTTGTAGTTTAGGTCCAGCTGGCCATTGGCTGGCCCAGACAACGAGGCGGGACTTCCCCCCCCTTCTTCTCCGTTGGTTTTTATTTTGACTTGAGTGGGAGGGGAATCCCTATCATAGACTGTAACGGTAGCCACGCCCCTCATTACATACACAACTTTATGGTCATTTTTTAAATTAATGGGACCATAATTTCCCAAAAAGAATATTATGACATTAGAAATGAGACTTTAAACTAGTGACTGGAAGAAGAAAGTATTCATGACCATGTTTATTAAGGTAATACAGTCTAGGTGAAGTTGGGCCCAAATACATGGACTTCTATGGGGATATGGGTTTTTCTGGGTCCAATGACAGCGCCACAACAGGCCATTATATGAACTTTCATTTCCTTAGTGGCTTCACAAAATATCTGTCTGACTGCCCCCCTGCTTACGACACGGTTTGAATATGTTAAAATGTAGTTACATTGCCAGATTTAAGATAATCTCTTGACATTTGATTCCACATGGACCAATAGTAATAAATCAGAGATATACAAAACTTAAATACATCACGACACAGGCGGATCGCAGCATCAGTGAAGCTCTGCCTCTCCTTTTCAAAGTTCCTCTTCTCCCCATCAAAGAGATGCCACTCCTCCTTGAGTCGCTCCTTCTCTTCCAGTGTATAGCCACCATGGAGAATAGCTGCGGTCTCATCATCGATTGACGAGTTGAGCTGCTGCTGCTCAGACAGACAAAATACACAAGCATACTTTTTTTAAAGGAATATGTAAAAAAAAAAAAAAGAAAGTCTCCAAAATAGCCACATAAAGAGACTTTGTGTACTGTATATGTTCCCAACTCAATCGTAGCAGTATTCTACTTTATAGGTTAAAGCAGGGGTTCTCAAAGTTTTTGGCTGGGACCCCCGGAAATGCTTTGGCAATGTCTCACAACATGCTGTGGGCTTGTACATCTCCCCCCCTTAGAAATCATGCCAAATGTCCCTGGGACCCAAGCATTTCAAATGTGGGAATTTGACATGAAAATGTCAGCGAAACCCTGCAGGGCCTAACCTGGAGAAGCTGCTGCTGGGTGTGAATAAAGTCTTTGCACTGCTGCACCTCCATCCTCATTCTCTCCATCTCCTGCTCATGGATCTCTCTGGGCACCACTTCTGTACCCGGCTGCTGCTGAGTCTGAACTAGAGATACTAAGGAAAATATACAAAAGGTTAACCAACAGCCCCAGGGGTGGGATGGGTCCAGTTTGGGTTAAGCGTCTTGCCCAGGGGCACCTCAGCACATTGCTGGTGTCGGTAATGAAATCTAGGACATTCTACTTCGCAGGCAGGCCCTCTACCAATTCAGCTCCCAGTTGTCAAAAAAAAAAAAAACACATTTATTGTGACATTTTTAAGTTAGACAATATGACTTTAAAGCCATTGAACCTGTCAAAAAGGATGCGATAGCACTGCAGTACCTTGGGTGTCCAATCTCTCCATGTGGTTCTTCAGTCTTCTCCACTGCTGTCGGATGCTGTTTGTGAGCTGCTCCCTAGCAAGTTCACAGGATTGGTCCAGGGTCTCTCTGCTGGAGTCACCTGCCTCTTCCTCCCTGTCTAAACCCACCTGAGAGCACCAGCAGACAAGGGGAGTCATGTTCAATGCCCTATTATGTACACAGTAAGGAGGCTCAAAGTTATTTGAACTCGACAGTTGCCTCGAAAGTTTTAAAACGCAGTCAAATGGGGGTGCGCACGCTTTTCCGACAGACCGAAGATCCGAAGCGGGGGGACATGCGATGCGAAAAAGCAATGGTCCGACATGCGCTGCTCCCGTGCTTGCGGTTAGGGTTAGGTTTGGATTGAGGTTTCGGATCAATAGTATGTCGGAACTAAAGCCTGCACCCGTCAAATGTATGACATTCAAATTTTTACACTAAGAGGATTTGATTACTACAAATGTGCAAATCAAATAAATGCATCAATTGTAAAAAAAATAATAAATTAACAGTTTCCTCCCTACAATCAAAATTAAGGTGCAGTGCTACCCAGGGGCAGGACAAAAGGCATATGGAATGCTTACGTGGTAAGTCTATCCATTTGAACTTTCAAAGACTGAAACGTTGACACTTTTATAGTATATTAGTGCCCATATTTCACTGAAACACAACAGATTAGTGCCGACAGCACAGCAATTCCTGTATCGCTTCAAAAATAAGACATTAAGAAACCTGTTCAAGACTGTCATCAGCATGAGCTCCAGTGGAGCAGGGCCTCCGTGGACCTAAGATGGACATCATCTCCCTTTTCATCTGCTGGAGGACTTTCTTCAGCTCAGAATTCTCCAGCATTAGAGGCATCTGCCGTGCCTCGTGGTCACTCAGCAGGGTTTTGAACATCTGGGCCTCGTGACTGGAGAAAGGAATTCAAAAACAAACTGATCAATGCCATGTATTCATTAAAAAGAAGAAAATAGACAAACTCCTGGCAGAAAATGTCTCTTGATACTGTAATGCAACCTCCACTGATAATGCAAAAGAAAGCAAAGGTATGAAAGCTTGAATTCTCAAAAGGAATATGCATTGATCAAATTCATTACATTTCAAAACACGTACACCAATGAACTGTTCCAAGGCCTTCAGTGGCATTTGTTTTAATTCCATTTTGAAGAATGTCGACCATGAAACCATAGCCATTACCGTTTAAAAATATAATAATTTAGAGTGGCCAATCATTTACCCCTTTTTCATGCCAATTGATTCCTGCCCACACTACAGTCATATCCTACCGACTCACCTGCCAGTGAGGAGACCGCAACCTTCCCTCCTCCCGAACATGGGCAATTGACGACGCCCGTCGACAAAGCCAGATGCACAACTACTGTGGCTTATTTAACCACTTACCGTCTTAAACCTATATACTTTGCCGACGGGTGGTACTCTATTGCAACCTTGTTATACTGAAGTACCACCTCAGAAAATATTTGGCTCTCAAAGTACCACCATAATAACTGATTAACACTCCTGTTAAAATACAGGAGCGTATACCTGCCGTTTTTGTTCCATTCCTAAGCCAAAAAAGTCTAATCACCAACTACCACAACTAATAACATTTCTATGTGATTAATCCATTCTCAAATCTTCCATTTACGGCTAGGTGTGCCGTCATGCTCATTTCAGCACAGCAACACTGGTGTTCATGTAGTTAGCCAACATTGTGACACAAGTACCTTGGTCCTGCTTTTGGTGTCTTCCACTGGCTTCTTTTGCCATCCGACCGTCCCAAGTAGTTCAACAAACTCATAGCTGTTAGGGACAGTAAGAAGGCCTAAATTAATTCCACTACACATTTCTGAAGAGAAGACAAAAAGGTGGGTACAATGTATATCCCCAAATTAAAAAACAAACATGCATTTACCCAGTTTCTTATCTTTTCTGTCAATCAGTAACTGGCTTAGACTTTCTTTAAGTTTTGTGCATTCCCTCTCTTTCCTCTTGGCATCATGAGCGTACTGCGACGCACGGCTAGCTATGATATTCTGGAGTTTTTGGACCTGTGCAGAACGCAAACAAACAGTCAGGTTGACCGTCGGCAGAATAAAGATACATACAATACAAAAAATAAACTTCACCTCATCCTTCTCAGTTTTAAGGCAGCTCTGCAACGTCTTCAATTTGAGTTGTAATTGCCTCTTTGACTCACAGAGACCTGCCGTCTCCCTTTTGGACAGTTCCAACTGATCCTGGGAGGGGAATGTACAAAGCCCTATTATGAGCCTAACATCAAACAAGCAACAAGGGCTTTTGACCGAGTAGTAATACTGACAGGACATTCAAAGACAATGTTTATGGGAATTGGGAAGTACAGCACATGGGGGGGGGGAGAAAAAAAGATGCAAGTGCACACGTTTTGAAATAGTAGTAATAGCCTGACTTACTTTGAGTCTGGAGTTGCTTGTCTGCAGTTGTTCTAGTGCGCTGGCCATTTTAAGATTCTCATTTTCCAGTGTTTCCAGTGGTTGCTGGCTGTGTCTATGTACCTGTAGCAGCTGGTAAATGGCATTCAGAGCTGGCACGGTGTTCAGGCTGGCTACTTCTGCCGAGCTAGCCTCATTCAGTGTGGAGGAGACACCCAACACAACCATCTCCTGTGAAATACAGGACAGGAATGGGGTCAGTGCCTTGATGTTAGCAAAGCATACCCTTTAATAAATGGAGCAAAATGCTTATAAAGAAAATCGAAATAGACCCACACAAACCATAGACACTGGTACAATATGAAACCTACTTATATTGTGGACACGTGCTATAAATGTCTTACCCGATTGATGTATGCGATGCACTGAGGTACATTCTCCTCTGTACAGAAGGCACTTACAATATTGTAGGAGCTTCTGGACAGAGACAGTGAAGAGTACATTGATGCAAGATTGTTCTGTTTGGAGGGAGACATTGTCACTTGTGATATGCTGGAAATCTCATGGTTTCCTAAACAGAGAAAGAAAGACGTACAAGTTCATCGATGACAAGGTTCCTCACAACCTCATTATTCCTCTGCAGGTTTGAACTAGGCTGCAGCTCTGAAACGAGAACACAAATATAGGCCAAGTCCCATGGCAAGTCCCACAAAAATATCACATAGGTCCTTCTATTCTTGCACTACTCAAGATGCATACACATCACTGGCATGTGTGCTTACCGAAAGCCTGCTGTATTTGTGGAGGCGGGTCTCCCATTTCAATGGGTTAAACTGGTGAGGTAATTAATTGTGTGAGATGGTTGGGCAGATTAGCATTCAAGCAGCAGATCACACTGATCATCACAGAATCCTGTCAGAAAAGAGACCTGAAATAGAGCAGCAAGCCATGACAGAGACCAGTCACCATCTGACCGGATTACATGCAAATTGTGTGCCAAATTCAATAGTACTGTATGTATAAGAGTTATTAAATTGAGTTTGGATGAGAGTTAGCAGCACAGCAAAACTAATACACTATTGCAAGGGGAAAAAATAAAACAGGAGACAGGATTACACAAAGCACAGCATTTGGAAAGGCTTTAGAATATATTGTTATGGTCTTTAAAACAGTCTGGGGAAACTAGATGAACCAGATTACACACCCACAAGACTAGCCATTGCCAAGTACTTTCATGTCTCGGAAGATATTCAAAGTGCAGTTCAACATTCGTTATATTAACACGCCATTGTAATGTAAAATGGCTTTTACAAACATGTGTGAGTGGACTTTTTGCCTGACAGAAAAACGTCTCCCCCCCCCCCCCTCCTCCTCCTTCTCCTCCCCATGTTCTTCCCCAGCTATCGTGCTGCTGCTGTAAACATTGAGACTGTCGGTGTGACACACGCTCCGAGAAGAATGCACATATTTGTAGTTTAAAGGTCAATGTCGGCGTTGTTCGTGTTCGGTCAGCGTGTGTCGTCTTCGTCTTCATACAGCTACGTAGCGTGATAGCAAGTTAATCCTACATGACGTGCACGGTGACACGGCCGTCCAATGTAGCAGACGTTGCTAAACCTAAACGGCGATTTTAATGGGATCACTCATTTAGCTCGAACAGCAGGTTATACACAACGCTTTATGAGTATGTCTCGCACAAGTTTAGTCGTGCTATAGTATAGTTCCCACTTGGTTTAAATGTCACATGCAAAATATTTACCTGGCTTGTTCACCTTCAAGTCCAAGACGGCCCACGGAGAATTGCGGTATCCCAGGCAGACAAACGTACGTAGCACTGCTGACACTCACTGACTGAATGTGTGTGTGTTTTGAAGTGAGAGTGAGACAGTTGATATTATAATCTTGTGCTGGCTGGCTTCAAACCAAACCTCAACGTCATTGGAGACCGCGTTGTCAAGCAACCAGTATCTGGCCCGTGCATTGGACGTGAACCTGCGCTCAGCTGTATGATATCATTGATTATGTAAATGAGAAGCGTCCAGGTGACTAGACTGAAGCTGTGCAGAGTACCACTCAGATAGTGGGCGGGGTATATGTGGGCTGCCAGGGCTGGATCCATCCATTATCCATATACTTTATATTTTATTTATTTTCATGAACAGATTTGACAAATTCATGGTCGTGCCAATCTGGCTCCAGGCTCTCATCAACTTTGATGCATTCATTCATCAAACCAGACAGTGCTGAGAAATTGAAGCTTATCTGACCTCAATATTATAATTTATTATGAATACTTATTTACACATAATACAATTAAAAACCTTCACGGATACATTTTCTCCCAAATGATTGATATAGGCATACATACCTGTATTATAGAATCACACACAATACATTACTTGATTGACTTATTCAAGCTTATTATGTCAACTTGGAGTTTGAGCCCCCAGAATAGATGTGAGACCAGAAATCCTGACTTTCATTTGCTTGTTCATCCAAACAAACAGCATGGAGAGGAACAGCAATACGCAGGGTCTTCATCAGTCTGGTATCTCCCAGACTCAGGCTGGTCCCTGCACTCTGCTATAAAGGCCTGGAGTTGGGACACTGGCACCTTGTCTTGCTGGTGTTGCTAGAAAACAAAGTGTAATGTGATGTAATTACCTGTGATATTTCATTGAATACACAATAGGAATATTGTATCAGACAATGGAGCTCAATGATTGCAATACAATGATTGTCATCGATATCAAAGTCTGCTATGTTGTACCGATATGATGATGCATTAATAATAATCAACAGGTGTTGATGGAATGGAAAGACAAAATGAAAGCAATGTAAAATGTTACATGTTTTCTACATTTAAGTTGAAGTACCGGTAAGTATCATTCAGTGAATAAACAGTGTAGTCAGTGTTTAGTTATAAATCAGTGTTTGTTTTGTAGACGCCTTATTGTATTTGAAACAATTCATTTTATTCTGCCATTTTTCACAGTTTTGGCAGTTCTGTGTTGTCGCTTTCCACAAAATTCGGCAATATGGTAGAGGGTCATGGGAAGCTCACAGTGATTTGTCCTTTAGATCTCCCAATTAATGAATTATAGATGATCTACTATCCACTCCTGACAAGCTCAGTGCAGGCCTTGTGGGGACTGGGTTCGATCCCCAGCCGGGACCTACCCAGTGCCTCCCTGCTTGGCACTCAGTCCCTGCGACATACTAGCGTCATGTCCAGGGGGTGTACTTGTACATCAAGCTGCCTCACGCTACATGGCTTGCCAAGGCTTTCTCCTGACGTCAAAAAAGCGACGTCAAAGGTTTTCGTAGCCTGGTTAACCACTCCCCTTGATATCACATTTGTATGGAGTCTGGACCCTGCTAATGCATACAGTACAGCATTTAACCCCTTCAGCCAATCAGCGTAACAAAAAAAGTGACATAATCTCCACTCTCCAACCAGCAATTTAAAGCGCTCATATTGCGTATAGCTCATTCGAGAGGTGAGACACTGTGAGATTAGAAAGCACTATCATTAGAAGACAGACAGCATCCACAAGAGAACAACTGTATTGACGAGGAACTTATTTTCTTTTAACCCCATTTTATCGCTGCTTGCAGCTGTATTTTGATATTGATATCATATCAGTATCAGTTGATACTGTGATACACAGGGATCTGCCAACGTGACCATGAAAATGATCAGCTATCGGCATACAGTAAATCTCAATATAATGCATCCATAATGCACAAACACAAATATGCATTGTCGGGTGGAAAACTCATTATTTCCAAAACCGTTACTTTTCCGGAAATTAAATTTAAAACTATTTAGAAAACCCACAGGCAATTTTTTTAAAAATAGCAAAAGTCTTCCTTTTTTGCTACTTTTGCATGACACTGTTGTGCGACAAAGTAGGGCATTAATGTACGATGAAACATAAAAAGTTGTAATATAGAGATAGAGACTTCTGCCCAACAGCAAAACATTATTGCAGGTATCCCTCTGTAAATGTGTGTATTACAGAGAAAGCACTACTCTATTGCATGCAAAAGTCAAAGAGCATTGAACATTTTGAACGTAATACTACGATGCATGCTGTGCTGGCTATGTAAACTGGAAGCTAACCTTGATGGTCTCATAGGTGTCTGTTATGACAGCGATGAAGAGGCTGAGCACCATGTAGATGAAGAGGGAGATGAAGGAGTACAGGTAGAGTCTGCTGAACAGCCACACCATGTAGCCCTTCTCCCTGAGCTTCTGGAAGGTGGAGAACATGTCGTCCCCGTTGATGAGCGAGAACAGGCACTCTGTCACCTTATCCAATGTTCGGAACTGAAATGGTGATGATGATTTTATGACTTAAAGGTAGGGTACGTGATATAGTTTGGTTAAAACAAAAAGATTTATCAGCTTCATAGTATTCCTGTCCCATTTTTGTCGACTTATTTCTTTGTGTATAAATCACATCCAATTTAATTTGTTTAATCTGTATCCTGTGCAAATTCTCTCTCCTGATTGGATAAAATAGGTATCCTGATCTGAAAATACATTTTCTGCTTTAAAGAGGTGGAGAGACAGGGAGTCTCCTGTTACTGAACAAACATTCTATATCAATGATTCAGAATATAGAGCTATTTTAACACATTTTAAAACATTTTAACAAAAATGTCTACCTACCTTTACATCCAAAATAGAAATAAACACATAGAATACAATCATGATCAGCATAATACCTTTTCATGGTAAGGCCCAAGTACAATCCAGCCACAAAAACAGTATCCCAAATAGATCATGGCGGCACAGCAACAGAATCGGAACACATTTGGGAGTGCTGCCCTTAGAGTTAGGATTAAGATCTAATGAAGAAACAGAACAAGCAAATAGTAAATGTAGTCCCTTTGGGACTGTCATGCACACGCGCACCAACGAACTGACAGAGAATGTTTCATATTCCCCCCTCCACTTTTGTGGTGAGGGGGGGGGGGGGGGGGGGGGGAGATTATAAAAGCATTTTAATAATTTTAACAGCCCAATGTATTATTTTGCAAAGGGTAGTTTAGTAGAGTTTCTTACATTGTATTTCTTGAAAAAACCAAGATAACGCATTACCCCGACCCAGACGAGCATTGTAGCTGTCCCCAGCAAAATACTGCAAACATCATAGTTTGTCAGATACTGTAAAAGAGAGAAAAGGTCAGTCGTGTGAAATCAAAAAATATAATTTATACTACAATATTATTATTATCTCTCAACAACCTATGAATAATGTTAAATAATCTCTGAACACTAACCACGGCCAGTTAACAAAACTGATTCTATTTAATCCCCCTTACAGTGTGAATGATGCTTGATAAATAATAAATATGCGTCAAAAGCTTTAGTGATAAGCTGATGATAAAAATGATGAACATCAAACCTTTGTTTGTATTCCTATCTTGAGCGCAGACCCAGCGATGGTCAGAGTATCACTCACAATGATGAGCATGTACCACCCGTTCACAAACTCCATCCGATCGGACCACGATACAATTTTGTTGTAGTACACATGGAAGAATACATTATACTCCTGAGAGAAATACAAATAAAGAGCATGACAGCACACCAATATCAAAAGTATTTCCCTCCAAATACTGATTACCATCATACATTAAGTCAAACGTCTGTCAATAACCAGAATTCTTTCTGTGCTACAGGGGAGGGGGCAGTGGAAGAAAGAACGAAGATAGAAGACACATCCCTTCGGTTAAGCAGCATCTGGAATTTAACCACTAATGTTAATCATTCATAATCATCCAATTATTTGTTTCATTACTTACAAACTGTAGTTGGATTCCATTGATGATAGAGCGTGTGCACAGGATGAAAGAAGTGAAGCATGCGAGGATGACCAGAGAATCAAACAGTAAAAGAAGGTAATCATTCTTCCCAGCTAGAGGGGATAAACACACATTTAAGGAAGGAAGTTGCATTAATGCTGCTTTTTTTTTAAAGAAAAGGGAAGAAAAGAAGCTGAAAAACACTGTTTAATAGTAGGATTGGTCTGATCATGATGCAATAAAAACTTTTAACACAAAACATCTGAGATTGCTTGAGCAATTCTTTAAATTTGAAAAATTGGGAATCCTCAGTGTATAAATAAATAAAAGACAGTTTAAACGCTTTTGTTTTGGATTTTTTTAAATAGATAAATACAAATATAAATAATGATACCTACATGTTCCAGCCACATTCCAGTCTCTGCATTCAAAAATTTGAACATCATTTTCCAGGTGAATTTTGATCCTTCCACTATGCGCGTGATTGTCAAACACGATCTGTACAAAAATAAGGAAACATTCCATGAATCAGTTCTGGATACATGGAAACATTAACCACACGTAAAACAGGCCATGCAAGAAGATGATCATTATACACCCGCCCCCAAAAACAACAACAAACAAACAAAACGAAAAGAAAAAAAATGCTTTTTTTAACCCATTAAAACCGGGAAAGCATCTGTTTAATTTGAGATTTAAGACATATATTTTATTGGCAATTCAAAGAAGATATGAAAGCTCATACTATACTACAACCGCTATGAGCTTGTAGCTATTTGCAAATCTTATATAGGATATATATATATCAAAGCAAACATTTTTAACTCAAATCACGTCACCTACCATGATATGGAAGTCATAACAGTCAGGTAACTCATGGTGGCGCACCGTCTGCAGATTGATAGCTTTCAGTGTGACGTTGATGCTCACTGATAGCAGCCTAGACAGACACACAAACATTTAGCAGGCATTGCTCTCTCAACAGAGGAAGAAACCACCAGTATTTGTAATCACCTTTTGAAATCCAGAGAGAAGTTCAGGTTACGTGCCAAACTGTCACTGTCAAAGGGTTTCATAGGGTATATGGAATTGCAGACTGAAAAAGAGGAAAATAGCAAAAACGGTTTAGGGTGATCAATTTACATTTATGCCTGGGTAGAAGGTATTACTTTGCCAGAAGTTTCCTCTTTCTGTGTACTAGTCACAAGTAAATCCACAGTGTGGTTATTTTCCATTTGCACTATGAATCAGTAATCTTCAGCATTGCAGATCTAACACTAGATCATCAAACACATAATAAAAAAACTGTTGGACCTGGCCATTTAAGGTAAACAGCCCATATAATTATTTATGTATAGAAAAGCAGCATCTCTTTTGGATAGGCTACAATTTGCTGCATTTGCATTTGGAATGGTAAATGTAGTTCAGACAGATAACAGATAATTTATCTGACTTGGATATTGGATTTAACCAATATTTATTATAGAATCAGAATACGTGTGCATATAATATATTATCTTGGCATTCGGCTCTGCTGCAGTTTTCTCCCTGCTCGGCACAATTAAACACCATCATTAAACATAACATAGAGCAGGGAGATAGATATACAGTAACAACCCCCCATGGGGAACAGAAATAACAGCCCACCGGTGGTGCTGGGGTGGCGGTGGGAGCAAACTATCACATAACAACCAGAAACCATATGCAGAATGAAGGCAGGAAAAGAAGCATGCAGTCTAGGTGAGCTTAAATACACCGCCCAATTGGTCAGCTGACTGCCACATCAGCGTATGACGTGTGGGTCTTACAAACATTGTATACAGTACACCCACATAGTAATGCAGCATATTCACCCCTCAAATACATTTATGTCCCTTGAGCATAGAATGAACCCGCTCGAGTATATCTGACTGAGCTAACTCTGCAAGCTACGTTACACGTATCATTAGTGCCAAGTAAGATAAGCGGGAGATATGTGTCTCTGTAAATGAACTCAAGTAAAAATCCTGTTAATGTAAAATAATTTGTTGTGTTGTGTCTTATATGCTTCTGTAGCTACCTTTCTCAATTTTCGGATCAATGTCAAATGTCTCATTTCCAGGATCAATGCTGCCATTCCTGTAGAATTCTTGGCAGAGAGACAGAGGGGTGTAAACTCCGTCAACGCTCTCATATGCATGATTCCCCACTGTCAGGTTTTGGAGGTTGATGTACTAAAACGTTTTGGAGAGAATAGTAAATGACAAGAACTGACATAAAACCATTGTTGTCCAGTTATAGTATAGGAATGGGTCAGGGTAATGCCAATATTTGATTGTTGAACAGGAAAGACATTATATTGATAATAATTCTAAATGACCCAAGCCGCACCTTATCAATGATGTAGTCGATGTGATCATAGACGTCTGTTTGTGTGTACACTGCATAATGACCGACCCTTTGGTCCTTGTACCCTTTGAGAAATAGATGCCTGAATGTCATCAGGTTTTCCTCTTTGAATGTGACCATCATCTCATTGCTAAGGCCAAATGAAACTAACTGAAGGAAACAGAAATAAAACAGAGAAAATGCACAAAATGCATGCATAGATTGTGTCATTCTGTAAATTTGCTTGAGATCGGAAGACGTTAGGCTACTGTATCTCACCTGAATTGTGATGATTGCTATTTTCAAAATTTGTAACATCAGCTTCCATGGCTTGCGACCCCTGGCTTTGTATTTCTCACAGGGGTTCATGAAGAAGTACTTGAGTCTCCTCCTGAAATCTTCCACTACTTTAGACTCAGGGCTCTGCTTAGCACCATTCCACCTGCAGTGGCCATTCAAAGGTCTCTCTTCTGACCTCGAAGCCACAAGGGACTCAATCTCTTCCATTTCTCTTCAAAGTATGATGGGAGGGGTTACATTGAGGTTCAATACTTCATCAAAGTCCATCAGTCAATAGAATGCAATAGACACATTAGAATGATTAGAGAGAAAACAGTATTCAGAATATATACTGCTGCACTAATCTGCATTGTACATGATGCATGTGACAATGACCACCTTGAACCTAAGCCATTACCCACATTATCATTATGTATTTAGTTAAAGGTATATTCATGGCAACACACAAAGCTGGCTGTATTTATTCAGAACCTCGCACATACGCTACTTACAGTACCAGCATACTTGATGAAGATACGATAGATATTACTTGTGTCAACTAAGCCATTATTAAAAGAATGCATATTGTCATGAGGATATTTATTCATGTTTACCTCAACATTTTTACCATACCATTTTAGTACAATATACATCAAATGCGTTCGGTTTTTCAGGAGACAAGGGAAGAGTTCAGCCATACCAAACATTCTGATGTTTATCAAACTGGTTTTTCTGCATATACAGCAGCTATAGCCTACCTGCTCCCATCTCTATGCTGTCCTTAGTGTGCAACACATTGTGAAATTAAATTGTGGTTAATTGTAGCCAGAAGTGTCTTCAATAATGTAATATTTTAAGTGATCCAGTTACATATCATTGCTACCGGGAGGATACCGGTAACTAAATTCTTTAGGTTTTTGATTTATTTTGGCATAAAACAGTGATATTGAACACCCTTTACGTCTGCGTGTTGTTTCGAAAATATTGAACCAATGGAAACTTTGGAAAGTAGTAAAAAGTGCTTTGGACAAAACCTCCTAACTCCATTGGACCCTAAAAATGTCTGCTAAAGCAACTAACTCCACCACCTCTCTCCCTCTCATGGAAATAATTGACAATATATAAAGTTACAACTCCAACTTTGGTGAGGCTGTATTGCTTTGTTTTAAAAATGAGGTTTTCTTAACTTCTTGAAATTTTTATATTTTTCATTTCCTGAAAAATGTATATTTTTCATTTCCTGAAAAATGAACATTTTGGAGTTTCCTCCAGACAGCAGAGATATACAAGTTACATAATACAAGTATGCAACATGATCTTAGAAGATTTGTTTTGGTAAATTAAGTAAAAATATTTAGGCTACTGTCTCAAAAAGTCCAACATTACTTTTCAACAAGGCAAAAAACAATGCTACAAATCACTGCAGTAGACAACACATGAACTAATTAAAGTGTAATTGAAAAAAATAAATTAATTACCTGTCCAAGAATACCTTGCTCTTGCTGGGGAGCAACTAGTGTAATGCTTGAGCCTTGGTACTGCGCTGTAGCTCCTGAACTTCACGAGTCAGTCGCAACAGCAGACTTCACCACAATGTCTGTCATTCCTGTGCGTCATTTTAAGCTTTTCCAGTTTTTCCATAACATAAATAGAATTCCCACTTGCAGTAGCTCTCTACATGCAAACACATGAGATCTATGAATGTTTTTTTTTTGTGGTTCCAATGCCATTTTGCATTGTGCTCAAATGAGTATTACAAAAAAATGTCTTTCTTTGTCTCTAGTTCAGATACAATTAGCATGTATTTTGAATAGGAAAAGAGGAAACTCATCCTTTTATACAAATTGTGTTTATGCCAACTTGACATGAGGATACCATAAAACCAGTTTGAGAAAATACAAAATAAAAATGTCACTTTTTAGTTCATGATCATTTACTATAGGAACAATCTTACTAAGAAAGAAAACTAGCAACATTGTGATTCCAGAAGTCTGTAGTGATGAAGTGGAAACAAATTATTGACATGGGCCTACTGTACATGCTGTTAATCATTAAAAATGGAAAGCAGACAAAGCACCATATAGGTATCAGTTATCAGTATCAGAAGACACTATTGGAAAGTACAAGATTATTACAAGTTATTAAAGATCATCCCAGTGTTCACTACATATCTCAAACTGTATCAATCTGCCATGTTAATCAGAGAGACTCACAGGGCTGTATTTTGCGTGTCTTAAGTACCAGGTCTTATTCCCTAACTTGAGTAAACTAAAGACCTGGAGGCGTGATCAATGCTCTTTGGCCACTCAGAATAGCCAAATGGCATTGATCACGCCTCCAGGTCTTTAGTTTACTCAAGTTAGGGAATAAGACCTGGTACTTAAGACACGCAAAATACAGCCCATACTTTCCAAAGACATGAGCAGCAAATGTGACAGACAATGAGTCAGGACACCTACTAATTACACCTACACAAGAAAACATAACTTGATAGGGGGTAGCATAAAATATCATAGTCTACTCTATATCATTTCTTCAGAAAGATATGCATTATTGAACATTGAGAAAACATGAGCATGGGTCTAGGCTGCGAGAACATTTGAGTCTGGCATTTTAGTAAATAAGTGGCCATAATAAAGATAATGATAAACCATATCAAATTATATAACAAACAACATTTGGTCAAATAAAAAATCCTTTCATTTGACTTTCATTCTAAATGTCCTGCATTGAAGAGGTAAATGTTTATCCAAATGCATGGTAACATAATTAAAGACATGTTCCTTAGCCTGCTGCAGACAGACAGACAGAGCTAAATGTAAGATTCTCCAATCTCCACACTGCCTTCGGCCCACAGAGATAAAGAGAGGCTGTGTCCAAAATCACTTGCTCATTCACTACCTATATATGTATTTCTGTGGAGATCAGTGGTTCTAAAAAAATATATTTACCCCCAAATTTATATATATTTGGCCGTGGACCCCCACCTAAAAATAGCTCCATAAGAGAAGATATGTTAAGATTTGTCCAAATGTTTCAAAAACAGCAGCCGTCACTTTTCCTCTTTCTCCTCTGTAAATATAGCCATTTGTATTTGTTGATGACATATATTAATGTGGTAATATTCTCTGCTCTGTTGATGAATTGAATACATACATAGGACCACAATGGAAACAAGTACCCAGGACTTGTTTTTGTTATCCTTTTAGCCTAAATGTTTTACTGACCTTGACCTTTCTTTAATAATAAAGCATTCAATCAATCAAAGATAGATCATAATTGCGATGTGTCACATTGTGTTCTGAGCTTGTAGATCAGCCATTTTCGAATAGCCAAAAAATAAAGTGTGTGTTTAACACATTTTGAACCCCTTTTGGTGTTTTAAAGCATTATGTTATACTTTAGCTATTGAAAAAATAGCAGATCTACGTGCTATGAACTTGTAGTAGGTCTGCTATTTTTGAAGAATTGTAACAATGTGCCTCAAATCTTTGAATATATATTATTATATCACTGGAGGTCGCTGGAACAACATATTTTCAGATGGGGGTCTGCGACATATTACATATTACAATTATTGGGGTCCTTGACATGAAATATTGAGCACCACTGATACAGAAACATAAGGTTTTTCATAAAACTGTCAGGATTTTGAAGACAGTTTTTTAAATTTCGACGTCAGGCCTAAATGGGGTAAAGTGTTTACACTCTTCTTCATTTTGTTGGGGACCCTCTGGAATCCGCTCAAGGACTCCTGGGGGTCCCCGTACCCATTTCAGACTCTACCCGCGTCACTGATGGCATTGCTGTCGCATGCCAGATCAACCTTTTTCTTTCTGCACAATGCATTGATGGTATGTAGGTTTCACCATAGCAACCATTGGTCGTAAACTGCTTTTCAGGACGCATTGGGGGATGGGTCCACTAGGTATCAGGTACGGTCGCCCCTAAACCATCTCGCCCCTCGATCTTTCCGCAGACCACTCGGTCTGACGGTTCTTGTATTCTTTATTTTGTTTTACTGAGAATAAGGTTAGAAATAAGTTTAGGGTTACGCATATTTACTGGGGTTAAGTTTAGGTATAGGTTTAGGTTTAGGCATAGTTTTACTGAGGTTAGGTTTAACCGTTTAAGCATAATGTATTTAGGTTACTTACTGTAGTTCCGCCGGCTGTACGCCTGGGGCGAGTTGGTAAAGGGGCGAGTAGTTTGGTATTCGTCCACTATAAAGTATAATAATTAATATTGCTGTACACTCGGACACTACTACACCCCTACAAAATGGCTTGCCTATAATCCATCCATAATAATCCATGATCTCGAGTCTCGACCACGGTCGAAAAATGATGATGTATAATATATAGTGCACTATATAGTTAGTAGGGAGTGATGTCGGACACAGCCAGAGTGAGAGGAAAAGAGGGAGATTGCTTGTCTGCATGAAGTGGGGTCTCATTGGGATTTTGGAGGCCCAAATGGATACACGTCCCTGTTCGTCGTTGGGGTGAGAGAGCGCGATCGAAGGGGCTGGAAGTTAGAGTCCCCTCCGCTGTGTGTGCGCCCTTGTACTCCAGAATCTGCGCCGGGTGAGGGCACTTCCAGCGGCTCCTCGGGCAGGGGAGGGGCCCCGGGGTCACCGGGCCTGGGAAGGATAGAGGAAATGCCAGAAGACGACGACACAGCCATGCTACCAAGGCCCAAGTCGGACACCTCCATCGCTCCCATAAGAGAGGGCAGGCTGCCTATGTCCGACGTGGAAGGACTCGCTTCCCCGTCCGGATGGTACAGCATGGTGGACTCGTTTGAAAATGTCCTGGAGTAGTCGCCGGTCGGTCCAGAGGTGCTATGGCTCTGGTCAGCCGATGAACTGGAAGCTTCTGCTGTAAAGACAGGGGTATACACGTTGTTTGAAATAACCCATTTTGACCTGAGATCAGATTAAAATAAAATGTCTGTTTGAAAATGACAGTTTTCTGAAAAAGCTATGTTTCTATGTCAGTCGTTCTTTGATTTTTCTAAAATAGCAGACCTACAAGCTCGTAGCGCGGCACTTGGTGCCGCACTATGAGCTTGTAGATCTGCTATTTTTCAATAGCTAAAGCATAACATAATGGGATAAAAGGTAAAGATTGAGAAATGATTTTGCGCCTCAAACATACAATGCTTTGTATGTTTCAAACGAATTCAACAAACAATGTGGCCCTCCTCACCCCTGAGAGACTCCATCTTCTTATTTTTGACCTTTTGCACCTCGTCCGTTATCTTATCGATGATGAAGTTTTGGGTGCGGGACAGCTGGATGGACTCGATCAGACAGTCTAGGCCACGGGGGTTCTCAGCCAGAATGTCCAGCAGATGGCTGGTCATCTTCTTCTGCGTGCGCCAACAGCGGATCTCCTCCTCGTCGTCCTTTGTCACAATCCTCTGCGAGCGCAGGTAGTCCATGTGGCGGTCAGCAATGACCTTCTGGCAGAGGTACGGCCGCAAATTAGTCAGCACCTGAATGTGGCATGGCCACGAAGAGGAGGGGAGAATGATGAAGCCACCGCGGGCTACTGTTTAAGTGGCTAATTCTTAGTATAAAAGGTGGGACAACTTCGCATAATGTCCATTATCTAAAGATTCTAAACCACATCAGTTTATGTTTTTTCAAATACTTTGATGGTATGATTAAAATGAGAAGTTTAGGAAATCTGACTGTACAGGTAGCAGAATGGAATTGCACAGTTTTTCCATCACCAGTGGAGGAAGTCATTGTATTGATTGTACTTTTGGTATTTCTGTGTAATAATAACACTGGCCTATAGGCAATGAATAAACATTGAAAATGTCTAGCATTCAAAACTAGCTCTATTCGCAATGCTTTGCAACTTTGCAAGCCTTTCTACAGGAAAAGGTTACATTACATGTATATTGTATTCATATTAAATCTATTGGTTTGGACTTTTCCCATTACAAACTGCTCACCTTCATGATTATTGAATGTTGGGGGAATTATTTGAAGATATTCCGGCATTTAAAATGATATTGCCCTGCCTATATATTTAAGTAATGTTTACCACATACATGATGTACTATACTGTACTGTATGTGATGTCCTGATTTACCAAGCTGCAAAAAGGGGTTGAATGTGCAATTGCTAAGAAAACATTGAAAAAAGATTGGGGTAGTTGTTAGGAAATCATCATATTAATGATGCGAGTTGGAACTCCATGCAATGTTCAATGTTGCTGTCAAAGTAATAGGTAGGTAGTAGCCTACTGTAGACTGTAGAGAGTGTATATGGGTACAGACTGGAGGTGTGGTTGGCATTTCCTATTGTAGTAGGCCACATCGGGTACACATTACATCCTCTATCCTACTACTACTAATTTAAAGTCTTAATTTACAACACTATTATTTCTCACTTCGTTGATTTGAAACATTATATTCTAGGATAGTATAAAAATCACTGTTAGGTATCGGTCTAATAGCCTACTACTACTCACCTCTTTTTTTATATCTGCCATTTCATCTTCTGTTAGCTGGACATCCATTCTACTCACCATTTAGGTGAAAAGAACTCAGGTGTTCCGGGGGGGACGAATAAAGTAAAACTTACTTCGAATTGTTTAGAAGGGAACGTCCAATTTTAGACGTCAGACACAAGTGAAGTTGTAGCTTCAGCGATTTGTTTTTTGCATTGTTTTGTCGATCAAAGCGGCTGAATCTAATCTAACCTACTGACCGAACCACACGAGTTTGAGACTTTGTTGGGAAAGCCCGTAAAAAATAGCTGACTTCCTGATTGTACTCACGTTTACGTAGACACAATGGAGTAGTACTTACTGTCGGCTACTGTACTAGTCAAACGTCTCAGTACCAACAGCTATGGTAGCAAATCAAATGTATCAGCGTTTCATCTATTTACAATACACGCAGGATATGATGAAATATATTGTTATCCGACCGAGACAGAGCACAGCACAGCAGCGCAAAGTGTCCGGCAAAGTATGACACAATGATAAATCGTGTTATTCCAAAGAGTCCCGATAGATGGCAGTATTACACTTAAACTGATCCATGTGTTCAGTTGAGTTTTGATATGATTTAATAGAAAACTGGTCATGGATTAAGAGCATTAAGCACAGTACAAGTCCAGCCAGGAGTCAGGACTAACATCAGTTGCCACACAATAATTTTTTGTCTATGTTACATTTTAGAAGTGCTTTGGAGGAAAGTGGTAAAATAATATTATTATTATTTCTTTCTTTTTTTACTTCCCCTATAACTTTACAGGAACTGAAACCCTGAGGCAGTTATAATATATATCTGAGGTAATCGTTGATATAGGCTTGTTTGTCATGTCCTGAGATACTGTAAACCGTGACATTGAATAACTCCCACCCAAGCTAGAGTGGAATATCTGACTGATGCATCTGATTGATATAAATTAATGTAGGCCTATGTGTCCAGAGATAAGCCTATACCATTGTGTTCCATGTGTACACTATCTGAGATAAATTAACACAGGATTTTACAGTGCATGCATTGCATATTGGGGTCCCCATCCATGGATTCCAGATTGTATGGCCTCTGGCTTGCCCTATATATAGTCTAGTAGCCAGAATGTGAACCCGGACATGTTGAGTACACCAACGTTTTATGTTAGAAATGTTTAGTATGGGATGGGTCCCCAGCATGTAGAAACTTCCGGATGCTAACTTGCATAATGTTGAGCAATTTGGGCATGGCCGTTTTCAGCCCAATGAGTGTTTTTTTGGCAAAACTAATGCCTGGAATGGATTCAGCATCATGAAAACCCCCTAGTTTGACATGTCACATGCTACATAAAACATGATGAAATTTTGAATATTTTGCCTTCTATAGGTTGTTAATGGTATGGTCACATATTATGCTCAACATATGCAAGTTAGCATCCGGCAGTTTCTACATGAAGGGGACCCATACTCAACATTTCTAAAAACCTTGGTGTACTCAACATGTCCGGGTTCACAATGGGGCTCTATGGGCTGGCTACTAGACTAATATGGTATTTTATGCCTACAAAAACCCCATCCAATCCAATACAGTCCACTGTCTTACTGATCATAAATTAAAATTCGTAGTGAACAATGGGTAATTATTACATTACATACGCTAAACAATTGCATGAGTAATGTGTATTTTGCCAAAGTTGCACTATAAAATCCTATAAAAAAAGAAGAAAAAAAACACTTTCAGAGTGTACTACACTCTCAGTGTTAAATTATTTAAATTTCACACAGGATTTTCTGTGTATTATTCAGTGGTGAATCTGGTAATGACTCGCTCAGGACTGGAAAAGGCCGGTAGAGTGCATCATTGGTTCACGGGGTCTGGGGATCCCCATGGGTTCCAGGGGACGGGGTCCCTAGCTAAATGACTGATAGTTGGTTATAGGAACCAATCTCTGTAGCCTCAGAGAGAACATTTGTTCTAGTAGTGCATCATTGTTGATTGTTGATTCCAAGCCTATAGCTTCATCTAAACAACAAGCTTTGACATGTGTGATTATTCCGTAGGCCTGCTGTGTATGACTTATCTATCTAGACACCTTTGTCATATTCCTCTACCCAGCTTGGTTCCACTTCCACAAATTCATTTTGGTGTTGCTTTTGCCGGAAAATTCTCCACTCCAAAATGCAAAAGTGAGCAATTTTCAGGCACTGCACGGTGACTATCCAGTCCAAAAGGTTGGTAACTTTTGAGCCTGAGGTATGCTGTCATCTGCCTGAGTTGGCATCAATAAACGAAAAATAAAGAGAATGTTGTTGTGCCAGTGCCAACCTTGCTTCCTCAGCCACAAGTCATAATGTGTGCAGTGGCATTTTCCTTGTGATTCTCTTTGTTCTTTGAAGTGGGTAGAAGTGGATGCTTTTTCCACAGGGTTCTTCCAAAGAATCCTACAATGTTGAATCATCTTGAAGGGACTGTTGCTTCACGCATATTACTCAAGCTTTCTGAGATGTCTTTTTTTGTGTTCTCTCACTCCGGACACACTCATTCAGAATGAACAAAGGATTCCAAAGGTTCAAATATTTCAAGAGACAGTCTTTGTTTTGAGACATTTGGGATAGGCAAGCTTTCATTCACACTCATTATTCGTACCCCAATTAAACTATGGAGTTATATCGCTTCTACTCCACAGTGCAACAAAATAGTAGTTTCACCTTTCAATCAACTTTAAGTTCAAACATTTTTACCATAGACAATGTGCAACAGTCTAAACTTGGTTGCACCTGGGTTGCAATCCAAGAAAGAGTTTCAGTTGGTCATAGAAATATGTGGCTATACTTTCAATATTTATATCAGAGCCTGATGTTAAGTCCCTGATGGGCCTGAGTTCCTACACAAGCAACAGGGTTGATGAAATGCTTAAAGTAGCAATATCTCTCTATCTCAGGGACTCGCTGTTATAGGCATCAGAGACTATGAAATCATAATAATTTTGATTTATCACTAGTACTCAAAGTCGCTTTAAATAAAAGAGTTGGGTATCAGGTATCAGTGCTCCAAAATATATACCGTAGGTCTACATATATTTCGTCAATTAAATAAATAAGATGTTTGGGATCCACTAAAATAGCATAAAGAACATAAAAATGAAATTGCATGTTTGAAATGAAAATTAATTCTAAGAATGGAAGACAGACAAGAATTGTTGGTGCTCTAACTAAGGGGGGGGGGGGGGGGGATTTGGCTTATGGGAGGACATGTTGAGAAGCATTCCTCACATAGTTTTGGAACACCTCGTCAGTTCATGCATACGTCACATCTGTTGTATAAAAGGAGATGCTAGGGGACACCAAGGAGCATGAGCAGATCGACCAGCTCACAGCAGTCAAAACACTTTTTGTGTTTTAGGAAAAGACATTTTCTCCACCTAAATTATAACAACACATTTGACTCCTGAAGATGGGCACACCCTTTGTCATCATTATCCTCTGTGCAACTTTGAAGACGGTAAGTCAATAATTATCATTCTCGTTTATAATATAAATGTAATAATTTGTCAAAGTTCATCATTTTTTAACCCACTGTTCTGAGCCTAAGGATAAGACATACTCACATACAGCACAGTCATCAGATTAAACATGACTCAATGCAGGTTTCGTCATCTTGTCCCATGGAATGTGAGTGCCCTCGAGATATCCCCAGCTGTGGACCAGGGGTCAGTCTTGTGCTGGACGGATGCGGCTGCTGTCAGGTCTGCGCACGGCAGCTCAATGAGGACTGTACCAGTAACAAGCCGTGTGACCACATCAAGGGACTGGAGTGCAACTTTGGGGGAGGCCATGGTACAATAAATGGCATCTGTCGAGGTACAGTGAATTGTATAATAATATACAGTATATACTGCACGCACGCAGTCACAAACACACACACACACACACACACACACACACACACACACACACACACACACAGACAACAAATAGATCATTTTCTTTCAAATACTGTACAGAGAAGACACTATTGTTTACCTGGGATGTCTCTTTACTTCACACCTAAAAGCCAGTGAAACGACATTTCGTTCTCTTATGCATTTTATGTATCTGCTGAATGACAATAAAGCTATCTATCTATCTATCTATCTTTCTTTCCCTTTCCTAAACAGCCAAATCAGATGGAAGACCTTGCGAGTACAATAACCACATTTACCAAAACGGGGAGAGCTTCTGCCTGGACTGCAAGCACCAGTGCACGTGTATGGATGGTGCTGTCGGCTGCGTCTCTCTGCACCCACATGAAATCACGTGGCCCAAATTGGACTGTGCCAATAAGGCCAGCTTGGTCAAGGTGCATGGCCGCTGTTGTGAGCAACTGATGATATCATGCCCCGAGGAAGAAAAGACAGGGAGACCTGCAGCTCCCACCAAGAAGCACAGCAAAGAAGTGCACAGGGGAGACAGACAATCTGTGCAGGACATCACCGACGACGAGAATGAGCTGACTCCTGTTGGCAGAGGACGCAGCAAGTATTTACCCGGTGAGCAGTTTCAAGTTCTGTCTGGTCATATTGTTGTTTTTTTGTCAAAAAAAAAAATGTTTTTATTGAACAGATTATAAATTGTCACAAACATTATGATATGATTTAATTTTTTATAGAAAACAAAAAAATAAAGAAAAATACAAGACAAAAAAAGTACTATAGAATAAGATGATAGAAAGCTCATGGAAAACATCTGAAAAGAAAATGGCGTACAGTCAACCATATCAATGGTATCCTGGTCATAGTATTAAGCACAGCAGAAAGCCATACTGTTACTCTACTATATCTATATATATATACTATATATCAATTAAAAAAGCCAAGTTAGGTAGGCCAGGGCTAATGTGGCTCAGTAATAGAATTTAAAGTGCACAGCTGGAGATTGATAACTCACATCTCTCAAGGCTTCTTGTTCATTTTCAGATTTCAACAGTGAACCTATGGGTCACACGTTAACCAGAGGAAGGGAATGCGTGACTGAACCCACAGCCTGGACTCCCTGTTCCAAGTCCTGTGGCACTGGAGTTTCCTCTAGGTCCTCTGGGATTATCAGAAACAATGGCCAATGCAAATTAGTGAAGGAGACTCGCATATGTGAGGTTCGCCCATGCTCCCAAACAGCTTTCACCAGCTTGAAGGTATGCTATATGTCATTTTATACAAACACAAACAATGACACTAAAATGTGCATGTTGGTATAGTTAGTTACTAGCCCCTTTTATGGAATATGATTGATTGAATCTACCAAGCATTCTGTCATCTAGATTCATCATATCAGTTCTCTCTTCTTTATCAGATGGGTCAGAAATGCAACAACGTCGAAAAGGCCAAGCAACCGGCTAAACTGTTTCATGCAGGATGCCACAGTCTGAGAACCTTCCGACCGAGGTACTGTGGCGTCTGTTCAGATGGTCGGTGCTGCAGCCCTCACCAGACCCACACACTGCACATCCGGTTCCGCTGTGAGGACGGAGAGACCTTCAGCAAGAATGTGATGATGATCCGGTCTTGCAAGTGTGACTTCAACTGTTCCCACAGCAACGACAATAACCCCTCTGTGTTATACAGACTCTTAAATGATATTCACAAATCCTACGGGTAAAGAAGACAGACTATATAACCTACAATGTGAGATTTTGAGGAAAAACGTTGTGGAGTTGTGGAGAGCCAGTGGGGAAATAGAGGAGCGAGAGCTGTTAAGCTTGCAGGCATCTGTAATTATATACAGGTAAATGGAATATAAATGGAAAGTCAAATTGTATGAAATTGCTTCATAATACTGGAGCCTCATGGTTTGCTTCATTGAGAAGCGGTGATGTTATATTGTAAATAGTATAGCAAAATATATTACTTTTGTTTATTGAAGACACAGTGTAAGTCATATTTCTT
Source organism: Protomyctophum bolini (assembly GCF_963924005.1). Taxonomy (NCBI): domain Eukaryota; kingdom Metazoa; phylum Chordata; class Actinopteri; order Myctophiformes; family Myctophidae; genus Protomyctophum; species Protomyctophum bolini. Next base: position 37,167,365 of record NC_137873.1, read on the forward strand.
GTTACAATAAGTGTTAAATAGCTCTATATTCCCATCGCAATCATAACCCTAGCCTAGAGTGTTTGTTCAGTAACAAGGGTCTCCCAGTCCTTTTGTACACAGAAAATAAAAATGTCATCTAGTCAGGAGAAAGAAAATACTCAAAGACGAAATAAGAAATTGGAACACAAACTGATAAAGGGTTCTCTCTCCATGATTGCATGGAAATGAGTTGACCCACCTTAAAAAATATATTTTCTAATAATTAAAGAACTGGAGAGACAACAATAACAGTAACCAGAAAAGATCACTTAGAGCACACTTAAACCATCCAAATATATACAGTATATGTTTTCTGTATACTTTTGAAGTCTGTAACTCTACTGACATCATAGCATAACATGTCTGCACACTAAAAGGAAATAACATTTTATGGCAGCTTATAAAGGATCATTACAAGATGTGTAATCATGTTTTTGTATGTATACTCTACTTACAAAGTATTATTTATGAATGTATATTTTAATATAATTTGTTTCTTATTGCTCGTTTTCTTAATGATTATTTATTAATCATTTGACATATTGCCTAGAATATAAGCAATCATTCTTTTTTAGGGTTTAAGGAATAGTGCAATTATGTTTAAACACATCTGGGGTATAGTTTATTATTATTAGTACTGTGTGTGTCAGTACGTGCCTATTTGGTTTTGAAAGATATGTTTAGCTTACAATGAGTAATCAAAACTTACCACAGAATTCAGCCAAGTATGGAATTGACAAAACTGACAATATTGACTAAGCACAGCCACTAAGTGAACAATTTATGTTACTCATATTGAATACAAGATATACTGTATCAATGAAAGTACTAAACTAAAGTTTTCTCAACCAATAAGTATGTGTCCATCACTCATATGGTTTATGTGCATTGTGCAAGAGTAGCCCAGCTGTGCCCAATTTGTAAGAGCACGGTAGCACCCATAAATAACCAATCATCTACAGCTGTGGATACAGTGGAAATTACTTGTAATAGTATAATAGTGTAAAACAGACCAGTGGGTCACTAAAGGTTGTGGAAGCTTGATGAGCACACAATGATCAGGGTGTGTCGTGATGTGTTGAACTGCAATTCCAAAAAAATTGCCAAAAAGTCAGATGTAAGCATATTTTCCAGTAAACAGTGGAGACACAAATTCCCAGAGCACAATCAACAGTATTACATAAACAGGCAAAGACCAGGAGACCAAGAAACAAAACCAAAGGAAAGAACGCGAGGGCACTGACGCATACAGAAATGAAAATGGTTCCATCCTTCTCTCTAAGAGCACAATAGATCTTTGTCTTTGAGAACTCGAGAGGAGAACAGCACTCTGGGGAAGAGGTCTGTTCCAATAACAAGCCGATTATTTTGAACCTAGTTTACTACTTCTACTACTTCAGAATAATTGAACATACAGAAACTATATGGACAGAGGCACCATAATCATAACAATTAATCAGTCCAACGTCTATTCATCTCACCATTTTCTTCACCAAACATAATTTGAGTAAAATCTGGTCAAATCAGTCTCTAGTCAGTGGACAAAGAGTTTTTCTACTGAAAAGACAAACTGACCAAATGAGGTCTTGTACATTGAAACAAGCCAGGCACTAATGCCACAGACAGACAGATATAGGCAGGCACTAATGCCACGGACTAATGTTGTATTGTTATTATAAATTGTATTATTCAGCAGCCTGTAACAATCAGTATATATTTTCTTCCCCACTGAGCTCATTCTAACGAATTAAGGTAGCCTATCCCTCTTAAAGAATTGGAAAAGCATCAGGCTTTATAACCAAGAACACCAGTGACTGCAGAGTAATCCTATTTGCAATGACAACATTACAGTACATAATGTTCCTGAGAATGTAACTTTGAACTTAGCGCTAGAGTCAAGTTGTTATCATTGGCTTCCAGTGTATTAGCTTAAAGTCAGCGGTCCCCAAACCTTTTTGGCCGTGCACCCCCTGTTACCTCCTGACCTAGCTGACGCACACCCCAACGCTAAGTCTCGTTGGCCGAAAATTATACATTTTTAAATATGATTATGGCAAATAATCACAGAATGTCACTGCACTGAGAGACATGGATGGAGCTGCTGTATACGCCCGCAGCTGCTCTATTATTTTACAACAGTGGTTTACGGGATTTAGCCATTTGTGCTAAATGACACCATAAAACCAACATTACCCTTTTCATGTCACGCACCCCCGTTCGCGCACCACAAGGGGTGCACGCACCACAGTTTGGGAACCCCTGGCTAAAGCAGTTCACAAAAATAATAATAATCCTATCAATTACACATGACATGAAGCCTTGAATTCATTCGTTTTTGTCGCATTCCTAAGCCAATAATTCGATAATATGAGTCTCCTACTCAGGGACGAATAGTTTTCATAATCCAAGGTGTTAAAATTTTAGGAATTCACCGAAAATCCTCATGGGGGCACTGGCCCCCTGGCCCCCACAGACTCTACATCACTGCTCCTACTGGATATACTGGTCAACTCGGGAATGATGCAAGTTGGAAATGCTTGCCCCAATCCAGTTATGCGATACCTGTTGAACCCGTCAGTCTGTGTTCCTTTTGTATCCATATATGGAGTTACATGTCTATGGCTATGGACAAGAGTTAGTGTCATTGAGCAAGACGCTGAACCCCTATTTGCTCCTGATGTGCTGGTTGGTGCCTTGCATGGTTTCCACCCCCATCGGTGTGTGAATGGGTGAATGTAATGCACAATCTATGTAAAGCGCCTTGGATAAAGTCGCTATATAAATGCACTATTTACGAGATATTTAACTAAATTTAAATATCTGTGACTTATTAAATGCGCTTTTTAGCCAACATGGAATCATATTCAAAAGCTAAAAATAAAGCCATTCACATGTTCATGATGATAAATGATAAATGCCAGAAGTTGAGATGAATAGTCAATTAAATGTGCCGTTATGGTCCTTTAAAAGGGTTTTTTATTATTTACCATATGAAAACCTGACAAAACATAAAAAGGTCAATTCAGAATATTACTATTTTGTAAAAACAATAATTGAGTTTGTTGAAGTAGAAAGTTCACTTCAGAGCCAGTACAGTGCAATTGTATATTGCTTCAGTGCTGAAACAGTTTTAAGAGTCATTTTAAAAAACACGACGAACCAAACCTTGATTGTGGCAATCCCTCATCGAACATTATTGCATAAGAGTTTTTGAGGAAATCTATGTAGCCCTGAATGCTTTTCTTGTGGCTTTCGGATTGATCCAAGCTGAGTTGCAGGTCTTTGAGACGCATTTCGAACTGTTTCTCTGCCTATTGATCAAGAAAGACATACAGCCAGATCAATATACTGCAAGATAGCGTCTCGTCAAGGATTCAGGAATATGACACAAATGGAGTCAAGGATTCATTCCTGTACATCTTACGATACATTTTGCCATGTGTGCGACAGAGGAACATAATACTCACAGACTGCTTGTTATGTTTAAGAAGCTTCAGCTCGGTTTCCTTCCTGCTCTTTCCTGCCTCCAAATCCAGGATCTTCGTCTGAAGAGCTGCCTCTCTGGAAACAGCCGTATCTTTCACTTTAGAGATCTGGCCGTGGGGGAGGACACGTTTCAAAATGATTATGATGGCTAACAGCCACCCCCAAAGTTACATGAAAAAAAACATTACTTAAATATGAGTATAGTATAGTAGTATAGTAAATATGAGGGGTAGTTCACCTCAAAGAATCAATTACACAGCCCACGAAACAATAATTTGAAGACGTCTACTGCTGACGCGGTTATCAAATATTGACTTAAGAATGCAAAAAGCAAAAAAACTCTCTGTGAATTTGGTGGCCTAAGGGTTAGCCGAAAGGTTGCCGGTTCAATTCCCCGGACGGGCAGGAAAAATCTGAGTCGGGAAGTGATTGGTCATCACTCACCCAACACCGCTGAAGTGCCATTGAGCAAGGCACTGAAACCCCCAACTGATCCAGTGGAGCTGCTTAGTGGCCAACAGTATAAGACTGTGGTTGTACTGGTCAGCTCCCAGGTTATAATGTGTGTGTCTGTCTGTCTGTGTGTCTCTATGTGCAGGGCGTTGCTGAAAATGAGCACTTGTGCTCAGCTACTACCCTGGGTAAATAAAGGAAGAAAAATTACACCCGTGTGAAGTGAGTGTCGCTGATATATTAAAGTCTAACTGTTGATTAGGTGATGTAATGGTGATGTAAAACAAATGGTGCCAACACAAACATTAAACGCCATTAACAATAAAGACTCAAGAGACAATATGACGTAAATGTTCCCTTCATTGTCAATGCGTTTACAAAACAAACATTGAACTAAAGACAAACATTAAACCTGTGTATAGGTAAAAAATATAATAATACGAGTATAGTATAGTAGTATAGTAAATACGAGAGGTAGTTCACCCCAAAGAATCAATTACACATCCCACGAAATTAAGGGGTGTGAAATTGATAGAAAATAACTCATTTCTTGGGGTGACCTACTCCCTTATTAAGCTCATTTTGTTCATACTTGCAGTCTGACATCAGACAAAGTTGTCTCTAGCTGCCATTTGAGCGTGTGGCAGTCTGCAGAGCGCTGGTCCACCTGCTTGTGGCTGTAGGTCAGAGCCTCCTCCTGATCCGTCAGCCTGTGCACCAGCTCCTGGTTCTCCTGCAGGAGCTCCTCGGTCCTCCTTCAAACACACACTTACGAGTGAGGATCAAGCAAAGTTCTAAAACGTATTCTTTTTTTTTAGGAATTACACATTATTACAAGTACACATTATTATTATTATCATTATTACTACTACTACTATTACTACTACAAACTGTCCCCTTCAAATCAATGTAGTAATTTACCACAAATATGCTATTATTACTATACTAACATTACTGTCAAATTTGGAAGCTGTTGAGACTGTCCATTATCAGGACACAGTAAAGTGTGTATAATTGTTTTTATATACCGCAGGCATGTGCGCGCAGTCGCACACACTCACACACACAGACACAGACACAGACACACACACACACACACACACACACACACACACACACACACACACACACACACGATTTATATATGGTTCAGTTGTCTTACTTTTGAATAGAAGAGACTCTTTCTTGCAGTTGTGAGTTGGCCTCATGAATTGACTCTTTCATCTCCAGAGAGGATTTGAGCTTCTTAGTTTCACTGTCCACCTGTTGGTATATATATATATATATATTCAGAATCACTGCTGTGATATAATCTGTCACTGTCAAGTAAAACAGTAGGGTTAATGGGAAATGTGAATTCATAACTGGAATTACTGTAGGGCTGGACAATATATACATTTTACATTGATATGAGACTAATTTGTGTTCATTGTATTTTCCTGTTTTTCCCTTTTCTTTTTAGTGATGTAATTTTCTGGACTTACCTGCTGTTCTATTATTTGCCTTTACCCCCTTAGTTATTAATAGCACTGATATATATTATATATACTGATAATTTGGTACAACAGTAATATGTAATATTTGATTTGATCATTGTAACCAGCCCTAACATGGAACTTTAGCACAATTTAACACAGCAAGCAAACAAACTGACTGTAAACGAAAAAAGGGCAATAGAGGGTATGCGCGTGACATCATCATCATACCCGGAAGGTAAGGGAACGCCTACTGAGTGGCAAAAAACGACTTTCTGGCCTTGACAGCCCATACATCCACACAGAAAAGTCCTGTCTGATTGTATTAAACAATATTAACCCATTTTGGGCAGGCACCCATTTTGGTGTTAGCATTCAATTCGAAGAGCGACTGACGTAGAAGACATTTTTAGAATCTGATCTCAGGTCAGAATGAAAACTGTCAGGATGTAGAAGACATTTTTAGAATCTGATCTCATGTCAGAATGGGTTAAACAACATTAAACTCACTTTGACACTCAATTTGCCATTGACTTTATGCATGCGCATACCCTCTAGGCTCCAGACTTCCCAAAACAAACTGGTCAGACTCCTACTTGGCCTCACCCCCCGAACCCACCTCACTCCTGCCCACTTTGACAGGCTGGAATGGCTTAGGGTCGACTTGCACTGGGTCTGGTCCACAAGATTCGATACACCACCAAGATACCCATGTACCTGTCTAGATACTTCCTTAATGTTAACGAAGTCCACACCCACAACACCAGAGGGAGTGCAACGAACCATGTACAACCCAGATTCGGCACAAACAAGGGACTAAATTATTTTCGCTCCTATGCCACCAAAATGTGGAACCAACAGTCATTAAGACATGTGAATCCCTTGACTCCTTCAAAACCACTCTCAAAGGGCACCTACAGACGGCTGCAATTCGAAACTGGCCCCCGTAAAATCTGAATCCCCCCCCCACCGCCTTTTCCCCTCACTGTATATGTTTAATTTCCCTTTTTACCTCCTTTATGATGAATTCCTGTTCTGTTCTTTGACTATATAGAAGTGTCTATTTGTACGTCTCTAAATGTTTTGATGAATTGAACATGGTGGACCCTCTTGTAAACAAGTGTAATGCTTAAATGGGTCGTCCACTCACAGTTAACAGTCTTTGTATTGAGTTTGATTTAATGTTGGCACCAGTCCGCTGAGAATTTATGCACTTGAGCACACCAGCTCGGGAGGCCGGGGTTCAGTTCCACAGCCGGGTCATATACCAAAGACTATAGAAATGGCACCCAATGCCTCCCTGCTTGGCACTCAGCATCAAGGGGGTGTACGACGTCCCTGCGACACATATAGCATCATGTCCAGGGGGTGTACTCCTATATCGTGGCTGGGGGATGTACTTGTACTTGTATTTTCAGCCGATCGTCATTACGACGGCATCAAAATACATTTTAGTCAACTAAATCAACTGTAGATTTAGTCGACTAAAACTAGACTAACACTAAAACATTCCAGGTGACTAAAATGTGACTGAAACTAAATGAAAACTATTCAAGAGACTATGACTGAAAACTAAAATCTAAATTTGCTGCCAAAAACAACACTGCAGCTACAGAAACACGAGAGAGGCCTCACATGGCTCGGGTCGGTATAAGGCTTACTGGAACTTGAGCACACATTAAATATACATTCAACAAACAGGTAGGCTACATTGGCACAGAGTGTTGCCACCTAAAGAAACTTCACTGCAATCAGAGAACACACAAATCACACACAAAAACCAATCCACAACAGGAGATGAGCAGTGTAGTACTTGGATGCACACTAACAGAGTTGGGAGATCTACAGGGTTTCACTGCTACCTAGTGGTCAGAGAAGGTAAATGCCTTTGTCTTTTCTCTGACCACAGTTCTTAGTCCGGCAGCCGTGGTTGTGGGGTGGGAAATTTGTTATAATATAACAAATATAGACAATATTTCAGGCCAATAAAAAAAAAACTATATTATAGTTTTTTTTATTGGCCTAAAATATTGTCTATATACGGTACATACATTCATGAATCCATTTGCTGACCGACTGTCGGTATTGAGTAATTTGTTTTATAGGGATTTACTGTATATGTGACCATACCATTGACATCCTATGTAAGGCAAGTCAAACTAGGGGGTTTTCATGATTCTGAATCCATTCCAAGCATTAGTTTTGCACAAAAAAACACTCTTTGGGCTAAAAACGGCCATTGCAATCATCACAAATGTGATGAGGTCAGCACATTTTGAGGAATTTGGGCACATTTGGCTATGGCCGTATTTAGCCCAAGGAGTGTTTTTTGTGCAAAACTAATGCTTGAAATGGATTCAGAAACATGAAAACTGTATATAGAATGTCAATGGTACTGTATGGTCACATATAAACCCCTATTAAAAGAATTGCTCAATGCCGACAGCCGGTCAGCAAGTGGATTCATGAATGTATGTATATAGACAATATTTTAGGACAATAAAAAAAAGACTATTCCAAATTTCCCACTTGAAACAAAAGGAGCCTTGTTTAAACAAAAGGAGCCCGGCTGCCGGACTATCTCTCCTACTCGCAAGTTACCACTTAGGACATTTTTGCACACCTGAACCTGCAGTTGCCTAATGGCTTCTGACTTTTCTGAGCACTTCCTCTCAGAGTGTCGCAGCTTCTCCTGGCATTCGCAGAGACTGTGCTCGGTTGCCCTCAGTAACTCCACGCGCCCCTGAAGCTCCTGCCTGACCTGGGCTCCAGGGGATGTGGTGGCATGTGTGAGGGGGGTGGGGGGCACACAAAAGGTTAACGACTATTACACACCTGAATCTAGTGCCCAAATTGACACTAATTAGCCTCGCAGACCCCCATTAGAAAATATATGCAAAGGACCCCCATAAGAGAAGAGTTTTACGGCTCTAGCAGTGATTCTCAACCCATTTAATTTCACAGGATCCCCAGTTTGACATGCATTAGTCTACGGACCCCCATTTAATGGCATTTCTATCACTGAGACCCCAATTTATATCGTAAAATCAATGTGAATTTCGGGTCCGTTTGGTTCCATTTGAGTTACAGACCCATAAGGATCCATTTGGTTCTTAACTATCATTTATCTGGGGACCCCCTGGAACTCCCTCAAGGACCCCACTTTGGGAACCACTGGCATAAAGCATGCAGGATATGGAAAGATTCATCCTTGAGCATTCGTGTGTGTTTGTTTAAGTGATTTGTGAGTTGTGACTGACACAGCTCAGATTTGAGAGATTCAACATATAGGTGTAAAATCCAGACTCCTATGCAACACAGATGTTACATTTACAGTTACGGTGCAGTAACAATGCAGAGATGAACAGCCAAAAGATACCAACAATGCTGTTAGAAAGAACCAAAACAACATTCAAGGAAGTTCAGTAAAACATATCATAATATTGTATGCTGGTAAATAAATGTATTTGCATTCATTTTCGAATGGGCACAATACTATTTGGAGCAAACCTTGCATGAATGTGTCACGGAAAAAACAGATTATGTTTTATTTTACCTTCTCGACATCTGCATCTTTTCTAACCCTCTCGTTCTCCGTCCGTCTTGAAAGGCTCTCATGTTTTGTTCTGAAAACATCCATTTCATCTCTAAGCTTCGTCAGCTGGAAGAAATACAGCACATACATACATGTCCTTGCTTCTATTAGTATTTATAATCAGGGGTGTAGTGGGGGGACAAAAATATGTCTTCTGACTTGTAATTTACTTTTGTGGATACTATTAAGCATTGCTAACCCCTATAGGCTATAATGTCTGCATGTTTTATGTGCATGTGTGCACGCACGTGTCTTATGTGGAGTCCCACCACTTCTAAAAGTAACGCTACAACACTGTTTATATATACAAATACAGAAACAACCAACATAATAAATATACCATACATTACATAACTAGTATTTTGGTTCCTAATAACAGGAACAGCAGCTGGTTTAGTAGAGTGAACGCGTTAATACTGAGTTGAAAAATGAACACAAGGAAAGTGCGTGTTAACCTGACTTAGGTACGCTTCAGCTTGATGTTTCTTCTCCTGTGAGACAGCCTTCTCCTCGATCAGTGCAGCTTCAGATTCAGCTAACTTCCGCTCCAAATGAGCAGTATGTGCCTGTCAACAGAGTTATACCTCAACCCTCTTTGTTCAATGTTATGTTACCATTAGTATACTGTACATAAAATTGTAATGCCTGTACTGTATGGATGTACAGGATGTTGTTGGGGTGTTTTCAGAACACTATTCTATGGGGTGTTTTCAGCAATAGTTATAAGCCCATATAACTGTAACATCCACACGCAGACAAGTGTAAATACTGTATAAAATAGCTCCCTGGCTGCCACCAAAATAATCTTAGCAACCATTCTATTGTTTTCTATAAAGCACAGCGTACATGGCTATCTCTTAAGCTCTTTGACCATTACTTGGGTTAGCTGATCCATCATACTTGCCTGTTGAATGCCTACCTGCCTGAACTGTCCCGTTGAATGGTTGTATGAACAATTAATTAAGTACAGCATATTAGGTTTTTTATATATATATCAATATGCAACCATTTCTTGAGACCAAAATATGTTTTAAAATGATTTACCTTGAGTGTTGCATTGTCAGCACTGAGTTTTTCAACCCTCTGGAACAAAGTCTTGGTAGCTTCAGTGAATTCCTCCCTCTCCCCATGTAGCCTTGCAGTCATGTCTGCCATTTGCCTGCATTGAAAACATCATAGAAAACACTTATAACAGCAGTGTTATTATGAATGTACGGTATTGTTAATGTCTGGATTCCATGTTACTGATGACACTATCCAACGCAAAAGTGTTGATTTCTTTTTTTACTTATGACTAACGTTTTTAGCAGTGCTGTCTGAATAACAAATTGCTCTTTCTCCTCAGTCATCTCCCTCTGCTGGTTTCTCCTGGAATCCCTTTCGGCACAACTATTGGCCAGCTGAACATCCTGCATGCGAACCGAGTAGAACGGGAGATCAAGGTAACTGTTCCATTGGATGAACATGAAAGAGAGAATATATTTAATCACAACAATAACTTCCATTCTGATTGCATACCTTACCTTCTCTCTCAACTGAGTGTAGCATTTTTCAACAGCAGCTTCAAATCTCTCAGCTCTCCGTTTATGGGCTCTGGCTGCCCTCTTGAGTGTTTCTTTGTCCTCTGAGACTTTCTCAGATAGACTGGCGACAGCCCCCTTCAAGTCACCAATTTCCATCTTCCTTTCAACCAGTGTCCCCTCTAGATTCTGGAAGATGGCATGGATATGTGATTATATAAATGAATCACTTTCTTCCCAGTGTATCTCATCATCTAGAGCACCAACGTGAAAAATAACATCCGTGGAGCCATTTGTACCCGGAGCTGCACTGCCAGACGACTGTTTTCGGATTCCTTGTTACGTAGCTGCCCTTGTAGGTGTGCACGAGTCGTCTCCACAGATCTGGTCATGTTAACTGCACTCTCCATGTTTGCCTTTGAAAGTCAGCGATGATTTATAATGGTGAATAGACTGAAGACATTTATCTGTACTATGTATGCATCCAAAGCAAAACTTCACTGCACTCCGGCTTACCCGCTCTTGCATTCGCAGATCTATCAGTTCTTCAATCCTGTTTTCTGTATTGCATAAACACCTTTTTAAATGCTGGGGTGGGGGTGAAAAAGATTAGCACTTATTTATAACTGACTGACCCATCTGCAGTACCAAACATTTCAACCAGTCGTTCAACTGTGGCTGAAGAATTATTCTTTAATCTTTGTAATATGTGTAACTTACATGTTTTCCCCCTACTCAATGTAGAAATAAAAGGTGACACTCACCATGTTTTCACTTTCAGCCTCTGTGATCTTTTCTACTAAGACTTCAATCTGTTCATCTCTTCTAATTCGATCAGCCTGGTTTAAGTGACAGACAAGTTATCAAAGCAGCTGAAACCCAAGTTCCCAGCACTTACAGGAATGCAATAAAGTTACTATTTCTATTTTATAATAAATCTAGAAGATTGAAATTATAAATTACAAACCTCTGCTTTCTGAATCTCCTTCAAATGCTGCCGAACAGATTTGTTTATTCGTTTAAAATCCTCCAACTTCTCCAGCAGAAGGCATCTCTGTCTTGTAAAACGGTAATTGTCAGAGGCAGACTGTCTTGAATCCTTAATTTCAAGAGTAAGTAAAATCAAAATCATTAGGAGAATGGAAAATACATGTGAAAGTTAAATGGATACATATATTCAATAACTCATACTACATCAAGCTGAGACACTAAATCAATCTGTTAGACAAGTAGATAAAATTCATACAGCAAATTCTGCCTCCATGGCATCCCTAAAGGACACAAGTTGTACGGCTGCAGAGCTGGCAGCAACTTCAGCCTCCAGCAATATTATCAGCAGAGGGCTACGTTGAAGTAAATAAAAAGAAGAGTTAGAAAACTGTGTCAATGCTGGTTCTCAATTCATAAAAGTAGTTAACTTTGAAACTATTCATCCCCAGGGCCTTACGAGTTGATGTCAATCCCATGGGTTCTTGTGTTGAGACTACTGTGTGCCATGGTCCTTCTCCTTGGCTCTATGGAGTCGCCCGGATCATCTAGTCTCGTAGAGCTGAATCTAGGTGAATCCTGAAAGCTATCCTCAGCAGACATGGTTCGCTTAACTGCAAAATAGTGCCGCTCAGTGTAAGACAAATATGCTGCTAAGTTAACGGCATGTCCAATCATGCATATTTTATTATTTGACAGGGACTTGGTTCATTGATAACATTTCAGTAAATGTACCATAAAAGTGTATAATTTGTATATAATCCCTGCAGTAAGTACATCATGTTCATAGCATGAAAGCATTGAGGATGCAATCTACACGTAGTAAACATGACCTCTGAAATTAACATAGTTGCAGCGCAAAACAAAAACTGTAAACAACATTACTACAGTACTAAGTTTGAATTGAAAACAGTCCATGACAAATTTGACACATTGTCAATGTTAGCTCCTCCCAATTAGCAAAGGGAAGCAAGAAGACTCTAGTTTATGTGACAAAGAGCTGACTAAGAGCAGCTAAAGGTCTCACAAACGTATGTTCAACAGTAGAATGAACTCTTCATTTGCTGCTCAGGTTCATAATATTAACAGGATGTTGAATATAACGGTATTTCTTACCTCTTATTACCATAATGGTACCATTTCAACTGTTATCCTCGAGCTAAGCTGGTTGGTTGCCTGGCACCCGTAAATCGAGTATCTTATTGGTTAGCCAGGAGAAAAGGCGTGATGTTTTGCTGTATGTTGATTTGCTCCCGGTAGGGGAAGCGGGCGGTCCTCAGTTGATTGACGTTAGAAATGAGCAATGAACAGAAGAGACCACAGCCTCTCATGGAAACCATAGAAACGAACAGGAAGTTTACTTGTACATTAGTGTGCGGTTCTTTTCATCTCCCAAATAACAATAATTCGTATAGAATTTAGTTTTCCTTATCATTTTTGTTCATAACTGCATGCATGGAGCAAACATAACATAGAAGGTGGATTGGCTCTAGTTTAAGTAAGCTATCTATATCTTATGTTTTTATTGAGCTAGCTGAGTGGCTAACAGGGACGTGAAATGGAAAAATTCAAAGCAAAGATACTATTAATTGGACCTAGCGAGGTAAGAGCTCTTTATCTGCGTTTAAGTTGTGTTGCTGATTTTAGAAGCGCAACTGGTTGCTACTTGCTATAGTAGTAGTATGCAGACAAAGTTCAATACAAACAATACATGGGGAAAATATTTTCTTTCTGTTTTTGCATCACCTCCTTTTTATGTAGAAAACAGGAACTTGGTTTGGGCCCCTCCGCTATCAGTCCACTTCCTCCTGGGTGCTTATGTGTTTATTCCTACTAACAACACTACATGTTTAGGGAAGTGGTACTGTCATGTGTTATTCAGTAATCAGTAACAGGGGTCTTTGGCTCTCCAGAGAACTCATACAGGACAAAATTGGAACTGAAGAACTATAACATTGAAGCTGATAAATGGGTACTGGGCACTCTGTCCTGATTGGATCTGATTGTGGTCCTACCTGAAAATGTTCTTTCTGTTAGAGCTACAGAGACGGGGAGACCTGTTACTGAACAAACACTCTAGGCCTATGTCAATGATTACTATCACAATACAGGCTTTAACTTTTTTGTTTGTTTAAAAATGATAATTTTGTATGTTTCAGAGCGGGAAGACAGTGCTAGCAAATTTCCTATCTGATACAACAGAAACAATAGGAGGAGAGTACAGTCCTACTCAAGGAGTCAGGTAGGGAGTTTGGGAAGCACTTCTTTATATCAATGGGCCTTTATTATAGCACTGTAGCTGTACCTGTTACAAGTCCAATATAGAAAGTTAATCTAATAAAAACAGTAATACATATATTATCATTATGTAACAGTCAGTGTTATACTAAAATAAATTCAAAATCAATTTGGCTCCTATGCCACCAAAATGTGGAACGGTCCAACAGCAGTGCAAAACCGCTCTCAAAGAGCACTTTGAGAAATGGAGGACCCTTATGTAAGTGGTTTTTGGTTTTATCCTCTTAGCAGATTTTCTATTGACCTGTACTTTCGTAGAAATGTACCCATTATACAAACTGTTAATACAATTTTCAAACAATCACTTATGGGTAGATAAGATAGGTTGACTGACTGTAAATTTGAAGTCTTTATTGATTGTCCTTCCTTGGTCAAGTAACTTAATGTGAAACAGTGTTTGGATTAGTGGATACAAATAAGCAATTGCAGCTAAATTGTTTCTTCCTTTTTTTTGTTTTAGGATACTGGAATTTGAATTGCAGAATGATGGCAGTGGCGACAAATATTCAATGTGTGATGTGGAGCTTTGGGACTGTGCAGGTGACTTTAAGTAAGCACACAGGGTTGCACAAGCACCTTTAAAACCTACTGTAGTTAATAGTCTTGTGGTGCTTTAAGAAAGTTGGTGTGTGGATCATAGTTATTCATGTTTCCATTATCCAGATACTCTTGCAGTGTGTAATAATTGCTCCTCTCTTGACACAGATTTGAATCGTGCTGGCCGGCACTGATGAGGGACTGCAATGGTGTTGTAATTATTTTTAATAACGATGTTCCGAGTCACCTGAAAGAAATAGAGACCTGGCACTCAATGTTTATTTCCTCTCTGGGACTGCAAGACAGCCAGTGCCTATTTATTGCTCACCACAAGCCCGGCAGTGGAGCGGATGAAGGGCAGCTGCCTTTAGGTAACACTATTGCACGATGCCACACAGGCATGCTTTTAGAATTCTGCTTAATATGTCGATGCTCATAAGTACTGTATGTTATTCCTTTTTTAATGCAGCCTCTCATCTGAGCAGACTTCCACTCATTCATTCCAACCTGGAAGAGGAGCCCGAGGATGTGAGACAAGCATTTCGTAAATACTTGAGAAACATTGTGAATGCGCTGTCAGAGAGCAGAGAACGGGAAGAGATGTCCATCATTACATAGTCACAGCAGTGGTTCCCAAATGGTGTGACAAGGGACACACAGGTCACACACACACTGGTGTGCCGTGAGACATCCACATATTTAATACAATACACAATAATTCACTACATCAGTACTTTGTGTGGACTTATTTACCAATACATAACCAAAGTCTATACCCTGCCCTGGTCATCCCTATTTTAGCCCTGGCATTATAGGCAAAAAAAAGTTCAATTGAAACGTCTTTTCCTCCACAATGTTCAAACATAGAAAAATAGCAGATCTGCAAGCTCACATTGAGAGCTATATTGGTGTGCCTTGGGCACCAAACGTTTGAAAACCACTGGCCTAGAGCATATCTGAAGACTACTGTAATTTATACTTGTATACACTTTATATACACGTATGACGGTATATAAATGAGTTCAATAGGATATGTGACTCGTTAATTGCCGTAGATATTGGCTACCAGTGTACTATGAAACTTTCACATTCTAGCACCCCGATGTGGCATGTCTGCCAAACATTGTTTTGTAATGAAGTACAGATTCATACATTTTACTTTGGTCAAGTGTTTGTGTATAAATGTTTTTGTGTACCCTCTGTGCCCAAACAGCTTTGCTTTGTAAACAAATAGTATGTAGGGGAAAAAATAATAAAATGTCCTCTCAAACTATTGACATCTGTTTATTGGGTCCCAAATTTGACCATTATTCATGCTCAGAATGCAAAGAAGATTAAATTGTCCATAATTTAAACATTATATCCAATGAGGCCTCTTTTGCCGATGCACTCGCCAATGTAGAACCACATAGCCACCTCAGTGGCCACCAGTCCATTCCTCACGACGTCCTGTGGACACAACGTTTTTTTCAGAATAGAAAATGAGTTTCTCAGGGTTGAAATATGACAGTAGTTCTCATAAAATGCACACATAATGAAATATATATTTGGAATTTTGGACACAGCAGTTACTGTAGATTACTAAAGAACAGCAAGTGGTGTGCACTGCATTACACTCAACAAGTCAGGTAATAATCAAAGAATGTCCGTGTGAGTGTGTTATGCAACTCTGGGCAGCGTGGGACAGCACCTTCAGAGGGCAATGCACAGTGTACAGTATGTGGTTGCGTTGCTATAACCAGTATAATTTAAATACAAATATATTAACAAATCTTTATAACAGTCATGACATACAATACAAAACAAGAAACACAGTTATTAATACAACAATATTTTCAGAAATATATTAATATTAATATAATCTTTTTTAGAAAATGTCACTGGTTTCCACAACTTAAAGTTCCAACAACATGAGAATGACCTTATTTTGGAGACATAGGCCTACCCCTTACTTTATACTACGACTCACCCGCATTGTCAGCTGTCCAAGACGTGCTGTGGCCTTGATGACACCCCCCACGCCCATAATGGCTTTGGGGATCTCCATAGGGGTAGGGGGGACCAGCTCCACACGTGCATAATGCCAAAAAGTCGCTAGCTGGGGTTTGGAGTACGTAACAGCGGCTGAAACGCAAAAAAAGAGACCCCTATGTGATCTAACTTGCCGATGATGATCTATACAAGTTACATGATTCGATATAAAATGTAAATATGTATCAATTAAGGTTTACACTTTACAAATGTACATATGGTTATTACATGCATTTATGAATAAAAGTGCTGCCTGCTATTATGTGTTATCGCTGCTATAGACCTAGAAAGCCTGTGATCATTTAATTAACTTCGTACATTTTCTGTACATACTGTATGAAACAACAAGAGCCGTTCTAGGGCTATCGCTGCTATGATGTGTGTGGATTAGGCTATAGACGCATCTTCTGCTGTGCTGTCAAGCCATGCCAAGTTCTGTCAGCACTTGCTTCTGTCCACTATCTCAAAGATGCAAACAACATTAATATACTTACCATTGACCAATGTGGGCACTTTGGCGATCAATTTCTGTACAGCTTGTGCCATGTTGTTATTGAATGACTTTCACACAGCTTTCCCGACCCCTCCTGTAAAAGCCAAGCCATATGAACACGCTTCCGGTAGGATAAGGATAACAACACCGAGCTGAAAATAAAAGTAATGCAATCTAATCAGATCATAATTTGATTGTAAAATAAATCCAACGCCTGGCTTCCGAATGGTTTGTCTGAACCAAATTATGCTTTATATTAGGCTAAAGTCAAACTGGGAACACATTCAGTAAAATAATAATAATACTAGGCTACTCACTAAAATAATGGAAAATTAGGTTAGTCCTGGACCTAGAGCTATAGAGTAGACTTTAAAATGAAAACTATTGTTATATATTTTTTAACACCATAGCTCTTTTCGCTAGTATCAATGTCGTGTCAACATAAAGATTTATAATTTAAATTCTGTATGTGATGTGGATTGATTGATTGATTGACTCAGTGATGACTGAAAATTGTTAGTTTATGGTTTAATGATTATTATTGATTAATGATTAATGATGATTACTTGCTGTGAGTAATACCCATGCTCACTTTGTTATTGTTATTTTTGGCATATTGCCATTGCTTTTTCAAGGGCGGCTTTTTCATTGCTCATTACTTTTATTTTGAAAGAGAAATGGTTGGCAACGGATGGGCTGGAAATGTCAAGACTGTAGGTTTGCAGCGTCATCTAGTGGACAGTAGATGTAGTTATATAACAGCAACTCTGCAACAAAATATATATTTTAAATTAATCGGTTTGATCTTTTTTTTACATTTTGAAAAGGAGGAATGAACTAGTTAAAGTTCGCAAGAGTAGAATATAGGTAATGATCCCAAATTAATTTGTTAAACGTCCACAATGCAGGAAAAATTGATATTTTATTATGTAACATAAACAGTGTTTCATGTCATGGTGTACTGTACAGTAAATGCCATTACACAGCCCGATGCAGTAGGTGGCGGTAAATTCCTGTCATGTCGGCTTAACAACTGCGATTGAAGAAGATAAAGAAGATCAACAAGTGTGAAAACAAGGTACTTTTTTGCCTTGGTCTCGTTCCCAGACTAAGCTATTTTAATTTGATTGATTGATTAATTGATTTAAGTATTTATTAAGAGTTTGCAGAATTACAGTACATTTCAAACACAACTCATTACAAAAACTGTCAACTGTGAGTGGACGACCCAATAAAGCATTACACTTGTTTACAAGAGGGTCTACCTTTTTCAATGAATCATAAAATGATCATAAAATAAAACATTACACTCTGATTGAGCTCATGTAAAGCCCAATGCCAATTTCCTGTGTTATTGATTGAAGATGATCAGATCACCAGATGTGATTTAGGTGAGGAAGTTTAGCAATATAAAAAATAAAGCCGTTAATGTATGAGGCAAAAAAACCGACCCTATACCTAGACGGAGCCTCTTTTGGGAGGGAGCAGTTGGTTTATCTCATCTCATGAGCGACACACACACATACTAGAGAGTAGGAAAGGAAACACAGCCAATTTAGCCAAACGCAGCAGTAATGGCGAATAAGTGGTTACCGTTCTCACTCATTTTTCTGGGAGTTTTCTCGCTATACTGCGCCACATCTGCGGAAAATGGTGGAATAAAGAAGATGAAGATGCAGTTCGCCACGGGGCCCCTTCTTAAATTTCAGATTTGGTAAGAATGACTGTGTAAATATAGTACAGTAGTAGCTCTAAGCTAGCTAACCCCAGCTAATGTCAATGTCCAAGCTAGCCGCGATGTCGAAGAAGACGTTACACAACATGACATACCATTATCGTATCTCTAGAATAGATCAAACATATAACCAACACCAAATATGAACTTCAGTCTGAATTAAAAGTTGTTTCTTCGATGTTGAAATGAATCTGCCCAATGCAATGGCAATAAGGGAACTCTAATGCAATGCAACCAGCCAGGTCCAACGGCCTGTTTCCGCTCTCAAATCCAACTCTTTACCTCTTGTGAACTGTGCTATTGGATCATGGATTAACATGCCACTAATCCCATTCTCCAGATCCCATATGTACATCTGTTTCAGACTTGTGGTGGTTTTGTAGATCGACTGTGGTACAACAGGTTTTTGTTTTGAAGTTCATGTCAAGTTGAGTCGCATGTTTCTGTTTCAGAAACATGCCATCATAGACATGCACTGGCAACTAATAACTAATAACACATAAACACGTCATAAATGTAATGACACTAGGCCAAGAAAGCTTGCTCATGTTTAAGGCGGTTTTCAAGTGTTGTCAATGCCACAATTATATGGTAGGAGATCTATCCTTTCCTTGTGGAAAGCTATTGCTCAATGTGCTGCAGAGAGGAATGTCACACCACCACTACAACCTTCCAGTAGTCTAAAGAAAAGTGCACAACGATGGAAAGATAACATTGATGTGTGCCTCTGTGCTATGCCGAGCACAGAGTTTTACACAGCAAAAAAACCTGTATTGCGCTTGTTCCCCGACTTTAACCATTGTTCCTGCGCCCACAGCATTTCCTGAGGGTACAAGCGGGTGTTTGAGGAGTACACGCAGGGCTTGTACCAGCGGTACCCAGACATCCGCATAGAGGGAGAGAACTACCTCCCTCTGCCCCTCTATCGGTAAGAAAGAGAGAGATTTCCATCATATACATTTACATTGATATATATAATGAATTAGGAGTTGACACATGCATGCATACTACAAATGCATTGATTATGCCAGCCAAGGTGCCCAGACAGCTACGCCAGCCGCCCGGGCCATTCTATGTTTTTTTTTGTAGTTTATTTTTTTGTTATACCAATGGCATTTTAAGTCCTTTTCCTGTTTTATTCTTTCAGACACTTTGCTTCCTTCCTGTCCGTGTTCAAACTGCTGGTGATTGGGCTGATTATCATCGGCAAGGACCCGTTTATCTTCGTTGGTATGCAACCCCCTGGCATCTGGGTTTGGGCCCAGGAGAATAAGGTGAGGCCGCTGCTCGGATCATACGCCGAACGGTAAATGACGCTGGTGTAGAACTTGCATGAAATATGGTGTGTTAGGATTTCAAGAATCTTTATCTGAAGTGAGCTAAATACTTGTTTGGCCTGTGTTCAGTATATTAGTGTTTATAAATGCAGCATACTGCTGGTGTCAAACAATAGGCTACACAGAAATGGAATAAAGCCAGCTGATATCATTTATTTAGTCTCTAATAATAATATACAGGCTTGCATACAAACATCTCACCCGTGGGATTAGCTGTTCATCTAGGGTTTTGGGTATGGTGTTTTGCTTGATATTGTCTACAGCAGTTTTCCCCGACGCTTGTTATCTCCAAGGTGACAAATTAATATTGTGGATGCTTGGGGTCAAAGACCCGCCACATACTGTAACAAAGTATGTGTGCAAACAAGGAGCTGGGCTAAATGGCTCATTTTCTAGTGGTGTGTAACTCTTTTGTGTGTGCCTATAATGCAGTGCCCAAAATATGGATGCCAGGTGAAAGTGGTTAATAATTGAATGCTTCTTTTCAGATATATGCCTGCATGATGGTGTTCTTCTTCAGCAACATGATTGAAAACCAGTTGATGTCAACAGGCGCTTTTGAAATCACCTTAAATGGTGAGACTTTCTCGGTCACAGCATAGGCCAGATTTACGTACATTCAATTATGGTTGTGTGCTGTGCTGGTGACATATATATATATATTATGCTTTTACATTTGTAGACGTGCCAGTGTGGTCCAAATTGGAGTCGGGTCACCTACCCTCCATGCAGCAGCTGGTGCAGATACTCGAGAATGAGATGAAGATGAACGTTCACATGGACACCATGGACACAATGTCACACCACCGCTCTTAACCCTACTGGCTGGAGCCAAAGACCCCTCCATGTAAGTACTCTGGGCTTTATACAGTTCTGCTCTTATCTTAACCCTACCGGCTGGAGCCAAAGTCAAGACCCCTCCATGTAAGCAGTAAGCACGCTGGGCTTTATACAGTTCTGCGGTAGAATAACCAGGTTGCTGACAATTTGACAACCTTTCATATATCTTAATATCTTAATTCTTGCTTCCGTTCTCTAGGTTTGAGGTGGGTTTCTCATCGGGCTGTGAAGTGATCTTTATGAAGGTCTGCGCTGAAGGCAGGAGGTCTGCTAGCGCATGCTGGATGTCCCATCACTCCTCACCGTGTCCCTTTAAGACTCCTCACCCCCGATACCAGAGTGGGATCTTTGGCCACTGCGCTGGTCATTTTGTTGTAATATTATTACTACTCGTGCAGCATTCATTAATGGTGCAATAAACAATCGGTTTAGGCTTACAGGGATGTGACCTTGTGGATATGAAATGGTTCCGTTTGGAGAGATTCCATGTCTACACAAATAGTCTGAAACTTGTCATATACTATAGACTTGATCCACGAGGAAAAAAAAAATCATGTCATTTCTACCATTGAGCAATTCTGTATAGTTTTAACTGTTTCTTGTTATTAATTTAACTTAGCTCCGTGTAGAAAATGCCACCTCATCGCCATCAAATTATTTGAAAATTGCCTCAGTTTGATTTCTGAATTCTAATTTTTATATTTACTTTGCATAGCTTGAACAAAGCTAAGAGGATTAATAAAAAAATATAGTAAGTATTTAACTGAAGTGTTATTTCTTTCTCCCAGCCATTGTGTTCTCTTATGAGGTTTACTCAATGTGTTCTAGAATGAGCTTTACTCATTAATGTCTATCAATTCAAGTAAGCGACAGTGAGGAAGGAAAAACTGTTAAGGTTATTTCTTTAAAGATGTATCAGAAGGGCCAGACCATCTTTGTCAACACCCCACAGTCTAGGTAGAACCTACTGAACCTTGTATTATAGACCGTGTGGTTAAATCTAGTTTACCAGATTAATAATCTTTTGCTGACTTAACGGCTATCATTTAAAACCATCTGGTGACTAAGTAGCCTTGGGATCCAACTGATTATCATTTAGCTGGGGCCCCCCTGGAACTCCCTCAAGGACCCTGTAAGTGTAATGCTTTAGATTATGAATACATGATTCTGCTATCATGGGATTGGGATGTTAAAGTGAGATTGACTCAGTTCAAGATATTTTGGTTTGTGAATAGGTCGTCTTCTCAAATCTCACCACATGATGGCAGCATAACTAAGGAAAGTCAGAATAAAGCTGTGAAGTTCAATTTCTTATATTCAGAGGAACTTGAGTCTTTTAAACAGCGTCATCTATAGTACCTACTTATATGTTTGTTGACAGATATTGAAGCCACCTACTTAGCAACTTTAGTAACCAGGCTCAACATATAATAACTGGTTTACATTTATGGGTTATATAATTATTATTACAAGTGCTCGTCCTATCTGCCTCTTAATTATTTCCTGGTTGACATCTGTCAGCCCTATGCCTAAATAAATAATGTACCATCATACAGAAATAGCTGATCTACAACTAAGCTCACAACAAGTCACAAACACAACAGGTTCTGAGCTTGTAGATATATAGAAGAAGTATAAATCTCACTTTAGGAGTCATAAGGTCACACAGTTCAATGGTAGAGAGCTAGTTGCTGAGAATGTTATAGTCAAGTAAATTGTATTTATAGGCTAGAGCACATTTAATATACAACACCGTTGCACAAAAAGGAGAAGAACACATTTTTGAGCGGAACAGCATAGCGGTTTTAAGTTAAAAAATATATTTTCCTTCTTTTTTTTTAAGGCCAGGGAGACATTGTCTAATCTTGTTTGCATAGTGTGGTGTAAAGTGACAACACTAGGAATCATCAATAACTCATTTCAAAAGTGATCATATCATCATATTTGTGAGGTTTTGGCCTATCAGTGTATTCACTCTTATTATTATAACCCACTAGTGCACCGGAAGTTACAAGGTGTAACTTTAGCTATGTTAAATCATAAAAACTAAAATAAATCATAAAACTATTTGGCTGATGAGTTGAAGCAGCCGGCTACATTGGACCTTCAATGGAAAGCTCCAGCGGATAGGTCATTGCTAGCCTGGTACACCATGCACTCCCTCTTGAAATCATTTGGCAGAATGAAAGAATTGTCTGGCAAGGGGGAGAGGTTTACCAGGCTAGGTCATTTCTAAAGTAGTAGGTGGCTGAATGGCTGACAGCCTCTCTTTCTTATGAAATATTATTCTATTTGTGCATATAATACATAGACTTGGCTGCTACATCACGTTTAGTGCTCTAAATAAACATTAAAAGTCCGTAGACTTCATGGCTGCCACTCTGTTTTTGAGGGGCCAGCCAGCCCCTCCTATGCATAGCTTTGTGTGTATGTGCACGGAATGTGATGATTTGATTGGCTGAGCACGGAATGTGATGTATGATGATCTATGGTGATAAGAGCGCCCATCACTTCACATGAGTGTAATTGGAGACGTCTCTCAAAAAGAGAAAGTGTTTCATACAGATATATTCCCTCTGTAGGTCATCATGATCTTTTGGTTACTGTATATCCCTCTACTTACACAGCATGTACAACATAACAAATGTGTTAATGTTTGCCATGGCTGGATTTCTAATAGGCCTACCAGTTTCTTACATTCTGGAAAAATCACATAAATTATTCAATTTCAATTTCAACTTGTTTACTGTCACATCGTCTACATCAGGACTATAGGACAATTATTTTGTGCAAGGGGCGCTAGTCCCTCCTATGTCCAGCTTTGGGTGTATACGGTATGTGCACAAACTTTGTCCTACACGAACATTAAATTCCCAATGACAATGAATGGACATTTTTACGTCATAGCGTCTGATGATGTCATAGTGTACGACATGGTGTACCATAAGAGCGCCCCTCACTTCACACGGTTGTGATTTTAAATAAATATGTATTTATTACACAAATTACGTTAACTAAACTAGATCACACACAGTACACATCATTTAAACACTTGGACTTATTCTGGAGTAAACACTTGTGTAAAGTGAGGGGCGTTCTTATCATCATACATCATCACATTCCGTGCTCAGCCAATCAAATCATCACAAATGTGGTACACACAGACAGTCAGACAGACAGACACACAGGGTAAATAGCAGGGTGGCATGGGATTTCCAGACGCCTGGGCTGTTGTTGCGATGGGGATTCATATTCAACAGTCATTGAGATCCCAGATTAGCCAACTCAACCCATCGGCTTTGCGGATTGGCCAAGCTTCGCCTAATGTTTGTGCTTATACTTTACCTATATAAGTAGTAGCATGCACAATTCTGTATGTAACACCCCATGAAGCTATTCGGTGAATGAGATGTTGCGCTGGACAGTGCATCTCAAAGGAGGACAGAAGAGGAACTATCATGCTGCTGTGGCAGTGGGGCACAGGCTGTACTCCATTAGATGGTATGGGCAGACGTACATGTACGACATGGGTCACATCGATGTGCACATCTTCAACACAGTGTCTTTACGGTGGATCAAGTTGCCACCGGTCACAACCGGCGGAGAGCAACCGTCGTGTGATGTTACCTCCATGCACTATGGCCACACAGCGGTGCTGATAGAAGACATCATCTATATCTGGGGGGGAGCGTTACTTACACGCGTCGCTGGCGTCGCCGAGCCGACGTACAGCAACGTGCTTTATGCGTTGTCGACGCCCACCGACGTCAACACCCACAGATGGTTCAAGCCCAAGATTTCAGGGACTGTCCCGGAGGCGAGGTGCGGCCACTCTGCCTGCGTCTTGGGGAAGATCATGTATATCTTCGGAGGATTCAAGCTCCTGGCTGGATACACCAATAACATCCACACATTGGACACCACCACAATGGTGTGGTCTCTGATTACCACCAGGGGCTTGCCGGCACCTGCTTCGTCATGTCACTCTGCCATCATCATCGGGACCAAGATGTTTGTGTTCGGGGGTCAAGTGGAGCTGTTCGAAGGCCAATACGAAGGCCAGTGCAACACCAACAACAGAATCAGAGTGTTTGACACAGAGACCGGCCTTTGGCTGAACATGCCTTCTGCAGAACTACTTCCAGATGGACGGGCGTGTCATTCAGCCTTTGCCTACAATGGAGAACTGTACATATTTGGCGGCCTTAACTTTCGTCTGAACTTTACTTTCAACGACATGTGGAAATTCAACTTGGAGACCTTCTCCTGGACGAAGATTGAGCCCAAGGGTTACCCTCTGTCTCCATCATCTGTGCTGTCCAGGCTGTGCTGTTGCACGGTGGGAGATCGTATCATCCTCTTTGAAGGATACAGATACAAACCCATTCAAGGGGAATGTGAAGATCAAGATGAATATGACGCCAGTGTCTCCGATCTGTACATCTTAGACTTAAGTCCTACTCTGAAGACATTATGCAAGCTGTCAATTATTCAGTACGGGTTGGAGCAGTCGGGACTCCCACATGACATCAGGTGGGAGCTCAAAGCCATGACTACCAATAGCATCAGGAAAGGAAATGCATGACAACGGGCAGAGAACAAGATCTAAGGCAAATGGAACAGAACAACGGGGAAAAACTAGAAGATTGCCACCCATAAGTAAGGCTCCCTTCATTCAGATGGCAAAGAAAGCAGAGCACAGGAATGTGCTCAGTGATGTCCACCGGAAACTGAGCAGCATTATGTAGGAGAATAGAGAGACTCTACTACCAAGTGAACTGTTCCAGGGGCAGATATGGCTGCAAAAGAGAAGAGAACTTCTTCTTCCCGGTTGATCTCCATCATGAATTAATGTAGAAATGCTTTGGGTCCATGCAAGAGATTGACAGTTATGGAAGAAGACTCAAGAAAACGGATGTTTGTACTGGAGAACTGGTAATGGGAGAGGAAAATGACTGCAGAGGTGGAGACCTTTGTGTTTTTTTTAATGTTTTTTTTATGACCGTGAAGGTGTTTTTGAATTTGTTTGTATTTATTTTTTCCAAGGTGAGAAGTAGGTATGAGATCAGAATTGCCAATTAATTGTCCAAAGACTTTTCAGTTGTGTTCCAGAAGATGACATTTACAAGCTCTTAATTGCGCTCCGACACCCCTGGACCTGATATTACAGTTTATAAATATGGTTTATGTGATATCTCATGAAGAAGCACTTTGTAACCTTGCTAAAGCTTTACTTATTTACATTATGAATATGTCAAAAGTCCTAAATATAGACCCCATAAATCAAGTAATACCAGCAGCATTTAACAAAAACATAACCAGATGTAACAAAAGAGGTGTACTAGTTTTGTGGTTTAAGATGAATCCAGGACTGACTCATACTCTGACAACATAACTACATCAGAATTCAGAAGTTATGTTGGTAGAATGGCCACAGATTGGTTAATTGCTAAAAGTGGTGGCAATGTTACCCACTATAAATAGCTGTGATTCAACAGCATGCCGCTTTCTTTACGTGGGTCTTGGTCTTGGTGAATCTTTAGTATGGCACATTAAAAAGGAAGTAAGTACAGATGACATCAGCAGCCCTGTTTCATTTGTACTCTTTAATCCCATGTCTGCATTTTTGAGTGGCGCATACCCCTCCAAGGAACAGCAATGCCCGTGTGGGGGAGTTGCACCACTCAGTTCACACGGGTGTGATTTTTTAAAATGATTTTGGCTTTGTGACCCAGTGATTTCAATATGTCTTAAAATAATGATCAGGTTAGACAGTCCTGAAGGCAACTATGGATGAAGTCTCTTTCTCGCTTGCTCATCTGAACCACGTTGCTCACCTCTCGCAGTCTTTGGACAACAGCAATAAGGTGAGGGTTGAGGCTGGCTTTCAACGGTCGCAGGTTGGAGGGTGTCTCAAGGCACTGGTGGAGGTGCTTAATGGTCAAATGAACCCTAATCCTCCCAGCCAATACAAACAGCTCTTCTTTAGTTAAGGACGTTCCTGGAGCAGGCATGCTTCCTTTATATTCCCCCTTGATGAGATGAATGAGATTTATGTCTCATATTACAGATGCTGGTATTGGAATTAACTTGCATTTATACAAAGGTAATTTCTTTTACCTTTGTGGCTGCCACATGACGTCACGTGACGGCAATGTTTGTTTAACTGCTGTAAACCGACCATAAACATGGCTGCCACATGGACGTACGTAACGTTTAGTACCCTAAACAAACATTAAAAGTCCATAGAATTGGCTGCCACTCTGTTTGTTAAAAGTATGTTTGTCTTAAGACAAACATTGTTTTGTCTTAACAAACATTAAAAGTCCATAGACTTGGCTGCCATATGACGTAATTCCAAAGGCCAGACGAGCGCTCCTCTAAAACTCATAATTTAGCTTACTGCATGTACATGTTAAACTGAACAACTGCACTGAACGTGATACTTGTGTTATTGTGTGGGTGAGAGGATGTCCGATATGGTACCTTACCTGCACACAACAGGCGCCAACACTGAACCTGGCCTGCTGGCTGCATGCAAGAAAGGAGATGAACACTTGCTCTCGTCCCAGGACCCGGATCCCTATGCATTTGTTCAGGGACAGGATGACGGGCCGCAGGGGGGTAGGAGTTGGACTCAGGATGTTCCAGCTCCAATGCTGAGTTCTGGCACCAAGCCCATCCAAACACTGACCGCCTGAACTATCCAAGCTCAGCCTGCAACATACCGGTAAATAAAACACTCAATAAATGACCAGTCATGATATGAATCTCAATATGTCATGAATAAACCTAGCATTTTGGGTAACCGTTTTCTTTCCCTGACCTTTTTTGAAAATCGCCCCTACAATTAAAGTAAACTAAACTAAGCCTAAGTAAAATTAGAAATGAAAATTATGAAAATGCTAAACTATAATAACCTTGTCCCACACTCAAATTACACTGTATACTGGGTATATAACATCGGGGCACGTTTGATTAATTACGTATGATTTGCTTTAAATTTCTTATAAAGTACATTATTCTCCACTATTACCAGATGGAACCATGGCTGTAGTAACACGTCGCTCTGCCGTCAGACAGGAACAGAGCCCTTATCTGTTGCTCAGGGCTGTCATCGTACACAATGCAGACCCTCCCTGTTCCTTCAGTCACCACGATGACCACCGCCAGTAGGCCAGAAGGGTAGCTGTTACCATGAGAAGAAGATAAGGATGGGAACAACACACACACACACACACACACACACACACACACACACACACACACACACACACACACACACACAATTATGTTCGTTCATCCACTGAAAAGGATACAAGACCTGAGCAGAGCCATCGGGGAACACTGTACGAAACTTCAATCCATTATAATAATACTTCTGAAGACATTCCGCTCCACCCTGTAAATGCAAAGGCAACAGATTAAGCCACCAGATGCTGTATTTACATTTGTTGTTTTAATATGTGGGACATAATCAATGGATGTTACAGTAAGATTGTGAGCCACAGAATTGCACAATATTTAGAGGACTTACAGTACGTCTTTTAACGACCCATTGAGACAGGGAGCATTTCACTTTAGCATTGTTTTAACCACTTTAACTACCGGGAATTTAACTATGAGCTTTTGATAATCATGAAAATGTGTGCAAATCTATGAATATACATATTTTTTAAAGTGAACATTTTGAACTAAAATCTTTGCTTCTGTGGGTCCCTGGAACGAAACAGTCTGAGATGATGTTCGGTGGCTATAAATACATATGATTCTGGCGGTCCTTGATATGAAAAAGTTTAAGAATCACTGATAAAGCAACATATAGCTGCAATGTTTTTTGTTTTTTTTTAGAAAACTGTTGGGATTCATTAGACATTTTAGGCCACGTCTGAATGGATCAAATGGTTTGGACAGTTATTGTCTATTGAAGCTATACCAGCAACAGTAATATCAGACATAACGGCCATAAGGACTGGTTAATTGTATAATAATGGTGTCATGTGTTATGGATGTAATCACGTGTACTGTACCTTATGGTTATGGTAAGAGATGCCAAAGTGCTTGTGGTCACAACAACATATCATCACCTCTGCCTCTTGTGTTTTTATTTCCTGGCTCTTGTCGATCTTAGACGGAGTCACAGTCCAGCGTCCGTCTCCTGGAGTGCAGGTGGAGAGCTGGTAGCTGAGAGTCTTTGACCCTGTGATGTCTACGTGGCAAACACAAAATATATGGTCTTATCTCAACAGTGTCAACGCATCAAGATACAGTATAATTATCTGTGTTTTGACTTTTAAAGAAGACAAGGTCACACAACGACGTTTAAGCTTTTACAATTGTATGGGTATAGATCTATTGTGCTGAATGAATTGTGCTCCCAATGGAAATATCCTAAAAAACGGGGTCGTATTATAATCGGGGACTAGACTATTTGACATTCAATGTTCTTTTCCCACAAATGAGTCTTGAATAATGGGGGGTCATTTTATAATCAGAGTCGTATATTATATATATTTATATTCGGCACAAACAATATCCATGTTTACAGAGTCAGACACAGAATAAACTGTAGCTGTAATGCCACCCAGATGAAGTTTGTGTGCCATTAAATGCATTTCAGGTGTGACATAAATGCAAATGTGGGTTAAGTGTAAAATAACTACTGTATATACTCACACGTTTCTACAAAAGGTGGGTGGGCTGTATTATCCATGTAGAGTCTGTCTTGCTCCTGTTTTCTAAGCAAAAATTAGAGATTTCTGTTGTACAACTCATGAACTGCCACTGCCGGCATACAGATGTGTAGTGAAGTGAAGTGAAGAGAGAAGAGGGTTTCAATCTCAACCTGAGCCTGCTTGAGTTACAGTCATGAGAAGACATTCCAAATAATTATTTCTTATTAATTAAATCTAGAGACAGACACATGACAGACACACTCTGGCTTGAGAGTGTATAGAGGACGTAGAATCATGTATATCGATGCTGCAATTTGTTTTGTTCTCTGAACTTTAATTTTCATATTTATTTGCATGCCTATACCTCCTATAGTCCTATCTAGCCACTGCCGCTAGTTATTTAGTCAAACAAAACTCATTTACCATTTTAAATATAATACATGTATATTAATTTCAATGCAATGGATAGGATGCAATTATGAAACTATACAGCTGTGTACAATATTCATCAAAGGACATATTGAGGAAACAAAATTGTAAATACCTGTAGGCTATATATTTAGAAACGTCCTACAAACTCTTTAAATTATGTTACATTTGAGGTTGGATTAATAATCTAATAAATCCATCCTTTATGTCTATATACCTGCATTGCATAATCTCCCGTTTTTGGCAGAGCAGTTCCTGCTGTTCTGTGGGTGTGTGTTGAGTTGGAATATCATTTCTCAGGTCAGATTTCTCCTGGGCCAGATGCATCTGATGAACAAGCAGCTCACACAGCTGCTGGTGTTGGGGACAGCAGAACTAATACAAAGAGTTATAGAAAATGAGACGTGCAAATATAGACACAAATAGACAAACAACAGGTTTTCAAACATCTCACCACATGGTCAAAATCACAAGGCACACCTGTATTCACTTTACCTCAGGCTCCTCTCCCCACATTAGGTCCAATGAAGGCCTTGCCTTCTCTCCACAGAACTCGCATATTATCACGGAAGACACAGAGGCTGTCATAGTCTGTGGCTGGAAAACACAGCATGCTCAGCATATTGACTGAAACTGAACTCACAAGAATGAAAGTAAAAATCATGTTTTTAACTATTTAGGAATTAAAACAGAATGTTGTTACCACAGGATTAATGGTATCTAGAACCAGCTGGTTGTCAGACTCTCGGTTGTATCTCAGAACTCCTGCCATCCCGGTATGATGATGAGTAGGTACACCTGTATTCTGTAAATATTTCCTCTTACATCAAGTTCTCTAGACACATCCTTTTTCTTTTCTTTTACCAATATATATTTTTTGTAATGTTCACAAACAAGCGTGACGACGCCATATGTTGTTACAATCTTTCTGTACGTTTTCTGTTAAGACTAAAATAGACATGATTGAGTAAAAGAAATTGCTACTCATGTCTATAAAGCAGAGAGAGTTGTAAATGTGCAGTGTGAGAGTCACAGGTTGAGAAACAAAAGAAAGGGAGAAAGGACAGCTGGACACTGACACACAGACAGAGAATTCAAATCCAAAGAGAAACCAAAGCAAAGTAATAATTCCACTGATTTGATTAGACACATCGATCGCACAATGAGCCTAATCATTTCCTGGCTGACCCTAAACTAGCCTGCTAACTATATTCAACTAATTAAACACAAACAAACACACAAGCAGGCCATGGCACTCACCTTGGTGCTGAATCTCAAACGCACTATGGCTATAACCCACTTGTTGCTGTTGTCAGTGTAACCTTGGAGATTGCATTGAATGAATGTAGCCATACCCAACACTGAGTGTTGGCAAGCTGATTCGCCATAGACAATAGAGGGTATGCACATGCATAAAGTGAATGGCAAATCGAGTGGCAAGATTTGTGACAAAGTGAGTTTATCGTCATTTAATGCAATCGAATATAACTTTTCTGTTAGGATAAATGGGCTGTCAAGGCCAGAAAGTAGTTTTTTGACACTCAGACTCCATAGACTTGGCTGCCACATGGCATCATATCTGAAAGCCAGACATTGGAGGGGTAGCACCCCTCAAAAAACATCCTGGCTGCGCTGCTTGGATTTTATGCTGTTTCCAACATGACAGCCATGTAAGCAAACACAGCTGTCATTTACAGCTAAACGTTGCTCTCAAGAATGTTTTTGAAAACATTTGGCTACGATTGTGCAATCTTTTGCTTTGTACATTCGTTCCTCTATCGTGATTCGTCAATAAGACAGTCAATCAATCAAACGTTTAAACCAAGACAAATCAAGGTCTGTTCAAATCCAGGTAGTCAAAAAGGGTTGGATCCTCTTCATGAAACGCAGCGATCATCTTCGACGATGCCTCGTTCCCTTTCTTTCGCACCATGTCGATGAATTGTCGTGCTTGCTCTTCTCTGCATTCCTCTGCTCTGATCATGTCCATCTCTTTGTCGTTGAGGACGTTCTCCTCCAGCAGTGTGTCCAGCAGACCATTGATCACGACCACCGACACTCGTTTGATGAACTCTTTCCTCACGGACAGCAGCGTCTTGGCTTCCTGTCGCGTCGACATCGCTGTCGCTACGTTTGGCTGGCTGGGGCCGGCGTCTGGAGGAGAAATAATATATTGGTTTCGGTTACACTTTATATATACATTCAATCAGATAACTCAGGAATAGATTGAACAAGTGTGGATATAATGTTTCATCTTGGCGTTCGGCTCTGCTACATTTTTCTCCTTGCTCAGCACGATATAGACAGTATGAGCATGGATGAAGTGAGTGGCAAAGTGATTTTACCGTCGTTTAACGTCATTTAATACAATCAGATAGGCCTTTTCTGTTTGGATGCATGGGCCAGGTCAAGGCCCATGCCAGGTCAAGGCCAGAAAGTAGTTTTTGCCATGATGTCCCACGCATACTCTCTATTAGGCAGCCATCATTAAACATTAATAAGAGTAGGGAGATAGATATAGAATAAGTTAACAACCCCCCCATGGGCAACAGAACTAATAGCAGAGCCCACCGGGGGTGCTGGGGTGGCGGTGGGAACGAACAGCCCATAACAACAACCAGGGACGCATATCCAGAGGGGACGCAGAATGAACGCAAACTTAGGTGAGCTTAAATACCCCGCCCATTTTGGTCAGCTGATTGCCACGTCAGCATATATGCAGCGTATATGAGTCTTGCATAACACTGTATACACCCACATAAGTGCAGTGTGTAACCTCTCGAGTATACCTGAATTAATTAAATTAAACAGAGTAACAATGCTTACCTTCCAGTTCAACAGTTAAAGTTGAATAATAATTACATTAAACTGAGTAACTATGTTAATTTGGTGTGTGTGCATAAACTTTGTCCTGTACAAACATTAAATTCCCATTGACAATGAATGGACATTTTTAACGTCATAGTGTCTGAGCAAATATATGATGATGTACGATGATAAAAGCGCCCCTTATTACTCCACACGGGTGTGATTTTTAATTTTATTATTTAATAACACAAATCTTCTCTTATGGGGTCCCTGGCAGAACATATGTTCAGATGGGGGTCTGCAGCCCCATGTCAATCTGGGGGTCCTGACATGAAGATGTTTGAGAACCACAGATTTGTACCCCGCGGGCAACAAAGTACAAAGGGTTTAAGGAAAGGAAACAAGTACGTATAGGACATGAAAATGAACTCATGGTTATGTCGTTAATAGTATTTACTTCATAGATAATAAATATCATAATAATAGTGGAGATTCATTTACCACTCTTATATTTCTCTTAAAACACAACTAAACACCTTTCTGTTTGCCACTGTTGGATTGAGTTATTTTGTTTTTTCTCTTCTTTACCGTAACAGTACTTTTACTTACTTTATTTTATGCATCTAATGTCATTTTATATAGTTATGAATCCATTTCCTTTGCTTGATGTTCAGTGGAAATCCTTGTTGAAATGGAATTATCTTGATGTTCTTTGTAAATAAAGCCTTATCGATTTGAATTGTCTTGTTGTTGAAATGTGCTCTACAAGACAGACAGCTGTCTATATAATCGATCAGTGGTTCTCAAACATTTTCATGTCAAGGACGCGTCATCATCCCAAACCCTATACCACTTGTGCAAGGACGTGCCCTGATTGGCCTGTGCACTTGTGCAAGGACGTGCCGTGATTGGCCTGTGCACTTGTGCAAAGGACGTGCCGTGATTGGCCAGTGCACTTGTGCAAGGACGTGCCCTAATTGGCCTGTGCACTTGTGCAAAGGACGTGCCGTGACTGGCCAGTGCACTTGTGCAAGGACGTGCCGTGATTGGCCAGTGCACTTGAGCAAGGACGCACTGTTATTGTCCAGTTGCCACTTTGAGTGGCAGTCGGGGCAACCGCTCTCGCCAGAACATGATTCACTATTGGGCCGCAACTCAAACGGCGCTGAGTCGGCTCAATCAAACGTCGCAACGTTCGGCACGTTCTTGTTCGCTTGAGACGGCGGGCCTCCGTCGCGGGGAAAGTTTTGACTTTATCGACCCAAAAAAAAACTGCCCACAGAGGCACTTCCGCGTAGGCCACAGAAGCGGGGTATGGTTATAAGCACAAGCAGACGATGCCGTGTAGATTTTATTTGTGTCAAGGACCGCCAAATGAATGTGTATTTGGCATGTGGAACCCCATCGCCTCACCTGTTGTTCCAGGGACCCCCATCTGAAACCCTGTTGTTCCAGGGACCCCCCCATACAAGATTTGTGTTGTTGATTGATCAAATTATCAGATTTAGTTAAAAAAAAATATTATAGCATGATCTACACGCTCACGCCAGCTTGTAGATCTGCTCTTTTCTATTTGAGGTATGTAAGGCAAGTCCGTTTTATCTGTAGAGCACACTTCACAAACATCAATTAAGGCATTCAATTCAATGTGCTGAACACAGAACATCATAAAACACAATTAATAAAACGATAATATAGGATGCATAAAACAACCTTTGGGAATGTAAGTGTATATATCCAGGTTCTGGGGCCAAGAGGCATGTGAGTTAAGCAACATTTTCAAGGTGAAAATAAAGGGAGCTTTCTTACTGGGACTCCCGTCAAAATAAATTAATTTGACACCCTTATACAATTCAAAGTGTTCGATAAACTTCTACATTCAGCCCGGAAATGCATGTCTGATAAACTGGATTAAGGATAAGCCTCCAACTGTACAAATGTGGTATAGAGAGATATTCGGTGTGCTATACCCCATGAGAGACTGCATAGAGGCAACGGCGCTTCCTTTCAGGTGGTGTGGGCTCCATTATTAGATCATTTTCCTGCTGAAATCTCTCGGATCCTCCTAAAGGCCCAATGCCCCATTGATTGGACAGACCTAGGATAGGAAAAAGGGTTTTAGTTTTATTTGATGAAATATGTCTTTTGTAAAGGTAAGTAACTGTATGTGAAAAAATTTAAAAACCAATACAAATATTAAAACCAGGATGCATAAAACATAAGAAGTACACATCTGCATTTACAGTTACCGACAGTGCAGAAGAGAAAGAATAAAGATAAGTAAGTCAAAGGCAGCAGCAAACAAAGGTCTAGAGTGGCAGCAGACCTGCAGTTGTCAGTTGCTACAATATTCATAAAAACACATTATGAACGGTCCTATCACGTTACAATGTATCATAATAACATTATGAACTGCGTATGCACATGCATTTTATCTGTGTCTGTTCTCGCCCTGAGGCGTGTGTGAGTGTGAGTGTGAGTGTCAGTGTGTGTGTGTGTGTGTGTGTGTGTGTGTGCGCGTGCATGCATGCGCAAACTGGTCAGACTACTACTTGGCCTTAACCAATGATCTTAAAATAGGGGTGTTTTCCCACTACCCACACGGAAAGGAAATATATACAGTAACAGTATACATGCCAATATATTATACTGTATATGGCAAATATAGCCTATGCAGAATATGTTGCATATATGCCATATTCAGGTTCATATGTATGTGGATTCATAGGAAATATATTTGTCATATATAGCTCATATATATCCACATACAGTATTATCTTAATCATGTGTGGCATATAAAAATAAATTTTCTGGGGTGGGATGTCTGTATTCCTGTAAATCGATAGGCTATTAAAAAAAGGCCAAATCGACATTAAAAATGGCAACAAAAAAAAGAAATGGCCGAATGCATCATGACACATCAGTCTCTCTCTTGCCATTTCCTGAAAGTTGACAGCCATGCCTGCCAACTTTATAGATAGGGCTATATCTTGCGCCACCCCTTAACCCTAAACTTATTTGCCATTTCTTACTAATTAAAAAAAACAAACATTTAAAATAGTTCAAATACCTGATCTACAAGCTCACAACATGATGTAGATGTAGATCGGCTAGTTGGACTATTTTAAAATGATTTTCAAAATAGTAAAAAAAAATGGCAAATAAGTTTAGGGATAAGGGATAAGGGTGGCACAAGATGGAGCCCCCATATAGGTATAAACTCCACTCCACTTACCTGGTGAGTTGAGCTCGTTGTGTGTAGTTCTGTGTTGTTGTTAAAGTACAGGTAAAGTTACAACTCTTCTCTGTCTTCCTGCTTTAACTGATGGTGCTGAAGAGACTGGGAGGGGCAGAAACAAGGGCGTGTGGCCGTGTGTGTGTGTGTGTGTGTGTTGTCTCAGGTATGTAAAACATGTCAGTGCATTTTAACCATTTGTTGACTGTGTTCCAGACAGACAGACAGACAGACAGACAGACAGACAGACAGACAAAAACGTTGAATAGTTTTCAGTTCTCCAGCTGGTTTGACTCAGGTCACCCTGAATGATATTGTTCCTTTTCAGAACCATAATAATGTCATATTATGCTAAATAAGTATGGAAATATTTCCCTCTAAGACACAGTAGGGCATGCAGCTATGCTATGTCACCAGGAAGGCTGTAGACTCAGAGAATACCAGTTTCTAGATTTCAGTAGATTGGTCAGACAATGGTCTGCCCCAACCCCATGTAGGGGTTGTAGCAAGCGTAGAAGTCCGTGGTCAGACAATGGTCTGCCCAAATTCCCAATCCCATATGAAATGCACTCCCCAGCTAGTTCATTCCACAGTTTTTGATTATATATTTTTTTTACTTAGTTTTACTTTTTCTTAGTGTTTTCCCCCCTAATAAAGTAGTTTGATTTGTTTTCTCATGCCCCCCATGTAAAGCACATTTGAGTATTCATATAGACACTGAAGACACTTCATATAGGCACTATCTGTTGAATTTGGATATTAAGTAGCCTTTGATTTAAGGTCTCAGCCCTGCGGTCTCTACTCGCCTTTAAGGCGTCTTACTGGTATGAATAGAGTTAGTGTGAATAGTGATATATATGACTATACAATATAGTATTGTTGCAGTCAATTACATCAAATTATAAGAAATTAGTTACAATATTAATAATATTATTACCTTTCACTTGTTGTTCAACCAGTGCCTTGTCTTCAGGACTGACCAGCACATGGTGCTCCACCCACATCAGACTAAAGGCTGGATCCAAGACAGCTGCTTGAAGGTAGATTGGATCTTCAAAGGGGGCAGTGATTCCATCCTGTGCTCTGGCCATTTTAACATTGATGAAGATTCCAAGAAATCTTTTGTTCAGGGATGCCTGGAGACTTCTGACCAGACCGCTCTGGAAACGGACATTAGGCTTCAGCTTCTCAAGGTGGTGATTCAGGGACAGGACAGAAGGAACGACAGAACTTATTGTGACTACCTTCTCCCCCTGTGTCAAATCTGTTGCTTCTCCAAATGGGTT
Organism: Protomyctophum bolini; assembly: GCF_963924005.1. Taxonomy (NCBI): domain Eukaryota; kingdom Metazoa; phylum Chordata; class Actinopteri; order Myctophiformes; family Myctophidae; genus Protomyctophum; species Protomyctophum bolini. The sequence goes on from NC_137873.1 coordinate 37,204,606, forward strand.
CAAGATTTCCACTAACTCTTTCAACAGGTTCCACTCTCGTGTTGTGAACGACAACTCCTTGTGCCCAGCATCGTTTACCACATCAGAGAGCTTTGCATGTTCATAATGGAGAACCGCCTTCACTTGCCTCAGTGTTGAGTTCCATCTTGTGTTGACAGCAGCAGGGATGCCTCTCTGTTCTCCAAATTGAGCATTAAACACATCTCTGAACGTTGAGCTTGTGTGCAGCATTGAGCTCAGTTTGGATAACTTTGAGAGAGCAGGAGATGACACTTTAGTTTCTTTTAAACCGTCTCCCACCACCAGCTGAAGAGTGTGCGCAAAACACTGCAAGCGCTGTTTTTTTTGCCATAGCAGCATCTACTGTCTGTTGATCTTCCAGGGAGAGTTCATTCCAGAGCTCTGGGTCATCAATATGATCATCTTCATATACTTCATCTTCGTGTTCAGTGGGGAAGCACACCGTGAATGCTTTCCGCATGTTAGCAGCATTATCACTAATAATGTAGTCTACTTTATCTTTTATGTCGTTCTCATCACATATAGCCTCAAACTGATCACAGATTCTCTCGGCTGTGTGTGAGCCTTTGAATCGGTCGCAGGCCAAGAGGTTGGACTTCAGCTCTAGGCTCTCTTCATCCTTTTCAATGTAGTGCACAGTCACACCAAGGAACCCCCTCATCCTCCGGTCGGACCAAATGTCCACAGTGACAGTGTTACTTAAGTTAGTTTTCAATCTTGAACGTCTCTCTGCAGCAATGGCCTCTGTTTTGGATGTAAGTGTTCTGCGACACACTGGGTTGTATTTGCTGTCAAGTATTTTCATGAAGTGCCGAAAACGGGGGTGTTCCACAATTGAAAAGGGCAAGTTACAGTCAATTACTAGATCAGACAGTATAGCATTGGTGATGGCTTTCTGCTGGGGATGAGTGGAGCTGTACTGATGTAGGTGTCCATGAACTGGGCGATTGGAGGCTGTGATGGGCTGCTTGTGCTGGGCCTGGCTTTACTGACCTTGTATGCTGCATGTCTGTAAAATAGCATATAAAACAGATGTCATAAAATGCCTTGTAGCCCTACATGAATTGCAGTTGAAACCACTTTTTATTCATTTATTATAAATTTCATCCCCCCTCAGTTATGGGCAGGGGTCATAAATATATCCATACAGGGACAAATGTGTCTGTGGCAAGACTTGGCCTGGTCCGTGGCGTATTATAGATTTTGTTTTTACACACTATTATAATGTTCTTATTTTGATCATGTCCCATGGCAATTACTAAATGTCAGTCTCCAGGTTTTCCTCAGAATATGTATGACACTATGTATGGTTAGGAGACCACTAGGACAGTGGTTCTCAAAACGTTTTATTTTTGTAAAAATACAAAAGTATTGGTATCACGTGGAAAGTTACTTTGTTTCCACCACTGGTTATTAGTTTGCACTTAGCACACACACAGTAATGTTAATGTGAAGTAGGTCTTCTCTCTGACTCTCTCTCTCTAGTTACAATAATGTTTTCCCTCCCACTTGTAGAACATTAGCTTAGGTTACTTATATCTGGATCCACTTACATTTCTTTGTGCACCTTCAGCAAGTGCCGATTGAAGTTGGAGGTGGTTGCAATTCCATCGGTGATTTTGGCACCGCATGTCTTGCACACTGCTTTTCGTGTCTTGTCCTCAACAACGTAATTTTTAAAACCAAAAGATTACTGCTGGAGTCGTCATTTTCTTCCACCCAGCAGCAGCGACGGCAGGAGTGAAGCCGGTATGTGTTTATTTACGTGCCGTGCAAGTGCAACACGTGGAAGTTGGAACACAGGCGACGTCACGTTAGTACACGGCGCTACTACATTATTAAGGTTACGGTTACCGGCAGTTTAAATTAACAGAAATTAAAAGTGTCCTGTATTGAACTGATACTATGTCGGGGATTTATGTGCTGTCCTCCTGTCTCTTTGTTGTTGTTGTGTTGCCGTTTATGGGTCTGTGAGTTTGTTGTCAGCGTTGCCATGTATCGTGAGAGAAATAAGCAAACCGACCAGAAAAATAACAAGCTTTTGGCCTGTTTTTTTTTGTTCGGTTTGCTTATTTCTCTCACTATACATGGCAACGCTGACAAGCCGTTTTTTTTTCTCCGAAACGTTACACTTTTTAAACATTTTAATATTATTTGGGCTTGCTGTAAGCCAAGTGACTTGAAAATGTTCAAGTCAAGAGGGCTCAAGTCAAGTCAAGTCTCAAGTCCTTGGTGTTCAAACTTCAAGTCAAGTCAAGTCTCAAGTCTTTGGCATTCAAGTCCCAAGCAAGTCCAAGTCTATTTTTGATTTGATCAAGCAAGTCTAAAGTCATCAAAATCGGGACTCGAGTCCAAGTCGAGTCTCGAGTCTCGAGTCCAAGTCCCCACCTCTGGATATATCTGGAGGTTGGTGAGAGATTATTTGGTAGTTTACTGGATGTTCTAGCATCGCCAGAATCTTCCCTCTGCCCTAGTCAAAAAGTCCTATAGGATCTTCGAAATGTCCAATAGGATCCTACAGGATTTTGAAATCCTATAGGAATCCTATTGGATTTTTACACATATCCAACACTATCCTATAGGATTGTGTCAGCACTTTATAAAATCCAATTGGATTTTCCAAAGTGCCAATAGGATCTTATTGGGTTATATCCAACTTTGGAAAGTCCAACAGGATTTTTCAAAGTTTCAATAGGATTCCATTGAAACTGCAGAAACTCCAGTAGGATTTTCTGAAGTTCCAATTGAACCTGGAGCCATGTCCAAAGTTCCAACAGCACCCTATAGGATTATATTGGAACTTCAGAAACTCCAATAGGATTGTCTGAAGTTCCATTTGAACCTGTTCTGTTTCAACAGAACCCTATAGGATTATTTTCCAACAGCCAAAGCCTTTAAACAAAATCATTCAAGTCAAGCCTATTGGAAATATAAGTGTGTTTGCTTATAAAAAAAATCATCCCCATTAAAACAAATGTAGCATTTTTTTTTAATGTAGAACAAATACAACGGTGCTCTGTGGCCTACGGTCGCAACTATATAATCCAGTAAGACGCCTGAGGGCGAGGTCGTGTGCACTGGCCATATATGGAGTGTGTCTTGAGTGTACATGTTTGATGAGGTCAGATCAACATATGGAATGTTAGAACAGGTCAGCTCCAAATATGGAGATCTGGAGGGTGGCAGCGGGGGCAGTGTCTTGAGTGAACAGGCATTGAGGGCACAGGTAGGGCCGGGACTTCATTTTCAGGCCTGTTTAGAACTCTAGTTTTCACCGGCTGCACTCATAACTTTGGAGAAGGCCCGTCTATAGTTTAAATGGACAGGTATCAGATAAAAGGGAGACATCGAAGAGGAAGGACGGATGGGGAACGATCAACATAATGTCAGAACAGGTTCTGACATATATCCATATATTAATATTGATGACATCAGGATCTCCATAGCAGGTCGCATTTACTATATAATCCCTGATTTACTATCATCCCTGATGATGTCATAATGCTGTCACGAGACCTGGGCACAATGTGGGTTTTCCATGTATGGGATTTTGGGTGATGTACGATTCTATAGTTAACCTTTGATAATCATATAATAATAATAATATAATTGCGACCTTCAATTATATTAGGCCTATATTATGTGTGTGTGTGTGTGTATTATATATATATATATATATATATATATATATATATATATATATATATATATATATATATATATATATATATATATATATATATATATATATATATATAAAATATTGCTTATTGTTACAATGGGAGTGATACACACACACACACACACACACACACACACACACACACACACACACACACACACACACACACACACACACACACACACACACACAGGCGCTGGTGTTACTATGGATGGAATTTATGGGAGATGGGGTGATACGCGCGCGCACACGCATGCGCGCGCACACATACACCTCGGTCTAGAATTTCTCAGAAAACTGTCGTGATTCAAGCAAGACGTAAACGGTCTCTTTGTTTGTTATTGGTTGACACTACGTCACGGTTTCATGTTAAGATCTACAAGCTAACAACTCGTCGCGTCGCAACGCGGAGTGAGCTTGTAGATCTGTTCGTTTTTGACAAGCGTACACCGACTGTCCTTAGCGCGAGCTTTGAACTTTTCAGAAGAGGAAATAATATATAACTGCGTCACGTCTTGGACTGATGCCTGATGGACTCCCACTTTCAGCAGTTTATTCAGCGTTTTTTGAGGTGAGTGTTTAACTGTTTATTAAATAGCACAGGGGAAACTTTATTTAGGTGATTTGCTATTTGTTTGCATACTTATACTTGTCCCATAAGTTTAACACATGGAACCGCGGAGGAGGGGTTATTTTGTACCGTGTTTTGGTGTGGTTGCTTTGAAGACGGTGGAAATGGTTGTTTATGGATTTTTAATATAAGCCTTCCATTTAGGAAAAACACAGGCTTTAACTATCTTCGGGTGCAGTTGCCCAACGATATCAGGGCAGGCCCATTATTAATTTACATGCTGGGGACCCATACTCAACATTTCTAACATAAAACCTTGGTGTACTCAACATGTCCGGGTTCACAATGGGGCTCCATGGGCTGCCAAGTAGACTATAGTAGGGCATTGCGGTTCTCAAAGTGGGGCCTGGGCCGGGACGGGGTACAGGTAAAATAGCAAAGAATCTGTTAGACCACTATGTTATACTTTGGCTATTCGAAAATGGCCAATCCTCAAGCTCATAACATTGCATTGCAAGCCAATTGCATTGCAATAGGCTGTGAGTTTGTAGATTCGAGAATCTAAAAATTTGGGCTAGGCTATAGCTATTTTCCTTGAAACTTTGTGAAATGTCCTGATTAATTTTGAATTAATACCAAATCTCCTATGGGAATCACTGGTGCAAAATTGGGCTTGAGACCAGATATTATGTTGAATAGCCAACATGAGTAATATAATGTTAAGTTAGTTGCTCTAGTACTTATCTACTAGTATGTATTTATTTATTTTATGTTATGTATAACTTGTTGTATTGGTATGAAAGTGATGTATTGGTATGAAAATGTGTTTACATAACACATTGTGAGCTTGTAGATCTGCTATTTTCAGTGAGTGTCAGAATAGGGGCACTTTTCCCCTACTTTCTAGTAAGGGTTTTCTAGTAAGGGATGCATTCTAGTGTTTCTATTCATCTTTAACAACTTGAAAAACTTTGTTTCACAGGATGCCATGCTTGATTCACTGCACAATAAAAAAAAAAAAGAAAGGAAGCTACTTGTGTCTAACAAGGAAATGGCACAAATAACAGAAAAATGGACTGGAAGGAAGCGACCTCGACAGCTGAGGTTAATCCAAGCACCATGGTAAAAAATCTGTTTTAGCTGAAAACTAGTCTGTGCCGAATGAACGTTGGGACCTTTATGCTGATACATTTAAAGGTCCAATGTGTGTATTTTTCAACAATGTTATGCAATTTACTTGAATCTGTAGAACTTGTTTGATTTATAGATTGATACAGGAGAAGATGACTCTCAAAGAACATTTGAGAGTCATGAGAGAGGAAACGGAGAAGGTCCGTCCAGACCTAGAGCTCCTCAAGAAAGGTTGACACGAATCAAATTGTACCGCAGAAACTTTGTGTCCAACCACAGCACATAAGAGACGCTCTCTGAGTTCCCATGTCTCAGACTGACTATCCAAAATAGTAAGTACAATAATGTGTCAATTGTCTCCTTATTTAATTGCATGAGTTATGACTATATTTTAGACATGTTTCTTCTACTTTGCCTTCTAAAGCTCGCTTGGGATCTGAGAGATATCACATTGATGTGGACAAACAAATCCTCAATAAGCTCGCTGCGATGGCAGAAAAAAGGTAATGCCAGAATCAAGTAACAAAAACTGACTGATGGCAGTAGCACCCTGAATCACTCACTCACTACTTGACTGACATTTGTTCTCGTGATTTTAAAGGATTATGAAAATAACATTATTATAATAACTTATTGTATATTTTTTTATTAAGGCCTCCAATCGGAAGCAGCAATTCTGCTCTTGCCTGTACTATTCAAGGAGAAACCAGAGTTTCCGTTTGAAGTTGAGGTGAGCCATGAACCGTTCACTAGTGGGAGAAGCACTATGTAATTGAACCACATTTTATTATTGCATTAGTTTTTATATTATCATATGGTTGTTTCTGTTTTTGACACAGTGGCTCTGCAGGAGACTAGCCAGAGGGTGTGTGTTTGTCTGATGGTTAATGGTATTCCCTCTCCCCAGGGCCTAGCTCAGACCAGCACTGAAAGACACCAAAGATGATGCTGAAAGGCTGCAGGGAGGGTCACCCCATGAAATATGACCACATTATGCTGTCGATGGATGACCAGGTAATCACAGAGGAGAGTGTGGACATCTCAATGGCACTGGGACTCAGAATCCAGTACCCTAAAGGACTGAAAAAGACACTGACCTTTTTGGAGTGTGTTGTTCTGAAATTGAAGGATGCAGGCAAACTTCCTGTCACAGTAAAAAGAGTGTACAACTCCATCTACGAGTAGCATGTACGTAGGAGTCAGTGTTCTCTCTCTATGTCTGGAATGGATGGCCACTTGAGAGTCCGCTAAAAAGCAAGGACTTTGCCACTGGACTGGGCCTCTTCTAATTCTGGAGTGTACATTTTGTTTTAGAAATCCTGAAAGACTGTCAAAGTGTCAAAAACAGTCAAGTGTGTTGTTGACCATTATAATGTTGTTTCACAGAGAAGAACTTTAAAGGGATTTTTTAAAACTTTAGCTGTATGAAATACTTGCCATTAATATAGTGGTTGCAACTGTATTCATTGATTGCCCGATTGAGTCCCGTGGTGGGAGTTCTGCTCTGTTTTTGTGAAATATTAAGTTCCGGTCATTTTGTGGGGGGGCACTGGGGCCACGCATTAAAAGTAAATTAATCCACAACATCATTTTTTTTTTTTTTTTTTTTTTGTAAAATTTTATTACCAAAACAGTTTAAAAGTTTAAGACGTTGAAAACCAACAACCCAAAATGATATATTAAAAACAAAACATACTCTCCCCCCATGACTTCAGCCTGGTGGAGACAAAAATGTATCAAATAAGTATTAAACATGCATACAATGCATCCAAAAGCAAAGATTAGACTGCAACAAACCAAAACATGTCTAGGCGGGGGGAAAAAAAGGAATGCATCTGAATCACATTTACCAATTGGCTTATAAACGGACACGGGAAACGGAAAAACGTGGGGACTCAGGCACAGTCACAGGCAGATCCGACTTCTTCAGCACCACAGGTTTGTAATGTCTTACTGGACGAGCTTTATGAACCTGGTCCTGACGCATTTTTGCAACTTCGTCCTTCTCTCGCTGTTCTTGCTCTTGGTGCTGCCTCTCTTCCATGCAGGCCCTGAGGGTCTCTTTCTCGCTCAGCTCCTTCTCAAACTCCTGCCGTTCCCGGGCGCGGCGCTCTGTGGCGAGCTCAAAGGCCTCTGGAACTGTGGAAGTGTTCATGCCAAGAACAGAGTGGCTTTCCTTCTTGGGCAGGAAGGGCTCTTTGTGGACAACTTTGCTGGGCTGTGCTTTGAAAACTGTCGCTTCTGCCTGTCGTTTCTGCTCCTCCTTTACCATATGCTCCCAACGATCGTTCTTAACCGCTCCTCGTTCGTCGATGTGCAGCTTGAAAGGCTCCGGCTTGGTAGGCTCAAGCACTATCTTTTTGGGCAGGTGCACCTCATTGAAATGAATACCGGACTTCTCGCCTCGGCGAGTGGACTTCACGTTTGGCGAGTGGACTTCCCCTTTTGCAGAGAAGTCTTCACTTTCCGAGGCGAGTCGCCAAGACCAATCGCCCCAGAAAGTGAAGCCTTCTCGGCAAAAGGGGAAGACCACTCGACCCGAAAGTGAAGCCCCAAGATGGTCCGTTGCTGCCCTCTAAAGGCCCGAAATAATTCCCAAAATAGTGCCAGTGACATCTTTTCAACAGATCTCCATCTCTCTGCCTCACTGAGCGCATAACCAACGGGACGTCCATACGACGTCAAACAGACCTCTCTGTAACCACCAACCAACCCAGAACGTCCAGGTCGCCGGCCGTCCCAGCCAGACGTCCATACGACGTCCATACGACGTCTTCGATACGACGTGACAGTCAAACTCAGGATATACGCCTGCAGACTCAGTCCGTTGCAAAAAGACGTCCATACGACGTCCATACGACGTCGACAGCTGTGGGTACCAGATCGGCTGCAAAATGTGCTCGCTGAGTAATTAATTTACTTGCTACTTAATCACAGGCAAACTTGTTATAGTTTTATGCCTTTGCCGACAGTAGCCTAGACCAGAGCCATTATGTTTCCGGTTGTCTGTCTGTCCGTCCGTCTGTTCCAACATTGTGAAAGAAATATCTACGGAACGCCTTGAAGGAATTTCATGACGTTTGGCACAATTGTCTACTTTAGACGCAAGGATGAACCGTTTAGAAATAGGTTGTCAAAGTCTAGGGTGCCAATAGCCGAGTGACAATGATACAGTACAGATACAATAACAAACATCCCATTATTGGTTCAAAAGGTTTTGCACTCGAAGGATTGGCAATTTGATATAAAAACAGTTTGGCTGATTGAATACTTCATCAGCAGTTTGAAAAATAAAAATAAAGTCGTTTTCCATCTTAGATTCTTTTGTAATTGTAGTCTTTTTGTAATTTTAAGCCTCTGTAATGTACCTTTTTAAAGAAAATGTAAGCTCCACCCCTTTTGACTGAACGACTATCGTTATACATACTCATGTATGCGAACGACTGTCATTCAGGTAATGCCATTCTGTATGCGACCCCATAGCATAGCCCCTCCCCACTTTAATGTGACTGCATAACAAATGTAAAGAAATGTAGATCTTGTATTTCCCAATGGCAGACAATCATGTCTGGAATGTGGAACTTTAAATATCTACCATCAAGGTATAACCTATGTGTACAAATGGTCAACCAGGAGTCAGGGAGCTAAGATTCTGGACGAAATGTAGGTTTATTAACCTGATAGCACTTTGTAAATGCAATATGTGAGTGTATATGTGTTGTCCTGTACACTGCAGTTATATTTGCTACAGTAGTCTTGCTCATTGAGCCACAAACAGACCAACACAGAAGCAGTTATTGCCCAGAATAATATAGTTTTTATGTGATGTATTCCCATGCTTTTTTGTTCTTGCTTAATGTAAGTCGCTCTGCTCTGCTAAGTTGCTTGTTTCCCTCTCATTCAATGTAAATACTTTGGTTTAGATAGGTGATTCATATTTACAGTTGATAGATTAAAAGGTACATTTCATGTTTGCCAAAGGAAAATGTGTTATACAAATAATATTAGCCTTGCTTGTTATTGTTACAATGATACAGTACAGATACAATAACAAACATCCCATTATTGGTTCAAAAGGTTTTGCACTCAAAGGATTGGCAATTTGATATAAAAACAGTTTGACTGATTGAATACTTCATCAGCAGTTTGAAAAATAAAAATAAAGTCGTTTTCCATCTTAGATTCTTTTGTACTCATTTCATTGAAACATTTAATGAGTAATAACAAAAACATTGTATAAATGGTTAGAAGTCAAAAATAAAAATATGTGCAATAAACAAGAATACAAATGAAATGATGAATTGATATAGACTACTTTGAAAATATAGTACAGTATTCAGCTTTGCTACTGTATGGTTTGTCAATTGTCTTCGTCAGTTACTATTAGCTATTTTCTTTTAAGTGTAAAAACAGTTCATTAAGTCAGGTTTAGTTCAGTATGTAGGCTATATTCTCTTTTTAGTGATATAACAGTGATGTAAAAATGTACAAACTTGCTTTGTCAGTCAGACACATATCAGATGATCCGAATTAACATCTGTTTATTTCCTGTGCCTCAGGAATGTTGTACGTGCTGTTAAATGTACAAACTTGCTTTGTTTGGCAACTTGGTCATAGATATGTTAATATTGATTGCCTAATTTGTTTACTTAGAAGGATTGTAATTTCTCACATGCTAATATGTCATTAGCAGTAGTCATCATCATCATCGTTGTTGGGGGGGGGGGGGGGTGTTATTCAGGGGGTTTGCTATTCAGATGTAATTGCCTAATTTGTTTACTTAGAAGGATTGTAATTTCTCAGATGGAAAACTCCATCTCTCTGCCTCACTGAGCGCATAACCAACGGGACGTCCATACGACGTCAAACAGACCTCTCTGTAACCACCAACCAACCCAGAACGTCCAGGTCGCCGGCCGTCCCAGCCAGACGTCCATACGACGTCCATACGACGTCTTCGATACGACGTGATACGACCTGCAGACTCAGTCCGTTGCAAAAAGACGTCCATACGACGTCGACAGCTGTGGGTACCAACATGGTGGACTGGAGAACCTATTAATTATATTTTCCCAGAAATGATTATTGTGGCTTTCTAAACATAACTGAGCTATAGATAGTCAGTCAGTCAGTAGACCTATTTATTACAGCAGATCTGCTGAGCTCACAATGTTGTGATCTTGTAGATCTGCTCATTTCGTATAGGCAATATGTATTAGGGTAAAAGGTTAATTATAGTGAGAATGATGTCATACATGATGTCTCACAGCTAGCTGCTGAAGAGACTGGGAGGGGCAGAAACAAGGGCGTGTGGCCGTGTGTGTGTGTGTGTGTGTGTTGTCTCAGGTATGTAAAACATGTCAGTGCATTTTAACCATTTGTTGACTGTGTTCCAGACAGACAGACAGACAGACAGACAGACAGACAGACAAAAACGTTGAATAGTTTTCAGTTCTCCAGCTGGTTTGACTCAGGTCACCCTGAATGATATTGTTCCTTTTCAGAACCATAATAATGTCATATTATGCTAAATAAGTATGGAAATATTTCCCTCTAAGACACAGTAGGGCATGCAGCTATGCTATGTCACCAGGAAGGCTGTAGACTCAGAGAATACCAGTTTCTAGATTTCAGTAGATTGGTCAGACAATGGTCTGCCCCAACCCCATGTAGGGGTTGTAGCAAGCGTAGAAGTCCGTGGTCAGACAATGGTCTGCCCAAATTCCCAATCCCATATGAAATGCACTCCCCAGCTAGTTCATTCCACAGTTTTTGATTATATATTTTTTTTACTTAGTTTTACTTTTTCTTAGTGTTTTCCCCCCTAATAAAGTAGTTTGATTTGTTTTCTCATGCCCCCCATGTAAAGCACATTTGAGTATTCATATAGACACTGAAGACACTTCATATAGGCACTATCTGTTGAATTTGGATATTAAGTAGCCTTTGATTTAAGGTCTCAGCCCTGCGGTCTCTACTCGCCTTTAAGGCGTCTTACTGGTATGAATAGAGTTAGTGTGAATAGTGATATATATGACTATACAATATAGTATTGTTGCAGTCAATTACATCAAATTATAAGAAATTAGTTACAATATTAATAATATTATTACCTTTCACTTGTTGTTCAACCAGTGCCTTGTCTTCAGGACTGACCAGCACATGGTGCTCCACCCACATCAGACTAAAGGCTGGATCCAAGACAGCTGCTTGAAGGTAGATTGGATCTTCAAAGGGGGCAGTGATTCCATCCTGTGCTCTGGCCATTTTAACATTGATGAAGATTCCAAGAAATCTTTTGTTCAGGGATGCCTGGAGACTTCTGACCAGACCGCTCTGGAAACGGACATTAGGCTTCAGCTTCTCAAGGTGGTGATTCAGGGACAGGACAGAAGGAACGACAGAACTTATTGTGACTACCTTCTCCCCCTGTGTCAAATCTGTTGCTTCTCCAAATGGGTTCAAGATTTCCACTAACTCTTTCAACAGGTTCCACTCTCGTGTTGTGAACGACAACTCCTTGTGCCCAGCATCGTTTACCACATCAGAGAGCTTTGCATGTTCATAATGGAGAACCGCCTTCACTTGCCTCAGTGTTGAGTTCCATCTTGTGTTGACAGCAGCAGGGATGCCTCTCTGTTCTCCAAATTGAGCATTAAACACATCTCTGAACGTTGAGCTTGTGTGCAGCATTGAGCTCAGTTTGGATAACTTTGAGAGAGCAGGAGATGACACTTTAGTTTCTTTTAAACCGTCTCCCACCACCAGCTGAAGAGTGTGCGCAAAACACTGCAAGCGCTGTTTTTTTTGCCATAGCAGCATCTACTGTCTGTTGATCTTCCAGGGAGAGTTCATTCCAGAGCTCTGGGTCATCAATATGATCATCTTCATATACTTCATCTTCGTGTTCAGTGGGGAAGCACACCGTGAATGCTTTCCGCATGTTAGCAGCATTATCACTAATAATGTAGTCTACTTTATCTTTTATGTCGTTCTCATCACATATAGCCTCAAACTGATCACAGATTCTCTCGGCTGTGTGTGAGCCTTTGAATCGGTCGCAGGCCAAGAGGTTGGACTTCAGCTCTAGGCTCTCTTCATCCTTTTCAATGTAGTGCACAGTCACACCAAGGAACCCCCTCATCCTCCGGTCGGACCAAATGTCCACAGTGACAGTGTTACTTAAGTTAGTTTTCAATCTTGAACGTCTCTCTGCAGCAATGGCCTCTGTTTTGGATGTAAGTGTTCTGCGACACACTGGGTTGTATTTGCTGTCAAGTATTTTCATGAAGTGCCGAAAACGGGGGTGTTCCACAATTGAAAAGGGCAAGTTACAGTCAATTACTAGATCAGACAGTATAGCATTGGTGATGGCTTTCTGCTGGGGATGAGTGGAGCTGTACTGATGTAGGTGTCCATGAACTGGGCGATTGGAGGCTGTGATGGGCTGCTTGTGCTGGGCCTGGCTTTACTGACCTTGTATGCTGCATGTCTGTAAAATAGCATATAAAACAGATGTCATAAAATGCCTTGTAGCCCTACATGAATTGCAGTTGAAACCACTTTTTATTCATTTATTATAAATTTCATCCCCCCTCAGTTATGGGCAGGGGTCATAAATATATCCATACAGGGACAAATGTGTCTGTGGCAAGACTTGGCCTGGTCCGTGGCGTATTATAGATTTTGTTTTTACACACTATTATAATGTTCTTATTTTGATCATGTCCCATGGCAATTACTAAATGTCAGTCTCCAGGTTTTCCTCAGAATATGTATGACACTATGTATGGTTAGGAGACCACTAGGACAGTGGTTCTCAAAACGTTTTATTTTTGTAAAAATACAAAAGTATTGGTATCACGTGGAAAGTTACTTTGTTTCCACCACTGGTTATTAGTTTGCACTTAGCACACACACAGTAATGTTAATGTGAAGTAGGTCTTCTCTCTGACTCTCTCTCTCTAGTTACAATAATGTTTTCCCTCCCACTTGTAGAACATTAGCTTAGGTTACTTATATCTGGATCCACTTACATTTCTTTGTGCACCTTCAGCAAGTGCCGATTGAAGTTGGAGGTGGTTGCAATTCCATCGGTGATTTTGGCACCGCATGTCTTGCACACTGCTTTTCGTGTCTTGTCCTCAACAACGTAATTTTTAAAACCAAAAGATTACTGCTGGAGTCGTCATTTTCTTCCACCCAGCAGCAGCGACGGCAGGAGTGAAGCCGGTATGTGTTTATTTACGTGCCGTGCAAGTGCAACACGTGGAAGTTCTTAACCGCTCCTCGTTCGTCGATGTGCAGCTTGAAAGGCTCCGGCTTGGTAGGCTCAAGCACTATCTTTTATTAACAGAAATTAAAAGTGTCCTGTATTGAACTGATACTATGTCGGGGATTTATGTGCTGTCCTCCTGTCTCTTTGTTGTTGTTGTGTTGCCGTTTATGGGTCTGTGAGTTTGTTGTCAGCGTTGCCATGTATCGTGAGAGAAATAAGCAAACCGACCAGAAAAATAACAAGCTTTTGGCCTGTTTTTTTTCGTTCGGTTTGCTTATTTCTCTCACTATACATGGCAACGCTGACAAGCCGTTTTTTTTTCTCCGAAACGTTACACTTTTTAAACATTTTAATATTATTTGGGCTTGCTGTAAGCCAAGTGACTTGAAAATGTTCAAGTCAAGAGGGCTCAAGTCAAGTCAAGTCTCAAGTCCTTGGTGTTCAAACTTCAAGTCAAGTCAAGTCTCAAGTCTTTGGCATTCAAGTCCCAAGCAAGTCCAAGTCTATTTTTGATTTGATCAAGCAAGTCTAAAGTCATCAAAATCGGGACTCGAGTCCAAGTCGAGTCTCGAGTCTCGAGTCCAAGTCCCCACCTCTGGATATATCTGGAGGTTGGTGAGAGATTATTTGGTAGTTTACTGGATGTTCTAGCATCGCCAGAATCTTCCCTCTGCCCTAGTCAAAAAGTCCTATAGGATCTTCGAAATGTCCAATAGGATCCTACAGGATTTTGAAATCCTATAGGAATCCTATTGGATTTTTACACATATCCAACACTATCCTATAGGATTGTGTCAGCACTTTATAAAATCCAATTGGATTTTCCAAAGTGCCAATAGGATCTTATTGGGTTATATCCAACTTTGGAAAGTCCAACAGGATTTTTCAAAGTTTCAATAGGATTCCATTGAAACTGCAGAAACTCCAGTAGGATTTTCTGAAGTTCCAATTGAACCTGGAGCCATGTCCAAAGTTCCAACAGCACCCTATAGGATTATATTGGAACTTCAGAAACTCCAATAGGATTGTCTGAAGTTCCATTTGAACCTGTTCTGTTTCAACAGAACCCTATAGGATTATTTTCCAACAGCCAAAGCCTTTAAACAAAATCATTCAAGTCAAGCCTATTGGAAATATAAGTGTGTTTGCTTATAAAAAAAATCATCCCCATTAAAACAAATGTAGCATTTTTTTTTAATGTAGAACAAATACAACGGTGCTCTGTGGCCTACGGTCGCAACTATATAATCCAGTAAGACGCCTGAGGGCGAGGTCGTGTGCACTGGCCATATATGGAGTGTGTCTTGAGTGTACATGTTTGATGAGGTCAGATCAACATATGGAATGTTAGAACAGGTCAGCTCCAAATATGGAGATCTGGAGGGTGGCAGCGGGGGCAGTGTCTTGAGTGAACAGGCATTGAGGGCACAGGTAGGGCCGGGACTTCATTTTCAGGCCTGTTTAGAACTCTAGTTTTCACCGGCTGCACTCATAACTTTGGAGAAGGCCCGTCTATAGTTTAAATGGACAGGTATCAGATAAAAGGGAGACATCGAAGAGGAAGGACGGATGGGGAACGATCAACATAATGTCAGAACAGGTTCTGACATATATCCATATATTAATATTGATGACATCAGGATCTCCATAGCAGGTCGCATTTACTATATAATCCCTGATTTACTATCATCCCTGATGATGTCATAATGCTGTCACGAGACCTGGGCACAATGTGGGTTTTCCATGTATGGGATTTTGGGTGATGTACGATTCTATAGTTAACCTTTGATAATCATATAATAATAATAATATAATTGCGACCTTCAATTATATTAGGCCTATATTATGTGTGTGTGTGTGTGTATTTATATATATATATATATATATATATATATATATATATATATATATATATATATATATATATATATATATATATATATAAAATATTGCTTATTGTTACAATGGGAGTGATACACACACACACACACACACACACACACACACACACACACACACACACACACACACACACACACACACACACACACACACACACACAGGCGCTGGTGTTACTATGGATGGAATTTATGGGAGATGGGGTGATACGCGCGCGCACACGCATGCGCGCGCACACATACACCTCGGTCTAGAATTTCTCAGAAAACTGTCGTGATTCAAGCAAGACGTAAACGGTCTCTTTGTTTGTTATTGGTTGACACTACGTCACGGTTTCATGTTAAGATCTACAAGCTAACAACTCGTCGCGTCGCAACGCGGAGTGAGCTTGTAGATCTGTTCGTTTTTGACAAGCGTACACCGACTGTCCTTAGCGCGAGCTTTGAACTTTTCAGAAGAGGAAATAATATATAACTGCGTCACGTCTTGGACTGATGCCTGATGGACTCCCACTTTCAGCAGTTTATTCAGCGTTTTTTGAGGTGAGTGTTTAACTGTTTATTAAATAGCACAGGGGAAACTTTATTTAGGTGATTTGCTATTTGTTTGCATACTTATACTTGTCCCATAAGTTTAACACATGGAACCGCGGAGGAGGGGTTATTTTGTACCGTGTTTTGGTGTGGTTGCTTTGAAGACGGTGGAAATGGTTGTTTATGGATTTTTAATATAAGCCTTCCATTTAGGAAAAACACAGGCTTTAACTATCTTCGGGTGCAGTTGCCCAACGACATCAGGGCAGGCCCATTATTAATTTACATGCTGGGGACCCATACTCAACATTTCTAACATAAAACCTTGGTGTACTCAACATGTCCGGGTTCACAATGGGGCTCCATGGGCTGCCAAGTAGACTATAGTAGGGCATTGCGGTTCTCAAAGTGGGGCCTGGGCCGGGACGGGGTACAGGTAAAATAGCAAAGAATCTGTTAGACCACTATGTTATACTTTGGCTATTCGAAAATGGCCAATCCTCAAGCTCATAACATTGCATTGCAAGCCAATTGCATTGCAATAGGCTGTGAGTTTGTAGATTCGAGAATCTAAAAATTTGGGCTAGGCTATAGCTATTTTCCTTGAAACTTTGTGAAATGTCCTGATTAATTTTGAATTAATACCACAAATCTCCTATGGGAATCACTGGTGCAAAATTGGGCTTGAGACCAGATATTATGTTGAATAGCCAACATGAGTAATATAATGTTAAGTTAGTTGCTCTAGTACTTATCTACTAGTATGTATTTATTTATTTTATGTTATGTATAACTTGTTGTATTGGTATGAAAGTGATGTATTGGTATGAAAATGTGTTTACATAACACATTGTGAGCTTGTAGATCTGCTATTTTCAGTGAGTGTCAGAATAGGGGCACTTTTCCCCTACTTTCTAGTAAGGGTTTTCTAGTAAGGGATGCATTCTAGTGTTTCTATTCATCTTTAACAACTTGAAAAACTTTGTTTCACAGGATGCCATGCTTGATTCACTGCACAATAAAAAAAAAAAAGAAAGGAAGCTACTTGTGTCTAACAAGGAAATGGCACAAATAACAGAAAAATGGACTGGAAGGAAGCGACCTCGACAGCTGAGGTTAATCCAAGCACCATGGTAAAAAATCTGTTTTAGCTGAAAACTAGTCTGTGCCGAATGAACGTTGGGACCTTTATGCTGATACATTTAAAGGTCCAATGTGTGTATTTTTCAACAATGTTATGCAATTTACTTGAATCTGTAGAACTTGTTTGATTTATAGATTGATACAGGAGAAGATGACTCTCAAAGAACATTTGAGAGTCATGAGAGAGGAAACGGAGAAGGTCCGTCCAGACCTAGAGCTCCTCAAGAAAGGTTGACACGAATCAAATTGTACCGCAGAAACTTTGTGTCCAACCACAGCACATAAGAGACGCTCTCTGAGTTCCCATGTCTCAGACTGACTATCCAAAATAGTAAGTACAATAATGTGTCAATTGTCTCCTTATTTAATTGCATGAGTTATGACTATATTTTAGACATGTTTCTTCTACTTTGCCTTCTAAAGCTCGCTTGGGATCTGAGAGATATCACATTGATGTGGACAAACAAATCCTCAATAAGCTCGCTGCGATGGCAGAAAAAAGGTAATGCCAGAATCAAGTAACAAAAACTGACTGATGGCAGTAGCACCCTGAATCACTCACTCACTACTTGACTGACATTTGTTCTCGTGATTTTAAAGGATTATGAAAATAACATTATTATAATAACTTATTGTATATTTTTTTATTAAGGCCTCCAATCGGAAGCAGCAATTCTGCTCTTGCCTGTACTATTCAAGGAGAAACCAGAGTTTCCGTTTGAAGTTGAGGTGAGCCATGAACCGTTCACTAGTGGGAGAAGCACTATGTAATTGAACCACATTTTATTATTGCATTAGTTTTTATATTATCATATGGTTGTTTCTGTTTTTGACACAGTGGCTCTGCAGGAGACTAGCCAGAGGGTGTGTGTTTGTCTGATGGTTAATGGTATTCCCTCTCCCCAGGGCCTAGCTCAGACCAGCACTGAAAGACACCAAAGATGATGCTGAAAGGCTGCAGGGAGGGTCACCCCATGAAATATGACCACATTATGCTGTCGATGGATGACCAGGTAATCACAGAGGAGAGTGTGGACATCTCAATGGCACTGGGACTCAGAATCCAGTACCCTAAAGGACTGAAAAAGACACTGACCTTTTTGGAGTGTGTTGTTCTGAAATTGAAGGATGCAGGCAAACTTCCTGTCACAGTAAAAAGAGTGTACAACTCCATCTACGAGTAGCATGTACGTAGGAGTCAGTGTTCTCTCTCTATGTCTGGAATGGATGGCCACTTGAGAGTCCGCTAAAAAGCAAGGACTTTGCCACTGGACTGGGCCTCTTCTAATTCTGGAGTGTACATTTTGTTTTAGAAATCCTGAAAGACTGTCAAAGTGTCAAAAACAGTCAAGTGTGTTGTTGACCATTATAATGTTGTTTCACAGAGAAGAACTTTAAAGGGATTTTTTAAAACTTTAGCTGTATGAAATACTTGCCATTAATATAGTGGTTGCAACTGTATTCATTGATTGCCCGATTGAGTCCCGTGGTGGGAGTTCTGCTCTGTTTTTGTGAAATATTAAGTTCCGGTCATTTTGTGGGGGGGCACTGGGGCCACGCATTAAAAGTAAATTAATCCACAACATCATTTTTTTTTTATTTTTTTTTGTAAAATTTTATTACCAAAACAGTTTAAAAGTTTAAGACGTTGAAAACCAACAACCCAAAATGATATATTAAAAACAAAACATACTCTCCCCCCATGACTTCAGCCTGGTGGAGACAAAAATGTATCAAATAAGTATTAAACATGCATACAATGCATCCAAAAGCAAAGATTAGACTGCAACAAACCAAAACATGTCTAGGCGGGGGGAAAAAAAGGAATGCATCTGAATCACATTTACCAATTGGCTTATAAACGGACACGGGAAACGGAAAAACGTGGGGACTCAGGCACAGTCACAGGCAGATCCGACTTCTTCAGCACCACAGGTTTGTAATGTCTTACTGGACGAGCTTTATGAACCTGGTCCTGACGCATTTTTGCAACTTCGTCCTTCTCTCGCTGTTCTTGCTCTTGGTGCTGCCTCTCTTCCATGCAGGCCCTGAGGGTCTCTTTCTCGCTCAGCTCCTTCTCAAACTCCTGCCGTTCCCGGGCGCGGCGCTCTGTGGCGAGCTCAAAGGCCTCTGGAACTGTGGAAGTGTTCATGCCAAGAACAGAGTGGCTTTCCTTCTTGGGCAGGAAGGGCTCTTTGTGGACAACTTTGCTGGGCTGTGCTTTGAAAACTGTCGCTTCTGCCTGTCGTTTCTGCTCCTCCTTTACCATATGCTCCCAACGATCGTTCTTAACCGCTCCTCGTTCGTCGATGTGCAGCTTGAAAGGCTCCGGCTTGGTAGGCTCAAGCACTATCTTTTTGGGCAGGTGCACCTCATTGAAATGAATACCGGACTTCTCGCCTCGGCGAGTGGACTTCACGTTTGGCGAGTGGACTTCCCCTTTTGCAGAGAAGTCTTCACTTTCCGAGGCGAGTCGCCAAGACCAATCGCCCCAGAAAGTGAAGCCTTCTCGGCAAAAGGGGAAGACCACTCGACCCGAAAGTGAAGCCCCAAGATGGTCCGTTGCTGCCCTCTAAAGGCCCGAAATAATTCCCAAAATAGTGCCAGTGACATCTTTTCAACAGATCTCCATCTCTCTGCCTCACTGAGCGCATAACCAACGGGACGTCCATACGACGTCAAACAGACCTCTCTGTAACCACCAACCAACCCAGAACGTCCAGGTCGCCGGCCGTCCCAGCCAGACGTCCATACGACGTCCATACGACGTCTTCGATACGACGTGACAGTCAAACTCAGGATATACGCCTGCAGACTCAGTCCGTTGCAAAAAGACGTCCATACGACGTCCATACGACGTCGACAGCTGTGGGTACCAGATCGGCTGCAAAATGTGCTCGCTGAGTAATTAATTTACTTGCTACTTAATCACAGGCAAACTTGTTATAGTTTTATGCCTTTGCCGACAGTAGCCTAGACCAGAGCCATTATGTTTCCGGTTGTCTGTCTGTCCGTCCGTCTGTTCCAACATTGTGAAAGAAATATCTACGGAACGCCTTGAAGGAATTTCATGACGTTTGGCACAATTGTCTACTTTAGACGCAAGGATGAACCGTTTAGAAATAGGTTGTCAAAGTCTAGGGTGCCAATAGCCGAGTGACAATGATACAGTACAGATACAATAACAAACATCCCATTATTGGTTCAAAAGGTTTTGCACTCGAAGGATTGGCAATTTGATATAAAAACAGTTTGGCTGATTGAATACTTCATCAGCAGTTTGAAAAATAAAAATAAAGTCGTTTTCCATCTTAGATTCTTTTGTAATTGTAGTCTTTTTGTAATTTTAAGCCTCTGTAATGTACCTTTTTAAAGAAAATGTAAGCTCCACCCCTTTTGACTGAACGACTATCGTTATACATACTCATGTATGCGAACGACTGTCATTCAGGTAATGCCATTCTGTATGCGACCCCATAGCATAGCCCCTCCCCACTTTAATGTGACTGCATAACAAATGTAAAGAAATGTAGATCTTGTATTTCCCAATGGCAGACAATCATGTCTGGAATGTGGAACTTTAAATATCTACCATCAAGGTATAACCTATGTGTACAAATGGTCAACCAGGAGTCAGGGAGCTAAGATTCTGGACGAAATGTAGGTTTATTAACCTGATAGCACTTTGTAAATGCAATATGTGAGTGTATATGTGTTGTCCTGTACACTGCAGTTATATTTGCTACAGTAGTCTTGCTCATTGAGCCACAAACAGACCAACACAGAAGCAGTTATTGCCCAGAATAATATAGTTTTTATGTGATGTATTCCCATGCTTTTTTGTTCTTGCTTAATGTAAGTCGCTCTGCTCTGCTAAGTTGCTTGTTTCCCTCTCATTCAATGTAAATACTTTGGTTTAGATAGGTGATTCATATTTACAGTTGATAGATTAAAAGGTACATTTCATGTTTGCCAAAGGAAAATGTGTTATACAAATAATATTAGCCTTGCTTGTTATTGTTACAATGATACAGTACAGATACAATAACAAACATCCCATTATTGGTTCAAAAGGTTTTGCACTCAAAGGATTGGCAATTTGATATAAAAACAGTTTGACTGATTGAATACTTCATCAGCAGTTTGAAAAATAAAAATAAAGTCGTTTTCCATCTTAGATTCTTTTGTACTCATTTCATTGAAACATTTAATGAGTAATAACAAAAACATTGTATAAATGGTTAGAAGTCAAAAATAAAAATATGTGCAATAAACAAGAATACAAATGAAATGATGAATTGATATAGACTACTTTGAAAATATAGTACAGTATTCAGCTTTGCTACTGTATGGTTTGTCAATTGTCTTCGTCAGTTACTATTAGCTATTTTCTTTTAAGTGTAAAAACAGTTCATTAAGTCAGGTTTAGTTCAGTATGTAGGCTATATTCTCTTTTTAGTGATATAACAGTGATGTAAAAATGTACAAACTTGCTTTGTCAGTCAGACACATCAGATGATCCGAATTAACATCTGTTTATTTCCTGTGCCTCAGGAATGTTGTACGTGCTGTTAAATGTACAAACTTGCTTTGTTTGGCAACTTGGTCATAGATATGTTAATATTGATTGCCTAATTTGTTTACTTAGAAGGATTGTAATTTCTCACATGCTAATATGTCATTAGCAGTAGTCATCATCATCATCGTTGTTGGGGGGGGGGGGGGGGGTGTTATTCAGGGGGTTTGCTATTCAGATGTAATTGCCTAATTTGTTTACTTAGAAGGATTGTAATTTCTCAGATGGAAAACTCCATCTCTCTGCCTCACTGAGCGCATAACCAACGGGACGTCCATACGACGTCAAACAGACCTCTCTGTAACCACCAACCAACCCAGAACGTCCAGGTCGCCGGCCGTCCCAGCCAGACGTCCATACGACGTCCATACGACGTCTTCGATACGACGTGATACGACCTGCAGACTCAGTCCGTTGCAAAAAGACGTCCATACGACGTCGACAGCTGTGGGTACCAACATGGTGGACTGGAGAACCTATTAATTATATTTTCCCAGAAATGATTATTGTGGCTTTCTAAACATAACTGAGCTATAGATAGTCAGTCAGTCAGTAGACCTATTTATTACAGCAGATCTGCTGAGCTCACAATGTTGTGATCTTGTAGATCTGCTCATTTCGTATAGGCAATATGTATTAGGGTAAAAGGTTAATTATAGTGAGAATGATGTCATACATGATGTCTCACAGCTAGCTGCTGAAGAGACTGGGAGGGGCAGAAACAAGGGCGTGTGGCCGTGTGTGTGTGTGTGTGTGTGTTGTCTCAGGTATGTAAAACATGTCAGTGCATTTTAACCATTTGTTGACTGTGTTCCAGACAGACAGACAGACAGACAGACAGACAGACAGACAAAAACGTTGAATAGTTTTCAGTTCTCCAGCTGGTTTGACTCAGGTCACCCTGAATGATATTGTTCCTTTTCAGAACCATAATAATGTCATATTATGCTAAATAAGTATGGAAATATTTCCCTCTAAGACACAGTAGGGCATGCAGCTATGCTATGTCACCAGGAAGGCTGTAGACTCAGAGAATACCAGTTTCTAGATTTCAGTAGATTGGTCAGACAATGGTCTGCCCCAACCCCATGTAGGGGTTGTAGCAAGCGTAGAAGTCCGTGGTCAGACAATGGTCTGCCCAAATTCCCAATCCCATATGAAATGCACTCCCCAGCTAGTTCATTCCACAGTTTTTGATTATATATTTTTTTTACTTAGTTTTACTTTTTCTTAGTGTTTTCCCCCCTAATAAAGTAGTTTGATTTGTTTTCTCATGCCCCCCATGTAAAGCACATTTGAGTATTCATATAGACACTGAAGACACTTCATATAGGCACTATCTGTTGAATTTGGATATTAAGTAGCCTTTGATTTAAGGTCTCAGCCCTGCGGTCTCTACTCGCCTTTAAGGCGTCTTACTGGTATGAATAGAGTTAGTGTGAATAGTGATATATATGACTATACAATATAGTATTGTTGCAGTCAATTACATCAAATTATAAGAAATTAGTTACAATATTAATAATATTATTACCTTTCACTTGTTGTTCAACCAGTGCCTTGTCTTCAGGACTGACCAGCACATGGTGCTCCACCCACATCAGACTAAAGGCTGGATCCAAGACAGCTGCTTGAAGGTAGATTGGATCTTCAAAGGGGGCAGTGATTCCATCCTGTGCTCTGGCCATTTTAACATTGATGAAGATTCCAAGAAATCTTTTGTTCAGGGATGCCTGGAGACTTCTGACCAGACCGCTCTGGAAACGGACATTAGGCTTCAGCTTCTCAAGGTGGTGATTCAGGGACAGGACAGAAGGAACGACAGAACTTATTGTGACTACCTTCTCCCCCTGTGTCAAATCTGTTGCTTCTCCAAATGGGTTCAAGATTTCCACTAACTCTTTCAACAGGTTCCACTCTCGTGTTGTGAACGACAACTCCTTGTGCCCAGCATCGTTTACCACATCAGAGAGCTTTGCATGTTCATAATGGAGAACCGCCTTCACTTGCCTCAGTGTTGAGTTCCATCTTGTGTTGACAGCAGCAGGGATGCCTCTCTGTTCTCCAAATTGAGCATTAAACACATCTCTGAACGTTGAGCTTGTGTGCAGCATTGAGCTCAGTTTGGATAACTTTGAGAGAGCAGGAGATGACACTTTAGTTTCTTTTAAACCGTCTCCCACCACCAGCTGAAGAGTGTGCGCAAAACACTGCAAGCGCTGTTTTTTTTGCCATAGCAGCATCTACTGTCTGTTGATCTTCCAGGGAGAGTTCATTCCAGAGCTCTGGGTCATCAATATGATCATCTTCATATACTTCATCTTCGTGTTCAGTGGGGAAGCACACCGTGAATGCTTTCCGCATGTTAGCAGCATTATCACTAATAATGTAGTCTACTTTATCTTTTATGTCGTTCTCATCACATATAGCCTCAAACTGATCACAGATTCTCTCGGCTGTGTGTGAGCCTTTGAATCGGTCGCAGGCCAAGAGGTTGGACTTCAGCTCTAGGCTCTCTTCATCCTTTTCAATGTAGTGCACAGTCACACCAAGGAACCCCCTCATCCTCCGGTCGGACCAAATGTCCACAGTGACAGTGTTACTTAAGTTAGTTTTCAATCTTGAACGTCTCTCTGCAGCAATGGCCTCTGTTTTGGATGTAAGTGTTCTGCGACACACTGGGTTGTATTTGCTGTCAAGTATTTTCATGAAGTGCCGAAAACGGGGGTGTTCCACAATTGAAAAGGGCAAGTTACAGTCAATTACTAGATCAGACAGTATAGCATTGGTGATGGCTTTCTGCTGGGGATGAGTGGAGCTGTACTGATGTAGGTGTCCATGAACTGGGCGATTGGAGGCTGTGATGGGCTGCTTGTGCTGGGCCTGGCTTTACTGACCTTGTATGCTGCATGTCTGTAAAATAGCATATAAAACAGATGTCATAAAATGCCTTGTAGCCCTACATGAATTGCAGTTGAAACCACTTTTTATTCATTTATTATAAATTTCATCCCCCCTCAGTTATGGGCAGGGGTCATAAATATATCCATACAGGGACAAATGTGTCTGTGGCAAGACTTGGCCTGGTCCGTGGCGTATTATAGATTTTGTTTTTACACACTATTATAATGTTCTTATTTTGATCATGTCCCATGGCAATTACTAAATGTCAGTCTCCAGGTTTTCCTCAGAATATGTATGACACTATGTATGGTTAGGAGACCACTAGGACAGTGGTTCTCAAAACGTTTTATTTTTGTAAAAATACAAAAGTATTGGTATCACGTGGAAAGTTACTTTGTTTCCACCACTGGTTATTAGTTTGCACTTAGCACACACACAGTAATGTTAATGTGAAGTAGGTCTTCTCTCTGACTCTCTCTCTCTAGTTACAATAATGTTTTCCCTCCCACTTGTAGAACATTAGCTTAGGTTACTTATATCTGGATCCACTTACATTTCTTTGTGCACCTTCAGCAAGTGCCGATTGAAGTTGGAGGTGGTTGCAATTCCATCGGTGATTTTGGCACCGCATGTCTTGCACACTGCTTTTCGTGTCTTGTCCTCAACAACGTAATTTTTAAAACCAAAAGATTACTGCTGGAGTCGTCATTTTCTTCCACCCAGCAGCAGCGACGGCAGGAGTGAAGCCGGTATGTGTTTATTTACGTGCCGTGCAAGTGCAACACGTGGAAGTTGGAACACAGGCGACGTCACGTTAGTACACGGCGCTACTACATTATTAAGGTTACGGTTACCGGCAGTTTAAATTAACAGAAATTAAAAGTGTCCTGTATTGAACTGATACTATGTCGGGGATTTATGTGCTGTCCTCCTGTCTCTTTGTTGTTGTTGTGTTGCCGTTTATGGGTCTGTGAGTTTGTTGTCAGCGTTGCCATGTATCGTGAGAGAAATAAGCAAACCGACCAGAAAAATAACAAGCTTTTGGCCTGTTTTTTTTTGTTCGGTTTGCTTATTTCTCTCACTATACATGGCAACGCTGACAAGCCGTTTTTTTTTCTCCGAAACGTTACACTTTTTAAACATTTTAATATTATTTGGGCTTGCTGTAAGCCAAGTGACTTGAAAATGTTCAAGTCAAGAGGGCTCAAGTCAAGTCAAGTCTCAAGTCCTTGGTGTTCAAACTTCAAGTCAAGTCAAGTCTCAAGTCTTTGGCATTCAAGTCCCAAGCAAGTCCAAGTCTATTTTTGATTTGATCAAGCAAGTCTAAAGTCATCAAAATCGGGACTCGAGTCCAAGTCGAGTCTCGAGTCTCGAGTCCAAGTCCCCACCTCTGGATATATCTGGAGGTTGGTGAGAGATTATTTGGTAGTTTACTGGATGTTCTAGCATCGCCAGAATCTTCCCTCTGCCCTAGTCAAAAAGTCCTATAGGATCTTCGAAATGTCCAATAGGATCCTACAGGATTTTGAAATCCTATAGGAATCCTATTGGATTTTTACACATATCCAACACTATCCTATAGGATTGTGTCAGCACTTTATAAAATCCAATTGGATTTTCCAAAGTGCCAATAGGATCTTATTGGGTTATATCCAACTTTGGAAAGTCCAACAGGATTTTTCAAAGTTTCAATAGGATTCCATTGAAACTGCAGAAACTCCAGTAGGATTTTCTGAAGTTCCAATTGAACCTGGAGCCATGTCCAAAGTTCCAACAGCACCCTATAGGATTATATTGGAACTTCAGAAACTCCAATAGGATTGTCTGAAGTTCCATTTGAACCTGTTCTGTTTCAACAGAACCCTATAGGATTATTTTCCAACAGCCAAAGCCTTTAAACAAAATCATTCAAGTCAAGCCTATTGGAAATATAAGTGTGTTTGCTTATAAAAAAAATCATCCCCATTAAAACAAATGTAGCATTTTTTTTTAATGTAGAACAAATACAACGGTGCTCTGTGGCCTACGGTCGCAACTATATAATCCAGTAAGACGCCTGAGGGCGAGGTCGTGTGCACTGGCCATATATGGAGTGTGTCTTGAGTGTACATGTTTGATGAGGTCAGATCAACATATGGAATGTTAGAACAGGTCAGCTCCAAATATGGAGATCTGGAGGGTGGCAGCGGGGGCAGTGTCTTGAGTGAACAGGCATTGAGGGCACAGGTAGGGCCGGGACTTCATTTTCAGGCCTGTTTAGAACTCTAGTTTTCACCGGCTGCACTCATAACTTTGGAGAAGGCCCGTCTATAGTTTAAATGGACAGGTATCAGATAAAAGGGAGACATCGAAGAGGAAGGACGGATGGGGAACGATCAACATAATGTCAGAACAGGTTCTGACATATATCCATATATTAATATTGATGACATCAGGATCTCCATAGCAGGTCGCATTTACTATATAATCCCTGATTTACTATCATCCCTGATGATGTCATAATGCTGTCACGAGACCTGGGCACAATGTGGGTTTTCCATGTATATGTATATATATATATATATATATATATATATATATATATATATATATATATATATATATATATATATATATATATATATATATATATATATATATATATATATATAAAATATTGCTTATTGTTACAATGGGAGTGATACACACACACACACACACACACACACACACACACACACACACACACACACACACACACACACACACACACACACACACACACACAGGCGCTGGTGTTACTATGGATGGAATTTATGGGAGATGGGGTGATACGCGCGCGCACACGCATGCGCGCGCACACATACACCTCGGTCTAGAATTTCTCAGAAAACTGTCGTGATTCAAGCAAGACGTAAACGGTCTCTTTGTTTGTTATTGGTTGACACTACGTCACGGTTTCATGTTAAGATCTACAAGCTAACAACTCGTCGCGTCGCAACGCGGAGTGAGCTTGTAGATCTGTTCGTTTTTGACAAGCGTACACCGACTGTCCTTAGCGCGAGCTTTGAACTTTTCAGAAGAGGAAATAATATATAACTGCGTCACGTCTTGGACTGATGCCTGATGGACTCCCACTTTCAGCAGTTTATTCAGCGTTTTTTGAGGTGAGTGTTTAACTGTTTATTAAATAGCACAGGGGAAACTTTATTTAGGTGATTTGCTATTTGTTTGCATACTTATACTTGTCCCATAAGTTTAACACATGGAACCGCGGAGGAGGGGTTATTTTGTACCGTGTTTTGGTGTGGTTGCTTTGAAGACGGTGGAAATGGTTGTTTATGGATTTTTAATATAAGCCTTCCATTTAGGAAAAACACAGGCTTTAACTATCTTCGGGTGCAGTTGCCCAACGATATCAGGGCAGGCCCATTATTAATTTACATGCTGGGGACCCATACTCAACATTTCTAACATAAAACCTTGGTGTACTCAACATGTCCGGGTTCACAATGGGGCTCCATGGGCTGCCAAGTAGACTATAGTAGGGCATTGCGGTTCTCAAAGTGGGGCCTGGGCCGGGACGGGGTACAGGTAAAATAGCAAAGAATCTGTTAGACCACTATGTTATACTTTGGCTATTCGAAAATGGCCAATCCTCAAGCTCATAACATTGCATTGCAAGCCAATTGCATTGCAATAGGCTGTGAGTTTGTAGATTCGAGAATCTAAAAATTTGGGCTAGGCTATAGCTATTTTCCTTGAAACTTTGTGAAATGTCCTGATTAATTTTGAATTAATACCACAAATCTCCTATGGGAATCACTGGTGCAAAATTGGGCTTGAGACCAGATATTATGTTGAATAGCCAACATGAGTAATATAATGTTAAGTTAGTTGCTCTAGTACTTATCTACTAGTATGTATTTATTTATTTTATGTTATGTATAACTTGTTGTATTGGTATGAAAGTGATGTATTGGTATGAAAATGTGTTTACATAACACATTGTGAGCTTGTAGATCTGCTATTTTCAGTGAGTGTCAGAATAGGGGCACTTTTCCCCTACTTTCTAGTAAGGGTTTTCTAGTAAGGGATGCATTCTAGTGTTTCTATTCATCTTTAACAACTTGAAAAACTTTGTTTCACAGGATGCCATGCTTGATTCACTGCACAATAAAAAAAAAAAAGAAAGGAAGCTACTTGTGTCTAACAAGGAAATGGCACAAATAACAGAAAAATGGACTGGAAGGAAGCGACCTCGACAGCTGAGGTTAATCCAAGCACCATGGTAAAAAATCTGTTTTAGCTGAAAACTAGTCTGTGCCGAATGAACGTTGGGACCTTTATGCTGATACATTTAAAGGTCCAATGTGTGTATTTTTCAACAATGTTATGCAATTTACTTGAATCTGTAGAACTTGTTTGATTTATAGATTGATACAGGAGAAGATGACTCTCAAAGAACATTTGAGAGTCATGAGAGAGGAAACGGAGAAGGTCCGTCCAGACCTAGAGCTCCTCAAGAAAGGTTGACACGAATCAAATTGTACCGCAGAAACTTTGTGTCCAACCACAGCACATAAGAGACGCTCTCTGAGTTCCCATGTCTCAGACTGACTATCCAAAATAGTAAGTACAATAATGTGTCAATTGTCTCCTTATTTAATTGCATGAGTTATGACTATATTTTAGACATGTTTCTTCTACTTTGCCTTCTAAAGCTCGCTTGGGATCTGAGAGATATCACATTGATGTGGACAAACAAATCCTCAATAAGCTCGCTGCGATGGCAGAAAAAAGGTAATGCCAGAATCAAGTAACAAAAACTGACTGATGGCAGTAGCACCCTGAATCACTCACTCACTACTTGACTGACATTTGTTCTCGTGATTTTAAAGGATTATGAAAATAACATTATTATAATAACTTATTGTATATTTTTTTATTAAGGCCTCCAATCGGAAGCAGCAATTCTGCTCTTGCCTGTACTATTCAAGGAGAAACCAGAGTTTCCGTTTGAAGTTGAGGTGAGCCATGAACCGTTCACTAGTGGGAGAAGCACTATGTAATTGAACCACATTTTATTATTGCATTAGTTTTTATATTATCATATGGTTGTTTCTGTTTTTGACACAGTGGCTCTGCAGGAGACTAGCCAGAGGGTGTGTGTTTGTCTGATGGTTAATGGTATTCCCTCTCCCCAGGGCCTAGCTCAGACCAGCACTGAAAGACACCAAAGATGATGCTGAAAGGCTGCAGGGAGGGTCACCCCATGAAATATGACCACATTATGCTGTCGATGGATGACCAGGTAATCACAGAGGAGAGTGTGGACATCTCAATGGCACTGGGACTCAGAATCCAGTACCCTAAAGGACTGAAAAAGACACTGACCTTTTTGGAGTGTGTTGTTCTGAAATTGAAGGATGCAGGCAAACTTCCTGTCACAGTAAAAAGAGTGTACAACTCCATCTACGAGTAGCATGTACGTAGGAGTCAGTGTTCTCTCTCTATGTCTGGAATGGATGGCCACTTGAGAGTCCGCTAAAAAGCAAGGACTTTGCCACTGGACTGGGCCTCTTCTAATTCTGGAGTGTACATTTTGTTTTAGAAATCCTGAAAGACTGTCAAAGTGTCAAAAACAGTCAAGTGTGTTGTTGACCATTATAATGTTGTTTCACAGAGAAGAACTTTAAAGGGATTTTTTAAAACTTTAGCTGTATGAAATACTTGCCATTAATATAGTGGTTGCAACTGTATTCATTGATTGCCCGATTGAGTCCCGTGGTGGGAGTTCTGCTCTGTTTTTGTGAAATATTAAGTTCCGGTCATTTTGTGGGGGGGCACTGGGGCCACGCATTAAAAGTAAATTAATCCACAACATCATTTTTTTTTTTTTTTTTTTTTTTGTAAAATTTTATTACCAAAACAGTTTAAAAGTTTAAGACGTTGAAAACCAACAACCCAAAATGATATATTAAAAACAAAACATACTCTCCCCCCATGACTTCAGCCTGGTGGAGACAAAAATGTATCAAATAAGTATTAAACATGCATACAATGCATCCAAAAGCAAAGATTAGACTGCAACAAACCAAAACATGTCTAGGCGGGGGGAAAAAAAGGAATGCATCTGAATCACATTTACCAATTGGCTTATAAACGGACACGGGAAACGGAAAAACGTGGGGACTCAGGCACAGTCACAGGCAGATCCGACTTCTTCAGCACCACAGGTTTGTAATGTCTTACTGGACGAGCTTTATGAACCTGGTCCTGACGCATTTTTGCAACTTCGTCCTTCTCTCGCTGTTCTTGCTCTTGGTGCTGCCTCTCTTCCATGCAGGCCCTGAGGGTCTCTTTCTCGCTCAGCTCCTTCTCAAACTCCTGCCGTTCCCGGGCGCGGCGCTCTGTGGCGAGCTCAAAGGCCTCTGGAACTGTGGAAGTGTTCATGCCAAGAACAGAGTGGCTTTCCTTCTTGGGCAGGAAGGGCTCTTTGTGGACAACTTTGCTGGGCTGTGCTTTGAAAACTGTCGCTTCTGCCTGTCGTTTCTGCTCCTCCTTTACCATATGCTCCCAACGATCGTTCTTAACCGCTCCTCGTTCGTCGATGTGCAGCTTGAAAGGCTCCGGCTTGGTAGGCTCAAGCACTATCTTTTTGGGCAGGTGCACCTCATTGAAATGAATACCGGACTTCTCGCCTCGGCGAGTGGACTTCACGTTTGGCGAGTGGACTTCCCCTTTTGCAGAGAAGTCTTCACTTTCCGAGGCGAGTCGCCAAGACCAATCGCCCCAGAAAGTGAAGCCTTCTCGGCAAAAGGGGAAGACCACTCGACCCGAAAGTGAAGCCCCAAGATGGTCCGTTGCTGCCCTCTAAAGGCCCGAAATAATTCCCAAAATAGTGCCAGTGACATCTTTTCAACAGATCTCCATCTCTCTGCCTCACTGAGCGCATAACCAACGGGACGTCCATACGACGTCAAACAGACCTCTCTGTAACCACCAACCAACCCAGAACGTCCAGGTCGCCGGCCGTCCCAGCCAGACGTCCATACGACGTCCATACGACGTCTTCGATACGACGTGACAGTCAAACTCAGGATATACGCCTGCAGACTCAGTCCGTTGCAAAAAGACGTCCATACGACGTCCATACGACGTCGACAGCTGTGGGTACCAGATCGGCTGCAAAATGTGCTCGCTGAGTAATTAATTTACTTGCTACTTAATCACAGGCAAACTTGTTATAGTTTTATGCCTTTGCCGACAGTAGCCTAGACCAGAGCCATTATGTTTCCGGTTGTCTGTCTGTCCGTCCGTCTGTTCCAACATTGTGAAAGAAATATCTACGGAACGCCTTGAAGGAATTTCATGACGTTTGGCACAATTGTCTACTTTAGACGCAAGGATGAACCGTTTAGAAATAGGTTGTCAAAGTCTAGGGTGCCAATAGCCGAGTGACAATGATACAGTACAGATACAATAACAAACATCCCATTATTGGTTCAAAAGGTTTTGCACTCGAAGGATTGGCAATTTGATATAAAAACAGTTTGGCTGATTGAATACTTCATCAGCAGTTTGAAAAATAAAAATAAAGTCGTTTTCCATCTTAGATTCTTTTGTAATTGTAGTCTTTTTGTAATTTTAAGCCTCTGTAATGTACCTTTTTAAAGAAAATGTAAGCTCCACCCCTTTTGACTGAACGACTATCGTTATACATACTCATGTATGCGAACGACTGTCATTCAGGTAATGCCATTCTGTATGCGACCCCATAGCATAGCCCCTCCCCACTTTAATGTGACTGCATAACAAATGTAAAGAAATGTAGATCTTGTATTTCCCAATGGCAGACAATCATGTCTGGAATGTGGAACTTTAAATATCTACCATCAAGGTATAACCTATGTGTACAAATGGTCAACCAGGAGTCAGGGAGCTAAGATTCTGGACGAAATGTAGGTTTATTAACCTGATAGCACTTTGTAAATGCAATATGTGAGTGTATATGTGTTGTCCTGTACACTGCAGTTATATTTGCTACAGTAGTCTTGCTCATTGAGCCACAAACAGACCAACACAGAAGCAGTTATTGCCCAGAATAATATAGTTTTTATGTGATGTATTCCCATGCTTTTTTGTTCTTGCTTAATGTAAGTCGCTCTGCTCTGCTAAGTTGCTTGTTTCCCTCTCATTCAATGTAAATACTTTGGTTTAGATAGGTGATTCATATTTACAGTTGATAGATTAAAAGGTACATTTCATGTTTGCCAAAGGAAAATGTGTTATACAAATAATATTAGCCTTGCTTGTTATTGTTACAATGATACAGTACAGATACAATAACAAACATCCCATTATTGGTTCAAAAGGTTTTGCACTCAAAGGATTGGCAATTTGATATAAAAACAGTTTGACTGATTGAATACTTCATCAGCAGTTTGAAAAATAAAAATAAAGTCGTTTTCCATCTTAGATTCTTTTGTACTCATTTCATTGAAACATTTAATGAGTAATAACAAAAACATTGTATAAATGGTTAGAAGTCAAAAATAAAAATATGTGCAATAAACAAGAATACAAATGAAATGATGAATTGATATAGACTACTTTGAAAATATAGTACAGTATTCAGCTTTGCTACTGTATGGTTTGTCAATTGTCTTCGTCAGTTACTATTAGCTATTTTCTTTTAAGTGTAAAAACAGTTCATTAAGTCAGGTTTAGTTCAGTATGTAGGCTATATTCTCTTTTTAGTGATATAACAGTGATGTAAAAATGTACAAACTTGCTTTGTCAGTCAGACACATATCAGATGATCCGAATTAGCATCTGTTTATTTCCTGTGCCTCAGGAATGTTGTACGTGCTGTTAAATGTACAAACTTGCTTTGTTTGGCAACTTGGTCATAGATATGTTAATATTGATTGCCTAATTTGTTTACTTAGAAGGATTGTAATTTCTCACATGCTAATATGTCATTAATAGCAGTAGTCATCATCATCATCGTTGTTGGGGGGGGGGGGGGGGTGTTATTCAGGGGGTTTGCTATTCAGATGTAATTGCCTAATTTGTTTACTTAGAAGGATTGTAATTTCTCAGATGGAAAACTCCATCTCTCTGCCTCACTGAGCGCATAACCAACGGGACGTCCATACGACGTCAAACAGACCTCTCTGTAACCACCAACCAACCCAGAACGTCCAGGTCGCCGGCCGTCCCAGCCAGACGTCCATACGACGTCCATACGACGTCTTCGATACGACGTGATACGACCTGCAGACTCAGTCCGTTGCAAAAAGACGTCCATACGACGTCGACAGCTGTGGGTACCAACATGGTGGACTGGAGAACCTATTAATTATATTTTCCCAGAAATGATTATTGTGGCTTTCTAAACATAACTGAGCTATAGATAGTCAGTCAGTCAGTAGACCTATTTATTACAGCAGATCTGCTGAGCTCACAATGTTGTGATCTTGTAGATCTGCTCATTTCGTATAGGCAATATGTATTAGGGTAAAAGGTTAATTATAGTGAGAATGATGTCATACATGATGTCTCACAGCTAGGCTAAAAAATGCTGTATGTTTACATTACCTTAGGTACCTTTTTACCCCTAAATGCATGGCTTGAATCAGCCGTGCACTGATGTGAAAGAGTCAAAACTTTACCAACAGAAAGTCAGGGGAAAAAATACCTTAGACGTGTGTTATGATCCTTCCACTTTTAAGAAGGGGTACTACACTTTTTCTTCACATTCAATGTTTGAGCTGTTCTTCTAACAACAATGTCATGCATGGATTGATCAAATTATATAAACGACGGATTTCACCCGCATGGATGTCATGGATTGATCAAATCATATAAAAGACGGATTTAGCACAGTAGCTAGCAAAGGCTGCAGTTCACATTCAATGTTTGAGCTGTTCTTCTAACGGATTTCACCCGCATGGATGTCATGGATTGATCAAATCATAGGGGAAGTCCACTCGCCAAAAGGTGAAGACATTTCGCCCCGGGCCCAGTGGTCTTCCCCTTTTGGCGAGTGGACTTCCCCTTTTGGCGAGTCGCCTAGACCAATTGCCCGGACTGCTCGCCAAGGGCGAGAGGTCTTGCTACCATTGAAATCTGGCAGGGGTTGGGCCTTGAACTGATGCACCTCTTGATTTCTCAGGTCTTCTAGTCTCTTTTCCTTCAGAGTCCTCCTCTCCTTTTCCCTCTCCTCAAATGAGAACGGCAACACCTCCACCTCGCTCTTGTCTGAGGGACGAGGATAGAAGGGCAAACCGAAGTGAGGCATTGGGTTGGCTTTCACAGGGGATGGGGCCTTCACCTCCACCTTGCACTCCTGACGCACCCTTTTCTTGATTCTCTTCTCAATCTGAAAATCGAAGCCCTCTGGTTTTGTGGGCTCTTTCGCAGCTGGCTTCTTGGGGTTCAAAACACTGTCCAGAATCTTTCGGTTCAGTTCTAGAGCCTTGAACTTAAACTTGTTGAGTTTGTCAAGCTCCTCCGACTCCAGCTCAGCACTGCTCTTGACGGTCGTGGGGCGGTTCCTCTGACGGGTCATCAGACGCAGTGGCAACATATTTAAAACTGTGTTTTTGGTTCGCAATTCAGTTTACTGGGATAAGATATCAAGAAGGTACAGGTGATTAAACGCACAGCTGTGAAATTTGTTATTGGAAGAGTACTAGTACTGATGCAGGATGAGTCGAGATAAGAGAAATTGAATCGCCGCTGCATGCATGCTTACCCCTTTCTTCTCTCTGACGGCGCGCTTCCACAACATCATTTCTATTGTTCTAAAATATTAGTGCAAAATTGTTTTCCCCTCTATCACACGGAACTATGTTTTTTGTGTCCGTATCACTACACCCAAAAGATAGTTCCATGTGATAGAGGGGTCATAGTCAAACTAATATTTTAAAAAGGTCAACAATAAAAATTGTTAGTTTTGTGGATTAATTTACTTTTACTGCATGGCTCCAGTGCCCCCCCACAAAATGACCGGAACTACTTAATGTTGACAAAAACCAGAGCAGAACTCCCACCACGGGACTCAATCGGGCAATCAATTAATACAGTTGCAACCACTATATTAATGGCAAGTATTGCATACAGCTTAAATAAAATAAAAAAAACAGAATTTCAAGGACCCCCAGTTTGACATGCATATTAGTCTACAGTCCTATTTAATGACATTTCTATCTCTCTGAAACTGAAATAAATTAGCCTACTGTTCGATTGTGTTTGCTTTCATTTCTTTCAGAATTTATTTTCAGAATTCTATTGGATTATAGTCTAGGAATCCTATAGGAATCCAGCAGAGGAATCCAGTAGGATTCCAGTACAAGAATCAAATGGGATCCTATTGGATTTCTTATTGGATAATAATCCTATAGAAGTAAATCCTATGAGAAAAAAATCCTATAAGATTTTGGAACAAATCCTTTTGGATAATTTCTTATAGGATAATAATCCCATAGAAAAAGTCCTATTGGAAATCCAATTAAAAAATCCTATAAGAATTTGGAACAAATCCTATTGGATAATTTCTTATAGGATAATAATCCCATAGAAAAAGTCCTATTGGAAATCCAATTAAAAATCCTATAAGAATTTGGAACAAATCCTATTGGATAATTTCTTATAGGATAATAATCCCATAGAAAAAGTCCTATTGGATTTTTTTTATAGGATTATAATCCTATAAGAAAATATCCAATAGGATTTGTTCCAAATTCTTATAGGATTTTTTTATTGGATTTCCAATAGGATTTTTTCTATCGGAATCCTATTGGACTTTTTGACTAGGGTGGATACAAAAATCAGACCTGTCTGAACTCTGAAGTGAGTGGTATGGTACTGTACTGTACTGTACTGTACTGTACTGTACTGTACTGTACTGTACTGTACTGTACTGTACTGTACTGTACTGTACTGTACTGTACTGTACTGGCTCTCCTCCCTGGCCACTGTCTGTGTTAGGCTGCACAACAGTGACACTCAGCACAACAGTGACACTTGGTGGTGACAATATGTTACTTCCGTGCTCGGACACAGGGACAGACACAGGGGCACACACACACACATAGCTGTCTATAGGAGTGGTTGCACCACTCAAAAATCACACCCGTGTGAACTGAGTGGTGCAACTCCATGTAGGGGTCCCTGGTGGGTCCCCTGAACTTCCAGACCCACAGGAGGCCCAGGGTGCCAGCCCGGTTCCGGCGAGCCACCCCGCGTCTGAAACGGTCGAGAAAGTTACTGTGTGAGTGTGTGGGGGAATTAGCAGACACCTCCAGGCAACAGTGCAAAGTGGTTTGCCATTGATTGCAGTTGGTTGATTGAATTGTTGGCAATAGGCTAGCACAGTATATAAGTATAACATTATATGTGTAGTTCTTTATGGATATAGGGCTCCATTTTTGTCACCGCTAAACCCCTTATCCCTAAACTTTTTTGCCTTTTACTATTTTGCATAACATTTTTGAATAGTTAAAATGGCCAGTCTACAAGCTCACAACGCTAGTTGAACTATTCAAAAATGTTTTTCAAAATAGTAAAAAAAAAAAAGGCAAAGTAGTTTAGGGATAAGGGGTTTAGCGGCCACATGTGTCTGTGGAAAATGGTGCAGCAAAAACACTTCTTTTCAGAAGGATCTATTTGCTACAAAAGCTAAGGAGGGCAGTACTGAGCAAATACATTTGCTGAAAAACGATTTCACCGTTGAGAGAAAGTGTTTCCTTCTTTTTGAGTGGTGCAACCACTCCAAGGAACAGCAATGTCCGTGTTCATCTATGTACCTATGTGCCTATGTACCTGCCTATGTACCTGTGGCCATGAGCACCAGTATATGACTATTAGTACCAGTAGGGGCGCTGTTTGTCAGAAACAGAGAGAGAGAGATAGTATTAGTGCTGCACTGTTGCCTGCTAATGAGAGAGAGGGAGGGGAGAGGAGGGGGGGGAGGGGAGTTGCACCACTCAGTTCACACGGGTGTGATTTTTCTTAAGCTTATAGGCAGATACAGGCTTTGAGAAAAACAGCAAAGACCCAGAACCTCCATCTCTGATCAAAGTTAGTAGCCCTTGCATGGAACTAGGTGTGACGGTGCATTCCTTTAAATCCTGGCATGCTCTTTTTATCGATATCTAATCACCCATCATGTACGTACGTACGTACATGATGGTTTTGACTCTTATCTTTCTGTTTCCATTGTTTTCTGTTTCCACTGTTTCCATATTTCTTTTTCTATGCATGAGAATCATGCATGACATCACAACTATGCAAGGTCTAAGACTGTCTCTAGGATGTCTCATCAAGATGTCACAAACTATCGAAGCTACCGTAACCGTACCAAACCAAATAGTTTTGGTTTGATAAGGTAGAACTGGTAGAACTCGATCTCCTCCTGACCTCAAGGCTTACGTCAGTCAAACGGCCCAGATGGGGAAAACCACAACCACATTAGAGGGGTCTCTGCTTCCCTTCAACCAATGTCAC
Organism: Protomyctophum bolini; assembly: GCF_963924005.1. NCBI lineage: Eukaryota > Metazoa > Chordata > Actinopteri > Myctophiformes > Myctophidae > Protomyctophum > Protomyctophum bolini. Next base: position 37,242,841 of record NC_137873.1, read on the forward strand.
AATCACTTTAACCCCCCTATGGACCGGGCCGGCCCAATTTTCTAATAGAGCCGGTGGCCGGTATGTTTTTTTTTGTTTTGTTTTTTTGCGAGGGATTTTATTTATCTATTTATTTTTGGGCGCTCAGTCGGGCCCCACCCTGCCCGGCCCTTGCCCACCCTGCCCGGCAAATGCCAGAATTGGCAGACCGTCCAATCCGTGCCTGCATAGGGCCACTTGATTCCTAGAACCGGCACTGCCAGTATGTGTGCGTGGCTGGTGCTGGTTGCTGCCTCTCTCTCTACAGTCTACACTGCTACACTGCTACACTCTCTCGCTCTCTCGCTCTCGCTCTCTCTCTCGCTCTCTCTCTCTCTCTCTCTCTCTCTCTCTCTCTCATATGCACACTCCAACAGTATACGTGCAACACTAGCCTCGGAAACCCAGACGTTTGTGCAACACTATCTCTCTCTCTCTCTCTCTCTCTCTCTCTCTCTCTCTCTCTCTCTCTCTGTTTCTAACACAACAAGTGCCACGTTTGCCCCAATTGGTACTAAACATTTTCCTTAAAAAAAAATATTTGTCTATGTGGTTTGTACCCAGTAGTAGCATGAAGGGGGTGTAGAAAATAATACATAGATTTAAAAATTATAATAATAGAAGAACAGCGATAACAATTCAATTTCCATTGATACAAACTAATATTGCTATTTATTATTTTAATGAACAATCATCCTATTCATAATGTTAAAGCACACACATACACACACACGCACGCACGCACGCACGCACGCACGCACGCACGCACACGCACACACACACACACACACACACACACACACACACACACACACACACACACAGACACACCATTGTGCAACATTCACATCAGCTGAAGGTCCTACAATGAACACACCTGTTGCTACCTTGTTTAACAGGGGTAGCGGGTCACTGATTGGTTGACTAGAAATTGCTCTTCTTGGGCAAACTATAAGTAGATTCAATGCATTTAGTTTGAGTTTTAGGGGTCTGGGTGAACGTTTAGTATGGCTCATGAAAATGGAATTAAGTATGCGTCATATCAGGCTACAGCAGTCCTGTTTCTTTTGTCCTCTTTCTCCCCATGTTTGCATTCTTTTAGCTTAACAGGACTAAATAAGCATGGTGGACAAAACGAGGCAGCTAGCTCGGCCACAGTCAGGACAGGACAAATAGTTTTTGATGGCAAAGATCTTAACTCTGTTTCTGAACAAAGCAGTGGATTTCTGTATGACTATCAGGCAGATGATGCAGGTATACTGTAGCTAATTACTCTAGTAGCCTATCTGTATTCAGTTAGAACTTCTATTTAGTCAATTTATATTATTAATTGATCAACTGTTGTTCCAGAACTGCTGAAGGATGATCCCTATTCTGAAGAATTGAAGCGAATGGACCCATCATTGCAGTGCAGTGCATACAATATGAAAGTCAAAGCCACGGGGCCTGGAGCCTCTTCCTTCATGTCTTCAATGGGTGAGTCCTTTGTTTAATATAAGCTCAACATTCCTTTTCAGGTTTATGATCCGGTCAGGAGTGGATGATCATGTTTTAGACTTGTAGTCATCAGGCAGGAACCATCAATCTTAGTGGGGAACTTACTTTTCCTTCAAACTGATTTTTCTCAATAAAAGCAGACGGCTACGAGAGCTTTTATTAATCTTCTGGTTTGAGGGAAAGGAAGTTCCAGCTGGTTTCTGCCTGATGACTACAAAACAATGACTACAACACGATATCGTCCGCTCCAGACCGGTTCACACAGCAGTTTTGTAACGCAGACCAGGCTTTCCTCCGAGGTGGAAAGCCTGCATGGTGACGCAGGTTAGCTCAGACATATTATGGTGACCAGTTCCAAACTGTTCATTTGACGACATTAATATTACTTGTTTGGGACGGGAGGATGGGACTGGGTTAGCCACAATTTGCAACTCTAGATTTTCTTTTAAATAATTAATCTAGAGTTGCTCCATTCCTCCATTGACTCCCCGTTCATCCAATTAGCATTTACGATTTGCTTGTATTAATCAACGTTAAACTATTGCAGCTCTAGGCCAAGCTTGAATTATCATCTTTCAATCTGCTGAGCTTTTGTTTCATAAAAATCCAACGTTATGAGCTACCTTCTGTCAAGAGAATGTGATTCTTTTAAGGACCACTGTTGTCTGTGGTTGCAACATTTGTGTGCTTTTATTTTTTTAACGGGTTGCGCTGCTGCCGCCTGCATCATGTGCAAATTCGAAACGGATGGTACGCAATAATTGCCTGCACAGAATTTCTTGACAAAGTAGCTCAAAACATGATTTTTATTAAACAAAAGCTTGGCAGATTGAAAGGATAATTCAAGCTTGGCCTAGAGTTGCAATGTTGTTGAGTTTAACGTTGTTTAATACAAGCAGATCGCAAACGCAATTTGGATGAGTGGGGAGTCAATGGAGGGTATTGCAACTCTAGATTCATCCCATTATAAACTAAACGCATCTAGAGTTGCAAATTACAGCTAGGACTGGGTTAGCTACTTAAAGGGGAAACTACAAATTTTCACTTATCATGAATATACCTTGTTCTGGAAATAACCCCCCTTCTATTTAGCTTAGAACTTGGGATCAGTTACATCACTAAGGTGTACTTCCCTTGGAAATGAGGGACTGTCCCACGCAAAGGGGGGGGACATCTGGTCACTGTAGCTGTATCACATTCAGTATCTGATTGGGTCATTTTGTTCATGCCTTCCACAGAAAATGCACTACCTTCAACTTGTGCCTCCCACTACATGCAGAGGATCCCCATGGGTCTAGCTTTGACGGCAAACTATGATGGCTGTATGATACAACAGGTATTTTACCTTTTAGCATTGTTTAATGCAAAGTGTGTGTATTATGCTTTTAGCTGTAATGCATTTTTTTTGTTTCCCCTTCAGAATGGATGTTATGTGTTGCCAATGCTTTGGCAGGGAATTGCACTCCAACTCACCTGCCCAATGCTAACTCCAGCTTTAGAAAGCCCTGCTATAACTACCCCTGTGACTATCCAGAAGCCCCTGAAGCCTCCTACCAACCCCTGGAACCAGCAGCCTTCCTCTGTGCTGAAGCCCCCCCAGCAGCGCCCCCAGCAGCCTTCCTCTGTCAAACTGACCCCCCAGGCTCCCTCTGGCCAGGAGCCACAGCAACCCCCATATCGTCTCTTCACATGGCCTGGGGTGCTGCCGCCTTCCCCATATCCATCCATCCCAATGCCCTGGGGCCAGCGGCCAACACAGCCCCACCAGCAGCCTCCAAATTATCCTCCCTTCCCATTGCCCACCTTGCCTGGGAAGCGTCCCTCTGGCCAGAATCCCCCAAATCCTTCCTTCCCAATGGACCCCATGCCCTGGGACCCCATGCCCAGGCCCTGGCCACAGCCCTTTCAGCAGCATCCACAGCCCCCCCAGCAGCCTTTCTCTGTCGAACAGAAGCCCCAACAGACTCCCCCTGTTCAGAAGCCTTCACAGCCCCCCCAGCAGCCTTACTCTGTCGAACTGACCCCCCAGGCTCCCTCTGGCCAGGAGCCCCAGCAACTTTCCTCTGGACAGAGTCCCCCATATACTCCCTTCCCATGGCCTGGGGTGCAGAGTCCCTCTGGGGACCCTGTCCAGAAGCTCCTACAGCCTTTCATCGGAATGCCTGGGGTGCTGCCTCCTGAGAATCCCCTATATCCTCTCTTCCCATGGTCTGGGGTGCAGCAACCCTCTGGGGACCCTGTCCAGAAGCCTGTACAGCCTTTCATCGGAATGCCCTGGGACCAGCGGCCTCCACAGCCCCCCCAGCAGCCTCCCAAATATCCTCCCTTGACATTGCCCACCTTGCCTGGGAAGCGTCCCTCTGGCCAGAATCCCCCACATCCTTCCTTCCCAATGGACCCCATGCAATTGCCCTGGGACCTTCTGCCTCCCTGGCCACAGCCCCCCCAGCAGCCTTCCTCTGTCGAACTGACCCCCCAGGCTCCCTCTGGCCAGGATCCACAGCAACCTCTCTCTGGTCAGAGTCTCTCATATCCTCCCTTCCCATGGCTGCCTCCTGGCCAGAATCCCGTAAATCCTCCCTTCCCATGGTCTGGGATGCAGCAACCCTCTGGGGACACTGTCCAGAAGCCCGTACAGCCTTTCATCGGAATGCCCTGGGACCAGCGGCCTCCACAGCCCCCCCAGCAGCCTCCAAAATATCCTCCCTCCCTATCAGCCTTGCCTGGGAAGCGTCCCTCTGGCCAGAATCCCTTCAATCATGTACATCCTTCCTTCCCAAGGTGGACCATGCCTGTCTGGCCACAGCCCCCCCAGCAGCCTTCCTCTGTCGAACAGACCCCCCAGAAGCCTCCACAGCCCCCCCAGCAGCCTCCAAAATATCCTCCCTCCCTATCAGCCTTGCCTGGGAAGCGTCCCTCTGGCCAGAATCCCTTCAATCATGTACATCCTTCCTTCCCAAGGTGGACCATGCCTGTCTGGCCACAGCCCCCCCAGCAGCCTTCCTCTGTCGAACAGACCCCCCAGAAGCCTCCACAGCCCCCCCAGCAGCCTCCAAAATATCCTCCCTCCCTATCAGCCTTGCCTGGGAAGCGTCCCTCTGGCCAGAATCCCTTCAATCATGTACATCCTTCCTTCCCAAGGTGGACCATGCCTGTCTGGCCACAGCCCCCCCAGCAGCCTTCCTCTGTCGAACAGACCCCCCAGAAGCCCCAACAGACTCCCCCTGTTCAGAAGCTCTCACAACATTACAGCCCAATGCCCTGGGACCAGCGACCTCCCTCTGTGCTACAACCCCCCCAGCAGCCTCTACAGCAGCCTCTAAAATATCCTCCCTTCCCATTGCCCGAGATGCTGCCTCCTTCTGGCCAGAATTCCCCATATCCTCCTCCCTTTCCATGGCCTGAGATGCAGGGTCCCTCTGGCCCAAATCCCCAAAGTCCTCCGTTCTTTCCTCCCTGGCCACAACCCCCCCAGCAGCCTCCACAGCCCCCCCAGCAGCTGTCCTCCACAGCCCCCCCAACTACACAAGCTGCAACTAAGCACCCTGGCACTTCAGAAGCCACAACCTTGGTGTGTAACGCCCGGAAGAAAAGACCTGCTAAAAAGGCTAACTAAGGACAAGACTCTCACACCCACAGAGGACACATGATATGGTGTTTGATAGGCCTTGCTTCTTTTGAAGATTAAAGAATAATCATGTACAGCACTTTGAAATGATTGATATGTTAATCTTTTCCCTTTCAGATCGGGTTTCATTGTTGATCAATAAAGCAATTTAAAAAAATGCAAAAGTTGGAGCCAAAATTATTTGTGAAACCTGTATGAAAGAATGACCATCTCCCTACAGATAATTGTAAGCAATCTCGAGGACGCCAGTATAGAGTAGAAGTGGTATATGCAGTGGCTATGGGTTATTACCTCTGAATGATGTTGCAGCTTTGATTGATTTTGTTTAACGGCACGATACATAAGCAGATGGATAAAAACAGACTGGTCAGAACAAAACATATGACAGATAAACAAATGGGTATACTAGACAGAGGACAAACTATTAGAATTAAACCCAACTAGACAAAGTCCTCCTCGGGGAACAGGTCTCCACCAGGTCAGGTTGTGGCCTCCTGGTGGCACTATAATGGGCCAATGTGAAAAGGGTGTCCTTTCTTCTTATGCCTTTGATGGCAATTGGATGATTTGAGGCATTTTGTTCCAAAAATGTGTTTTGCAACAATCCACTTGTTGGTGGCATAACAGGCCAATGTGAAAAGGGTGGAATATCTCTCTCAGCCTAGTAGAGTCTGTGAAAGTTTTCACGTAAATTGCACACGGTGTTCATGATTTGAGGCTTTTTGTTCAAAACTGGCTAATCCTGTAAACTTTGAAAACCAATGTTAGGCAATCAGGATGGAATATGGAACAGATCTGTGTTGAGCACATGACTGTAGAGATAGGCCTACTGTGTAATCTAATGGTTACCCCTGGGCTAATGAAGTAAAGTCTTTATTCTTTAAGAATAATTCATTTATTTAGACTATGCTGTAATATTCATGAAATGCATAACTATATGTTCCTTGGGTATAAGGAGAGTTGGGCTGTTTTATGTTACAAACCAAAACTAAGAACATATCGTCTTATTAAAAATAATTATGGCCCTGATCCTTATGTTACACAAAATATATCCAAAAGTCAGATCTTTCTGTGCACAGCTGCATTCTGGGACCTTACCATTAGCTCAACCGGGTTAACGTTGCCGGAGATTAGCTGGTAACAGATGGACGGACGGACACAATCTCACACACACACACACACACACGGACGGAGTGCAAAACATACTCTCTCCACATGCCTTCGACCTGGTGGAGACAATACAGTGGGGTGCAATGATATAATTGTGATTAGTGAATAGTGAATCTATCTGGAGGTTGGTGAGAGAGTATTTGGTAATTCTATGGATATTCTAGCATCGCCAGAAATTCCCAGAATTAATCTTCCCTCTGGATAAAAAAAAATATGATTTGTCTAACACATATTGTAGGGTGTAGTAGCATGAAGGGGGTGTAGAAAATAATATATTGATTAAAAAAGAATAATAGAAAAAACAGCGATAATTCAATTTCCATTGATACAAACTAAAATTGTTATTTTTTCATTCTTTTTTTAATGAACAATCATCCTATTCATAATATTAATATGAAATACTATAGGCATGTTCTGTATTATTTAGTGTGCTATATAGGTGCTAAAGCGACTTACATTACTAAACTTTCATTAGATACTTCTAAAATGGTCAGGTGCTCTAGCCTACTGTAGACCTCAAATCAAGTACGCAACGATACGCAAATCTACAATCAAGGATAACACACAAACACAGACACACACACACACACACACACACACACACACACACACACACACACACACACACACACACACACACACACGCACACCATTGTGCAACATTCACATCAGCTGAAGGTCCTAAATTAACACACCTGTTGCTAGTTGCTACCTTGTTTAACAGGGGTCACTGATTGGTTGACTAGAAATTGCTCTTCTTGGGCAAACTATAAGTAGATTTAACAGTAATTCAATGCATTTAGTTTGGGTTTCAGGGGTCTGGGTGTATGTTTAGTATGGCTCCTGAAAATGGAATTAAGTATGCTTTATATCAGGCTACAGCAGTCCTGTTTCTTTTGTCCTCTTTCTCTCCATGTTTGCATTCTTTTAGCTTAACAGGACTAAATAAGCAAAATGAGGCAGCTAGCTCGGCCACAGTCAGGACAGGACAAATTGTTTTTGATGGCAAAGATCTTAACTCCGTTTCTGAACAAGGCAGTGGATTTCTGTATGACTATCAAGCAGATGATGAAGGTATGCTGTAGCTAATTACTCTAGTAGCCTATCTGTATTCAGTTAGAACTTCTATTTTAAGGGAATTTATATTATTAATTGATCAACTGTTGTTCCAGGACTGCTGAAGGATGATCCCTATTCTGAAGAATTGAAGCGAATGGACCCATCATTGCAGTGCAGTGCATACAATATGAAAGTCAAAGCCACGGGGCCTAAAGCCTCTTCCTTCATGTCTTCAATGGGTAAGTCCTTGTGCAATTTGTTTAATATAATCATTAAACAAAAGCTCAGCATTCTTTTTTTTTTGTTTATGATCCTGTCAGGAGCGGATGATCATGTTGTAGACTTGTAGTCATTGTTTTGTAGTCATCAGGCAGGAACCATCAATCTTGAACTTAATTCCTTGTCCTTCAAACCGATTTTTCTCAATAAAGGCCGAAGGCTACGAGAGCTTTTATTATTCTTCTGGTTTGAGGGGAAAGGAAGTTCCAGATGTCTGATAACTACAAAACCATGACCAACATGATGTAACGATATCATCCGCTCCAGACCGGTTCACACAGCAATTTTGTAATGCAGACCAGGCTTTCCTCTGAGGTGGAAAGCCTGGTGACACAGGTTAGCTCAGACATATTATGGTGACCATATCCAAACTGTTCATTTGAGAGACATTAGTATTGCTTGTTTTTGACGGGAGAATGGGACTGGGTTAGCCACAATTTGCAACTCTAGATTTTGTTTTATAATGGGATGAATCTAGAGTTGCAATACCCTCCATTGACTCCCCATTCATCCAATTTGTGTTTGTGATTTGCTTTTATTAAGCGACGTTAAACTCACCAACAATTGCAGCTCTAGGCCAAGCTTTAATTCAACATAGTGGTATTTAAAGACTTCCATGTAAGTTGTGTGTTTAAGTCCACAAGATGGTCACATATTTTGGCAGGTCACAAATGTCACCATAATTTGCCATACTGGAGTGACCGAGTGAGTGGCTGAGATTTTGGGTATTGGAATTTGGCTTTTGGCTTGCAGAATACATGACCTAAAGTTCTATACCTATACGCTACACAGAAGGGGAGACTTATTATTTCCACAACTCTAAAGTATATTAATGAGCGAGTTCTAGAAGAACTATGCAAGTGATATTCGACCACGCTCTGGCGTTTTTTAAATGCCAATTTAATTTAGCTCATGGGTGGTATAGCCCACTTGGTGCTGTAGCCTAGGGGATATTTCTCATGTTGGTCTAATGGGCTTAAAAACTCATCTTGCTGAAAAGGTGACAACGAGAGTGCTTTACAGCAGAAGACCAACTATTGGGACTATAGGGATTTTGAACACTGATTAATAAAAATAGGATCGAAGACTAAATAATTAATTAATAATTTAAGGATCCATATTTAATAATGCTAATAAAGGACTGTATATTAACTTCAATACCCAGAGCAAGAAACTCCAGGCAGAGAGCCTGTAACAATTTACAGAAATGGTTTCAAACCTTTTAGACTAAAGTTAATAATTAGCTTTTACATGAATACTTTTTAGGAGAATGATCAATATCCAAATGTTGCCTTAAGCATGAAGTACATTTAGAAAAATGCCTTTAAATACCCAATAGAATAGATGAGTCCACAGAAAGAATGCAATGTCCAGTCAGGAGCAGATATGTTTTAGCCAATTAATTTTGGTCAGAGCACAGAACTGATCCACATACAGCCAATTACAAAATGTCTCTCCCCATGTCCAAAATGGACACGGTGAAAAAGGTCTCTGCCCATCTCGCAAAATGGAGACGGTATATATCATAATGTAATCTGAGATTACACTACACAAAGCAACGTGTCAAGCAACCAAGGGATGATTCACTGTCACTTCCTGTCCTGACCAGGAAGCATAATGCATGGGATGTAGTTTTAAGGGTGTATTGTAGTTTATAACTGAACCAAGTGAAGTTAGTAGGAGACGACTTGTCTGCTACGGGAGCATACTCGAGGGCAAAAACATGTTGTTTCACAGAGGGGTAGATAATGCAAGACGTCACTGAATGTTGCATACAGAAGATATCTCACGGGGCAGAGACAGCCTTGATATGAACATCAGTGGGACACAGGGCATAAGATTTAAGTCATTGGGAACATGTAAATTAATTCACAAAATAACAGATCTACAAATGAGTCCCGAAATGCCTATCACTGATGCCTGCTAGTCACAATGTGGGACAGGGTCTCGCTTTGTGGGAAGCCTGAAAAGTATTGGAAAATGAGGGACTGTCCCACGCAAGGGGGGACATCTGGTCACTGTAGCTGCATCAGTCAGTATCTGATTGGGTAATTTTGTTTATGCCTTCCACAGAAAATGCACTACCTTCAACCTGTGCCTTCCACTACATGCAGAGGATCCCCATGGGTCTAGCTTTGACGGCAAACTATGATGGCTGTATGATACAACAGGTAAAATGTTAGCATTGTTTAATGCTAAATGTTTTTGTGTGTATATGCTTTTAGCTGTAATGCATTTTTTTTGTTTCCCCTTTCAGAATGGATGTTATGTGTTGCCAATGCTTTGGCAGGGAATTCCACTCCAACTCACCTGCCCAATGCTAACTCCAGCTTTAGAAAGCCCTGCTATAGCTACCCCTGTGACTATCCAGAAGCCCCTGAAGCCTCCTACCAACCCCTGGAACCAGCAGCCTTCCTCTGTGCTGAAGCGCCCCCAGCAGCCTCCTTCTGGCCAGAGTCTCCCATATCCTCCCTCCCTATCAGCCTTGCCTGGGAAGCGTCCCTCTGGCCAGAATCCCTTCAATCATGTACATCCTTCCTTCCCAAGGTGGACCATGCCCTGGAACAAGCAGCCTCTCTGGCCACAGCCCCCCCAGCAGCCTTCCTCTGTCGAACAGACCCCCCAGAAGCCTCCACAGCCCCCCCAGCAGCCTCCAAAATATCCTCCCTCCCTATCAGCCTTGCCTGGGAAGCGTCCCTCTGGCCAGAATCCCTTCAATCATGTACATCCTTCCTTCCCAAGGTGGACCATGCCCTGGAACAAGCAGCCTCTCTGGCCACAGCCCCCCCAGCAGCCTTCCTCTGTCGAACAGACCCCCCAGAAGCCCCAACAGACTCTCCCTGTTCAGAAGCTCTCGCATCATTACAGCCCAATGCCCTGGGACCAGCGACCTCCCTCTGTGCTACAACCCCCCCAGCAGCCTCTACAGCAGCCTCTAAAATATCCTCCCTTCCCATTGCCCGAGATGCTGCCTCCTTCTGGCCAGAATCCCCCATATCCTCCTCCCTTCCCATCGCCTGGGGTGCTGCCTCCTTCTGGCCAGAATCGCCCATATCCTTCCTTCCCAATGGGGCCCTGGGACCAGCGACCTCCCTGGCCACGCCCCCCCCAGCAGCCTCCACAGCCCCCCCACAGGCCAATGTCCTGGGTCCCGCGGCCTTCCTATGTGCTACAACCCCCCCAGCAGCTTCCACAGCCTCCACAGCCCCCCCAGCAGCTGTCCTCTGTTATGAGAACCACACCCCCCCCAACTACTGGCACTTCAGAAGCCACAACTATAAAGTGTGACGCCCGGAAAAAAAGACCTCCCATCCCCTCGTACCCGCAGCCTCCCCCTCCCCCAGCAGCCTCCCTCCCAATGCCCTTGAACCAGCGGCCTCCACGGCCCGTCCAGCACCCTCCACGGACCCCCCAGCAGCCTCCACCGCCCCTCAAGCAGCCTTCCTCTGTTATGATAACCACACCCCCCCCAACTACTGGCACGTCAGAAGCCACAACTATGAAGTGTGACGCCCGGAAAAAAATACCTCCCATCCCCATGGGGATGTCTCCCTACAACCCAATCCCCTCGTACCCGCAGCCTCCCCCTCCCCCAGCAGCCTCCCTCCCAATGCCCTTGAACCAGCGGCCTCCACAGCCCCCCCAGCAGCCTTCCTCTGTTATGATAACCACACCCCCCCCAACTACTGGCACGTCAGAAGCCACAACTATGAAGTGTGACGCCCGGAAAAAAAGACCTCCCATCCGCATGGGGATGTCTCCCTACAACCCAATGAGGGGATTGGGTTGATCCTTTCAGATCAGGTTTCATTGTTGATCAATAAAGCAATTTTAAAAAATGCAAAAGTTGGAGCCAAAATTATTTGTGAAACCTGTATGAAAGAATGACCATCTCCCTACAGATAATTGTAAGCAATCTCGAGGACGCCAGTATAGAGTAGAAGTGGTATATGCAGTGGCTATGGGTTATTACCTCTGAATGATGTTGCAGCTTTGATTGATTTTGTTTAACGGCACGATACATAAGCAGATGGATAAAAACAGACTGGTCAGAACAAAACCTATGACAGATAAACAAATGGGTATACTAGACAGAGGACAAACTATTAGAATTAAACCCAACTAGACAAAGTCCTCCTCGGGGAACAGGTCTCCACCAGGTCAGGTTGTGGCCTCCTGGTGGCACTATAATGGGCCAATGTGAAAAGGGTGTCCTTTCTTCTTATGCCTTTGATGGCAATTGGATGATTTGAGGCATTTTGTTCCAAAAATGTGTTTTGCAACAATTCACTTGTTGGTGGCATAACAGGCCAATGTGAAAAGGGTGGAATATCTCTCTCAGCCTAGTAGTCTGTGAAGTTTTCACGTAAATTGCACACTGTGTTCATGATTTGAGGCTTTTTGTTCAAAACTGGCTAATCCTGTAAACTTTGAAAACCAATGTTAGGCAATCAGGATGGAATATGGAACAGATCTGTGTTGAGCACATGACTATAGAGATAGGCCTACTGTGTAATCTAATGGTTACCCCTGGGCTAATGAAGTAAAGTCTTTATTCTTTAAGAATAATTCATTTATTTAGACTATGCTGTAATATTCATGAAATGCATAACTATATGTTCCTTGGGTATAAGGAGAGTTGGGCTGTTTTATGGTACAAACCAAAACTAAGAACATATCGTCTTATTAAAAATAATTATGGCCCTGATCCTTATGTTACACAAAATATATCCAAAAGTCAGATCTTTCTGTGCACGGCTGCATTCTGGGACCTTACCATTAGCTTTAGAAACGGGTAGATTCATTGGTACTCCTGAGGACAGACTGTGTCTAGTGTGTGATTTGAAAGAAATTGAAAATGAAATATTTTTTTTGTTTTACTGCCCATTATATGAAGAATTAAGACATGTATTATTTTGTAAAATGACAACCATCTGTGCTAACCTTTTCTGGTTATAGAGGACTATGAAAAACTGGAATTTTGTTTTAGGAAAGGTATTTTTTGCTTTAGCAGACTTTTTATGCAAAGCGTGGGAAAAAAGGCAGAATATTTTGTGTAAGAAAAAAAAGAAAAACCCTGTTTCTTGTACACAATGCAATATTGAAGCAATGATATGGTGTGTCCTATAAGTCCATGTGGGCTGGGCGCCTTTGGTGCATGACACAAAAATAAAGAATATCTATATCTATCTGTAAGGATTTGCAGGATTTTTGGACAAAATTATGGAGGAGTAATATCAAATGTGTTTTACAAAAGTCAGCCTCCTGGTTGCGCTGTAACAGGCCGTTCTGTAAAATGTGGGGCAGACGTTCATCGTTGGCATCTAGGGAGTGTGTGTAAACGTTGGCATCAACCGGGTTAACGGTGCCGGAGATTAGCTGGTAACAGATGGACGGACGGACACAATCTCACACACACACACAGCCACACACACACACACACACACACACACACACACACGGACGGAGTGCAAAACATACTCTCTCCCCATGCCTTAGACCTGGTGGAGACAATACAGTGGGGTGCAATGATATAATAGTGATTAGTGAATAGTGAATCTATCTGGAGGTTGGTGAGAGAGTATTTGGTAATTCTATGGATATTCTAGCATCGCCAGAAATTCCCAGAATTAATCTTCCCTCTGGATAAAAAAAAATATGATTTGTCCAACACATATTGTAGGGTGTAGTAGCATGAAGGGGGTGTAGAAAATAATATATTGATTAAAAAAGAATAATAGAAAAAACAGCGATAATTCAATTTCCATTGATACAAACTAAAATTGTTATTTTTTTAATGAACAATCATCCTATTCATAATATTAATATGAAATACTATAGGCATGTTCTGTATTATTTAGTGTGCTATATAGGTGCTAAAGCGACTTACATTACTAAACTTTCATTAGATACTTCTAAAATGGTCAGGTGCTCTAGCCTACTGTAGACCTCAAATCAAGTACGCAACGATACGCAAATCTACAATCAAGGATAACACACACACACACACACACACACACACACACACACACACACACACACACACACACACACACACACACACACACAGAGACACACACACACACACACACACACACACACACACACACACACACACACACACACACACACACACACACACACCATTGTGCAACATTCACATCAGCTGAAGGTCCTAAATTAACACACCTGTTGCTAGTTGCTACCTTGTTTAACAGGGGTCACTGATTGGTTGACTAGAAATTGCTCTTCTTGGGCAAACTATAAGTAGATGTAACAGTAATTCAATGCATTTAGTTTGGGTTTCAGGGGTCTGGGTGTATGTTTAGTATGGCTCCTGAAAATGGAATTAAGTATGCTTTATATCAGGCTACAGCAGTCCTGTTTCTTTTGTCCTCTTTCTCTCCATGTTTGCATTCTTTTAGCTTAACAGGACTAAATAAGCAAAATGAGGCAGCTAGCTCGGTCAGGACAGGACAAATTGTTTTTGATGGCAAAGATATTAACTCCGTTTCTGAACAAAGCAGTGGATTTCTGTATGACTATCAAGCAGATGATGCAGGTATGCTGTAGCTAATTACTCTAGTAGCCTATCTGTATTCAGTTAGAACTTCTATTTTAAGGGAATTTATATTATTAATTGATCAACTGTTGTTCCAGGACTGCTGAAGGATGATCCCTATTCTGAAGAATTGAAGCGAATGGACCCATCATTGCAGTGCAGTGCATACAATATGAAAGTCAAAGCCACGGGGCCTGAAGCCTCTTCCTTCATGTCTTCAATGGGTAAGTCCTTGTGCAATTTGTTTAATATAATCATTAAACAAAAGCTCAGCATTCTTTTTTTAGTTTATGATCCGGTCAGGAGCGGATGATCATGTTGTAGACTTGTAGTCATTGTTTTGTAGTCATCAGGCAGGAACCATCAATCTTGAACTTAATTCCTTGTCCTTCAAACCGATTTTTCTCAATAAAAGCCGAAGGCTACGAGAGCTTTTATTATTCTTCTGGTTTGAGGGGAAAGGAAGTTCCAGATGTCTGATAACTACAAAACAATGACCAACATGATGTAACGATATCATCCGCTCCAGACCGGTTCACACAGCAATTTTGTAATGCAGACCAGGCTTTCCGCCGAGGTGGAAAGCCTGGTGACACAGGTTAGCTCAGACATTATGGTGACCAAATCCAAACTGTTCATTTGAGGGACATTAGTATTGCTTGTTTTTGATGGGGGACTGGGTTAGCCACAATTTGCAACTCTATATTTTGTTTTATAATGGGATGAATCTAGAGTTGCAATACCCTCCATTGACTCCCCATTCATCCAATTTGTGTTTGCGATTTGCTTTTATTAAGCGACGTTAAACTCACCAACAATTGCAGCTCTAGGCCAAGCTTGAATTCAACATAGTGGTATTTAAAGACTTCCATGTAAGTTGTGTGTTTAAGTCCACAAGACGGTCACATATTTTGGCAGGTCACAAATGTCATCATAATTTGCCATATACTGGAGTGACGAGTGAGTGGCTGAGATTTTGGGTATTGGAATTTGGCTTTTGGCTTGCAGAATACATGACCTAAAGTTCTATACCTATACGCTACAGCCGCTACACAGAAGGGGAGACTTATTATTTCCACACAACTCTAAAGTATATTAATGAGCGAGTTCTAGAAGAACTATGCAAGTGGTATTCGACCACGCTCTGGCGTTTTTTAAATGCCAATTTAATTTAGCTCATGGGTGGTATGGCCCACTTGGTGCTGTAGCCTAGGGGATATTTCTCATGTTATGGGCTTAAGAACTCATCTTGCTGAAAAGGTGACAACGAGAGTGCTTTACAGCAGAAGACCAACTATTGGGGGACTATAGGGATTTTGAACACTGATTAATAAAAATAGGATCGAAGACCAAATAATTAATTAATAATTTAAGGATCCATATTTAATAATGCTAATAAAGGACTGTATAATAACTTCAATACCCAGAGCAAGAAACTCCGGACATGACTTTTAAAAGTAATTAAATAAATACCTAGGCAGAGAGCCTGTAACAATTTACAGAAATGGTTTCAAACCTTTTAGATTAAAGTTAATAATTAGCTTTTACATGAATACTTTTTAGGAGAATGATCAATATCCAAATGTTGCCTTAAGCATGAAGTACATTTAGAAAAATGCCTTTAAATACCCAATAGAATAGATGAGTCCACAGAAAGAATGCAATGTCCAGTCAGGAGCAGATATGTTTTAGCCAATTAATTTTGGTCAGAGCACAGAACTGATCCACATACAGCCAATTACAAAATGTCTCTCCCCATGTCCAAAATGGACACGGTGAAAAAGGTCTCTGCCCATCTCGCAAAATGGAGACGGTATATATCATAATGTAATCTGAGATTACGCTACACAAAGCAACGTGTCAAGCAACCAAGGGATGATTCACTGTCACTTCCTGTCCTGACCAGGAAGCATAATGCATGGGATGTAGTTTTAAGGGTGTATTGTAGTTTATAACTGAACCAAGTGAAGTTAGTAGGAGACGACTTGTCTGCTACGGGAGCATACTCAAGGGCAAAAACATGTTGTTTCACAGAGGGGTAGATAATGCAAGACGTCACTGAATGTTGCATACAGAAGATATCTCACGGGGCAGAGACAGCCTTGATATGAACATCAGTGGGACACAGGGCATAAGATTTAAGTCATTGGGAACATGTCAATTAATTCACAAAATAACAGATCTACAAATGAGTCCCGAAATGCCTATCACTGATGCCTGCCAGTCACAATGTGGGACAGGGTCTCGCTTTGTGGGAAGCCTGAAAAGTCTTGGAAAATGAGGGACTGTCCCACGCAAGGGGGGGACATCTGGTCACTGTATCTGTATCACATTCAGTATCTGATTGGGTCATTTTGTTTATGCCTTCCACAGAAAATGCACTACCTTCAACCTGTGCCTTCCACTACATGCAGAGGATCCCCATGGGTCTAGCTTTGACGGCAAACTATGATGGCTGTATGATACAACAGGTAAAATGTTAGCATTGTTTAATGCTAAATGTTTTTGTGTGTATATGCTTTTAGCTGTAATGCATTTTTTTTGTTTCCCCTTCAGAATGGATGTTATGTGTTGCCAATGCTTTGGCAGGGAATTCCACTCCAACTCACCTGCCCAATGCTAACTCCAGCTTTAGAAAGCCCTGCTATAGCTACCCCTGTGACTATCCAGAAGCCCCTGAAGCCTCCTACCAACCCCTGGAACCAGCAGCCTTCCTCTGTGCTGAAGCGCCCCCAGCAGCCTCCTTCTGGCCAGAGTCTCCCATATCCTCCCTCCCTATCAGCCTTGCCTGGGATGATGATGATGATGATGAAGCGTCCCTCTGGCCAGAATCCCTTCAATCATGTACATCCTTCCTTCCCAAGGTGGACCATGCCCTGGAACAAGCAGCCTCTCTGGCCACAGCCCCCCCAGCAGCCTTCCTCTGTCGAACAGACCCCCCAGAAGCCTCCACAGCCCCCCCAGCAGCCTCCAAAATATCCTCCCTCCCTATCAGCCTTGCCTGGGAAGCGTCCCTCTGGCCAGAATCCCTTCAATCATGTACATCCTTCCTTCCCAAGGTGGACCATGCCCTGGAACAAGCAGCCTCTCTGGCCACAGCCCCCCCAGCAGCCTTCCTCTGTCGAACAGACCCCCCAGAAGCCCCAACAGACTCTCCCTGTTCAGAAGCTCTCGCATCATTACAGCCCAATGTCCTGGGTCCCGCGGCCTGTGCTACAACCCCCCCAGCAGCCTCCACAGAAGCCTCTAAAATATCCTCCCTTCCCATTGCCCGAGATGCTGCCTCCTTCTGGCCAGAATCCCCCATATCCTCCTCCCTTCCCATCGCCTGGGGTGCTGCCTCCTTCTGGCCAGAATCGCCCATATCCTTCCTTCCCAATGGGGCCCTGGGACCAGCGACCTCCCTGGCCACGCCCCCCCCAGCAGCCTCCACAGCCCCCCCAGCAGCCTTCCTCTGTCGAACAGACCCCCCAGAAGCCCCAACAGACTCCCCCTGTTCAGAAGCTCTCACATCATTACAGCCCAATGCCCTGGGACCAGCGGCCTCCCTCTGTGCCACAGCCCCCCCAGCAGCATCCACAGCCTCCACAGCCCCCCCAGCAGCCTTCCTCATTCGAACAGAAGCCCCAACAGACTCCCCCTGTTCAGAAGCTCTCTCATCATTACAGCCCAATGCCCTGGGACCAGCGGCCTCCCTCTGTGCTACAACCCCCCCAGCAGCATCCACAGCCCCCCCAGCAGCTGTCCTCTGTTATGAGAACCACACCCCCCCCAACTACTGGCACTTCAGAAGCCACAACTATAAAGTGTGACGCCCGGAAAAAAAGACCTCCCATCCCCTCGTACCCGCAGCCTCCCCCTCCCCCAGCAGCCTCCCTCCCAATGCCCTTGAACCAGCGGCCTCCACGGCCCGTCCAGCACCCTCCACGGACCCCCCAGCAGCCTCCACCGCCCCTCAAGCAGCCTTCCTCTGTTATGATAACCACACCCCCCCCAACTACTGGCACGTCAGAAGCCACAACTATGAAGTGTGACGCCCGGAAAAAAAGACCTCCCATCCCCATGGGGATGTCTCCCTACAACCCAATCCCCTCGTACCCGCAGCCTCCCCCTCCCCCAGCAGCCTCCCTCCCAATGCCCTTGAACCAGCGGCCTCCACAGCCCCCCCAGCAGCCTTCCTCTGTTATGATAACCACACCCCCCCCAACTACTGGCACGTCAGAAGCCACAACTATGAAGTGTGACGCCCGGAAAAAAAGACCAGCAGCCAAGAAAAGACCTACCAAAGCGGTGAATCGTTTTTGGCTAGACTGACACTAAGGACAAGACCCTCTCACACCCACAGAGGACACATGATGTTGCTTGATAGGCCTTGCTTCACTTGAATGTGAAGATTAAAGAATAATCAGGGACTCTTTGAAATGATTGATATGTTAATCTTTTCCCTTTCAGATCAGGTTTCATTGTTGATCAATAAAGCAATTTAAAAAAAAATCAAAAGTTGGAGCCAAAATTATTTGTGAAACCTGTATGAAAGAATGACCACAACTCCCTACAGATAATTGTAAGCAATCTCGAGGACGCCAGTATAGAGTAGAAGTGGTATATGCAGTGGCTATGGGTTATTACCTCTGAATGATGTTGCAGCTTTGATTGATTTTGTTTGACGGCACGATACATAAGCAGATGGATAAAAACAGACTGGTCAGAACAAAACCTATGACAGATAAACAAATGGGTATACTAGACAGAGGACAAACTATTAGAATTAAACCCAACTAGACAAAGTCCTCCTCGGTGAACAGGTCTCCACCAGGTAAGGTTGTGGCCTCCTGGTGGCACTATAATGGGCCAATGTGAAAAGGGTGTCCTTTCTTCTTATGCCTTTCATGGCAATTGGATGATTTGAGGCATTTTGTTCCAAAAATGTGTGTTGCAACAATCCACTTGTTGGTGGCATTACAGGCCAATGTGAAAAGGGTGGAATATCTCTCTCAGCCTAGTAGAGTCTGTGAAAGTTTTCACGTAAATTGCACACTGTGTTCATGATTTGAGGCTTTTTGTTCAAAACTGGCTAATCCTGTAAACTTTGAAAACCAATGTTGGGCAATCAGGATGGAATATGGAACAGATCTGTGTTGAGCACATGACTATAGAGATAGGCCTACTGTGTAATCTAATGGTTACCCCTGGGCTAATGAAGTAAAGTCTTTATTCTTTAAGAATAATTCATTTATTTAGACTATGCTGTAATATTCATGAAATGCATAACTATGTTCCTTGGGTATAAGGAGAGTTGGGCTGTTTTATGGTACAAACCAAAACTAAGAACATATCGTCTTATTAAAAATAATTATGGCCCTGATCCTTATGTTACACAAAATATATCCAAGTCAGATCTTTCTGTGCACAGCTGCATTCTGGGACCTTACCATTAGCTTTAGAAACGGGTAGATTCATTGGTACTCCTGAGGACAGAGTGTGTCTAGTGTGTGATTTGAAAGAAATTGAAAATGAAATATTTTTTTTGTTTTACTGCCCATTATATGAAGAATTAAGACATGTATTATTTTGTAAAATGACAACCATCTGTGCTAACCTTTTCTGGTTATAGAGGACTATGAAAAACTGGAATTTTGTTTTAGGAAAGGTATTTTTTGCTTTAGCAGACTTTTTATGCAAAGCGTGGGAAAAAAGGCAGAATATTTTGTGTAAAAAAAAAAAGAAAAACCCTGTTTCTTGTACACAATGCAATATTGAAGCAATGATATGGTGTGTCCTATAAGTCCATGTGGGCTGGGCGCCTTTGGTGCATGACACAAAAATAAAGAATATCTATCTGTAAGGATTTGCAGGATTTTTGGACAAAATATGGAGGAGTAATATCAAATGTGCTTTACAAAAGTCAGCCTCCTGGTTGCGCTGTAACAGGCCGTTCTGGAAAATGTGGGGCAGACGTTCATCGTTGGCATCTAGGGAGTGTGTGTAAACGTTGGCATCAACCGGGTTAACGGTGCCGGAGATTAGCTGGTAACAGATGGACGGACGGACACAATCTCACACACACACACACACACACACACACACACACACACACACACACACACACGGACGGAGTGCAAAACATACTCTCTCCCCATGCCTTCGACCTGGTGGAGACAATACAGTGGGGTGCAATGATATAATAGTGATTAGTGAATAGTGAATCTATCTGGAGGTTGGTGAGAGAGTATTTGGTAATTCTATGGATATTCTAGCATCGCCAGAAATTCCCAGAATTAATCTTCCCTCTGGATAAAAAAAAATATGATTTGTCCAACACATATTGTAGGGTGTAGTAGCATGAAGGGGGTGTAGAAAATAATATATTGATTAAAAAAGGATAATAGAAAAAACAGCGATAATTCAATTTCCATTGATACAAACTAAAATTGTTATTTTTTCATTCTTTTTTTAATGAACAATCATCCTATTCATAATATTAATATGAAATACTATAGGCATGTTCTGTATTATTTAGTGTGCTATATAGGTGCTAAAGCGACTTACATTACTAAACTTTCATTAGATACTTCTAAAATGGTCAGGTGCTCTAGCCTACTGTAGACCTCAAATCAAGTACGCAACGATACACAAATCTACAATCAAGGATAACACACACACACAGACACACACACAGACACACACACACACACACACACACACACACACACACACACACACACACACACACCATTGTGCAACATTCACATCAGCCGAAGGTCCTAAATTAACACACCTGTTGCTAGTTGCTACCTTGTTTAACAGGGGTCACTGATTGGTTGACTAGAAATTGCTCTTCTTGGGCAAACTATAAGTAGATGTAACAGTAATTCAATGCATTTAGTTTGGGTTTCAGGGGTCTGGGTGCATGTTTAGTATGGCTCCTGAAAATGGAATTAAGTATGCTTTATATCAGGCTACAGCAGTCCTGTTTCTTTTGTCCTCTTTCTCTCCATGTTTGCATTCTTTTAGCTTAACAGGACTAAATAAGCAAAATGAGGCAGCTAGCTCGACCACAGTCAGGACAGGACAAATTGTTTTTGATGGCAATGATATTAACTCCGTTTCTGAACAAAGCAGTGGATTTCTGTATGACTATCAAGCAGATGATGCAGGTATGCTGTAGCTAATTACTCTAGTAGCCTATCTGTATTCAGTTAGAACTTCTATTTTAAGGGAATTTATATTATTAATTGATCAACTGTTGTTCCAGGACTGCTGAAGGGTGATCCCTATTCTGAAGAATTGAAGCGAATGGACCCATCATTGCAGTGCAGTGCATACAATATGAAAGTCAAAGCCACGGGGCCTGAAGCCTCTTCCTTCATGTCTTCAATGGGTAAGTCCTTGTGCAATTTGTTTAATATAATCATTAAACAAAAGCTCAGCATTCTTTTTTTAGTTTATGATCCGGTCAGGAGCGGATGATCATGTTGTAGACTTGTAGTCATTGTTTTGTAGTCATCAGGCAGGAACCATCAATCTTGAACTTAATTCCTTGTCCTTCAAACTGATTTTTCTCAATAAAAGCCGAAGGCTACGAGAGCTTTTATTATTATTCTGGTTTGAGGGGAAAGGAAGTTCCAGATGTCTGATAACTACAAAACAATGACCAACATGATGTAACGATATCATCCGCTCCAGACCGGTTCACACAGCAATTTTGTAATGCAGACCAGGCTTTCCTCGGAGGTGGAAAGCCTGGTGACACAGGTTAGCTCAGACATTATGGTGACCATATCCAAACTGTTCATTTGAAGGACATTAGTAGGCCTATTGCTTGTTTTTGACGGGAGAAGGGGACTGGGTTAGCCACAATTTGCAACTCTAGATTTTGTTTTATAATGGGATGAATCTAGAGTTGCAATACCCTCCATTGACTCCCCATTCATCCAATTTGTGTTTGCGATTTGCTTTTATTAAACGACGTTAAACTCACCAACAATTCAAGCTCTAGGCCAAGCTTGAATTCAACATTAGTGGTATTTAAAGACTTCCATGTAAGTTGTGTGTTTAAGTCCACAAGATGGTCACAAATGTCACCATAATTTGCCATACTGGAGTGACCGACTGAGTGGCTGAGATTTTGGGTATTGGAATTTGGCTTTTGGCTTGCAGAATACATGACCTAAAGTTCTATACCTATACGCTACAGCCGCTACACAGAAGGGGAGACTTATTATTTCCACACAACTCTAAAGTATATTAATGAGCGAGTTCTAGAAGAACTATGCAAGTGGTATTCGACCACGCTCTGGCGTTTTTTAAATGCCAATTTAATTTAGCTCATGGGTGGTATGGCCCACTTGGTGCTGTAGCCTAGGGGATATTTCTCATGTTTAAAAACTTAAAGCTTAAAAACTCATCTTGCTGAAAAGGTGACAACGAGAGTGCTTTACAGCAGAAGACCAACTATTGGGGGACTATAGGGATTTTGAACACTGATTAATAAAAAAAAGGATCGAAGACTAATTAATTAATAATTTAAGGATCCATATTTAATAATGCTAATAAAGGACTGTATAATAACTTCAATACCCAGAGCAAGAAACTCCGGACATGTAAAAATACTTTTAAAAGTAATCAAATAAATACCTAGGCAGAGAGCCTGTAACAATTTACAGAAATGGTTTCAAACCTTTTAGACTATAAAGTTAATAATTAGCTTTTACATGAATACTTTTTAGGAGAATGATCAATATCCAAATGTTACCTTAAGCATGAAGTACTTTTAGAAAAATGCCTTTAAATACCCAATAGAATAGATGAGTCCACAGAAAGAATGCAATGTCTAGTCAGGAGCAGATATGTTTTAGCCAATTAATTTTGGTCAGAGCACAGAACTGATCCACATACAGCCAATTACAAAATGTCTCTCCCCATGTCCAAAATGGACACGGTGAAAAAGGTCTCTGCCCATCTCGCAAAATGGAGACGGTATATATCATAATGTAATCAGAGTACGCTACACAAAGCAATGTGTCAAGCAACCAAGGGATGATTCACTGTCACTTCCTGTCCTGACCAGGAAGCATAATGCATGGGATGTAGTTTTAAGGGTGTATTGTAGTTTATAACTGAACCAAGTGAAGTTAGTAGGAGACGACTTGTCTGCTACGGGAGCATACTCGAGGGCAAAAACATGTTGTTTCACAGAGGGGTAGATAATGCAAGACGTCACTGAATGTTGCATACAGAAGATATCTCACGGGGCAGAGACAGCCTTGATATGAACATCAGTGGGACACAGGGCATAAGATTTAAGTCATTGGGAACATGTAAATTAATTCACAAAATAACAGATCTACAAATTAGTCCCGAAATGCCTATCACTGATGCCTGCCAGTCACAATGTGGGACAGGGTCTCGCTTTGTGGGAAGCCTGAAAAGTCTTGGAAAATGAGGGACTGTCCCATGCAAGGGGGGGACATCTGGTCACTGTAGCTGCATCACAGTCAGTATCTGATTGGGTCATTTTGTTTATGCCTTCCACAGAAAATGCACTACCTTCAACCTGTGCCTTCCACTACATGCAGAGGATCCCCATGGGTCTAGCTTTGACGGCAAACTATGATGGCTGTATGATACAACAGGTAAAATGTTAGCATTGTTTAATGCTAAATGTTTTTGTGTGTATATGCTTTTAGCTGTAATGCATTTTTTTTTGTTTCCCCTTCAGAATGGATGTTATGTGTTGCCAATGCTTTGGCAGGGAATTCCACTCCAACTCACCTGCCCAATGCTAACTCCAGCTTTAGAAAGCCGTGCTCTAGCTACCCCTGTGACTCTCCAGAAGCCCCTGAAGCCTCCTACCAACCCCTGGAACCAGCAGCCTTCCTCTGTGCTGAAGCGCCCCCAGCAGCCTCCTTCTCCGAGTCTCCCATATCCTCCCTTCCGAAGGCCTGGGGTGCGGCCTCCTTCAGGCCCATATCCTTCCTTCCCATTGCCTCCAAAATATCTGGCCTGGGGGATGTCTCCCTACAACCAAATCCCCTCGAACCAGCGGCCTCCCTCTGTGCTGAAGCCTCCACAGCCCCCCCAGCAGCCTTACTCTGTCGAACTGACCCCCCAGGCTCCCTCTGGCCAGGAGCCCCAGCAACCTCCCTCTGGCCAGAGTCTCTCATATCATCCCTTCCCATCGCCTGGGGTGCTGCCTCCTTCTGGCCAGAATCCTCTCTTCCCATGGCCTGGAATGCAGCGTCCCTCTGGCCAGAATCTCCCATATCCTTCCTTCCCAATCGGCAGGATTGGAATCTGGCCCCTGCAGCGGCCTCCCTGGGCACAGCCCCCCCAGCAGCCTTCCTCTGTCGAACAGACCCCCCAGAAGCCCCAACAGACTCTTCCTGTTCAGAAGCTCTCGCATGATTACAGCCCAATGTTCTGGGACCGGCGGCCTCCCTCTGTGCTACAACCCCGCCAGCAGCCTCTACAGCAGCCTCTAAAATATCCTCCCTTCCCATTGCCCGAGATGCTGCCTCCTTCTGGCCAGAATCCCCCATATCCTCCTCCCTTCCCATCGCCTGGGGTGCTGCCTCCTTCTGGCCAGAATCGCCCATATCCTTCCTTCCCAATGGGGCCCTGGGACCAGCGACCTCCCTGGCCACGCCCCCCCCAGCAGCCTCCACAGCCCCCCCAGCAGGCTTCCTCTGTCGAACAGACCCCCCAGAAGCCCCAACAGACTCCCCCTGTTCAGAAGCTCTCACATCATTACAGCCCAATGCCCTGGGACCAGCAGCCCCCCCAGCAGCTTCCACAGCCCCCCCAGCAGCCTTCCTCATTCGAACAGAAGCCCCAACAGACTCCCCCTGTTCAGAAGCTCTCACATCATTACAGCCCAATGCCCTGGGACCAGCGGCCTCCCTCTGTGCTACAACCCCCCCAGCAGCATCCACAGCCCCCCCAGCAGCTGTCCTCTGTTATGATAACCACACCCCCCCCAACTACTGGCACTTCAGAAGCCACAACTATAAAGTGTGACGCCCGGAAAAAAAGACCTCCCATTCCCTCGTACCCGCAGCCTCCCCCTCCCCCAGCAGCCTCCCTCCCAATGCCCTTGAACCAGCGGCCTCCACGGCCCGTCCAGCACCCTCCACGGACCCCCCAGCAGCCTCCACCGCCCCTCAAGCAGCCTTCCTCTGTTATGATAACCACACCCCCCCCAACTACTGGCACGTCAGAAGCCACAACTATGAAGTGTGACGCCCGGAAAAAAAGACCTCCCATCCCCATGGGGATGTCTCCCTACAACCCAATCCCCTCGTACCCGCAGCCTCCCCCTCCCCCAGCAGCCTCCCTCCCAATGCCCTTGAACCAGCGGCCTCCACCGCCCCCCCAGCAGCCTTCCTCTGTTATGATAACCACACACCCCCCAACTACTGGCACATCAGAAGCCACAACTATGAAGTGTGACGCCCGGAAAAAAAGACCTCCCATCCCCTCGTACCCGCAGCCTCCCCCTCCCCCAGCAGCCCCAATGCCCTTGAACGAGCGGCCTCCACAGCCCCTCCAGCACCCTCCACGGACCCCCCAGCAGCCTCCACAGCCCCCCCAGCAGCCTCCACAGCCCCCCCCACAGCCCCCCAAGCAGCCTTCCTTTAACACCACACCTGGCACGTCAGAAGCCACAACTATGAAGTTTGACGCCCGGCCTCAAAAAAGACCAGCAGCCAAGAAAAGACCTACCAAAGCGGTGAATCGTTTTTGGCACACATGATGTTGCTTGATAGGCCTTGCTTCACTTGAATGTGAAGATTAAAGAATAATCAGGGACTCTTTGAAATGATTGATATGTTAATCTTTTCCCTTTCAGATCAGGTTTCATTGTTGATCAATAAAGCAATTTTAAAAAAATGCAAAAGTTGGATCCAAATTTTTTGAAACCTGTATGAAAGAATGACTGATATCTCCCTACAGATAATTGTAAGCAATCTCGAATACAGTAGTTTTCTATTGATTTAACTAAACAATCTGTCATAAGTGTCTTGTCAGAAATGGGCACAAAGGGTCACGGTGGCACAATTGGTAGTGCTGTCGCCTCACAGCTAGAACGTCCTGGGTTCGACTCCCGCTGGGGGCATGTTCCCTCCTCCACATCAATACCTGAGGCGGTGTTGGCAAAAGGGCCTCTCTGTGGAGTTTGCGTGCATGTTCTCCCTGTGTCCCCTAGGGTAGGTATACCTCACAAAAACAGCAGTAATCCTGAACTCTAGCTAGGGGGAAAGGAACTGGTAGATATTTTCTGTATAAATAAGCAGACCAAATTAACAGACTGGTCAGATCAAAACCTATGACAGATAAACAAAGGACAAACTATTAGAAATGGCTGTGGCCTCCTGGTGGCACTATAATAGGCCAATGTGAAAAGGTTGACCTTTCTTCTTATGCCTTTGATGGCAATTGGATGATTTGAGGCATTTTGTTCCAAAAATGTCTTTTGCAAAAATTCACTTGTTAGCGCTATAACAGGCCAATGTGAAAAGTGTGAAAAATATCTCTCAGCCTAGTAGAAAGTCTGAAAGATTTCAAGTAAATTGCACGCTGTTCATGATTTGAGGCTTTTTGTTTAAAACTGGCTAATCCTGTAAACTTTGAAAGCCAATGTTAGGCAATCAGGATGAAATATGGGACAGATCTGTGTTGAGCACATGAGATTTGCAGGATTTTTGGACAAAATATGGAGGAGTAATATCAAATGTGTTTTACATCCTATTCATAATGATATGAAATACGGCATGTTCTGTATTATTTAGTGTGCTATAGGTGCTAAAGCGACTTGCATTACTAAACTTTATTAGATACTTCTAAAATGGTCAGGTGCTCTAGCCTACTGTAGTTAAGTATTAAGTATGCTTTATATCAGGCTACAGCAGTCCTGTTTCTTTTGTCCTCTTTCTCTCCATGTTTGCATTCTTTTAGCTTAACAGGACTAAATAAGCAAAATGAGGCAGCTAGCTCGGCTACAGTCAGGACAGGACAAATTGTTTTTGATGGCAAAGATCTTAACTCTGTTTCTGAACAAAGCAGTGGATTTCTGTATGACTATCAAGCAGATGATGCAGGTATACTGTAGCTAATTACTCTAGTAGCCTATCTGTATTCAGTTAGAACTTCTATTTAGGGAATTTATATTATTAATTGATCAACTGTGGTTCCAGGACTGCTGAAGGATGATCCCTATTCTGAAGCAGCATTATTGAAGCGAATGGACCCATCATTGCAGTGCAGTGCATACAATATGAAAGTCAAAGCCATGGGGCCTGAAGCCTCTTCCTTCATGTCTTCAATGGGTAAGTCCTTGTGCAATTTGTTTAATATAATCATTAAACAAAAGCTCAGCATTCTTTTTTTAGTTTATGATCCGGTCAGGAGCGGATGATCATGTTGTAGACTTGTAGTCATTGTTTTGTAGTCATCAGGCAGGAACCATCAATCTGGAACTTCCTGGTCCTTAGTGATGTCACTGATCATGTGATCAGTGACAGTCACATCACTAAGGTGTACCCGCAGCCTCCCCCTCCCCCAGCAGCCTCCCTCTGTGCTGAAGCCTCCACGGCCCCCCCAGAAGCCTCCATGGCCCTCCGAGCAGCCTCCCTCTGTGCTGAAGCCTCCACGGCCCCCCCAGAAGCCTCCATGGCCCTCCGAGCAGCCTCCCTCTGTGCTGAAGCCTCCACGGCCCCCCCAGAAGCCTCCATGGCCCTCCGAGCAGCCTTCCTCTGTTAAGATACAAAAGTTGTATCCAAAGTATTTGTGAAAGCTGTATGAAAGCATATGTTCCTACAGATAATTGTAAGTAGGGATGTCCCCCGATACACTTTTTCCTATCCGATCCCGTTGCCACAATTTCTGTGTTGGCCGATAGAGAATTATATAATATATATATATATATATTATTTTGAAGTCCACTGATCTGAATAGTGTTTATAGCTATATATCTCGTGTTGTGTTTATAGCAGACTCCACATGCCCCAACATTTTATTTACCTGCCAGAGTGTCAACCCCTTACCCCTGTGTTGGATCGCTGGTTAGACTGTCATATATACCGATATGATCAAAATGGGTCCAATACCGATAAAGTATCGGGACATCTCTAATCTTGAATACAGTAGTTTGCTATATATATTTCACGAAATGATCGAGTGTGATGTCCACCAAAAGAAATTCTGCCAGCCATCAATCTCTTGGACTGGTCTTCTTATAGGCAGCTATACTGCTGTGGCTACTAAAGCATTTTGTGTATTCCATTTCCAGCCTTATGGATGAGTGCAGCAGGACGTTTTGGATGTCGAGTTCACAAAATCAGAAATTGGGCCTCTCATATAGTGACATTCTTTAACCATGTTTAAGGGTTGTAAAGGGCTTGGTTAGCTCACCAGTTGGATAGCTACATGTATTTGTTAGATGGAAACACCCAAGCTACTGTCCATTGAGAAGAAATGCCCTGTTCAGCCAGAAAGGCAGTATGCCTAACGGAAGCTATTCAGGTACTCCCTTCATTGCCTGCAGTTTGTGGCTGCTCGGCAACATCACCATGGACCTTGCTCACTGTCAATCATATGGAGGCTTTCTTCAAATAAAAATGTATATTGCTATAATACTGCTATGTATGCAACGATATTCCAGGTCTACATCTACAATCTACTGAGAAAGCAGTCATATTGTGCTCTATGTGTCAAGCTGTTGTCTCCCAAGATAATGTACAACTCCTGCAGAAGGACACCCATCCCCCTTCACCCCATTCTGTCCATTATGATATTTTCACACTGTATAGCCTACTGTTACCTCAGGGAATTCCCTAGCACTAACGCAATACGCAGAGAATGCGTGAGAACAGGCGCATGTGATGACAAAGTACTGTAGCCTATGCAATAATCCGTGTTTGTAAATTCTACGATTTCTCTTCTGTGGATGCTGTAGGACTCTCATGTACCAGCTTAAGATGCTCTGTGCTGCCAGAGACCCATCTCCTCACTGCATCTGTCCTTTTCCCGGGTTGTTTTGCTTCGATGCTGCTTTGCCATTCACATCTGTGTCCTTTAGCTGAACATGTCTCTACAATGAACGTGAGTCATATGTTTTCAATTTCACGGCTGATAATTCATTAGTATGTTCAGTCTATAAAGCAATAATGATCACAACAGTATTTGTAGTCATTACCTTCTGTTTTATCTCGGTGACCACGGAAGGGGGGGGGGGGGGGGGGGGAGATGACACAATGGAAGTGCCTGATACTGCTAAGTGACCAGGCAGAGATGGTCATCAGTCAGATTCTGGCCCCGCCTTCCATCCTGATAACTGCTCCTCCCACTGTTGGCCACAATGGAGGACTGTGATGTGGACATGCCATGAATGAGGAGGAGGAGGAGGAGGAGGAGGAGGGAGCCGTATTCATGAGAAGGCACACAGCAGGACAATGGTGGCTGGACTGTGGACATGATGACAGCTGTGCTGTACGTCACGGGAGAAGAGGAAGAGGCAGCAGCATGGTGAATAGCCGTAGCTGGGCTGAGGAATTCCAGGACATATTTGCGCTGGAGACTGATGATTATGATAGCGGGAGTCGACCCAGACTGTCCAGCATCTCCGTGAGTATTCTCTCTCTCTGTCTCTGTCCCATGATCTGCTTGCTATATTTTCGTTGCACGCCATCAGGGAACAACTATGAGTTTAAATGGGGTTTAAATTCAGTATCCTCCACTTAGGTCCTATACAGTACCGACTCCACCGAGTCATGGTGCTATATATCACAGATCAAATGAACACAAAATGTAATATGACAATCCAATCCAGATGTTCCTTAAACAGGCTTATTTCCATCATGCTATGGAAAATGATGATCATCTTATCCCACTTCGAGGAAAACTATAGGCCTATTGCCATATTGCATATTGTGATTGGTATAATTATACAATAGCATGACAGGGTGAGACTGATGATACAGCTTTATTTATTTTTCATACAGGTAAAAAATCATTGAGACACAATATCTCGTTTTTTGAAAGAACCCTACGTAGACTACAAAAGGTTACAACTGACAACAATTAACATAATATAAAAAAAAAATAGATAAAAAAAACCTAATAAAAAAGTAACTATAATAATTTAGGAGTGCAACGGTGTCATACTGTATGTGCCTTCAGGCCTCTGAGAACAAACTTGAAATATAAATGAAGGAATAAGGATGAGTGTGTGTGTGTGTGTGTGTGTGTGTGTGACTGTGTGTGTGTGTGTTCTTTTCAGTGCATGCATGTGTGAGCAAGATCGAGCCTCCAAGCATTTGTGCTGTTCCGGCTCATCGCACTGTAACCTGTGATATGGAGCGAGAGAGAGCTTGTATAGTCCTTATTTTTTATTTTTTTATCCCACAATTTTGCAACCAATTTTTTTTTATCTAATGTGATCCTGGGCGCTACACTTCCTCTGCCAACCTGGGGGGGGGGGGGGGGGGGGGGGGCAGTGACCTCATGCTTCCTTCTATGCATGAGGAGTCCAAGCTGCTGCTTTTCTCCTGACAGGGGAGAGTTTTCCGGGTCAGACGTAGCGCGTGGAAGGAACATGTTATTCCGACCAGTTCCTTTCCCCTCCATCATGCTTAGAGACCAGGATTACTGCTTGTTTTTTTGTGAGGGTACCTACCCTATAGGGGGACACGGGGAGAACATGCAAACTCCACACAGGAAGGCCCTTTTCGCCAACCACGCCTCAGGTATGGGCGCTGATGACTCAGAGGAGGGAACACGCCCCCCAGTGCCCGCATACAGCGTCCCCAACGGGAATCGAACCCAGGACCTTCTAGCTGTGAGGCGACAGCACTATACCGGCCAATCATGATTATTTCAAACCTTTATTCGAACTATATAACTGTATACGTTTATTTCGAAACTATATCATTTATATATAGTGGATCTACGAACCGATCGTGATGCAACGCATTGTGAGCTTGCCAATCGGCCATTTTAACAATTTCCGTATGCCACCATTGTACAATAGAGTTTAATACAGGGTTAAAGTGAAATGTTCAGGTTGGGATACCAATTTCATCTTATTAGGAGAGAGAACTTATACAGGATGATTGCAAGATCTTGGAAGTAATGAAATAAAGAAATAAGCTGGTAAAATTGGAACTAAAATTGAAGCTGATAAATGGGTATTCTCTCTCTCCTGATTGGTTGCAATTTGGCAACCCACCTGAAAAAGACAAGTCTGTTTATTAATTAAAGAGCTGGGGAGATGAGGAGACCCCTGTTACTGAACAAACACTTAAAGGACCACTTCACACTATAATATTTTAATGATGTTCAGGATACAAGGGGTTTTTATGTGTGAAATACGGGTTTTTAGATATAAAACAAATGTGTTCGGTTAACTTTAAGTCAGTTAGTGGTTCTAAATATTGGTATTGATATAGTGTTGCTTAATTACCCAGGCGGCGGTGGTTCAGGGGTAGAGTGGCCGGATGGTAACCGCAAGGTTCCCAGTTCAAACCCGGGCTCCCCCAGAGTTAGTGTCGAAGTGTCCTTGAGCAAGACTCTGAACCCCTAATTGCTCCTGATGTGCTGGGTAGTGCCTTGCATGGTTTCCCCCGCCATCGGTGTATGAGTGTGTGTGTGTGTGTGTGTGTGTGTGTGTGTGTGTGTGTGTGTGTGTGTGTGTGTGTGTGTGTGTGTGTGTGTGAATGGGTGAATGTATAATGCACAATCTATGTAAAGCGCCTTGGATAAAGGTGCTATATAAATGCACCATTTACCATTTACAGTACCTAATAAAATATGTGTGCAAAAAAAGAAAAGGTGCCAGCCAGGGATGTGCTTAGAGGGGCAGGGGCTGAAATCCCATAAAAATAGCAGATCTGCAAGCTCTCAAGCTCACAAAATTAGTTCAACGCAAAATACTGCGTTCAAGTTCAGGAGAAAAGGCAATTCTCCTGAATGGCATTTGCATTTCTTTCACCATAGCAAATGCTGCATTCTTGGTCTGGAAAGGGCATGCCGTTGTTTTATACAGACGGGTAAAAAGGGTAAGGGGCTTCAAGCCCCTCTTTGATGTCTATGTGTGCGTGTCCCTGGTGCCAGCCCAGGGACGCACGGTGTAATGCCATATTGTTCAAATGCCATGTTGAAATCTGTTACTATGCAGCGGACTGTTCAATGAACACTTCAGTATTATGCAGATCATAAGCTGTTCTGATAAGAAGCCGAAGCTCTCTCCGTTAAGTGTTTTCTGTTCTGTTGGCACAGCCTTCATTCGTCACAGCATGATTAGCTTATAGCCAGCCCCGCCTCCCTCGCACGCAGGCACGCACGACCGCAGGCACGCACGCACGCACGCAGTCGCACGCACGCACGCACGCCATGGCCAGCATCACACAGTCCACACCATCACTCCTCGAAAGATATATGCTTTTGTTTCTATTATAAGCCTTATTTATATTCTGTCATCGTACAACAGTATTAATGCACACACGGAGAATAGCAGGTCTACACGCTTGCAACGCGTCATACCCGCGATGCATTGTGAGCTTGTAGTATATAGATCTGTTGTTTTTTGGCACAGAGCATATGCATGCTCTGTGAGTAAGAAGCAGAGCATATACAGTATATGCTCTCTGCTTCCTCTTACTTTGATTTATCTCTGCCACTCATTTGACCTTTCCCCCCCCCCTCCCATTTAAGGAGAGAGAGAGAGGTAAAAGGTATAGAGACAAAAGATGGCGAACAGATAAGCGGGCCTTGAAAGCAGCAGCGGCGGGGCAGTAAAAGAACCCCGCCTCCTTCCCTCTGCTCCCAGCATCCCCACATCCTCCCTCCCTCGGTCCCACCATCCATATCCATCTGTTTTCTCTCCTCCCCTTCCGTGTTCTCTCCTCCCTCCCTCCATCCCTCCCTCCCTCCTGCGCGTAGCTGCGGTATATGAGAGCGTCTCCTGGGTTTGGCTTCACTGCAGTGTAAAGAAGGGCAGGGCAAGCTGCCTGTTATAATGCGCTGAAGAATGGTGCACCAGGAGAAACGCTTTTACCAGGTGTGTGGATTGATTCATGCGCAAATGGTGTGTGTCTTGTGTGTCCTGTGTGTCTCTGTGTGTGTGTCTGTGTGTGTGTGTGCGCGTGCATGCTATTTTGCAGTGTATTCCGTGTATTAAAATACCCGATAGTTTCAACACCATATAGGTGTGCTGCTGTGAATCACCCATGTGTGTGTGTGTGTGTGTGTGTGTGTGTGTGTGTGTGAGAGGGGCTATATGATTGAGGGTGTGTCCGTATACAGTATGGGGATCTGTTGTATACCTGGCATACTATATAGTTTCTCATACAGTATAGCCTACATCGTGTACATTTCCATTCTGTATAGAATTATGGGCATGTATACAGTTGGAATTGGCTCGTATAACGGATGTGTGGTGAATGAGCTGTATAGTCTCATACATTTTGATTCTGATGAAGAGTAAATGACTGGGAGCGTGTGTCTGTCTGTGTGTGTGTGTGTGTGTGTGTCGGGGGGGGGGGGGGGGGGAGGTCAGTAGGACACCTGACTGACCATTGTGAAGGAACAGAAGGCAGAGCGTATTGGTCCGAAAATGGAAGTGGCCAACAGTGATTTATATACACTTGTATCACGGCCTCGTCGAATAATGCGTCACAGTCTGAAATAGGTGTGTGTGTGTGTGTGTGTGTGTGTGTGTGTGTGTGTGTGTGTGTGTGTGTGTGTGTGTGTGTGTGTGTGTGTGTGTGTGTGTGTGTGTGTGTGTGTGTGTGTGTGTGTGCACCTTGCGTGGCTAA
This sequence comes from Protomyctophum bolini, assembly GCF_963924005.1. NCBI lineage: Eukaryota > Metazoa > Chordata > Actinopteri > Myctophiformes > Myctophidae > Protomyctophum > Protomyctophum bolini. The sequence continues at coordinate 37,276,868 of NC_137873.1, forward strand.
AGTCTAACTGCTCATTTGATCGATATAATGGAATGGAAATGACTTGCACTTGAGTTGGCTCAAGTCAAGGGTGTACTTATACTGTATATATATGTGCTGTTATTACTGTATATGTTATAGGTGTGTGTGTGTGTGTGTGTGTGAGAGAGATATGTGCGTGCGTGTGTATGTGCGTGCCTGCCTGCGTGCTTGGCACTGGCAGTTAGTGAGTAGGCTGCCTTGGGGATGTGGGCAATTGGTACAGTCATGGAATATATAAATACATCTTCCCCCAGTGAGGTTCCAGAATAGGAAATCATATCAGGCTGAGGTAGCAGCATGCTATGCCATTCACTTTTCCTCTGGAGTGGGCGACATTGAATTCATAATGCGAATGACTCGTTTGGGTCTAAAACTCTTTCTTCTTTGGGGGGGCCTATAGTGGCCCAGCCAGTGCACACATGTAGACCACATGCTCCTTGTTGTGAGTCCAAGTTCAATGTCGCTCATGTCTCGTATGTCTTCCTTCTATCAGACCTTTTGTTTCCCGTACCTCTATAATCCTCCATATTCTGACCTGAGATCAGATTCTAACGCACAGAAGAATGGTGGTTCTTTAACGCATTTTGACCTGAGATCAGATTCTAAACATGTCTTCTAAATCCTGACAGTTTAAAAAAATAGCAGACCTACACAAGCTCGTAGCGCGCCACTACTCGGTGGCGCGCTATATGAGCTTGTAGATATGCTATTTTTCAATAGCTAAAGCATAACATAATGCTAACGCCAAAATGGGTTCCCGTTCAGAATGGGTTAAGAACAATGGATGGAGTGTTGAACACCAAAAGACAAGATGAAAGAGAAAGTCTAAGATGTATTCTTCACCGCATGATAGTGCCACCCACCAAAAATAATGGATATTCAAGCAAACAAGCGTGACACATCGGGTCACTAAAACCATCGCTATAGATGACATGACTTTTTTTTTTAATTAACACATCTGTCATAGTCTATTGACCGTGGAGTCGTGAACTGTCAGAAGCGTATAGTGAGTGATGGGAAGACCATTATTGGTGACCATCCCATCAATTATCGTGTGCTTTAGGCCAATTTTAAAGCCAGGTTTTCCCGACATGACACCTTCATAATTCATGTGTTTCCGGTTCAAATCTGCTGCTTGCGGAAATCAAATGAAGCTATATGGGATACTGACCCGGAACAGGACATGTTAAGACCATCACTGAGGACCCAAATGCAGGACAGCCAGGCAGGAGTAGTGATCAAAACCCATGGTTGGGTATTTTATTTAACAGGTGAACAGGACAGAAATCACAAATGCAGAGTGACACTAAACAATGAACCGACAAGGACTGACTGGGGAACAAGACTAATATACACAGGAGGGCTGATTACACATGAGAAACACCTGGGGAAGACATGAACATAGAACCAAAACAACTAGAACAAGAACACATGCAACAGCTAGATAAACAGAACATCAATCAAAGTGGAACATAACATATAGAAAAACAACATCTAGATGAGCAAAGTCTGAGACCGTGACAGGAACAGGTAATGGAGTGACCAACATCCAAATAATTCTTCCTCTGGGGAGACGGCCAATTGCAACAACAAATGTGTCCTGACTGAGGGTGGCGCTATACAGAGGAACGGCCATGACACGAGGTCACCGAAAAATCAGCTCAGAGAGTATTTGATATCTTGTGGAACATTATTTTGGCCTATAATGGCAGCACCGCATCATGAACCAGTGGATTCAGGATATGAGTTGAAAGTCCAACACTATGATTGTCTTTGTGTGTAAAAAGGCATATTATAGAAGAATGAGTGAAGAGGACAATTTAAAAAAAATGGTGAATGTTGTATTGATGTTGACACACTGTACTATATTCCCTCCTCCTTTTCAACAGGCCCAGAGGAATGAGAGGGAGTCCATCAGGCAGAAACTGGCCTTCGGCAGTTTCTATGACGACGAGCCAGTCATCTATACCAGCTGCAGCCAGAATGGCCCGTCCTCCCGGTGGGTGTGTGTGTGTGTGTGTGTGTGTGTGTGTGTGTGTGTGTGTGTGTGTGGCAAATATATTACCCTCCTATGTCAGTCCTATATCAGTCCATCACGCCTTGTGACATCACGCCTCATGACATCACGCCTCGTGACATCACGTCTCCATACATATGGCCGTCTCCATATATGAAGATCAGGACACTGACCTCATCAAACCCTGGATAACCATACATCCAGGGTTGGCTATCCAGGGTGGAAGCGGGGATACTGCCCCCACTGCCACCCTTATAGATCTCCATATATGGAGTTGACCAGTTCTGTACCCTGTACTGTACACTCAAGACACGCTCCATATATGGCCAGACCTCATCAAACCCTGCACACTCAAGACACGCTCCATATATGGCCAGACCTCATCAAACCCTGTACACTCAAGTCACTGCCACTGCTGCCACTGCTTAGATCTCCATATATGGAGCTGACCTGTTCTGTTCTGACATTCCATATGTTGATCTGACCTCATCAAACCCTGTACACTCAAGACACACTCCATATATGGCCAGTGCAGAATTCATTCCATAGATTATGTTGATCTGACCCCCCCCATGCCAAAGCGCCAGCCCAGCAGTCTGCCGTCACCCAGGCGGATGCGTGCACGCGCCCTCGCCCTCGAGCATCTTACTGGTGTATATTATACAGTATAGTTTGTCCTGTTGCAGTGAGTTCTCTCTCTCAATGTGTATCTCTCCCTCCCGCTCTCTTTTAAAAACAATATGTAAGCTATCTTTGCTGTGGCCTGATATTGCAGGAAGCATTTTTTTAATCAGAGGATTGATGTTGAGCGTGAGATTGCCAGGAGATAAAGAAGCTGACAAAATGATTGAATTGGTTTTGTCAGTCTGAAAGGAAGAATAAAGGTTAAGTAATGTTGGTTTCAGCGAAGTACAAAGTATAGACTTAAAACACTTCACTTTTGAAGACGTCCTTGGAAGGGATGCATAAATCCAAAACAACCAAAGAGGCTTCACACAGAGCGCAGTAGAAAAGAGCCATGGAGCGAGTGAGTGAGTACAGGAGGAAAATGAAAGATTTCCTGGAATGCTACAGGGTTTTATTCAATCATAGGAGCTGAGTGATGACTGGACTAAACAGTAAGTAAATTATTACAGACAGTAGCAGGAAACAGTGGGCCGTGCTGGGCACAGTACGCACGCACGCACGCACACACACAGGGATGACAACATGACAGGTGGTTACTGGTTAGCCAAAGCTACCAAATCAACAATAATAGTGCTCTCTTTTTGTGACGAAACTGACCTATAAACGTATAGCTCCATCATGCTTTGTTTTTTCATGAGAGATGAGGCATCATGAGGGGGCGTTTACCACCCCTCTGTCCTCTTGGATGAGGAAGTGCTGGTCAGATAATGGTTCAACCCTGTGTGAGAGCAGAAGTGGCCCAATATATTCCCTGAGTCTGAGGCTTTATCGTGTCAATTTGGGCGTCCTTTACATGAAAAAAGTTTTGTAACCACTGATCTATTCCTTCTGTCACTTGTTTCTCACCTTTTCCCTCTCTGCTCTCCCTCCCTCCCCTCCTCCACCCTGCAGGCTGCAGAGTGCAGGGGTCAACCTGCAGGTGTGTTTTGTGAACGACAGTAGCAGTGACAAAGACAGCGATGCTGAGGACAGCAGGACGGAGACCAGCCTGGACACGCCTCTGTCCCCCATGGTATACTAACTCACGCCTGGAGTCATATCATGGCCGATTGGCTGTCCATACATTTATGTTATGTGTATTCTTATGCGCGAGTGATTCTGTGCAAAGCTCTGATGGCTTTGCATAAGAAGCAATGAAAGAAGAGACTGACACATATCACTGCATGCACTTTTTTGAGTGGTGCAACCACTCCAAGGAACAGCAATGTCCGTGTCCGCCTATGTGTCGTCCGCCTATGTATGTGACGTTAATGAGCACGAGTATGACTACCAGTAGGGGTGCTGTTTGCCAGAAACAGAGAGAAAGATAGTGCTGTACTGTTGCCTGCTAATGAGAGAGAGAGAGAGAGAGAGAGAGAGAGAGAGGAGGGGGGGGGAGGAGAGAGAGGGGAGTTGCAACACTCAGTTCACACAGGTGTGATAATTTTTGTTTGTAAAACAAAACAAAAATCTAACAAAAACGCAATCCTGTGAATTTATCATGCATCCATTTGGGCTTGATATAAATAATAATTGACTATGTTCACCGGGCCATATTTTGGTCATCATATATAGGCCTGTATACCCGGGGTGTACTGTGACGCCATTACATCTTCTCCCTCAACAGAGTAAGCAAAGTTCGTCCTTATCGGACCGAGACACGGCGGAGGAAGACTCGGACCCGCTGGACGACTGCGGGGGGTTCTGGAGGGTCCAGAGGAGGCTCCAGGAGGAGGCCCGCGTGGCGCTGGCCCTGGCGCGACCCATGGCGCGCATGCAGGTCGAGGTGGAGAGGCAAATCCAGCAGCACAGACGCTCCCCTGTGGCTGACTTGGTTAGTCACTGACTTGAGTTGGATGCGTGCGTGTGTGCGTGCGTGCGTGCGTGCGTGCGTGTTGTGGGGTGTTATGAAAACAGTGGACCATGAATACTGTACATGTCATTGTTTAAATTCAAAATTAAATAAATCCAGGAATTATTGTCGGCGCAATAACACCAGCAACACATGCTGACTTCTATACTTGTCTCCATTATATCCCAGAATTATATCCATTATATCTTTTAGCATTCTTGCACAACTGTATACCTACTGTATATGTTTTGCGTTAAAGGGACACTTCACCCTTTTTGCAAAAAGATATATGTTAATGACGTTTAGAAGCTTTAGAACACTTTCCTGGGGGTATTTATGTGTGTAATATGTGGTTTTAGATATTTTAGATTGTAGCAGTGAGCCTGTTGTCTCTGCTGTCATGGACACTGGTCTCACTACCTTCCTGGACTACAATTCCCATAATTCTTTGGTGCACTGCTCCTCCTTGTTGATAGGGGGGAGAGCTGTCTTACTGAGACAACATGTAGTCCAGGAAGGAAGTGAGCCCAGTGTCCATGACATCAGAGACAACAGGCTCACTGCTACAATCTAAAATATCTAAAACCACATATTACACACATAAAGACCCCCAGGAAAGTGTTCTAAAGCTCCTAAACGTCATTAACATATATTTTTTTGCAAAAAGGGTGAAGTGTCCCTTTAATGAAGTATTCAATCAATCGTGTGTGTGTGTGTGTGTGTGTGTGTGTGTGTGTGTGTGTGTGTGTGTGTGTGTGTGTGTGTGTGTGTGTGTAGTTGCCCCACCTACCGCACATCAGCGAGGGCTTGATGAGGAGGAGTCTGAGGAGAGGAGACATGAGGGACATGAGCCTTGGTCAGCTCCAGGTCATCACCAATGACATGCACTCACAGATACAGAGTGAGTGACACACACACAATCTGCAAAACACGCACGCCTGCTCTCCTATTTTCCACGTGCCTCTCACAAATACCGGCCAAATGCACAGTGAGATATACTGTATCGCCATCATCCACATGGTCATTATAATATTTAGGCTAAAAACAAGGCCCAGTCATTAGACGCATTCTGTGTATGGTGACCACATTTCAAAAAGATTCCCAGATTTCTCTTGTAGCTTTGCACATAAGGAGATATTCACAAAACCAGCAATTTTGTATATCCAGCATTTATTGTATGCTGTTAAAACAGTTGGTCCAGCATGCCCTGTTTATTATGCTGCATTGTTTCCCTGTAAATTCTGGAACAATATTTCCAGACACATTTGAACCAATGTTGAGTTTGTCTGGTCAAGTATGACATACCTTATGCTTTAATGTCTGCAAAGTGCCACATCCCCCTTGTTTTCTTCCAGACTCCAGACCTTTTGATAACAAGAACTTTGAGTTATAGCTAATAATGCCCTATTTCACATGTTTTACATTCCGTTGCAGGTCTGAATGAGGAGCTTGTGCAGCTGTTACTGTTGAGGGATGAACTGCATGTGGAGCAAGATGCCATGCTGGTGGACATAGAGGATCTCACCAGGTGAGTCTCTCTCACACACACAATACAAAATATTTCATTCTTTCTTTCTTTCTTTCTTTCTTTCTTTGTACAAGAAAGAAGAATACAAGTGCTCGAAGGACTGGTGGCAGCACGCCTTAGGGTGGAGTTTGCCCACCACAAACTAGTGGACAATTTAGAGGCTTTTAGCCTTTTCTGGGCTCAGAGAGACGTGCTGTGTGTGTGTGATGCAGGACGGGAAATTGTGCCTTTCTTTTTGAAAAAGAGGTGTTATCTTTATCTCTAGTCTTTTCATATGAGCTAACTGCAACTGTGAAGTGACATTTTTTATGTACTGCAGAGTTTTAATAAAGGTGCTTTTAAAGGTCTTTCTTTCTTTCTTTCTTTCTTTCTTTCTTTCCTTCCTTCCTATATTTTTCTCTGTATGAAATACCGGTAAACACTGTTCTGCTTGTTCAAGCCTTGCCCCTATACATAGAAAGCCAGATCAAGTTGGTATATGACTGCATTTCAATGTATCCGAGGTCTTTATATTGTCTTGCGTTTTGAATAACGTAATTCTTTTTCTCTTTGTCGTTTCTTCTTCTTTTTTTGTCCTGACAGGCATGCTCACAGTCAACAAAGGCACCTGGCAGAGAAAGCCGTCTCAAAATAACCCCCCCGTCCGTCCGTCTTTCTGCTCGTTTCTTCGTCTTGTCTGCTGTGGCCATCCTTTCGTCACCGCTGTCTAACAGACATCTGTGTTCATCGTCCAGAGAGTAATGGCTAATTTATACTTTGTCTTTATGACTGTTTAGCTTGCAGACAATATGTGGTTTTGAAGTATATAAACTTAGGCTTAATATAACATGCTTCTAACACACAAAAGACACACGCACGCCCAATGTTGTCAGGTGACACATTAAACAGGACATTCACAGGTTATGTGATTACTTTGATCGTAGCCTCAGTTCCTGCAGGCATTCGTCACCGTCCAGACGGTATAGCGAATGCACTATAGTGCAAATGTGAATGCTACCATTGTAGGTCAGAATTAGGACTCTTTGCTTAAAGGGTCGGGGTACTCTCTCCCTACCTCTGATTTACCTGATCGTGTTTTTGACTTTACTATGCTGGTTTGGAAAGGAACAACTGCACTGCTTTTGTTCACATGCCAAAAGGTGATGATGGTTGATGGAGAGGGCCCCTCATCTGAGTTGATGATATACCACTGATGAATCCATGGATTTTTATGATATTGTATATCGTAGTCACAGGAGGAGCTTTGCTGTGTTTGTCTTTTCCTTGTTCAGCGTCTTGGGCTTACTGAGGGCACTGGGTTTATTATACACCTACTATTTAAGCTGTTACCAATACACTATAGCAAACATATCTGTTCAGAATGAGCAGCACACAGCTTAACATTGCCTCGGCTGCAACGCGTATAGGTCCCGCCTGGAACATTCTAGACACTCAAATGGATGTAAATGTTATCTGCTTTTGTTGCACAGTTTCCACAATGCTTTAATGTCAGAGCTCTACGACCCGGATATCATTTTGAGCTTTCTTTATATTTTTATAGGATGTCTATACTGATCTTATTCTCTGTGATGGATAAATAATATATAATAATGGGAGGCATTATAAATATCGGTGCAGGGCAGGTCTTGCACTGATCTGCAATAACACCCCCTAAATGAAAATCTGCAGTGTGTTGGCCTGTCTTACACTTGATACTGATACGAACAAAATTCTCAAAAAGTGAAAACCATTTCAACAGAATTCAAAGTAAGGCTCAAGGGATTTATGAAGTTTATGGAAAAAGCTTTCTTATATGGATGAAAAACATGCCTTGTTGTCTGGCTGTGTTTCTCTGTTCTTGCACTCATTTTCAGCTTTGTAAAGAATGATCATTTTTGACACTGTCTATAAGTTTAAATTGTTTTTCTTTTTCTATTGTAAAGTACTCTATAATGTTTTGTGAAGAAATATCAAATAATAAACGTTTTAAGTGTGATCACTATCTATTGTTTGTTTTGAGTCTGCCATTCAATACTCTTTGGCTATTTTAATTCAATTAATAAATCACGATGCCTATAATTCACGGGTTGTGAATTATGTGAAAGTGCTTGAGGTGACTAGAAAATGAAGTCTGGAAGTGCCCCCTTATTTGTGACGGATGCGTGATGTAGGCCTATGTGAGCTTAATCTGCCATACATTTACTTGAGTGGTGTACTTTTAGGGGCATGTTTACCGTACTTAAAGAGTAAAAAGTAGCCTCACCCAAACAATTACTCATTTTTTATCAATTACACACCCCATGAGATATTTTTGTTTTTGTCGCATTCCTAAGCCAATCATTTTAATTACTAAGTAGCCACCTGAGTCCCTGTGACCTGTCATGTCCATGGGTTGAATAGCCTACTACAGCAATTAAAATACACGATATGTCTACGTTTTCAAAAGAGAAGTGAATTTGAGTGTGTGTGTGTGTGTGTGTGTGTGTGTGTTTATTCATGCATTCATTTATTGTTTTGTTAATTTATGGATGTTATGGATGTATTAGTCAAATTGTTGTTGATGACTGTGTTTGTTTGTTTTTAAGTGTATTAAGTGTAGAATTACATAAAATACATTTTATTTTCACCACTATTAAATACCATGGTAAGATCTACAATCAAGACCCACTGCTATATCCAGCTGAATTGCTGAAATGTTAGATAATAAGATATGGATAATGGTGTTTAGCCTATTTATAAACTGTACTAGGCTATTTGTATTTATTCTACCAGTAGTAGCTTTATCGTTATTATTGTGTGGGGTTTTTTTTCTCCCCCAGCCTAAAACCTAAAACTAAATTAATAGTAAATGATATTTGACAGTCTTGGTCTGGACTGGAGGACCAGCCAGTTACAGTATGTTGCATTGTAATAGATAGTTACTTCATATTTTTATCGTGGTGGGGCGGGCCAGTGGGCCGCACACACCACATGACATCCATGGTCCCTCAAAATCAAGTTCACAAATGGGGCTGGAACAAGCTGCTGATAGATAGGCAAAGGTAAAGTTTGGAGTTATACTGCCACCTATTGGATTTGACAAATACAGAGCTCACATCCAAAAGGCCAATGTTTAATGAAGCGCAACATACACCACATCGCCTTTAAATGCCATTACGCCAAGATAAACGAAATATTAATAAAATACATAAAAACCAAAAATATTTCATACATACCAAGTCCTACAACAAACGACTTATTTAGTAGCCTATATGGGTCACTGTTTAATTCACAAGCATGTAATGGGGGACATGATGAGACGGAAACCTGCGGCGACTAATCAGGCCTCGTTGGATACAGCTTGGTATTTCAGTAGCTTGCGTAAATTGGATTTGAGGAGTTCAATTCATTTACATCTCTTCTACAACTGTGATTTGCGAGCTCATGCAGGCTATGGAGGTAGTACAGCTACATTTACCGTGTTGGTGTTGGATCATTGTCCTAATAATAATATCAAGTACCACAGTCACTAAATGCCATTTCGGCGTGATCCGTCGTGGCCGGCCCCAAGCCGCAGAAAATTCTCCCGACAACAGATTTTATTTCCATAAAGTCGAACCTGACATCATCCCGACAAAACAGCAGCAGCAGACTCCCACTACCATCACACCCCCACCCAGGCCAAGAGCTGTGGTCGTGATCAAGTGCCATAAGGACTCCCTGGAGGTCGTGGTTCAAGCCGACCTGTTCCACACAGGAGTTCATGTGGATGGCAGGCATCTGCATCTGGGTTTGGGTTCAGGGAGCACCGGGAGTGAATGTGGAGCAACTTCAGTCGGGGAGGCAGAATTCGCCTTTAAAGCCCACTTGAAGGATTGCGGAACTAAACTGTCAGTAAGTAGTTATTTTTTTGGATGTGTGTTTGTGTTCATTGTGTTCATTGATGGTAAAGCAACCAGTGCTTAGACTAGCCCTGAAACTAGCCTAAATTTTAGACTCTCGTAGATGTATTTATCGATTCTGATATAGATTGAAAATGTTAGAATCGATAGAGAGGCTACATTTTAGGCTACCCTGAAACATGACTGTCACGAGCGTCATGTGAACCATGGCTAAACCATGGCTAGTAGTAGTTATTATCACCAGGCTGCATGTTACTGCAGCCATGTTAAGGTTTTCATGTTTCTGTATGTGTTCTATGTGTTGAGGGTTCTCAATTATGTGTCTTGGTTGCATCTGTGTTCTGATAATTAAGCTTGTTGGTTACACCTGTTTGTGAGTGAGAGGGCAGAACAGAAGTCTCATTACACTGAAGGAGAGTGCACTGTGCAGATCACAGAGAGCTCTGCAGAAGGAAGAAAGCAAAGTAGACCAGAAGAAGTAAAAGTAAACTAGAAGTGAAGTGAACGAAGTAAAGTGAACTGTAATATGTAAAGCAGAAGAAAGTTAAGTACAAGAAATGAAGTAAAGTAAAATAGAGAAAACAAAGAGGGTTTTCAAGAAAGACTGAAGGATCCAAGTCGACCCCCCCCCCCCCCATTCATGTGCAAGCAGGCAAAGTGGTCAGTATTGTATTTGTTTGTGAATCTTATTGTGAAAGTCATGTATTATTGTGGATGTAACTATGAATGTCCCAAGTTAATTGTTTTGTTTGGTGTCTTGTTTTGTATGTCAGTTCTACGGTGTTTTACAGCACAGTGGTGTTAATACACGGCAGTAAAAAAGAACTCAGAGTCTCGTGCGATAGTTATAATATTACCCTTTAAAACTGCTTTAGAAATGTTTATGAGACTGTCAACTTATAAGAAGTTCTGATATTTCACATTATTTGAATATCCAGCATTTAAAATGATCTGTTGACCAATTCGGTAATGGTTAAATGTGAAATTGTTATAGCCTACACAGTACTCGAAGTGAAGCCTACAGGAAGCTAAAAGTATGCCTGTTTATATATCTTGTTATTTGCAGGCCACAAAAGAGAAGCTCATCTATTCGAACATCCTGGTTTATGCACCTGAACCCAATATTGATGGTGTCCTTCGACTGGATGGTGCAACTATTCCGATAGAATGTCATTATGATACGTGAGTAGGATCGGTTGCATTTTGGAGTATTCACCTTTGATCAAAATCACATTAATTTACCATATTTGACACTATAAAGGGATGCAAAGCAAGCTCCCCTCTGTGTTAATGCTAATAGGATGTCTCTTTATTCTTTACGCTGTCCTCTTGAGCAATATCATTTGCCAATTTAACAATGCGTAAAATCTCATTAGACTATTGTTAAATCGATTTGATTCCAGGAAGTATGCTGTGGACGGAGCTGCTCTCCACCCCACGTGGGCTCCTTATGTGTCCAAAGTCACCGCTGAGGATCACATTGATTTCAACCTGAGAGTCATGACTGGTATTAAATGGGTGGTATAACTTAAAGTAACCCCTTTCCTTTGGAAATATGTTGGCTATATGTAACACATAGCCAACATATTTCCAAAGTAAAGGGGGTTATTTGTTGATTATCAATGTCTGGGGCATTCAAGGAACACTTTCTCAGCTTCATGTTTATGATTTTCCTGCACATAGATGACTGGCAGCTTGAGAGGGGATATCTTGTCTACTTCTTGGGTGACCCTATTCATCTGGAAGTATCGGTCGTCATGAACAACCACCAGCCTCTTCGGGTCTATGTGGACCATTGTGTCGCCACAGCAACGCCTGATTTAGATGCCACCTTGAGATATGACTTTATTGAAAACCATGGGTGAGCTTTTGGAAGTTTATTGTTTATTGAATGGATCCCCATTAGCTGACGCCGGGGCGATAGCTAATCTTCCTGGGGTCCATATAAAATGCATAGAAAAAGCACATAAATACATAATGGTAAATACTCGGAAGTTATGCGGGAATAACCCACTGAGTGGCCAAAAGTACTTCATGACCTTGACAGCCCATACATCTACAACAGAGAAGTGCTATCTGATTGAGTTACTTTGCCACTTGAAGCCCACCACACACCGGCTGCGTCCGCCGCGCGTCGGACACAGCCGCCCGCCTCCATTATTTTCAATTAACCTATCGCACACCGGCTCCGTCCGCCGCGTCGCGTCGCCTGGCGCGCCGATAGAACACAGTTCTATTTTCCAGGCGGCGCCGCGCCGCAGACGGTGTGTGATGGGCTTGATTTGCCACTCACTTTATGCATACACATACTATGTATATAGTTATATTAGCTATCTGGATATTGTATCCAGTACCAATAACTTTCAGTGGTGAACAACAGGAAGTGGAACGGACACCAGCATCGTCACTGCTACACCAACATCTCTGGTCCATTGATTTCCGTGATGCTATAGGTCTTCCAAATTCTGACATAACGTTGATATAACGTGCATACCGCCACATCACTTTTACAAAAGTTTACAAATATAAACATCATGACTTGTTTTATATGATTATATTTACTTATTTATAATGATTATTATGTTTAATTCACACTAAACAAAAATGGCACTAATAGTGGTTATTTGGCTCATAATCATAGGGGGACCTCTGTTGGTGCTAGGGGTCTTATAGCCGTTGCCTTTATCTGAGGAACTTAAAATCTATGCTTCGGCCCATTTGATCACACACACATGCCAACCCCAGCTGTAGTTGTGATAGATATATCTGTATTTCTGTAATGATCATGTGAAAGTTAAACGGCATATAATGTGATAGAAATTCATAATGCCTCATCTTCCTGCGAACCAGATGTCTGACAGATTCGAGCCTGGCAAGCTCCAGCTCCCGTTTCCTGCCTAGAGTCCAGGATCACAGACTGCGATTCCAACTGGATGCTTTTAAGTTCCACGGGCAGTCTTCTAACCTGGTCAGTCACTGTGCTATACTGGACTCACTTTCATTTTTGTAATGAGAAAGTGTGAGAACTTTTTGCTATTCTTAAAAAAAAAAAAAAAAACCCTGCATTGTTTCTAGTTTCTTCAGTCAAATAACATTGGACAAACAAATTTAACCCATTCTGGACAGGAACACCTTTTGGTGTTATAAGCATTATGTTATACTTTAAGCTATTGAAAAATAGCAGATCTAAGCTTGTATTTTTGAAAAATCTGTGAAAATGTGTCGCAAATCTTTGAATAGTAGATATTGAACGTTTTTAATCAAATCATTGCTTCTGGGGGGGGAGGGGGGGGTCCATGGCCAATTACATGGGGTCCATGAAATATTGAGCACCACTGATGTACTGTAGAAACATGTACTGTCAGGATTTAGAAGATATTTTTTTAATTTCGACGTTTGGCCTAAATGGATGATTAGGATTTGGGTGGATCACATGCTGTAGCACTAATGTACTGTTACATTGACAGATCTACATCAGCTGCCTTGTGAAGGCGGAGCCAGCCAGGCTAACCGTCTACTCTAAGAACAGAGCCTGCTCTTTCATTGACAACAGGTGTGATATTCAGAGAGCTCTTTGAGTGCAATGAGGCAAATTCGTTCTGTTGAACTCTACTGTATGAACACTGCATGACTACACAGTAAAATCCCTGTTAAATGGAGTTGCATGTGAAATGGAAAAGCTTTTCCAAAACTTTGGCCCGATTCCGTAAAAAGGGTCCCATGTGTACACTCTTGTGAGTTGAATACCTTACATTTAACACTTGAGAATTTCACTGTGTAGTGATTTTTCACCAGTAACATTTAATATTTGGCTACTTTTTTGCTGCTAAAATGTGTATTTTCATCTTAAAAAGGCAACCCCCCCCCCCCCCCCCCACCACCACTAAATCAGTTGATTTCTTTCTCCTCCAGATGGCACTCTGTGGATGGGAATGATGAGGCATGTAAATGCTGTGACATCTCCCAGTGTTCTGAAAACCCAATGCCCACTGAACGTCCCACGACAGTTATGCACACCGCAGCCATCCAGCCTACCACCATGACTACACAAGCCTCACTTGTCTGGAACAAGCGGAAAAAAGACCATTTCCGTGGTCATCCAGGCATGCGCCATAACCAGGAAACCATGGCTCTGTCCTCCTCCACTTCATCTGGGACCATGAAGAGAGGAGCAGGCTCCAAAACAGGTAGGCATAAGACATTAGGTAAATTTTCCTTTTTTCCCCCCATATAATTGCATAGTTCTTATGGATGGATTTTAACTTTTCCTGTCCAGTTTTAAAGCAATGCCAGAATTTGTCCACAGATACTTTATCTTCAACAGTTAATTACCCCACTTTTTTTATTTATAGAATGGACCAAGACCACCCGCCTAGGGCCTCTCACCATCATGCCCTCTTAATATTTCCACAAACATACTACACCAGTGACACTGAATATCGCATGGAATGCCATGGTGGAAATGGACAGTACCAATAGTGGACATTCTGAATACCACCGCAGCATCTTCACCAATGTATCGACTTGCAGTTTCATCGATATACAAGCTCAAAATCCAGCAGACACATGAAACAAGGCAAGGTTTAGGGAGCTGCATTGATGAGGAAACACTTAGCATTATTAGCGCTTGGCCTGTCATCGTAAACCTCAACACTTGCCTGGAATGGTAGGGTTTATATGCCCTCCGCTTTTTTATTTTAAATTATAAATACTTTAATTTTTATTTAACATTTGTTTTGACATTTCAATACTTTCATTTGCAGGACATATGAAATGTTTATCAATAAACATTTTACACATCTGACTTGAATTGTTTTTTGCTTTGAGATGCACACCAGTGTTGACTTGTGACACTTACACTACCGTGGCCTTTATTTGGTTTATTTAGGCTACAACAATTTCCATATATACACACTTCATTATTTGTGTATTTGAGCATGTTAATGAACATTGGTATAAAATATGTACATGCTGGAGTTATGTCCCTATAGGCAGAAACGGGAACATTGCAAGTGGCAATATACGGTAGTAAACAAAGCAACATTGTACAACATGTCGGGTTAATTGAGCAGTTGAGACGAATAACCACAAATGGATAAGGGTTCAGGACGGATTTTGGGGAGGGGTCATAATGAATTATGTACTTGTATGGTTATTCTATTATCACAGTTCTTGTTGATTGCCTTGAGCCCAAGTTTGAGAAGTGGGATGTGTATATGGAGCGCTCCTATATTACAAATGGTTGTCCAAATGTGCCGCGCATGATACCTTTTAGAGAACAAACAACCTCATCTTTATGTACTGGAAGGGTTACAGCAGATCTTATAGGTGGTGGGTGGGAAATATGTCTGCTGTGCAGTCCGGTTTATATTAGTTTTGGAATAGAAAGGGGTTCCTCCAAGTATTGTAAGTATTTTGAGGTTATATATGTATTAAATTATTTGCTGTATTTAGATGGCAACCCTATAGAGAAAAAACACGTCTGAAAAGGCCCAGTGTTGGCTATTTTGAAGCGAGAAGGAAAACTATTAGTGAGCACTTTTATCCATTACCGTCATCCATTTCAACCACAACCGCTCATTGTTGGCACATTATTGATGTAATGCAATGAAAGATTGTAGATGTTAGTCTTGCCAGCCACATCCATTAAATACTATTTGCAGTAAGTCGGCTATACAAATCTTATCCTACTGATTCTATGCAGCGTCTTTGCGCCTCGACTCCACATACATGCAGCTACTTAGTTCTCGACATTGAGAATTGTACTTTTTTGCTTTTTCATTTGTATTGTTTATCTTGTCTGCGGACCCGGGTAGGACCACTACCAGTTGTAGTAAGTCTCATGGTCGGGGGGGTAGGACCAAGTCTCATGGGATTTGGGATTTGTTTATAAACATTTGTGATTTGTTTATAAACATTTGTGATTTGTTTATAAACATTTGTGATTTGTTTATAAACATTTGTGATTTGTTTATAAACATTTTGGGATTTGTTTATAAACATTTGGGATTTGTTTACAAACATTTGGGATTTGTTTATAAACATTTGGGATTTGTAAGTCTCATGGGGGGGGGGGTAGGACCACTTCCAGTTGACCTGTAGTAAGTCTCATGGTCGGGGGGGTAGGACCAAGTCTCATGGGATTTGGGATTTGTTTATAAACATTTTGGTATTTGTTTATAAACATTTTGGGATTTGTTTATAAACATTTGGGATTTGTTTACAAACATTTGGGATTTGTTTATAAACATTTGGGTCTCATGGGGGGGGTAGGACCACTCAGGGCCGGTTCTAGGCATAGGCGAACTAGGCGGTCGCCTAGGGCCTCAACCACTGAGGGGGCCTCGTCACAGGGAGAAGATTTTTTTTTTTTTCATGTATCCCTTACATGGGCTACTGGCCACATGTGGCCCCCACCTAGCTTCTTAATTTTGATCTCAAAGTGCACCAGATTGAAGCATTTTCATGGCAAATTTACAATTTTTATCCGGCGTGGCAAAGCAGGAGGGGGGGGGGGGGGGGCTCTGTATAATATGTTGCCTAGGGCCTCAAAAGGCCTAGAACCGGTACTGCTGCGGAGCATGACACACTAGCTTCACTAGCTCTGGTCCATAGCTAATGTCACACGAACATTTTACTTATACACTTGAAGTGACAAAAGCTCTTTTTAAACCTTGACTTTTTTTGTTTGTTTTGTTTCTTTTCATTAGGCTTGAGTTGACACCATTACATAATCACATTCACACGATCCCATGGATACAATAAGTCCATGTGCTTTTACTGCTTTAGATTGTCGGAGCACACGTTTGGCTTTTTATTTTTGTTTACTTCAGCACCACGGAGAGTGCACCCACGGCCCCTTGTTCAACTCTCCTTCGGGGAGCTGTCCATGGTTCTGAAAGATGCCGTAACGCCCATTCTTTCTGCTTTTGTGTCCACGGCCACTCCCTTCCCTGGATTATCATTCATCACATTTTTTCCCTAGCCTGCTTCCGACAAGACGGATCGATATCCTCTGCGGCGCCTGTTTACTTTGGCATAATCAAATAATTCCACATGGAATTGCCATTGTGTTTCGATTAGACGAGAGCAAAATTGTGTATAATACATCAAAAACACGGCAAACTATGGCTATAAAGAGCCTTTGTAGGCTATATAGTAACTTTATAAGACTGGACACGAATCACACGATATATGATTGAATGAGTTTGAATGTTTTTTCTCTCTCTCTCTCTCTCTCTCTCTCTCTCTCTCTCTCTCTCTCTCTCTCTCTTTCTCTCTCTCTCTCTCGGCTGTGCAGGCGGCTCGCTCCATGCCTCCTCCTGCCTCCGGGACGTCACACCTTTGATTTGAACGCTTCCTCCTTTTCAAACACAATGAGTTTTCACTTAAAAAAATGCCCAACGCTCATGGTTTTCACCGTATGTTCTTTTGTTCGCACGGCGGTTCATTCGATACGAAAATGTGGACAGGATCTCTGTCGGGACGACAGTGTCTGCTGCACGAGTGCAGGGGACAACTCCACTACCGTCACCTGTTGCAAGCAGTTCGTGGACACCACCTATTACAGCATCGCTATGGTCACCCGGAAACTTTCCGGGGTGCTCCTCTTGCTGCTCCTCTTTGCTTTGGGATATTTGGTCCAGAGAATGGTATGTTCCAGATCCGGACGAGAGCTCCGCGACAGCCAGCAGCAGACCACACCCGACAGCGGACATCCAACCACCACCACCACCACCGCCATATCACGGGAGCCGCTTATCGGGTCCTTTACGTCGTACAGTCTGGCCGATCCTACCGCCGGCGGACCGGCTCATTTTTTACCCTCGTATGATGAATGCAAACACCTGCCAACGTATGAAGAGACGGTGCAGGGGGACGCCTGCAGGAGCCGTCCCGAAGCCATGACGACACAGGAAGGACAGGGTGGAGGAACAACAATATTAAGCACATGAGGACCAAGGATCAGCACAATCGTCTTATTAAATTGCTTCTTTATGATGGTATCATTTATTATCACATGTTATAGCCATATAGGCTATATAGCCTACTTACTTGCATGTAGCCTAACTTTGTATGTTAGCCCATACTTATACTTCATGGTTATTTCAATACATGTTGCTGATATTGTGATAATGTATCTATCTTATCACCTGTAAAATGTATAACAGTGCCTTAAATCAAAGATTTTGATGTCCTTTCCGTAATATTATTAAGACCGAAATGCACATGTGGTTAACAACACCAATCAAGAACAAAAACATGCAGGCCACGCGGTGTTGTTGGTAGCCTATACAGTATATGTTTAATGTGGAAAGTGGCTAGTCTATATATATATATATAGGCCTATCTTGGACAGAATATAGATTTGAAATATGCCACATGGCATGATATTTCAAAACAAAATTACATTAATAAAAAGTATCCCTATAGCCTATAAACCCATTGATATGACTGACTTTGCTCGGAGGTAATGCACTGTCTCTTTGATATTGTCTTTTATCGCGCCCGCTTCGGACGGGAGTTTCATCATCTGGGCGACCCGTCGGAAGCCCTCCTCGAGTCCGAAGCCCGTGGCGGCGGAGCAGGGCTGCACGAACCAATCCCGATCCGAACACAGCGCCCCGAAGTCGAAACGCTCCGTCATCTCCGTGACGGACAGCGCGCCGTTCACGTCCTGCTTGTTGGCGAGCACGACCACCGGGAGGCTGCCCGGCAGATGCCCGGCACTCCTCAGGGCGTGTTCCAGCTCCCGCCGGGCCTCGTCGAAGCGTCCGCTGTCGGAGCTGTCCACCACGTACACCAGGGCGGCCGTGTCCTCGTAAAAGCCCTTCCAGTGCCGCCGCATGTTCCTCTGGCCGCCGATGTCCCACACCGTCAGCGCGACCTGCCGCCCGTTCTTTCGCCTCGCCTCGAGCATCTCCACGTTGAAGCCGATCGTGGGCACGGTGATGACGCTCGCGTTGTATTTCAGTTTGTAAAGGAGGGTCGATTTGCCGGCGTTGTCGAGACCCAGGATGAGAACTCTGGCTTCGGGTTGTTTGGAGCCTCGCTGGCCCATCACGACAGAAGGGCAGTCAACTGGCTACATCTTGTGTTTATATTGTACTTTTGCCAGTGTTTACCCATTGCGTTGCCCAGAGTTACTGGATAAGCCATTACATGATGCAGTACAATAAAGCTGTGATAAAATAGGGGCAAAGTTTAAAAGAGGGTTGGTCTATACTAGGCTATAGTTAGTTATAGACAGCGACGCTGTGAAACAAGTGAGTCATTTATTGACTCGGCATGCTCTGAGCCTCTTACATGCTTTAAGTTTAAATGCTTGCTTTGACCTTTCACCAATGATATGTACTGTAGCCTACAGAGGCCGATAACATGCTACTTTATAGGTACTTTAAGTGCTTATATGGCTCACTCGTGGTGATTTATAGCTTAATTCATGAATGAATGAATTCAAGATCATGAATTCATGTTGACCGTGCATGATCAATCAATTTAACAAATACTTTCTTTATAATGAATGTATTTTTAACTAGAACTGCACTCTGCCGAGTGCATACTTGCTTGTTGCACACTAGTAGGCCATAAATGGCCTACTAGTGCGCAAGCAGAGCGCGCAAGTACTTTCGACCGCTGGAAACTATCACATCTCAGTATCTCTGTGAAGGAACGTTTGAAATGTATAATCATTACGTGTAACTATTTGCTACCTAACTACTTTTTTACAGAAAAATGAATCATTGATATGTGATGAAAAAAAAGGTATATAAACTGAATTAAAATACAGTATATTATACAGTATAATTATTTTATTACTTATTGTAAATTGTCAATTGTTTTAAATGTATTTCATTTTGTACTATAGTGATATTAATACTAAATCATGATCAGAGTAATATGTGTCTCTAACTTCAATTTCTGTAATAATACTTTCAAATTTGTTGAAATATACATGATCTAAAATACTTCCGAAATCTGTAGTTGGATTTGTATCTCAGTGATGACGTAAGAGAAATGGTCATCTGTGTAATCTGGTCCCTCCAGATACCACATTACGTCATCGTTGAGAGCTGGGACCAGAGTACACGGTGTGTATGTATGACTAGCTCTCAGTGATGACGTAAGAGATATGGTCATCTGTGTAGTCTGGTCCCAGCAGACCAGGCACAGATTTACAAATTAAAAATCACATTACAACTAGTTGTAATTTGATTAGCAGTATACTGTGGTTACTTGGTTCCAAAAAGTGAAGCCAAGTTCTTTTCAACCGTAGGTTTGTGCCTGGTTTGCTGGGACCAGTTACAACATTACGTCATCGTTGAGAACTGGGACCAGAGTACATGGTGTGTATATGACGTAATGTTGTAACTTGTAACTTGTAACTAGTCCCAGCAAACCAGGCACAGACTTACGGTTGAAGAAAACTTGGCTTCACTTCGAAGAGACCAAGCGAAATGATTACTTGCGCGCTCTGCTTGCGCAAGTAATTATAATCATTACTTGCGCAAGCAGAGCGCGCAAGTAATCATTTACTTGCTTGCGCAAGTAATTATAATCATTTGCAAATGAGAAACAAGACATACCGGTAACTGGGGACACAAGTCAGTACAGTATAGTGGTTTATAAGTAATGATTATAATAGGGCACATTGAGCTTAAAGCTGTCTGACTCTGATCTCTTATTGCATGAAGTTTTCATCTCTGACCTGAACCTGAGGACCAGTGCTAACTTGTTTTGGGTGGGGATGGCTATAGATTAGTGCTTTTGTAACACAAAAAGCATGCTATGCAGTATAGCCACCGTTTCTCAACCAATGGTCCAATAATAATTTCCCAATATATGACTCAACGGCTCAACCAGACAATCCGGTGCACTCCCCCCTGAGATTCTAAACTAACTATACTCCCTTTCAAATTGTGAAATATCATTCCTTAATTGATGATCTTAAGTGAAGAAATCACATCTGGCCTATTGTAAAGTCATAGTGACTTGATCATGTATAGCCACTGTTAATGGTGAGTTTAGAATATATACGAATGGAATGAGGCTACAAGTATTATTGCGACCAGAAAATCGCAGTTAAGTAAGTATGAAATCGTGCATTTGAGGTCATGCCTCGCGAGGACTCGTGACATCACGTGATGCCACAATATTAAGCCCATGATGGAGATCCCTGATGTCATCAATATTGGCCAGCATCTCACCTCAAACCCTTAGATCTCCATATATGGAGCTGACCTGTTCTGACATTCCATATGTTGATCCTTCCCTGCATCCTTCCTCTTTGATGTCTCCCTTTTGACTGATACCTATAGGTGTCCATTCAAACTCTAGATGGGCCCGCCTCAAAGTTATTATAGTGCAGCCGGCGAAAACTAGAGTTCTCAACAGCCCTGAAAATTAAGGCCCGGCCCTACCTGGGCCCTCATCAAACCCTGTACACTCAAGACACTGCCCCCACTGCCACCCTATATTAGATCTCCATGCATGTATGGAGCTGACCTGTTCTGACATTCCATATGTTGATCTGACCCCCCATGCCAAAGCGCCATGGTGAATGACTCGTTTCATTATGTCTGCCACTCCTGCAGGCCTTTGTAAAACAACAACACAAATAATCTTCAGTGCAGTTATACTTTCCAGAACCAGAACACCATGTCATTATTTATTTCAAATGTCAGCCTTGAATCATACAGCATACCCCAATCACAGTCATATACTGTGTAAATGTAAATCAATTATTGGCAGTGATGACACAAGTCACAAGAAATATACATGTTACGTTACAGATTGTAAATGTTCAAAGAAAGAAAGAAAATGTTGTGTTGATCTCAGTCATACACATACACTCGTATGTAAAGAATATGCATTACTGCATGGTCTATATGGAGCCATGCATGGTAGTTAACAGTATTACTAGCCTATATACGTGACCTTACAAATGTCAGAGTGCAACAAGTTGAGGCCCTGCTGCTAACCACCCCCCCCCCCCCCCCCCCCCCACAACCCGCCCCAGGCCCCCATATCCACAACCAGAAATCAATTAACGGTTCTTAAGACATCAAAAACAAAGAAATAAAACTCAACTGCATGTGTCTTAGATAATTATGCACCTTTGTAACAATCTTAGACAATAAATGTATAGTCAAAGTTTCCCACGTTGTTGTGCATGATGAACTGTGGTGAAAATTTATATAAGGCCGTGCCTATACCGATTCCCCTTGGTCAAAGTTTTGACCATAAATGTCCACGTTATCGTTTCATATAGCCGTTATAAAAAAAAAGAAAGGCAACCCTATATATGACAGCTAAGATTAGGCCATCAGTATAGGATAGCCCTAATAAATCATATCGGTGTAGATTGAATGAAGAGCCCTTTGTTTTGGGCAATGTATTTCTCCACCACAAAACCAACACATTGACATTGATGATGAAATCAAAACTCGCAGACTTTGCATGACTCATAATAATCATTGCTGAAAATGAACTGCAGCGTTTTCAAAAGAAAATAAATTGTCATAGAAGGCAAACTTGCTGGTCTTCACTCTTCAAATAAGTCCGTGTCCATCGTTTACACACGGTTCAGTTCAGTGCATCTTTAACTCTCATGCAGTGCAGTATCTGCAGGCCAATGAAAAAAAAAATCGCCATCTGCTTCAAATAGTCTTGCATCTTCAGAGTTTAGTCCAACCAACTTATCCATGACATCAATTCAAACATCATTTCGACACACAGACGTACATGCCCCTCGTCTTGCATCTTGTCCACGGACGCGCCTCAGCGCAGCGGTCGAAATGCACAGCCATAGATATCACCATCATCCCTGCTTTGCACGCCTCAGAACACAGGCAAGGCACCCCATGCAGTGCACCACAACTCAGGGCATGACTTTTTTCCCACGGAGGAGGAGGAGAGCCTCTTTTACATAAAAAGATTGATTGATCAGATCCCACCCAGAGAGCACATTCTCTTTATATATCACGATCTTGTCCATTTCTCTCTCGGCTTCATCCAAACTCCGCCGGTTGGGTCACCCACCACGTACACAAGTCCTCCGGTGTCCTCCCGGCGGCAGCTGTGGTGCCATGAATGGGGCCTGGCGGTGGTCGGTATCATGCCAGTGGAGAGCGGAGGAGCGGCCCTCTGCTGCAAACGGATCGTTGATGTACCGTTGCGATGAGGAGAGGATTCGTTCATTTTCTCATACACTGATTTGTCCGCTGTGCCAAAACGCTGGAAAAGCACGCGCGCTTCAGTGGATGATTTGGAGCCGTGTTGTCCCATTGTCAAAAAACGGATAATAACTTTGTCTGTCTTATAATGGGAAATATCTAAACCGTGCTGTGGCTATGATCTTGATCACTGTGTGATGTGCTGTGCTCACTTGTCTCACTTCCAATTCCTCTTTATACGCTGCAGAATCCTATACTAGGCCTTAAAGTGTGTTCCTGGCTGGCTCACTGACGCAAATGGCGTTTACGGTCAGAGCGCCTTCTGACCGTAAACACAGGCTACAGCTGACAGGGGCTGGCTGGTAAAGCTGCCACACACTCTTCTTCGACATTTGGCAAAGTCGCTGCTTTACGGTGTCATGCTATTCTGAGGCACTCCACCTGGCTCCGGCCGTCACTATATGACTTGGCATCCCACCGCCACGTTACGCGCGCCTCGTCTCCTTGTAGGTCATGGCGGCGGCGCGTCAGAGCCATTGCCAGTTAGTATACTCGTCTAGAGTCTAGGCTGCCGCGATGCGGTGTTGTGTTACCGCCAGTGACGGTTCTGTGTCATCTACTCTCTTCTATGGCATAGAGATGACATGACACACAGAACTATTTGTACTCTATTAGCTCGGCTTCGACGTCACCGTCTCCGTTTTTGAGATTGTTTGCATTTCGTAAAGTCCATGATAATACAAAACAACTGCTATACTAACAACTGGTATTTGAAATATATAGTGTTGTGTGAGCCTATATGACCTGAGCCCTATAAAGTTATATTGCATGCAACTATAATGTCCTGCAGGCTGCATGAATACACGCGCCCGCGCGCGCACACACACACACGCACACGCACACACGCACACTCACACACACTTCGAAGACAAAATACAATACGGACATGGTACTTCATTTTAATACTGGTCGTTTGCATACAGAATCATTTTTACACTGTTTTTGGCAGAGTTGTACACTGAGCACACAGGCCCACAATCTGTGCAGTAGGCGTCTATGTGGATGAGCTGCCCCAAGTCAAAGTTATTGGTATTGGTTTTTAATTGTAAACTGATGTACAAAAGGACAAACAAACAACTGAATTGTCAATATACCGGGTTTGGCAAATCTCGCCAAACACATTAACAAACTTAATAATAATAAATAAGGCATTAAGGTCAATTGTTAAATAAAAAGAAAGGCTTGTTGCTTCTCTCAAATAATGCAAAAAACCACGGTGTACAACAGTGAAAGTTAATTGAATTCAGTAGCCTACAACAGTAGTAGTTAATCAGTATGGTTGTACCATGACTCACTGGCCTTAATTGAACATTGGTTTCAGTGACTCCAGTATTGCTTCAAAAGCATATTGTATTCCTAGCTAATAGCATGCCGGTTGCAGCTGTAAATGATAGCTAATAAGGTGCATAAATCACCAGTCTTTTGCATCGCTTATTCTGTGTGCTTTCTGGGGCCAAAAGGCTTCCATCAGCATCCATAGATATAGTTTTTTTATTATTATTATATTTTTTTATAAACAAGAAGCCAAAGCACATGCTCTGGTACAGTTGGTGTAAAAACCATTGTATTGAAACAGTTGAAGTTGGACCCCTCTAGAGCTGGGTGATATGTATCGATATTGTGACATGAGACTAGGATTTCATCTGAGATTTTGGTTATCGTATTGTATGTACACTTGGACAGCAACAATGCATTGCAAAGCAAATTTGTTCATCTTTTGTTTTCTCCCCAATTCAGTTGTTGATTCCCCATGTATTCTATAGTCCCATTATCATCACCTTTTAACACCTAAGCAATCGCTCCCGAGGAGAGCAGACGGCCACGAGTCGTCCTCAAATACGTTTCACCCGACAGTGAGGAGTTTCCGCTGGGAAAATGTAATGCGTGTGTAGGCCTACAGGTAGCCACACTCTCCCCTGACCAACCCGTAGGAGTTGCTACAGTGCAGCGAGCCCGCATCGACAGAGATCACCCTCCCCTCACGGCCTCCCTCTCGTGAACACCAGGGACGTGCACACATAGACATCAAAGCGGGCTACAGCCCCTGCCCCTTTACCCGTCTGTAAAACAACGGCCCTCTCCAGAATGCAGCATTTACTATGGTGAAAGAAACGCAAATGCCACTCTTTTCCTTCCATGCCATACCGGAAGGCAGCATTCAGGAGAGAATAGCCTTTTCTCCTGAACTTGAACACAGTATTTTGTTGAACAAATGTGTTTAGAAATCCATGTTGTTACACTGCATCGCCTCTAGCTAAAGAGTGCTGGGTTGCGCCCCGAAAATAGCTGATCTACAAGCTCTCAACGCGTCACAGCGTGACGTGTTGTGAGCTTGTATATCTGCTATTTTTGTCCAAAAGTGCCCCTGCCCCTTGCCCCTTTAACGCTCTCCGCATGTCCCTGGTGAACACAGACAATTATTGAATCCGTATGGACGCCCAGTCTAGCTGGAGACACCATGGATGATTCAAACCACCGCCTAGCCCCTAGGAGTGTAAATTCTGAAAGTAAATTTGTCCAGCCACACCAATTGGTGTGGCATACTGTACATAATACAGTACATGACAACCCCTTAGGCTTAGATGAAGGATATGCAGTGTACCGTATACATATAGGTTGATATGTAACAACTTATCATTCCATAAAAATTAAAGCCTCAAAAGTGCATTGTTTGTTTTCCTAAACAGGTGTGAGTGTGTTTCTGCGAGAGAGAGAGAGTGAATGTACTATTTTTTCACATTTTTACTTTATCAATATTGTTTTTATACTACTTCTGAGACAATTAGCCTCTTAGCTCATCCAAAGCAGTGCACAATGTTCACATTTCCACCTTTTATGAATCCATTGTGTTTTTATGCTACTAGCATCTAATTCTTACCGTCTTCTACAGCTTTGTAGGAAAATAGTAAGACTAACAAGTCCTGCCTTCAGGCTGAAATGACTGAAGGAAAAACGGGGGAAAAAATCCTATTTAAAACATTCTCTGATAGCCTGTAACCCTACATTTACCATTATTATATTTCTCATATTTACCCACATTGGGTAACTATATTAACATTTATTATCACAATTTGATGAAATGCCAAAAACACAAAAGAATGCAGGCTTTGATGTGACCATTCTCCTCTTTTCTCCTCCTGCTTTGAGTTTTAGAGACAGATTTCGGTACCGCGAGTCACATTTGAAGTAAACCATATAGTAAATGAATCACAGTCTGATGGGTGCTGGTTAAGAGCAACCCCCTTGATGATAAAGGAGGGTTACCTTCTGTGTATTTAAACTGTGCGTATAGGCTACTCCTTCTATGTGTCTGGTACACAGTGGTACAGTCACAGGGGTAAAAATTAACAACAGTTTGGCCCGGAACGGTTAGCTCAACCGTCTGGGCACCTAGGCTGCCAAGCCAGCCGGACGGTGTCGCCGCCACGGGTTCGACTCCCGAGCCCGACGGCCTTTGTCGCGTGTCACTCCCCAACGCTCTCCCCCTTTCCTGTCCGACTACTGTTCCCTATCAATAAAGGCATAAAAAAAATCTAAAAAAAAACAAACATTATGTTTGAATTTATGTTCAAGATCTATGATGGATTAGATGGTTAAAGGAATGTGAGTACCAACATTCTGTTTTGTGTGTGTGTGTGTGTGTGTGTGTGTGCGTGCATTGTATGCCAGTGCATCTGCATTCATAACAGCATCCATAAAAGAGCACGCAGCAGGGTCCAGTTTCCAGCATTCCCTTGGTGTTATGCTTGATTTATACTTGACTTGCGTGCCGGTGTCACATGCCAAAAATAGCACGATACACAAGCCCCCAATGCGTCACACCGGCATTGCGTCAGGGAGCTTGTAGATCTGCTATTTATCGACGCACGACACCGATGCGGAATGAAGTAAAAACTCACGCTTTCCGGTGGGAAATCGGAGGACACAACATAAACCGCAAAACATATCAGCAATCCTGCATGCAGCCTTCGTTATATACCTCTCCCCCCCGGTCTAACGATCCCCCGCTTTGCTACTTCCTCCCGCTCCGCTCTTGAACTTGACCACCATGACCGTGATGTTGTCGGGGCAGCCGCGGTAGAAGGACTGCAGCACGATGCTCTTGGCGCCGTAGTGCGGCTCGTCGAGGCGCTCGCGGATGAAGCGCACCGCCTCCTCGTTGCTGAAGGCGTCCCACAGGCCGTCGGACGCCAGGATCATGAACTCGGGCTGCAGCTTGTCCAGGTCAAAGGTCATGATGTCCGGGTCGGGGATGACCACGTTGAGGTTCTTCAGGGGGTAGTCGCCGAGAGAGCGCGACATGGCCAGGATGCCCTGGACTCTCCAGGAGCCGTTGAAACTGATGAAGCCCCCTGGGGGAAAAGACAAATGTCCCTTCATTAGTATTCATAGTATTCATTTCATACACAAAATGGTAATTAGCTGCCTCATGGTGCCTAATTTGCGACTATGTAACCCTGTCAACATTAGGTGTATTGTGTACACAATATTCAATGGCTTGATCCACAAGTATTTACTCCTAAACTAAACACATTTAGGCCCGACATCGACATCGAAAAATGACAGTTTTCTGAAATACCTCATGTTTCTGTATCAGTAGTGGTGCTCAATATTTCATGTCAAGGACCCCAAAAATATATGTAATTGCATGGCCACCGACCCCCATCTGAAAATATGTTATTCCAGGAACCCCTCAGAAGCAAAGATTTGTTGTTCGCTCTGAAAGAATATATATTCAAAGATTAATGCCGCGGATTTTTCAAGAATAGCAGATCTACAAGCTCGTAGCGTCGGCACTCGGTAACATAATGCTTAAAACACCAAAAGGGGCTCCCGCCCAGAATGGGTTAAAAAGCATTATTAAAATGTTTAGGCAATTGTTTGAATATACCTGTACATTCTGGTTTTAATTTCCCCCATTTCCTTTCTCACAATGCTATTCCAAAGTAATCCAACAGATGGCAACTGAGGACCATATGTTTCAAGTACTTAGTTCATCCCTTCACTGGCCGTCGCTTGGCATTGTAATAGTGCTGTGCCCAACTTGCCTGCCCTCTTGATTCGTTTCCGTTCTTTGAGCTGGTAGGGTTTGTGGTCATGCGACAGTGCAACAGCATTGCCATCCTTGTCGCACAAAACGCCACGCGAGTCCCCGACGTTGGCCACGGTAAGCTCTGAGTCTGACAGCAAGGCTACCAGACATGTTGTCCCTGGGAAAAAAAGAAAGAGAGAGAGAAAGAGGAGAGATATAATTTATGAGTCGGCTGAAAGATTTTCCACTTCAATGGCTACTTCTCATTGGCAAGGCTACTGCACGCCAAGTGCTTTCCACTGACTAAGCAATAACACACAATGGACATCATCGATCACAGGGCTTTTAGCTTCTGTCACCGGCCTTGGTTTGTTTCCACCGGTAACTTACACAATCACACGGCACGGGATGAAAAATGAAGATGTCGATGAAAACTCTGCTTTTCATCACACCTTCACTATAAGCGGTATGTTTAAGATAAGATAATGTCACGTATTGTGATTGTCCTGGATTTGTTATAGGCACATAAAAAGCTAGATAAGAAGCCAGAGCGCTATTTTGAGATCTCCTATGAAGTAAACTGGTTAAAATAGGTGAAAATAAACTACAAAAAAGGGTAGCAAATAAATATTGGAGCCTGGTGTGAGGTGTCCCCAACAAATAATGCTTGAGAGAGTGAGCAACAACAAGTAGCACGGAGCTATAACCTTGATCTGCCCCCAATCTCTTGAACACGATGACACGATTGTGTCCTGTCAACAGAATTGTTTATCGTTAATCTGTACTAATACGACTGCACTTCTGCAAGTAATGTTTAACACCATGCGATGACAGGTGCTGACAAAGCCCGTAGGAGTCACTCTTTCAGGAACTTCACAGCTAACAGTGAAACCATTTTTGCTATGCAATGTCTACATCAACAACGGAATAGATTTTCTGTAAGCAGACACACTCCAGAGTTGGCGTACAAAGGTTTAATAGAAAGTGTTTTGACTATAGAATATCTCTACAAAATCTCAA
Source organism: Protomyctophum bolini (assembly GCF_963924005.1). NCBI lineage: Eukaryota > Metazoa > Chordata > Actinopteri > Myctophiformes > Myctophidae > Protomyctophum > Protomyctophum bolini. Next base: position 37,306,099 of record NC_137873.1, read on the forward strand.
GTTGGTATGGCCTTCTTAGGGCTAAGATTAAGACTGGTTGGGAAGGTCATAGGAAAGTCCCAGAGAGTTATCTGAGATGTATGTGCTCTGTAACCAGCAGGAAGCCCTACAAATCCTGGGGGATTCCACTTTTTTGTTTAATTTGAAAGGCTCCCGTCTGGCTCCCTCGCGGGAGGCTCTACTGGGCTGAAAACAATACAAAGGTCCCTTATTCATTCTTCATCTGTTGTACTGGAAGCTCTGGTACTATATATTGTATATCTTGTGCTGTCTGTGTTCAAGTTTGAGGATTATTTATAATTTATTTGACAAAAAGGGTATTAAATCTCTCTCTCTCTCTCTCTCTCTCTGAACAACTTTTCAAATCAGCAAACCACTAATGTTTTGCTGCTTAATCTGTCCCCAAAAGTGATTTTCTTTTTTAAATTTGATGCAGAATGCGTTCTGTACTACAGTATATTTGTATACACAAGATGAAGTGCTTCATTCTAGTTTCAAACAAACGTCCGCCCATATTGGTACCATAATATGATGCATGGAGGAAAGGGTGTATCAACAGATATATTAGTATTCAATAATGTCTAAATACCTCGAGAACCGATCAACCTCAACCGTGTCTATATCTATCCATTATCCATTTAAACTCGTATCTGCAAATCTGTCTATAACTGCATTCCCTTCGTGTAATATCGAGAACCGTTTGACCGATCGACTTCAAGACTTGCTGTGTGTATTGCTGAGTGAGGACCCATGGCAAAGCGCTGTGCCCGTGTGAACTGAAGTTAGTTGGACCAGCGGGTTCTCTGTTCTCTGTTCTATAAATCCTCAGATCTGTCTGTGTACATTGTACGCCCATATATATATATATATGTCATCAATATGATGTCACAGCACTGACGTCATGTACCGGCATCATATTATTATGATAATGTGTACTGCTCTTTACAACAGTAATTTATATCTTGCATAACCAAAGGGGATTTTAAGCTGTAGTCAATGTCATCATTATCCAACTTCAGTAGCTGTTACTGTATACCTCCAGGGATGGAGGTGAAAGATGATGTCAAGGTGAAAGAACTATAAATTACTTTAGCTTTAACCACCGCGCCTCTGACTTCTGGTGCCGATGGCAATAACCACTCAAATCAACATCACGGAATACAAAGGCACCGGATCGCACACACACACAGTGGCAAGACTTTTTCAATTACAATACAATTTTGTGTCACAATTGCCATTGACAATGAAAGGAGAATTTACGTCATGTGTCTGAACAAATCGGCTTTTTGTGATGAAGGCTGGAATCTGGATAGCCAAAACCTCTTTCTTTCAGTTATTAGTATAGAAAACATTTGCAGTGGAGTGGATATAAAGCCAGAATGCAGTCAGAAGTGATTACTCCAGGGGATGGTTGTAAATGACCCAAGGCACTGTGTGTCATTTACATTTACATTTATTTTGAAAGGGTTTTTTGGTTTGAGTTCAGTGTGTGGCCTAGAGCCTGGTAATTTTCCACTGCATTGCATTGATTAGGTATTGCACTCACCTGGCTGCTCAGGGTTCAGATCAAGAAAATGTTTGAGGAAGCAGCAGCAACAGTTACATATCTTAGCACCCAGCTAGAACGGGAACAAGGTATTTTTTGTGTGTAGTTTGTGTTTTATTTTCTGTGCAATTACTTTGGAGATGTTTATATTAAGAGAGAAGGTGTCATGTAAACATTGTGATTATTTATAATTTATGTTTGTATGTTGTAAGAGCTCATTTTTTCTTGTTTATTTTCCTATAGTTCTTACGGTGTCTGTCCAAAAAAGGTGTTTCAACAATGAAAATTAAAACCTTCTGGAAACATCAGTATGCTTCACCATTCTCTGGCTTGGGTTAGCTACAATGGTGCTTACTTATTACTTCTTTCACCTTCACGAGAAACAACAGTACTGGATCTCACACAGAGTGAATTTAAATTACTTTTGAGAGCCCCTCCTATCTACAGTATGCCCAGCTTTGAGCCAATGTTTGTACCTGCCATAGTATGTTAATGGTAGGGTCACAAGAAACCCCTATAAAATAAATGCCCAATAGTGACAGCCGGTCAGCAAGTGGAATCATGAATGTATACAATATATGCAGACAATATTTTAGGCCACTAGAAAAAGACTATATACCAAATTTCAGACTTTAAACAAAAGAAGCCCGTCGGCTGCCGGACTATTACAAATAATTGAAATTCACTCTTGCCACTTGTGTGCGATCGAGATCCTTTGTTTCTTTTGTGAAGGTGAAAGAACTAAGCACCGTCCCCTGGTGGTGTAATCACTTCTGACTGCATTCTGGCTTTATATCCACTCCACTGCAACGAGAAATACAGTGATTTACTAGCTGCTGAATCCGCCTTTTTGTATCTAATCAATTCCTCAGGGCTGACAGCTGACAGGAATGGTAACTATAAACCCCTCACGCCAAATGAAACGGAGCTGCTTTGTTGAGGAGCAGCATCAGTGTTGCGCCTCATAATACTTAGCTGCGCCCGTGTCACTCACCAAAACGGTCAATCTGAGAGTTCACAATGCGTCTCAGCCCGACACCAAGCATAAATCACGCATTAACCTTCAAAAGGTGATCTACAGATTGCTGGGAGGAACTGGGTCCTAAACCAGTGACTGATAAACAAGGCAGGGCATGCAATCAAAACCACTCAAAAACCCTTTTCATTTTACTGATAAAAGTGACCAATCTTGGCGTGGAACATCACCGCAGTGTTGCACAGTGTTGTTTTTGGCAGCAAGTTTTATTTTAGTTTTAGTCTCTTGAATAGTTTTCATTTAGTTTTAGTCACATTTTAGTTTTAGTGTCAGTCTAGTTTCAGCCCACATTTTTCGTCTTATAGTTTTAGTCGACGAAATCAACACGGGTGTTGCAAGCCGGACCACATCTACGTGAGCCGTTTTCACAACCTTTAGCTCGTTACACATCCCCCCCACACACACACACACACACACACACACACACACACACACACACACACATAAACCCACCCACGTCCCGCCCCTTCTCCACTAGTCCTGACCTGCTTCGTCGTGATTGACTGAGAGCTTGTCCAGTATCTCGCGGTCCACGGCCAGGATGCGCTGCTCCAGGATGCTGGCGTAGGAGAGATAGCTCTCTCTCTTCTCCCTCTCGTAGGCCTGCAGGTGCTGCTTCAACGTCTCCGGCAGGTGGGCCTTCGCGTAGTCAGCTGCGGCCTGGGGACGAACAGGGAACGACACAAATACGTAAATACAGTTGGGTTTGCTATTAGATGGGTTGCAGATTAGAGGATACACAGTGACATTTACCTACTAAGATTCTTTCAATGATTTTTGCCTATAGAAATAGGGCAGAAATAGGGAGAGTGTAAAAAGGTAACCAAATGAAGCCACAAGTGTCAATTTGGTTACATTGTACACGCACAGTTACAAATGGATAAATGAACACTGAGGATTTTACTGATTTACCAAAATCCAATTTTGAAAAGAAACCAATACTGCCTCATCAAAGCTGGTGTTGTGACTTTATATATTGTCAATTGCATGAGGGGGAGTCAGATGCCAGACAGTTTGAGGGTCCAATGGAGTTAAGAGGTTTGGCCCGAAGCGTTTCTTACTACTTTACATTGGTTACACAAAACAAAATTGACATTGACAATGAATGGATGATGTACGATGATAAGAGCCCCTCCTATATACAGCTTTTGTCCACACACGCCATTGACAATGAAAGGAAAATGTACGTCATATGTAGACGAACAAATCGGCGAACCAATCACATAGATTCAGTTGTTCATGAGATGATGTATGATGATAAGAGCGCCCCTCACTTCACACAGGGGTGATTTTTTTAATCAACACACACACACGGGGTATTCAATAGCATAGCACTGATGATTTATGCCAAGAAATCAAAAGAAACAAAATAAATGGAGTTAGGTGGTTTCCTCCTGACAGCAACGATATACCAAGAAATCAATCAATCCAGCACATCTGTCCAGGACCAGGCTACGTAAACAAAATCTAATCTCAGCAGAGGGTTTAGAGATAAAAAATTGCCTCTACGAAGACTGTGTGTGATATAAGAGCAGAGTGGAGGAAATGTATACTCCTGTCCTGACTAAGCATAACATAAGCGATCTAATGTAAATGTGTAGCAGAGGATGAACGGAGAGAGCGAGGCGTTGAAATGCAGCCTCTGCCCAATGCTAGACTGCAGGACACCCAAGCTCCCTGCATAGTATCATGTACCAGTACGTGTGTACAGTAGCTTACGACAACCGATACTAATTACGCTTGTGTTCCGTTGGTGTTGCTATTGTATATGTTGGCTCACCAGTGCAAAAGGCTCTCCAAAGGAAGTAACAGTACACATTTTACAGTTAAGTGTTTGAGGATAGTGAATTTGTCGGACTCGAGATTATTTCCTTCTTGTTGCCAGTGAGCACCTCTCCTCTGAGGGCTCTGCTGCGTAGCTGCTGGAGACCTTTGATGCTTTCTCTAACCTAAAAAGGTAATGTTTCTCAAGCAGGTCGAGCTATTAATTCAAGGGGGTCTCTTGTGTTGTAAATCACATTTTACAACAGGTCGTTTCGAGGAAGCAATCCGATTGGTTGAAACAGCCTTCTAGTCGTGCTTCAAAGACACCAGCATCATGGAACACCTAATTAAAACAAATAATTCAGCTGTGTTGTTCTCCCATGAGCGCAGCTGCGCAGTGGCTAGGCTAGCCAGTTTCATATGTGGCTTCATCTGTCAAAAATATGTTTTTAGGGTAACTGCAATATTACATGAGAGGGTGTGCGTTACTGTCATTCTAGGCTGCTTACAGAACTCGCCTTCGGGCTCATTCTTGCAGTAACGCAGGCGTGCCATTAATGCCAGTAACGCACACCCTCTCATGTAATATTGCTTAATTCAGCACAGTGAAAAGTCGGAGTGAAGGACTCAGAATAGAATGCAATTCAATGCATTGTGATTTCATTGCACAGGCTTTATTTTTCTCAGCCAGGTTCTGTGGCTCTGGTTCAACCAGTTATTTTTTCTCTTTCCCTTTCCTTTTAAATGAGCGGTCAGCAGGTGTTCCATGCTGAATTATTGAACAACCTCTCCTCAATCCCTCCTCCCTTGCCCTCCATGTATTCGTCTTCTTATCCCCCCCCATTGTCACAGCCTTGCATTGGACAGCTGCTGCTGCAGGCCACATCTGGCAAAATGTAACAGAATAATATTGAAATAGTTTAATAATAGGCACCCTTTCTCTTAAAATACAAATCATACCTCCTCCAGTCTAAAATCAAAACTGCAATTCAAATTTCAAGTTGACTCTTATTCTGATTCCTGAAGTAAAGTATATTTCTTGAGATTGGGATTTTCAACAAGGACACAAAGTGTGGACTGGGATGCTAGAAACTGGTTTTACAGTATAATAAAGTGTCTGGGTTTGTTTTAGAGTTATATAGAAACGGACATTACAGCATTGCATCATGAAAAGGATGCTGAAAACCTGTGTCTCTTCATGCATGCACCAGCAATTGAAAGTGCCTGTGTTGTTAACATTAAAGCATTAATCGGGTTTATCAGCTGAGACAAAGATACTACCTGACTTGCAGCCATTTCATCTGAGATATTTTGACGTTAAAATATAATTAAAGAACGTGACATGGAAGTTAAATGCTGTGAGCAATTATGTCACTAGAGAACAATGTCTCTCTCTCAATCCCTCTCTCCCCCCCCCCCCTCTCTCTGTCTGGATGAGTGTACTCATTCATTAATTTAATTGTAGAGGGAGTCAGTCAGCCTTGATTACCTCTGAGCACAAGATGAAGGTGCTCTTCATCACTTATGAAGATATAACATGCAAATGAGCTGCATTAAACCAAGACCACTGCAGCGGTTTTCATTTGAGATTCCCTCGTCAAATTTGAGCCTATAGCTGCATTCATCTCACATTGAAAATGGGTCAATCTTATTATGAGAACCATGTGTGTGCCGTTCAAGTCAGACACAAGCCGTTTATATAATATGACACAGTAGTGGGAACACCTGTGTGAAAAATAAAAATCACACCCGTGTGAAGTCAGGGCGCTCTTATCATCGTACATCATCATGACGTAAAATAAACACTATGCCTATTTGCTCAGACATTCATTGTCAATGGGAATTGAATCTTTGAGTAAGACAAAAATCTACACTAATAGCTGAATATAGGAGGGGCTAGTGCCCCTCAAAAAACAAAAGGTTTTAAACGGCTCAGCATACTTTCGTGCTTCAGCAGCTAATGAATCAAATCAACTGCAGAGCTGTTTGTGCTGACTTGTACATATTTGGACAAACTTACTTGCCCGCATAAGAGAGACTTTGAAATAGAGCAATGCTGGCTGGAGTGATTTCCTACATTTGCTGGGTTAGAAGAACACACGGCCAGTCAGAGGCACACTGTTCTATCTGTCCATATTTGGCTTGGCATGTTAGCTCCATTTAATAGTACTGCCTTATATTATGTGCCAAGCAAACAAACAGGTTGCTGGACATCCACACCTGGAGTACATTTCCCCAACTATTTTGTATCGCACCAGAAAAAGATAATCCTGATTTCAAAGTACCTTAACATGAGAGTATCATCTCATACCAATGACCATTGATTTAATGTGTGAGATTATACACAGAAAACATGCCTTGAGTCTCAGAGCATTAGCTTTAAACATGTCCAACATATTTCTGACTTTGTGTAGGGCTTGATATAGATTAGAACATGGTTTGTTTTTAAAGCCAGTTTGGGGTCTGGAATCTTTCCTCAGTGGGTTTGCGATGCGACGTTTTCTGTTATGTGTGCTCAGTCCTATGTAACACTGAGATGTTAGTGTTATTAGTGCGTGTGTGCGTGCGTGCATGTATGTACAGGCTTAGGGTTAGAGTTATGCCGATTTATGCTTCGTTTTGCGCCAGTGTCGTGCACAAGAGAAAATGACAGATGTACAAGCTCACAACGTGTCACACTGCAAGTCTGTGACGTATTGTGGTGAGCTTGTATATCTGCTAGGTTTGGTGCACACGACACTGGTTAGGGTAAAACAAAAAAACGTCTTATTTCCTCAACTATGGGTGGTGTGTGTGTGTTGGGCCTGTTTACTTCTAATAAGAACCTTGGTCGAGGACAATGTCATCATGACCCAGTCGTCACCTACAGTGACTATGACCACCATCATCAAAGGTGAATGAGCCGCAATGTACGCACACCACACCACACACACTCAGCAGGGGGGTGTCATATGGACCTAGGGGAGTTAAAAGAACACTGAGGATTTTGCAGTGCAGACAGGAAGGTTAAATATTTGATTATGGGCCCGGAATAAGACAGATCAGCTCCAGTAAACATACCCAGTTCTGAGTTCTCTATCCCCCCTTCAACACCAGCAACACTGTTGTGCATGTTATGGTTCTCTATAAAAAAGAAAAGCTCTAATTTAGTCCACTTTTCAATGTCAACTTTTGGCTCCCTATACCGCAGGAACCATCCAATTTTGCATCTCTGGAACTGCAGGCATTACTTAATAATTTATTGACACAATATTTAAAAGCCATGAAGGGATAAACAGCTGCAGACAGGGAGACGCATGCAGGTTGCTTTATCCCAATCTGGGCGGGAACCCATTTTGGTGTTAGCACTATGTTATGCTTTAGCTATTGAAAAATAGCAAGCTCATACGAGCTTGTAGGTCTGCTATTTTTGAAAAAAATCGAAGAGCGACTGACATAGAAGACATTTTTTTAGAATCTGATCTCAGGTCAGAATGAAAACTGTCAGGACGTAGAAGACATTTTCAGAATCTGATCTCAGGTCAGAATGGGTTATGCGGTCTCGCATGCAGCGGCTTAATCCATACAGAGTTGTGCAACCGAAAATAGCAGATGGGCTATTTCCAGCGCATGATGATGCCTCTGTCGCGTGTATGACGAAGTATAGCCACTGCAGTGTTAATGATCATGTGACCGCTGAAGTTGTATAATACCCCCATTGTATACGATTACGCGAGTATTTTTCTTTTTACGGCAAAAATCATTCTTTGAAGACAAGTCAGCTATAGCCGGCTATATCAGGGGTCCTTGAGGGAGTTCCAGGGGGGGGTCCCCAGCTAAATGACAGTTAGGATGGAACCAATTAATGGACCCTTAAGGCTAGCAACAGATCTCATGGGTAGCATATTCAAATCCTTGTAAATTATTTCCCAAACTGGAATAAAAAAGATCCGTAAAAGCATGATGCACTGGCATACCGGTAGTTGAATAGCTGTCATAAATAGTGCTTCTGACACAATTCATTGTTTGCAAACCTTCAGTCAGGATTGGATTTACTCTAGTAGCCAATATTTCTTTGACAAATATTGTTGATGAAGTACTGAAACCAACAAGCCCATATTGCATCTTTGTCCGTTTCTCTCTCTTCAGGTAATTGTTCCAACATAACGTTATGCCATTAGTAGGCTTATGTAAGATGAAAAGTCTTAATCACAGCTTTACTAGCATGAAACCCATGTTGTTACCAGAGTTACCCAGGGAACATGCAAATGATGGGAATGATGTATTTGTGTGTGAGAAGAGAACCACAATAGACTTCATCCTCGTGATGTTATGACTATAGGCTATGTCGGGAAAGAGCTATTGTGCTCTTTTTTATGTGATGTCAGCAAATAAAAATCAATCAATCAATGATCTATCGCAGTGTTTCCCAAACTTTTTTGCTTGAGAACCGAAAGAGAAATGTGATGCATTCCGCCTCCCTGAGATCCAACCTTACAAAAATGCACTATGGTTAAGCCCCATTTAATAGTGATTAATTATAAGTATTGTTACTATTATTACATATTTTCACAATTTGTGAAAATAGATGTGTGCCTCTAAAATTATTATTTAAAAAACAAAATATTTTAATTAGTTTGTGAATGTCTGACAATATGTCTTTTGAATTAGTAATAAAAATATATATTGTAGGAAACGTTTAAAACACTATTTTACCCGGCCTATTGTTTGGGAAACACTATGAATGAATGAATGAATGAGAGGTCTCTGTGTGTCTTCACTGCTCGAGGCAGACTGGAACAGACAGATGGTTCAGAGGACATGATGTCTGTGTGTGTGGACACTGGACAGTCAGCCATGGGAATTCACTGACCCCTGACAAGGAGGAGTGGAAGGAAAGAAGTGAAGCCCTCACACACACACACACACACACACACACACACACACACACACACAGGCTGTAATAACAAAGACTCCAGATGGGTGGGTCTTTAGTGAGGGAGTGCAATTCAACTCCACCACTTCTTCAACACTTGGGAGTGGAGGAGGCATGAATCATGATGACCACAAAAGAGGTTGTTCTGTTCTCCCACAACGTGTGTGTGTGTGTGTGTGTGTGTGTGTGTGTGTGTGTGTGTGTGTGTGTGTGTGTGTGTGTGTGTGTTTAGCCTGCAATATGCTTGTGTCTTCAAACATGCTGTGACTCTGAACCTATAATAAGTGATGATGACACTTGTGTGCAACAGCAGCAGCAACTGCAACAGCAGCAACTGCAGCATAATACCACACACAGTACACACACACACACACACAATAACAACAACTGTCATGCATGATGATTGGCTCAGTGTGGTGGGGGTGCCTGGGCCTACGTCTTGGCTGTGGTGGCCACAGTGCCATGATGATGATGATTAAAATGGAATGGACAGTCTCCTCCTCAATATCCCGAGCTTACCTCGCCGCCGTGTCCGTCAAATATCCCAAAAATAGACGGGTGGCTCTTGTTCGTGATGTCAGTGATCACGTCGAAGCGGTCCTCCATGTGGTCGCGCCGGCCCTGTATGGAGTACACGGCGACGTTGTTGCTCTTGAAGTCCCAGGTTTTGGAGAACTCGGCGTCCAGGATACTTAGCCTGAGGTCGTTCTGCATCATCTCCGCCACCTTCCCCTTGACCATCTTCACGGCGTCGCGGCTGGACTTGACGATGGTCTTCACCTCGTCTGTGTGGAAGAAATAGCTCCATAATGCCAGGCTTATGCACAACAGAAACAATGTCTCCGGCCTAAGGAGAAAATAGCGCATGATCCGACCCAGGAGAGACAACAGCGTCATTGTGTCTCCTATCATCACCCACCAGCACAACAAAACGCCGTCTCTCCCTCGATTTTTGCAATTCACTCCATCCGGCTCAACGGAACACTTAAAACTGATCGTTTCGCTGGCAGGCGGATTTGATCAAAAAAGAAATATCCCCTTTTATGACCATCTGACGTGGTTCTCGGCAGAACAAGGCCCCGTGTGGTGCGAATGCGAATGCGGTCGTACCGTACCGTATAACCGTATCTCTAACCCGGGGAGCACACACAGCAGCACAAACGCGGACAGGCCACCGTCATTGATTTGGCCCGCCTTGTCTTTCTTGTGAGAGATAGAGAGACAAGACACCCCCGTCCTCCAAACTAACAGCTGCGGAAGAGGAGATCATGAATATATTCCATTGTAGAAGAATAGCGGATTTCTGGTTGTTTGTTTGTTTAGGTTATAAGACCCGCCCAGAGAGAGAGAGAGAGCGACGGGTAAGGGTAGGGTAGTGATCGGGGGTGGTGGGGATTGATGATCGGCGGCGGGGTTCGGTTCGGCGGTAGCCTCGATCGTTCTCTCTGACCCCCGCGTTTTCTTCACCGGGAAATGTGGCTAGTATTCATTCAGTCCCCGTCCCTTCCTTCGCTCGCTCCGCATCATTCACAACACACGCACCCCCATACTTGAATAAATGTGGCTGCAGAGTGCGCAGCTGCAGGCTCGTATGCTACTATGATGGACAATCAAAAACATCACAGGCAACCCTCGGGGGTGGGGAGAGTCTCACGTTAATGTAATAGGCAGGCTGCAGTATTTTTTCCCCTTCTTCTCCCCAAGTCAATATGTTAAATTATTAGTACGGTTAACTTGAAATATTATGCCTTTCGTGTTTGTTTCCCCCGTTCTCGGTTATTACCACAGTCTGTCTCGTGCATTCTGACGTGCATACAGAACTGTATAGGTTACTGGTTAGTATATAGATCTATGAATTACTTAGATGTTGCAAAAAAAAACATGCTATCCTCCTTTCTTTCTTACCCACAATATAAGAAACGGCACACAGAAGGGCACTCATTGTGATTGTTTCTTTATTTAATAGATGATCCATTGGTCTTAGTAGAAAACAGCTTCTCCTCTGCGGGTGCATACCTTTATGGTCTGTATCTATGCTGCATACTCTGGTGCGCACATACCCCTTATAAAGACACCCCCACTGGCCAATCACCACGATTGTAGCAGCCTATGCAGTTCGAATAAACTTTACACAGCTTTATACAGTATGTGTAGGCTACATTTTTGCTAAGTACACTGTCACCAGGGCTTCAAAAACCTTTTCTTTTTCTCCACATTTTGTGTGGGGGGGGGGGAATGCTACAATAGCCTACAGTTGGTGGTGGACTTTTTTGTCAACATTCCATTTTTGCCACGGACATACAAAATGAGTGGACAATAATTTTTACCAGAAACACACAAATAGATAACCCTGAATGACCATAACAGGTCTGTAGGTCCATTTAGTTCCATTTGAACACTCTCAGAGTTAATATATAAGGGGGTCCGTGCAAATAAAACATTTGAGAACCACTAGTACTAGTTGGACTCCTAATGTGGCATAATGTCATAATAAATAATTGCCATACATATTCTGAAGCAAACCTGGAGACTTGACATTCAGTAAGTGGGCGTTATGATCAAAATAACAACATATAATGGTGTGTAAAACAGAAAATCAAGTCTTTGCCATGGACACATGTGTCCGTGTATGACATGTTGGTGACCCCTGTTATACAGCTACATTAGGCTATAGTTAAACTGTAGTATATACCGGTAGGCTAACTTTACTCTTCTACCCCGGATTTGAACCCGATTTTCCTGCGCATGAAGTGCTGAATCTTTTACCTGACCATAAGGTTTAAAATTTGTGTCATGACCTTATGGCTTTGACACAATCCTAAATAGAAGAGCAGGGAGACAAAATGTAACCACCTCCATTGTGTAAACTTACGTTTGATTCAGTAAAAAGGTTACATAGTTAGTTACCACTTTAACTATAACTTTTCTGGGGAAGCCCCCAGGATCCTGTAGGTCAGAACCACTGCACAACCTACAGGCTACACTAAATTATTTCTTTCTTTCTTTATTTCTTTCTTTCTTTCTTTCTTTCTTTCTTTCTTTCTTTCTTTCTTTCTTCTTACTTTTCAGCCCATGCCATAATCATGTGAGTTGTCACTCACAGAGTTGATGTCCCATACACATACAGCTACCAATCTGCAGCAGGGTGTCTGGGAAGTGAAACAAGGACACAGCACAAAAACATCAAAGGGCTCTAACCAGGAACCTGCACCCATTGGGCATTAATGTCAGAGGTCGACATTCTACCCACAATGCATTCTGAAGTTCAGCGGTGCTGTGTTTCTGTGGGTCTTGCCTTGGATTCGTTAGATCAAGGTAGTGATTGGGTTAGATAAGATCAGTGCTGCCGTGGAGCCTGCTTAGGGACATGGATCCTGTGGTGACTGAGGCCTTATTTTCAGCTTTGAGGTGGTGCCAAACATTTTGGTCACGTTTTGATGTGTACGGTAACCCTCCTATGTGAGATGTTATTCACCGTTGGCTGTGTGTGTGTGTGTGTGTGTGTGTGTGTGTGTGTGTGTGTGTGTGTGAGCTCGTGCGTGTGTGCGTGCATGGGACAGCATTTGCGTGTATGTGTATCTGCGTTGAGTCACCTTGCAGGGTTTCTTTTCCATAAAGCAAGCATGCATTTGAAACGGTGGCTACACAGTGTGCACTGTTGTATGTAATGGTGGAATCATATGCCACATCACAAAGAATAAAGTCTAGCCTTGTATGCAACCTGCGCTCTAGACTTTCTATTTCATATCCCTCAGGTGTCACGCAATATGTCCTTAACGAACACACCTACCCTAATAACCCCAAGTGACTTCCGTTCATTGTTTTCCCATTGGTGTCTTGGTGGAGGAGCCGGACAACCCTGGCCAATATAAGGACAGTACGCGGCGGTAACAGTCAACCAGATGGAAGGCATGGAATGAATAGTAATAAACAGCATCAACATTGACAGGTAAGAGATGCAGGCCTGTCACATTTGTATGGCATCGCTCAACAAATCCAGCCTTGCATTTGAGATAAGCCTTTCTGTATAGGAGTCTAGAAGGAGGGAGACAATCACACTGCCACTCGCTGGTCCAAGAGCTTTTATTTAGATGAATAACCGAGCAACGTTTTGGTCTTGCGACCTTCCTCGGGCTTGAGCCTGAGTGTGCCCTCGTTCTCCTACACCTGCTTAGTGCTTTGTCACCAACGCACAGGCTTAAAACGGAACTAGGTGTGCGGAAGCCTTCTCTTCATAGATAAGCCTTTCTAAAAAAAAAAAAAAAATTCGCCGCTGTGATTATTAGTCCTTGAAATCAAAAACTGGAAGAATGAACAGCAGCACTAGAGGTTTTCGCGCGCTCCCCTGAATGCTCTCCTCTCTTTGCAGATCATCGAAGCCATCAGCAATGCCGTGCCTTCGCCTAGTCCTCCTGCTGACCACTCTCCTCGTGGTCTTGACGGCCACACTGACCTCTGGCGCCAGAACCACCCGCTGGCCCAAGCCTCAGACCACGAAGAAGCCTCCTCGAGTGGGGGGCGGAGGAGGAGGAGGAGGACCGCCGGGCCGCTACAGGCAGACCACCACCACCACCCCGACTCCAGGCATGCATACGGATGAGACCACGGAGATGATGGACGCCTACACCCTTTCCTCTACGGACAGCACCACCTACGCCAACGAAGCCTACACCGCTGACTTACAGACGGAGGGCATACCACCCCCGGGGCCTTTCTTTGGGAATTTCACCGTGGATACAAATGAGTGTTTCTTTAACTTCTGCGAGTGCTGTCCACCAATTAAAGGTTTTTTTTTAGTCTATATGAGATTTGTTTAAAATGTTTTAGAGTTGTTTGAATTAGCATTTTATATACAGTGTGTTCAAGCCATTGTTGGGTTGGGTTACCTTCTTTTTCTGTTATGATCAGAATGCTTTTTACCGGCCTGGGCCGACCGAGGGGTCCAGGCACCTAGGCTGGTAATCCAGCCTGACAGTGTGTCGCGAGTCCCAAGCCTAACGACCTTTGCTGTGTGTCTTCCCCCCCCAAAAAAGAAGATACTTTTTACATGACTTCCATTATCTTCTTCAGGGCCACCAGGCGAGAAGGGTGATCCTGGACCAAGGGGGCTCCCTGGTGTGTTTGGGCTTCCTGGATCTACCGGACTGGATGGAGAGAAAGGTGGGTGATGATTGATAACACATTCTGGTTGCTTCATTCTCTCAGACTCGGAGAGACTTTATGCAAAGAGGCTGACTGGTATTTGCTTTGGCTGTGTCACATGACATGACATACGCAGCCAGTTACAGCAAACAGAATATCTCTATGGGTTACGCACAAAAGAATGTGTGCATGGACACTGGACAGACTACCAGAAACAACAGTTGTATTTTGTTCTGCCTCCGCCCTCCTTTATCTGCCATAAAGATAGAAGGTATCATTGTGAAATTGTTTTATTTAAAACAAAATGGCATTTACAACTTTACATTTAGCAGTATGAGTAATCGTGACAATACTTTCTTGTTCTTCCTCAATGATTACTTTTACTTGTAAATCTGTTATATCTAATACAAGTACTTTTGCTGATGTACAGTTCCTGGCTCCTCTACTATATTATAATGTACGCTACTTTAGTACTTGTTTATATATTGTTTAACTCATAATAAAGTGGTTTAAAAATAAATCCCCCGAATTATCAATGTGTGCTGCCCACCAAATAAATGTGTAAATTTATTGTGTTCCTCAGGTGAACAGGGTGTATCAGGAATTCCAGGCTTCAATGGGGCTCCTGGAGCTGCAGGGAAAGGTGACAAAGGTATGCAGGGGTCATGCCAGTATAGATCAGGGGTGGGCAAACTTTGACGATGGAGAGGGCCACTATATTTCCACACTCAGTCCAGAGGGCCACATTTCATATTTCATATTGTAGCGGAAATAGTGGATCAGCTATTTTTGCTATTATTTGAATTGAAATCCCGTGAAACGTTTTTATTTAATTTCAAATGGCTTTCAAATGGCTTTAATTATAGTTATGTTAACTTTATGAACTAAATACATATACATTGGACATAAGACGATAACATTTTAATACTACTCATTAAGCTACTAATTTAGACTATTCAAGTGGGCCATGTTTGCAAATCGATAATATTTCAGTACTTGCTTTGTTGTGAGTAGTGATGGGAGATTAATCGGCAAACACATCGGTATCGGCCGATTTGAGTTGTTTTTAGAATAGTCGGCATCGGTTCGATTAATCACTCAGACCAATTAATTAATCGGTCCAATTAATCGGTCTGTCTTTACTGATAAACAAGCCCAAAGTAACAGCTTGAACAGATCTACAAGCTCACAATATTAAATTTAAAGGTATTTAAGTTATTTAAGAGAGAGAGAGAGAGAGAGAGAGAGAGATGTCTGCTAAATGCTAATTCCCACACAGTAACTCTGTCATTTCTCGACTGTTTCGGACGCTGGGCGGCTCGCTCATGGAACCGGGCTGGCACCCTGGGCGCGTTCCTGTGGGTCTGGAAGTTCCGGGAACCCACCGGGGACCCCCAAACGGAGTTGCACCACTCAGTTCACACGGGTGTGATATTTTCACTACAGAATGAGATCATATCGACATCGGTAATATCGGTTATCGGCCATAACAGCAATTAATTATATCGGATATCGATATTGCCCAAAATGTCTCATCGGCACATCCCTAGTTGTGAGTAATGTAGAAGTTCTGTGTAAATTAAACTGATAATACTTACTGAATAATACTTATTTTGCAGGCTATAATGTGTATTTTCAGTTCAAATGATGATGTGTGATGAGTTGACCAAATAGTTTCAGGAAGGTATTTCTCGGTGTAAGGAAAATACTTTCTGCTCTCAGGTGACCCAGGCCTTAAAGGAGAGCGCGGTCTGAAAGGGGACCCAGGGAATACGGGACAAAATGGGACGGCGGGGACGCCCGGACAAAAGGGGGAGTGTTTCGATGCGAGAGGTGATCCAGGCCCCTCGGGACTGAACGGAACTTCCGGTGCACAGGGCGAGAGAGGCGGGAAGGGGGAGCCCGGAGCTAGGGGGCCCCCGGGACGAGGCTCGCCGGGTCCGAAGGGGGAGAGAGGTGGTAAAGGTGGACGCGGGGCGCGGGGTCCAAAGGGCCCCCCTGGCGAGAGTCCGGAGCCGGTCCGCTCTGCCTTCAGCGTGGGCTTGTTCCCCAGCAAGTCTTTCCCGCCGCCCGGCCTGCCGGTGAAGTTCGACAAGGTCTTTTACAACGGGGAGGGCCACTGGGACCCCAGTCTCAGCAAGTTTAACGCCACATACTCTGGGGTTTACGTGTTCACCTACCACATCACCGTGCGCAACCGCCCCCTGCGCGCCGCCCTGGTGGTCAACGGCGTGCGGAAGCTGCGGACGCGTGACTCGCTGTACGGCCAAGACATTGACCAAGCCTCCAACCTGGGCATTCTGCAGCTCGCGGCCGGCGACCAGGTGTGGCTGGAGACGCTGAGGGACTGGAACGGAGTCTACTCCAGTAGCGAGGACGACAGCACGTTCTCTGGCTTCCTGCTTTTCACTGACCCCAAGGTTCTGCCGTTGGAATGAGTCCATGTTTGTATTTTTCTTTCCTGCACTAGACTTCCGCCTCTTTGCACTATATATATACTCTGTCAAATCAACGTGACTCAAGTAAATATCACTGCTGCCTCCATGTCTGCTTGCTGCTTGTATATGCTAGTCAGAGTAACGGCTTTGCTCGCCCTGCTGTTTGATAATGACTGAGGTTTGGCTGTACTGTATGACTCTGCAACATTTGTATTCTTTCTCACAAAGTAATAAAGTCTCCCTATATATGCTTGAAATGCACCACGTTTGTCGTTTTTGTTTCCAGTGGTAGAACAACTAAGGACATTTATTCAAGTACAATTTTGATACTTTATTTACTTTACTTGTGTATGTCCAATACTTTTACTCCACTACACTATTACATCTCAGAGGCAAATATTGTACTTTTTTTTACTCCACTACAGCTATTTGAAAACTAAAAGTCACTTTTTAGATTTAGATTATTAATACAAAACATACATTGACCAATTAAACCCTATTTTATACGTGAGCTTGTAGAGCTACCATTTTTTGAGTGATTTTAAACAAATTTTGAAAAAACTGAAAGTACTTATACTCTTAGTACTTTGTATATTTTGAACCCAATACTTTTGTACTTTTACTCTACTTTTTAAAAGTAAATGATCTGATTAGGCTACTCCTTCCACCAGGTGTATTTCTCATAAGCACACTGCAGAAACTATACTGTAGTTGGTATATGTTTTATTTAATGCCCACAATTAATTTAGTCATCAAATTATTATTATCATTACCCTTATCATCACTGAAAGCTAGGCTGTTGCCTCCAGTACTTTGTAACTATTCGGCTCCCCATATCCGACCCTAATAAGCCACACAGGGAAAATCCCTTTATTTTTGAATTGCTTTGTAGTAATAGACAGTACAACCCTCTTTAACATAAACATTAAAGAGACTTTAGTTGTTACTGTACAATACTTTAAAACAATTGTCATGTTGCACACATGCTTAAAATAGCCGCCCTCGTTGAAAACAATGTATTTCCAAGTTGCCTTATATGTGTGCTTTTGCCTAAGAACTAAATCTAAAGTTACTATGTTTAGTGACCCTGTCTAAAACCTAACCACTGAGTGGTGCAG
Organism: Protomyctophum bolini; assembly: GCF_963924005.1. Lineage (NCBI taxonomy): Eukaryota > Metazoa > Chordata > Actinopteri > Myctophiformes > Myctophidae > Protomyctophum > Protomyctophum bolini. Next base: position 37,324,058 of record NC_137873.1, read on the forward strand.
AAATTTGTTAAGCTATCTAAAAATCACTAGATATCAGAGACAGAGTGACATGTGGTTCCACCAATCAGCAGTCAGTTTAGGCCTGGCTGATATGCTGTTCCAGCAACCTGTTGAAGCAGTGATTACCTTCTACCTGCAGTGCTGCACTAATCAAGCCCAATTGAACTGAGTCAGTTCAGCTTTTGAGGTTAGAGACAGAAAAAAAGCCAAACAGCAGTGCACAGCACACGAGAAGAGCACAGAACAGAGAGAGGAAAAGTGTGTTCTAGAAAAGTACAAACGAGTACAAACCACAGCGAAGCAATTAAGGTAACTCATCACATCTTATGAGTTAATTTAAGAGTAACAAATAATTTGAAGTTACTTTGGTTATTGATGAGTGGTATTGTTTATTTCTAGAAACCATTGTGGATTCACTGGGGCAGCCATTGCATTGTTTGTGCCCAGCCTGTTTAACACAGAATCGGTGAGACAGTTCATTTCATTTCAATGAAGGGATATTGTTGTTTTATTTTTGCACTTTGCAAGTGAACACTTTGAGAGTGTAATTATACTACTAAGAAGAAGTTTGTTTGTTTGTTTACTAAATTGATGTAATCCATTTCATGATGCACTTCATACAAGTGTACTGATGTTCATACAGCATTTCATTTGTTTTCATTTACTAAAAGTTCATGTAATGCATATTTCATGGTTAAAAACTAATCAACAGACAGTTGATACTTTGATACTGATTTAGATTTCTCTGACCCTGTCTGATGACAGGTCAGGTTTTTTTTGTTGGATTCAGGGGCGTCATGTTTCAATAATGATTGTGAGTGCTCAAAGTCCCGGGAGGGGAAATTCAGTCTTCATAATACGTGGGACCGTGGGTGCATATTGGCTTATTATTTTAACCGTGGGTGTTTCAGCTACCAGGCACCCCCGGAGTCTCCGCGCCTGGTTGGATTGGATCGTTTTCCAGTTGACCATTCCAATAGATGGCAAGCTTCCCACCAGGATCTAGAGATTGAGCGACAGCGAGTATTCCCCCATACGCTGGTGACCACTGGACAGACTACTGCACTCTACGAATACCGGATGTCTCACCCCGGTGAGATGTCTTCACTTTTGGTGAGTTGTCTTAAATTTTGGTGAGTTGTCTTCACTTTCCGGTGTGAGTTCTCCGAGAGAACTCACACCGGAAAGTGAAGACATCTCACCCCGAAAGACAACTCACCAAAAGTGAACACAACTCACCAAAAGTGAAGACATCTCACCGAGGTGAGTTGTCTGAACTTTTCGCTGAGATTATTTATTTAACAGTAAAATCCGGTGAAACACTCTTGTAAGGTGAAGAGCGTCTCTCTCTCTCTCTCTCTCACTCACGGTTCCCCAAGTGGGGGCCGCGGACCCCTAGGGGTACGTGACGCATAGCCAGGGGGTACCCGAAATAATTTCCAGATTAGTGTTTTTTTATTTCTCATAAATGTGCAAACATGGTGAAACAACTACAGTCACAGAGAGCAGTGGTAGAACTACGTTAGCCAAGCTAGCTGCTGCCTGCTAACGATGCAAACAACAGCCTTGCCTGTCGTGTATGTGTGTGTGGGGAATAGCACTAATTTTTGACATTTTACTATGTCAAAAATATATTTACATCTGTAGCCTATATTGTGATTGTGCTATCATGCCTTGACATAATTATAACTTATTGTAGACATTGTTGTTCTGAAAATGTAATAAAATAGACTACTTCAATATCCAATAGGAACTATTATGTCACCATTAGTGTATGGTGTATATCGTTACGTCTAAATTGAAACCGAACTCTTGTGTTATATTCTTGTGAAATATTCATAAAGTCCAGATATCTCACCCCAGGGTGAGTTGTCTGCACCTTTGGGTGAGTTGTCTGCACCTTTTGGTGAGTTGTCTGCACCTTTTGGTGAGTTGTCCGGACAACTCACCAAAAAGAGTAAAAGTGGTGAGTCATCTTGTTACCCACTCTACGGTGTGGTAGGCCTAATCTGCAGACTCCCCCACTCTCAGATGCAGTAATCCCAATTCCCCCTCTCTCCCTTCGCGCACATACATTCCCCTGGAATTGGAACTCTGATACTTACAGTTTTGGAAACCATATGGAACTTTGACACATACACTGATGCATACCTGGATGGTTTATCCTTGGAACTCTGAACCATAACACGTATACTGATTTTGCATACTTACCTTACCTTGTTCATCATTGGGAGAACAGTGACCGAGTGATCAATTCCTTACTTATTGAAAGGGTGGATACTGGATATTTGTAACTTGTAGTGTCCTACTTTGATTGTTTGATTGAACTGGAAAGAAACGAAACTTGAGTTGAAGGTTTAAAGGAGATAACTGAGGATTCAAGTTAGAAGGTTTCACCCACATTAGAAAGACACAGTGAACTGTGAGAATTGAAAGTGGCCAAGCAATTGCTATTTACTGTAAGAGTTGGTACCAATTTATTTGTTTTCCATGTTTGTATGTTTGTTCATTGTTTTTCAATATAACTATACCGGCAATCTTAACATTTAACCTCCTTGTGTCTCAGTCTCATTTAAGCACTCCCCATAGCTCCAGCAGTCGAACCTACACAATAACTAGTCCAGATTTTGATACAAGTTACTCACAGAAGTGTCACTCGCCCCCGTTTGGCACAAGTTGGTATTGCAATACTCTTTGGCTGGTGGAGACAAAGAAATGCATTGATTATTCACTGAGTCACTTTGTAGATTTAGATTATTAATACAAAACATACATTGACCAATTAAACCCTATTTTATAGGTGATCTTGTAGAGCTACCATTTTCACATTTTGAAAAAGCGAAATACTTTTACTTTTAGTACTTTGTATATTTAGAAGTCAATACTTTTGTACTTTTACTCTAGTAAAACAGTATTTGTACACTATTGCTCTACTTGTTTTTAAGCAAAGGATCTCTGGTTAGGCTACTCTTGTTTATTTCTCATAATGCACACTGCAGAAACTACTGTAGCTGGTATGTTGTATTTAATGCCCACAAGAGGGCGTTAACGGCTAATGTTTGGTATAGAGGTGCTGAATGTGGCGTTACCCTTGGTGCTATTAAAATCCAATTCTAATTCAGTTATCAAATTATTATTATGATCATTACGCTTATCATTCTCTACTTGTTCCACCCTTCCTGTCTTGATTGGATCACCCTTTGTATATAGAACCTCCCACCCTTTTGTGAGCTCCATGGGTGGCATCACACTCACGTTCATTATTGGAACTCAGAAGGTTGCCACCGCAAGGTGGTGAGCCAAGGAAAAGCTATTCTGGGCATGTCCTAATAGTCAAACATTTGGTGAAAATCCGCCGATGTTTCCACCAGTATCCGCATCATGGATGCAGAGACATAAGTCCCAAGGTAGCAACCACAGCTTACCACCTGGAGTTGGAACTTGAGCCTGGACCAGACTTCTATCTCATTTCCCCTATAGCCCTGGCCTATAGTGTGACTGACAGCCTTCAGCAAGATTTTTTTTAAATTCAGCCTACCTCACCAGATCGAGCTTAAATGTTTATTTTTTTTGCTGCATTCGCCTTTCATTTTTTTATAGAGGGACAGACTACAGACAGTAGGCTGACAGGAAATGGGGGGGGGGGGTGACATGCAGCAAAGGCCGTCGAACCCACGGCACACTGCCTGACTCGGGCAACCGGCCAAGATCGCTCTTAAGAGAATTGCCAGCATCATGTGCTCACCTAATTGGATGTCATGCCGTGGTGACAATACAGCAGCCTTTGAGTGATCCACCCTGCATGTCCAGTCATTGGTTTATTGGCCTAATGAAAACCTCTGGCACAAATTATGTTTGCGCAAACTGCCTCCAAAGTAACAGACTGCACACTAGTAGTAAAGCTAAAAGACCATGGCACTTTTGAAGAAAAATGTAAAAGCCTTTGTTGGCTACGGCATGGCAAGAATAAAGAATAATGTACCTATACACGTTGTGGCACATGCAGCTTCATCAGGGCGACAGTCACTTTGTACCAATTCTACCAAAGAGCAGCTTGTGTTCTTTGCCACAAAGACATTCTCGCTTTTCTCTGTTTCTCCAGACTTACTGCATGTTGTTGCAGGTTTAATCAGCCAGTGACTGTCCCCACCCCTACAGTGGCTACACGGTATTAATCCTGGTGTCAGGATGGCACCTCGTGATATCAACCGCTCTTACCAAGTGTGGCCTGGCTGTACCTTGTGTGAATGAATCTAGAGCGAATACAGGAGGATCCCTAGTATAGACGCCTGGGGGGACTCAAATAAACTAAGGGTTTAAGTTTAATCTCCGGAGCATGACATGACACCTTTAATGATTATGATTTGCGACTTCACGCCCATGGCGTGACGTCTGCTATTGACTCTAGTGATAATAATTTGACCCGTTTCATCCCACAGGGTAAATTCCGTTTGAAAGTGCTTCTCAAATGAGCGAGCGGCGGGAGTGGGGCCTATAGCCTTATATACCCATGCATTCAGCTATGGCTGCGCTACGACAGCATCATTCAGCAACATCTCTCAGGGTCATCTCTCATCTCTTTTTTAGATCCAGTAGATTAGTAAATGATACACAGGGTGATGTAAAATAGCATCAATTAATGTCTGCACATACTGTACTAGTCCAGGTCCAGTCCTAGGCTCGGCTCGGACGTCATACAGTGGAATTAGTTGGTTTGAATTAGACAAGTTACTTTAATGGTTTGAACACTTCGATCCAGACAGTTCGCTCAAATTTCATCTGTTTTCTTTTCACACTGTTTTTCCTACTTCCAATTGCAAGGCTATAATGCTTTTCCCCTTTCCACCTTTTCTGTCCAATCAGAAATTCTTCCATCCCATGAATGAAAACAAACCTTACTTACATATAGGTCTAAACTTCACTAACTGGCACCACAGGCAGGCTCATTATTATTCAATATCTTATCTAAAAAATAAATTATCCTTTATCAAAGGTTCACTCTACTGGAGTTACCGGTTTTATAGTCTATATTCAAAGTAAACGCAACTCCAATACTTAAGCAATAAGCAAATAATATGAATGGTCTATTCAAATAAAAATTCTTCCTTGGTTTACTGGAGATTATAACTGCTCACAGACAGACAGACAGACGTGACAAAACCCTGGCATAGACAGTAATATGGAATTCATTGTAAACAATTCATATAGACCCTTTTCAAAGTAGCGATATTTAGCTTAGCTGACTTTCTGGGGACTAGTGCCCATAAGTCTGTCCGTTAGTCCGACCTACGTGGCCGGGTATAAGCGCCCCACTGTTACGGCTGTGGCCGTATATCTCCATATAAGTGTTATTTGTTACGGGGTATTCTTTGCTATGATATCTTGAGAGGTTATTATGTTATGTTGTGTGATATTCTATCCTGATGCAGTTGGAGAATCTGAAGAGTTGGGTGTGGGGCCTGTGGGCTGATTGCTAATCACCTTGATATGGTCATGGGCGTGTCCTTCATATACATGAGGATCTGATCAATCCCCACGGATTGATTGACACCGGCCTGACAGCTGCAGGCCGTCATCTATAAAAGCCAGTCTGTTCCTAGCAGCCGATGGGGAAACGACTGCTTTGTGGCTCTTTCGTCTTTCCCCCCAGCCGTGCTACTCCAATAACCCTTTTGATTCATTTTAGCTCTTGAGTTATCGCCCTTCGGAAAGGAGCTAGGTTTAGTTGTAGTCTTGTCTTTGTTCTTTGTTAGTTCAAGTTCCATGCTATTGACCTTTGCTTTCTTTTATTCAGTCCAATTATGTAAATGTTGCCTTAATTCCCTTTTTCTTTCTGTAAATAAATTACATTATGCTACAAAGTGGTTGTCCTCCATCCAAAATGTTGCGGGCTAGCCATAGGGTCCGTAACAAAAACAAAACAACATGTCTGTATCTGGCTTTCTGGGCAGAATGTACGGTCTCTGGAAGTAGATATCGAGTTCCGTGATTGGCTCAGGATTCCAATTAAAAAAGCAATGGCAAAAATAGCCGATCTACAAGCTCAGAATGTGTTGCAGTGCAACACGTTTTGAGCTTGTAGATCGGCTATTTTTGCTACTTTTGTGTGACTTGGAATGTCAAAGTATGGCCAAGTTACGAAAAAGTTAAAATACGGAGATAAGAGGTTTCTGCCCGACAGTATATGCAATGTGGTCCTCTGGAGTGAGTGTGGAACTATAGTGGTCCTCTGGAGTGAGTGTGGAACTTAGTGGCCCTCTGGAGTGAGTGTGGCCCTCTGGAGTGAGTGTGGAACTATAGTGGTCCTCTGGAGTGAGTGTGGAACTATAGTGGCCCTCTGGAGTGAGTGTGGAACTATAGTGGCCCTCTGGAGTGAGTGTGGAACTATAGTGGCCCTCTGGAGTGAGTGTGGAACTATAGTGGCCCTCTGGAGTGAGTGTGGAACTATAGTGGCCCTCTGGAGTGAGTGTGGAACTATAGTGGCCCTCTGGAGTGAGTGTGGAACTATAGTGGCCCTCTGGAGTGAGTGTGGAACTATAGTGGCCCTCTTGAGTGAGTGTGGAACTATAATGGCCCTCTTACTCTGGAGTGAGTGTGGAACTATAGTGGTCCTCTGGAGTGAGTGTGGAACTATAGTGGTCCTCTGGAGTGAGTGTGGAACTATAGTGGCCCTCTGGAGTGAGTGTGGAAATATAGTTCCACTCTGGAGTGAGTGTGGATCAAAAGCTGTATATAGGAGGAAGATCACACCTGTGTGAAGTGAGGGGCGCTCATCGTACATCATCTCAATCACAATTTGTGTCCTCACCTTTGTCATCAATGTTTGTGTTTACACAAACACTCAAAATTGTCCATTCACTGTCAATGGCTCTTTGTTTTCAAAATATAAGGTTTTCTTCTTTTCCTGAAAAAAAGATATACTTTTCATTTTACTGAAAAATGAACATTTTGGAGTCGGGTGGTTTCTTCCCCACAGCAGAGACTGTTGATCAGGGGAGGGTGACGACTAAATGTTACACATGAAGTCACCAGCGACTGACAGCGATCGGGGTTCTCCAGGAGAGCTTGCCGTGCATGCAGAGTCTCTCGCAGTCACCCAGTATTTCTTTCCCTGATGAACAGCTGGATGTCGCGGTGCATGGACACAAACTTGTGTGAACAAAACAGGAGATATAGGGCTAGCTGATTTACAAGCTCACAATGTCTCGATGTAGATCGGCTAGTAGTACTATTTTAAAATGTTTTTCAAAATAGTAAAACATGGCAAATATGTTTAGGGATAAGGGTGGCGCAAGATGGAGCCCTAGGCTCCTATATGGGCCATGCCTTGGGAACCTGATTTACATTGATATTACTTTGATATTACCTTTTATGTAAGACCCCATCTACATGAAATTCAGCTCAAATAAGTAGCTGGGTAAATAGCCCTGAACATTGTTCAGGGCTATTTGCAATCCTCTCCCCAGTATTTGTTGAACAGCGAGTGCGAGTATATATATTCAAGTAGCAAGTCAGATAGTTGAGTTGCATGTTGAAATCATCACTCATCAACATCCTACAAGGTTTTTCTCACAGCCACGGGCCAAGGATTTCTCCAAACTGTTGACTGGTGAGGTCATTTTTACATTATTACATCATAGAGTATAGGCTACATTCAATGATCTTGTATAACTGTTGGTCAGGTACACTGTTGCTGAACGGATTGGATACAGACAACTATTGACAGCTCTTTTTTTTTATGTTTTATGTTCTTGCAGGAAATGAAGACCCAAACTGTGTTCCTGTTTTTTGGTCTGCTGGCCACTATTTATGCTGAAGACGAAGTAGTGACACACCAAACACACACAGAGTATAAGTGGAACGTGATATCATCTTATGTACCAGGTAAGTAGTTTCATGTCACATGAATTGAATTGTCATGTATGTGTAAACCCAGCCCCAATAGTGTAAACCTTGCATTAACATGCAGATTTGTTTGTCATCGGCAAGGATTATTCAGGCCCAAGAGGGCACAATTTCAATGTGGACAGACCTAATATCAGAGAGAGTGTGTGTGTGTGTGTGTGTGTGTGTGCGCACGAGTATGTGTGTGAGAGTGAATGTTTTGAGTTCAATTTTGTACAATGTAAAATGACTATGCTGTGTTCTCGTTCAGAAAACAAATAAAAATTGAATGAGAAAAAAAAACATGCAGATTTGTTACGCATAATTTGACCCATGTGCACAAAATTAAAGTGTTCTATCATTATTTATCTTTTTTTTTTTTTTGTGATCAAGTTTTTTATTTGATTTTTTGTTAGAAGAAAGAAAGAAGAATTAAGAATTATTTATCTTTTAATCTTGCTCCTTTCGTTTGTTATTCATTATTTTGTCGTTGTTGCTTTTGCTACAATGTCAAGGAGCCGAAATCAAAGCGGAAAAGCCTGTGTACAACAACGTGGAGACATTTGGAGGAAACGGCAACGGAGCCAACTGTGTCTTTCCCTATCGGTATGGGGCAAAGACGTACACAAGCTGTACCAAAGACGGACGCACAGATGGCTACAGCTGGTGTTCCACCACTGCCAACTATGGCACGGACAAGAAATGGGGACTCTGTCCCACTGCACGTGAGTGCCAGTCATAGTGGCGCAGCATGGATGATGAATATGACCGCACCTTGCTGTCACAATGACTTGATCCCTTTTGGTTGTATCTAAAAAAGAATTGCTGATAGTGTGGGGAATCATGTGTTTAGTTCATTAATAAGTGCTATACTTTGTATTTTGGTACTTTGTTTGACAGGTCCAAATAGCTGTTCGGTAAAGTTTAAAAAAAAATACATTATTGAAGATTTTTGCGACCGCATTTACTATGAAAACGTGCATTTCCCGTCAGTCAGTCAGTCCGTCCGTCTGTCCGTCACCCCATGCCGAGTCCATATATGGTCATGCCACGTGACATCATCAGGGTTGGAGATCCCTGATGTCATCCATATTAAGCTGATATATGGGAATGACCATATATGGAGATCCCTGACGTCATCAATATTGGCCAACAACTCTACATCTGACCTCAAACATCAAACCCTTCGAGCGGACCCATCCTTCCTCTTCGATGTCACCCTTTTGACTGATAGTGATACCTGTCCATTTAAACTCTAGGCGGCCAGCAGTCTGCTGTCCGCCAGGCGGATGCCTCGGTGATGGCAGCCCTCAGGGCGTCTTACTGGTGTTAGAACTGCATGGTGTTAGAACTGTCACCTTCGTTGGTCTCTTTTTAGACCTGAGGACGATTCTACAAATGTCTTCTAAATCATGACAGTTTTCTGAAAAACCCATGTTTCTATGTCAGTGGTGCTCAAACTATTTCATGTCAAGGACCCCAAGAATTATATGTATTTGGCCTCCGACCCCCATCTGAAAATACGTTGTTCCAGGGACCCCCCCAGAAGCAAAGATTTGAGTTAAAAATGTTCTCTCTGAGGCCTGGGCCGTGGCTCAGCGGTCCAGGCACCTTGGCCGGTAGCCCAAGCCTGGCAGTGTGCTGCGGGTTCGACTCCCGATCCCGATGGCCTTTACTGCATACAGGTATTCTGCCCATTTGTATCAGACTAAAATTTCCGTCATTATGATCAAGAAGTATCTTTCAGGTTTTCCATGAGATTGGTTACGACGAGTCACGACTGGCTTCCAAATTCTGGGGGCCCTAAATTGTATGTATGTATGTATGTTTGACAGTGACGTATGGCGGGAATTCTGGAGGAAAGCCCTGCCACCTGCCCTTCCAGTATGGAGATGACTATTATTACTCCTGTACCAGAAAGGGACGCACAGACGGCTTACTGTGGTGCGCTACTGAATTCGACTTTGGTCGTCATTTGTGGAAATGGGGCTTCTGTCGTCACAGGGGTGAGTGTAGTAAATTAAATATGGATAATGCCATAATGGTGGAGAATATACCTTGCGGGTTTCAGTAGAACAGATCGGAGAATCCAGGCACATCTCTTTCTTTCAAATAGTATACAAGTTTATTCGGATTAGCCAAAACATGTGACATACAAGGCGGAATGCATCCTTGCAAGTGAGTTCTCACCACGATGCTCCGCTCACATATACATTCAATTGTCCAGTCCAGTTAGTGCATGTACGTGCATGTGAGTAGACTTTCATTGGTGTTCTTGTGTGTCCGAGGTGTGTGTGCTCCCAGTTGCTAATGACCCAGGTTACCTTCTGGTACCTTCTGCTCTCTCATGCCCTGGTGCTGACCCCTTATTTTATGGGTCTAAACTGTCTGAGTCACTATCAATAAATCACCTCGCCCAAACTCAGCTTTGTCCTCATCTCCTCCAGCTCTCTGACCTGTATGACCCTGGCCATAATAGACCCTCTGTGTTCAGGCCTCCTGGAATATAACTCCATATATCTCAATGTAAAGTCTCTCACCTGTGCAGCACATACTCCATATGACATTGTGTTTGTGTATGCAAATACAGGTGTATTATTATGTATACTCATGACTTGATCAAACAATTATAACATACTAAAGATGAACGGCTCTCTCTGTCTCTCCAAAGGGGAGAAGCCTAGGGCAGGGGGTGGTCATGGTCTCTTCTGCATACCCACTTTGAGTTCCTCCCGCTGTTTTAGCTGGAGGCAGTCAAATTACTGGGTCTCTTCACATATCTATCCCAGAGTGTGTCTCCACCTCTATTTATCTATATATCTATATGCCTACTGTATAATGCCTATATGTCTGGGCGCCAATACACAACAGAAAACCCCCCTCCTGGCATCCTTATGCCAGGACTTACAGAGGTGCCCAGACAACCAATAATTAACATGACTGGTCCCTTAAATAATAAAATGATATTCAGAGTCCAGACCCCTGTCCGATAAACCACACAAACCATATTTCCACCTGACCCCCCTGGAAAGACAAACAGCCTATTACACAGTAAAATAATGAAAAACACACGCTCACCTAAGCACAAATGAACAAAATATAACAAAACATTACTCAAACAATACTATCATCGACCTTACTCATAAACAAAAAACAAACTTCTGACAGTATAAGCCGATAAAAACACTACATTAATATCATTAACCTTACATGGTCTATTGACTAAATAAACTACAAAACAAATGTAAGTAAATCATTTTAAACATAAACAAATCATATCTTGGCCTATACTGCATAATTACCATTCAAAACCACATGAATCAATCATAACATGCACAGTGACGAAATGGCACATGCAGCGCACATCTAAAACAAATAAAAACCTATGCTTAACGCAAAATCTTCGCCGTCAGTGACTCTGACAACCACCCAATTCCAAAGATAAGCACCCGTGTTTTTGAAAACGATCCCAACATTCAAAATGAATCATTAAACCATAGTTTGACGTGCTATGCCCCCTGATTTTTCGACACCCCCCTTGACACAGGAGTGTCATATGAACTCCTTGAATTGTATCACATTTAGAACAGACAACCCCTTTGTAAATGGATTTGAAACTGAACCATGTGCTAACACGAAATGAAACTCCTCATATAACTGAAATCCTATTTAAACCAAATCAAATTCCTATAGCCACTGATTAAATTCAAATACCTGCAAATGAAAAGTTGACACTCAAAACATATGACACAAATAATAAAACAAACAAATAAAACCCAAACAATAACTCCACACATACACGTGTCATTAACAACCCGTTCGAAAATAATAAATCATACTAAGTGACAAAACTGCCCATCACCGAATATTACATGTACTGAAACACATAAAACAAAAACACAGATTCTCTAAGTTGAAATGCAATATCTCTAATGACAGCGGTCCTCTGCCATTCCTCCCCCACTGACCTTTGTTGAGGTCCCCTGAGTACACACCAAGTCCGTACATGCGACATGCGATAGACACACCTCTCTCACTTCAGCCAAGAGACGGCAGGTCTCACTAGCTCGCTCTGCAGCTAATTGCTGCACTGACAAAATGAAAACAAACATCCCTACGAGTAGCACTATTTCAGTACTTTGTTAAATCTAGTTGATCTGTATCAGCACAGAAAACAACAACCTGTTAGACATAACATCTTTCAACATTGATTAAAACCACGATTTCTCAGCATTAATCACAATTCAGATGAATCACGATTTCTTCTCTTTCTCCATGATGTAAATTGTTCAGATGTTCAGACACGCGGTAGGAAATGGCTCCCACATTTCTTTTTTCGCCTACAGAATAACAACGCTTTAGAAAATCTTCTTGATTCTCAGAGCTGAAATAGCTCTCAGATCTGTAGGTACAGAACAGACCGTCACCATATACTTCAGTACAAGTGTACCACAACTGCCTTGTAGTTGGTCATAGCATCTCCTTCCCGAGCAATCACAAGGCTCTGACTGGCCGCTTATTGCTTGTCATGTCAATCACGACAGCAATAGCATTGAAACTCTCCTCTTCTCCATCGTATCATGAACGTTGGAAGCTCCTCCCATGGGTCCTGGTCCAGAATGGCGTTCGTTCCGACACCTCATGCAACGAACGCAGTAGTATCTGTGAAGGGTCACCTGCTGTTTTGATCTCCTGACGGTAGGAGCTGATTTAGGAGCTCCTCCGTGTTCCGTAGAGAGCTGCCCTGAGGCCACACCCCCCTGGACTCTCCGTCCTCTCGGGATGACCCCATCTTCCTGGTGGTCCTGCCAGATGTCCCCTGTCGACATCCAGAACCTGGAGGTCACTAGTGTAGTTGGAATCCGAACGGACTCCTCTCCTTTCCACACCTATTAAAGGAAGCATGCAGGCCCCTCTACAGAAATCTCTCACTGAACTACCTAACAATTCACTGATGTCAAATCAACAAGCTCATGTATGCTAGGGCAGGACTGGCGGTTAAACTGAGAGGCACATTGTTTTAACCCCGAAACCGTTCAACCTTGGTCGAAAACTCCACTTCCTGGAGACATGGGTCAGAAACCCCTCAGTCATGCTATTAGCTATAGTCAGCTGTCCCAACCACAGGGTTTACGACTCCCCATGATCAGTATGTAAAATGTACGGTGATGTCAGCCGTCGCCTTCATCACCCCACACACACACCTTGACTAAGGCCAATAATTGTTCAAATTCACACCAAACCCTCTTCCTTGCACTCCACTTTGACATCAGACTCCAGTCACTTCTCACTCCTTAGAGCAGAGATCCTCAAATTCTGCTCGTATCTCACAATGAATCTTCTAAAACACAATAGTACAGAAGATAAGGACAGGACAGGAGGTCCTCGCTCGTATCTTATTTACGGTGAGAAGAGATGGCTCTCGCCTCTCCCCTCTTAGTCATACTTTACTGGATATAGCTTGGTGTTCATCCATACATTCATTCATTAATTTCGTTCGCTCATTCACACATACATTATTCTCAATCAAACACCGTGATTTCATTCACACATACTCACACTTTCAGGCTCGTGATCTTCTCATTTAAACCCCTGGCCAGTCTACCCATTTCAAGCTTCATATGACCTGGCCAACATTTCTGTTACTTCTGACACCGTAAGGCGTACCAAATCAAATTCCACCGCCAAAACAAAAAAGGTCAACAGTAGACAACATCTACCATTGCTATGCCTTTTTAAATGAGAAGATTCCATGCCTGCAGACATTTGCACCACACACTAGGACAGAGTAGAAGTGTTATGTTTCTTCCACTATAAGGAGAGGATGGCCCCCCCCTTGACTCATGCTCTCACTCACATGCTCCCACATTCCACACACTCATTTACATACAACCCTCTCATAAAATGAGTAGATGGAGATTTCTCACTTTAAACAACTTTCACACACTTTCTCACATGCACACGTACATACCGTACATGAATAGCCTAGTTCCCTTATCTAATTTAGTTCATTCATTCAGTTTATTTATTAACCTCCTATTAGTTTCCAACCTTCATGTGAATATTTGACCGCCTGGAGGGATATTGTTCCCCCCTACTTACATCAGCATGCATATTGTCTTGTGGCATTAACATTTTGACTTGGGTCTACCGTCAGTATGACCCCTGCAGCCCTGCAGAGGTTGCAGTCGGTCGCCCCGGTTACACTGACGCCAGAAATGACTGATTTCTCCACATATGTAACAAACGCTCTGGTTCCTCTGATGGGAATTACTACCCGGTCCTTGACGTCTAGGTGGTCTAACCCCTGGCAGAGGAGAATATGGGAGGTACCGGGGTTCAGCCTGGCCGGCCCGTGGCGGCTGCTGCTGACTATTTGAACTAACCACCCTCTGTCCTGCCAGTTGAGCAGAACTTACCAGTTGGGCACAAGTCAACGCCCTCTGCATCTCCGCATCTTGTTCTGTCTGAGTAGTTAACTTTCTTCGGTACAGGTCGACATAACGCGCAACATGGTCTATATACATCGCTTTAGTCATGCTGGTAAGACCCACAACCTCCCTTAACTTCCTCTGCACTGTCTCGGGCAACCCTTGTTCAGTCCTGTGGCATATAATCATTTGTTCTAGCATGCCCAATTCAGATTCTTTTGTCTTCGTCTCATCTAACCAAAGCCGTTGAATCCTTTTTACGTATTCTTCTGGATTCTCTTTCTCCCCCAGTGGAGCTAACACAATGCTGTCATACAAGCTCATCAACTTCATCCCATCCATGGGTGTCTGAGTATATTTATTATTCATTATTAACCCTGTAAAATAAATACTAAACAAAATAATAAACAAACAACCCTCAAACAAAATAATAAAAACAACCTTCCTCAATCAAGACAAGGTCTCTTGTGTTTGTCTGAGTTCTTGCCCTGGCCTTTCTCTGTGGTGTGATGGGTTGACTAAAAACACAAAAATACAAAAGTAATGTCATTAGTATATTGTTCCCTTATATGTCCTATAGGTTATTACTATTATTATTATTATTATTGTTACTGTCCTATTTCCTATTATTATTATTATTTTCCTAAATGTTCCAACCCAAATCAATATATATATGTTGGAATAATGATCTGAATTGTATATATATTTTATTATTGATATTACTCTTATTGTGAAGTACCTAACATCAGACAGGAAGTGCTTGTTAACTATGTGTATATAACCTGGTGTAAATAAACCTGTCAGTGACGTGACGTGCATGCTACTGATCCAGCAACACATAGCTGATGCCTCCTGGTGTGTTATTTATTTACTTCAGCAGTGTTATTCCTCTGTCTATATTTCTTCACTTTATATTTCTGGTACAACACGCAGTGTTACAGCTGTGAAACTCAACAGGTTATGGGCCCAGAGAGACCGGATTTATTTACGAGGTGAAAAGTTTGTTGTCGGCGTGCTTTGCCAAACTAGTCTCGAGTTAGGCTAACAACAGAAGAACGGAACCATGCGGGCTGATTCGAGTGGTCAGACTCATTGGTCAAGATTGTGTTTCGACGGAGATGCTGAGAGATATATACTGTGGGAGACGAGGATGTTGGGACATTTGAGACTACAGGGGTTGAAGGATATCGTCCTAAAAGATCTCGAGCCACCCGTTCAGGGTGAAGAAGTTGATGTGCCCTACGAAGACAAGAACGCTATGGCATATGGAGAGCTGGTCCAGTTTTTGGACAGCAAGAGCCTGTCGCTGATTACACGAGCAGCGACGGATGATGGACGCAAGGCACTAAAGATCTTGAGAGCCTTTTATACAGTCAAAGAGCCGGCTGCAGCAGCATCAGGAAATGACTGTGTCATGAGCGCCCAGATCCGAGTGCCGCAGCCGTCTATGTCTATGCTACATGAAAGTCCTGATGATGACCAGCGAGGGACGGTGAGCGTTGGTGACGGTAGGATGTGCTACAGATGCGGCGTGAGAGGCCACATCGCCAAAATGTGCGAACGCCTGGAGTGGTGCGAATACTGTCAACGTTCTACACACCGGTACGCGGTCTGCAGAAGGAGGAGAAAACAGCGGCGAGATGAGGCACGGAGAGTGTCGGAGAAGAAGAACAGCGAGCACGAGTACTCATTCGGGGTGAGAGACTGTGATGCCGAAGTTCAACAAGTGAGAGCCGAACGAGGACATCGTGATCGTGAGAGACAGACGGGTCTGATGGTCGACACAAGAGCGACTTCCCATGTCATCACGGACATCACAAAGTTCACAAGTTTCGACGGCAGTTTCCAGCCTAAAGAACACTGTATGGAGTTGGCTGACGGTACGAGATGTCGGGGAGTGGCGGAGCGCAGAGGAGATGCAAAGGTGATCCTGATCGACAGCAGGGGGCAGCGCCACACAACTACCCTGAGACGGGCATTATACATTCCTACATATCCACAGGACATGTTTTCGGTGCAAGCAGCAACCACCAGAGGTGCCACTGTTATTTTCCAGAAAGGTAACAATGTTCTGAAGTGCAGAGATACCAGGTTCAAAATATATTTGTACAACAGAATGTATTATTTGAACACAGTGAACGACCAGAAATGTATGGCTAATGCTAATGGTAAAGTGCAGACGCACAGGTTGAAGTGTGTGATCCCACCCATTGTAGAGCGCCAGACTGTTAATGATGATGATGATGATGATTTATATGTGCCGAGATGGAGGGGTAGGTCTAAGATAAATACTCCACCCCTACCACGAGGGCAGGTTCAGCAGCAAGTGCACGAGGCGGTAGTAGCTACACCTCAGGCAAACCAGACTGTGCAGGTTCAGCAGCAAGTGCACGAGGCTGTAGTAGCTACACCTCAGGCAAACCAGTCAGATGAGGGCGAGGCTAAAGATGAGGCTAAACAGCAGACACGTTACCCTTCCAGAGTGAGGATGAAGCCAGCCTATTTGAGTGACTATGTAACTGTCAGTGCAGAAAAGGTCCTGAAGAACATGGACTATTCCTACAGCTACAGGTTACAAGTCAGACAGCCAGAGGGCAAGAAAACAGTGGGGGAAGCAAGCAAGAAAGCAGTGGGGGACAGAAACGGGATGGTGCATGATTATTGGACTAAAAATCACACTAGTACTCAAAACCCAGCTATGCAGAAGAAAATGAGAACACAAAAGAAACCAAAGAGAAAGAAATGTTCATTTGTGTTGGAGTGATCTGATTTTGTGATTTATTTAATCTGCTATTTATTATTAAGTATTTGAAGAAGAGTAATATGTGTATCTAACTTTATTATTGAAACCAGTAATGACAACATGATGACGGATGGTCAAAGGTTTAACTTGAGTGTGTTACAGAAATGTTTTGATTTGTTTGAAGAGACATACGCATTTTGTATTATATGGTGAAAAGAAGAGAGGGGAGAAAATAATGTATATAAGAGAAATGTATGAAAAGGAAAATATATCCAATGTGAGATCAAGTGGGGGTGTTGGAATAATGATCTGAATTGTATATATATTTTATTATTGATATTACTCTTATTGTGAAGTACCTAACATCAGACAGGAAGTGCTTGTTAACTATGTGTATATAACCTGGTGTAAATAAACCTGTCAGTGACGTGACGTGCATGCTACTGATCCAGCAACACATAGCTGATGCCTCCTGGTGTGTTATTTATTTACTTCAGCAGTGTTATTCCTCTGTCTATATTTCTTCACTTTATATTTCTGGTACAACACGCAGTGTTACAGCTGTGAAACTCAACAATATATATCATCCCCCCTTTAAAACATGTAGAACATGTTTTAACCATCCACAGGCCAAGGCATAATGACCCATGCACAGCACCATCACTTCACGGGAGCATCACAACAAAATCCCTTTCTATTCCATCAATTTTATCACTCCAAGTTAGGCCCGGAACTCTTAATGCATCACCCAACCATATTGTTCACCCGTTTAGCCCGAACAGCACACCAGGATCTACCAGAAACTACCAGCCCAATAACAGGCACATCATTATCTTGTATTATCTCGGCATAAGAAACTTAATCACCTACACCCATTCAGCGTCAAGCCCAATCATGCAACACAACCGTCTTCTCTCCTAGACATGGAAACGTAAGCCCCAAAATAAACTATTCATTCACAGATTAGTCATTCATTCAATTAACCCGACTCCGCACAACAATTCTAAACGTAGGACCTCGTTACCGCAATAATCAAACACTGTAGGGCGCATGATTCCGAAATATGACACCCCAAATATTATTGACACCCATTCGTGTCGCCAGATCCACTTTGTCGACATGTTTTCCCCAAAATGACTCTTCCCATCACAATGGAACTGAAAGAAAACCCACTGACAAAACCATTAACTCCTACTCTACCTCGTCACATTACTACTAGGCTACTTGTCGATGGTGGATTCAATACTTTGTAATATGACGGGATACGAATATGCCAACACCATTGTGAGCTGCGAAAGCACTTTCCGCTGTAGCCTACTGTACTGTATTTTACTCGCACTCTACCCTGACAACAAATTGAATCTCACCTCATCTCATCTTATCTGTGACACGCATTCCACCGGCCCTGAAGACCAGAGTGCAGCACAAGACCGTCACGTATCATTACAAATACTATTTCAAATCAATTGTTATTTAACAAAACCATGCCCGCTATATACTGCACTTATATCCTAATTAATCACTGAACTGATACAATACCACGTAGAGATTGACTGATTTTACACTGGTATATATTTGACCTCACATGACTGTAGTAGAATCCTAACTGAACTGTCCATCTTCATTTGTATGAGCATAGCACTGCCCACACATGCTGAAGTGATCCAATGATCGATCACCTATCTAATACTATAATATTGACTCATTTACATTAGTATTGTAGTATTTGACCTGCTGAGCACCTGATCATAGTATGTCTTTACATTCAGCCCAAACAATCTAATACCCTGCACTAAACGTCTGTGTACAGAAGGACATGGGAGGTTTGTTACTTTTTCCCCATGTTGTAAACTAAGTCATAAACATTCTAATAGCGCTAGGCCAGCTGTTTTCCCTATGCTTTGTCAAGTCAAGATCCTGGTCAAACTAAAATCATATATCCTGGGGCACAACCATTTAAAGCTTACCAGACCCCACCACCCATTTCTATACACAGCAGCCCTGAGTTACAAACCCTTCTTACTATTTTTTCAAATATGCATCTGTCAATTCTCACCAACCCTCTCACCATCACTACAGAGAGAGAGAATACAGTTCCTGCTAGCCACAGAAATCAGAGTAGGTTCACTTTGACAGATGCATATGTTTTGCACAACTGCAAACAACTATATTTAAAATTTTCACAATCATAGCTGCTATTACTCTAATATATCATATTCCATGTAGGCCTATGACGTATTGCCATACTCTTTGTTTTTACCTACTGTAGACGCTCTGGATTAAAATAGAGCCCTAAATGCCTAATGTAAATTGCATTCCAGTTTTCTCTGAATTTCCTTAGATCTTTGCAAAAGATGTCACCAAATCAATCATCGTCACAATATTCTTATTTGCCAATCAGTGACTAGTTGTTAGCCTGTGTCAGGCCTAAAGAAAGCCCTTAAAAGCTATTATATTTACCCCTAATAAATGCAATCACTTCTATCAGCCACACAGTGTTCAGGCAAATTCTCCAATTTTATCTTTTACGTGCACATACAGTAATACACATAGTAGCCTACACGATCAGGTCTCTGGCTCAAATACCACAAAACTAACTTTTGCCTTATTCGGGACTCTATAGGTGGGTGGGGCCTTGGGGCATTGGGGGTAAGTCCCTGCGACATACTAGTGTCATATCCAGAGGTGTACTTCTACATCAAGCTGCCTCACGCTACAAATGACATGATATGGGATCCTGCCCCTATGGGCCTCATGGCTCGGCAAGGCTACTTTACTCCCAATGGTCTCACTGAAATAACCCCGCGGGTTATCCACTAATTATTTTTTAACATTACCAATAACAAACGACAGCTACAAAGTAACTATCTTGGGAAGTAACCCTTTACATTCTCAATAGGAAACACAACTAGAACTGTAGTTATGGTCAATTTCTGTCCACGAATGGGCTTTATAAGGTGATCCACTTTAACCCTCTCCTGCCTGTAGCATGAACCATGTTACACAGAGGAGAGGCGAATAGACAATGAACCAATTGTACGGGGTAATTATCTCACACAACAGCATGACCCCCTCCAAGGCCAGCAAGTATAGGCCTACTATCTGATTACATTTTCAACAAACCGCTTGTAGAACTGCTTATTTTTAAAACTCTTGTCTTCTCACTATATCAAATTTATCATCTGAAATTGTATTTCACTATTTGTTGTCCTAATAATTTCCTCAAA
The DNA here is from genome assembly GCF_963924005.1 of Protomyctophum bolini. Taxonomy (NCBI): domain Eukaryota; kingdom Metazoa; phylum Chordata; class Actinopteri; order Myctophiformes; family Myctophidae; genus Protomyctophum; species Protomyctophum bolini. The sequence goes on from NC_137873.1 coordinate 37,344,343, forward strand.
AGGTAATGTAATCCAGGTCCCATTCCATACCTACTTCCATAATATTTTTCCATTCCGTCTTATCTTAAACCTTAAACAGTTTACATTCTGCTTTCCTCTGAATGTGTCTACAATTTAAATAACTTGCCATCGCGTACATTTCAGAGAACAGGAGATCTGGTGCATTTGGCTCTTAACTAACTTACAACATTAATCAGGGCATGGCCTGTCTGGGGACTTTAGACTATACATTTTAACCACGTCAGGGGAGAACAATCGCTCCATTTTTTACTGCTTAGGGAATTTACATGCAATTTTCCCAATTAACAACAACGTCAGACCATGAGCTGATCAGAACGAGGCAATACACTATTTTAATAGTGATTATAGCTACCATTTTTCATAAAGGCTTAACCCCACACTATAAATTATATAGTGAAGTCAATAGACGAGGCTATCGTTGGTCACTATTATACCTAAATTACTTTTTAGCTCCACGTTCTGATACAGCTTGTCCACAATGCATTTAACTATTAAAAGAACGATGTCCACTACATGTGCTACGGATATGGCCTAAGGAAATCTATAGATTTCTGCTCTTACTACAGCCAACTGCCTAAACATGTCACACCATGGTGTCCCAAAACATTCCCGCAAGCCCTGCGCTGTGATAACCGGGCAATCGTGGCTCCATGAACAACAGCTGGGTTTATGTCACAATGTGGTCAGATATTTTCACTCCAAAGCAACACAAAGAATACCTATAGAATTAATTAACCTTTATATTCTCATCATACACATTTGATCACTCCTCAGACATACAGTATGTGTTTTAGCATATCTCCCTATACTTTTCAGTCCTCCGCTAGAGGATCATGACACTTCATATAGAATGGATTTATCTATATCCAGTTACATTAAGTATTAGTTCCATAGGCTACCTATCTCCACTTTAGGCTCCCGGCTGTTAACTATTTAACATCACTTTTCACAACGATCTCTCACACTCCTCTTCTACTCATTCTGTCTGTCTCTCTCTCTTCCCCACACACATACGGGCAGACAGACATTTAAATCGTCATGACAGTCATATCCATATAGCGCTCAACATTATTTTATGTTCTCGCTAGCAGCGGGACCCATAAGACGACTGGCGAGGATTATAACCTCCCTTATTAGTTATTAGTAGCTACGAATTTAGGCAAGATAATTTGTCTCCCTTTTAGATCATACACTCACAGACACACTACACGTAGGACAAACACACACGCACAGCTCGCTCAAACAAACAGACACATGCATGCAGCCACAAGTAATCGAGTATTTCTACTCTCCCCTGCAGCGCGCATGCGGAGTTTGCGGACCATAGTATACACTCCTCTCCCAACTAATATATAGGCCAATATTCAATACACCAGCCCACATACAACAACCGATCAACAGTCGCAGTATAAACAAAAACAAAACTTAAAAAATCGCATCCAAGAGAGATAGATTGAGTGCAGCGAAACAAAAAAGGAAAAATAAAAATAAGACACTTAGGGTCGGATCATCATTAGATAAATCCACGCAGGGCCGTGTGACCCACTTGCTGAGCATAGCCTACACACACAAGGATCCAGACATTGAGACACTCGAGATATCCCAAATAGGAAAACAAAGGAATAATTAAATGACGGAGGCTGACAGGAATCGTCGTCACCGTAACACACTTACGCACACACACAGCCAAAATAGACAGAAACACAGCCCACAGAAAGGCAGACAGATCGACCACACTTTTGACAACATACAACAAAACAACCTACCCTATCATTGCAAATTCAATTTTAATCCAACCATTTTCATCACATCCATCATAATTAACTGGTACCAATCTGTACCTGGTGCCTCTATACACCTCCCAAGGCTCTCACGTTACCTGCCTATACATATATTATAATGGGATGATTTTTTCACATGGGGTGAGCTCAAAGCCTTAATTCTATGTAACCCGCTTCTGTTTACATATTCAGTTTTAACAATTCTATATAACCTTGTGTTACATTTCAGTTTTAACATTCGAAAAGTCTTTGCCACCCTCATGCGCTGCCCCACAGGTATAGTCGCGAATTATTACTCCGTTTAATTAGGACAGTCTCCCCGCGGTCATTCCCCAGAATGACCGTTACCAACCAAGGCGCAATCCCACGTCCCTAATTATTCCCAAAACGCAATAATTAAGCTTATGGCCGCCACTGCACGACATACCATCGATCATGTCAAACCAGTTCATTGTACAGTATAAATGAAACAAATAAAAATATATCTCAAAACTAACAAATAACAGCCTCACGCACCATTCATTCCATGTCAACTCGGTGTAGGCTACCCACCGATATTATCCAGTGAGCCCCCGCTCCCGTCACCCAAAGCTGACGTTCATGTCACATCATAAACACATAAACACACCCCAGAACGATGCAGCCCTTACAAATAATCCAAATATACTGTACAATGGACGCATATAAAAGTCGTATAAACATGATCGCATTCAACACGTTCCTAGCAAGTCTTTTTTGGACAACATGGGGTATTTCCCAGATAAGCCTGTATAACCAACACAGGTTTGCAGTAGATTATTCACCGCTCGACTTAATATGGACTTAAATGACTCCAGCGCAGTCGGCACAACATCGCACAGATCCGGGAAACCCCGTGTCATCACATTTCAGTTTTCACTTTTTATTTTAGTTTTATATTTTATATCATTCCATTTAATTTAATTCAATTTCACTTTCAATTAGTTTTACAATTTTATATCAATCTACCTTATCCCTGGCAATTGCGATTCCCAGAAATAGAGTAGGTAATCATTATTATTAATAATAATAATTAATAATAATAATTATTATTATTAATCATGGACTCTCACTGCCCGCAGTTTAGTAATACTCTCACCATTATGCAACCGACGCCAAATCAACGTAGGTTCTTTCCGTTAACCTGTTCCTGGAAACGCAGTGAGTCAACTCACCAGGTCTCCCCCCCCAAAAAATAAAAAAACAGGCTGAGATCGTCCGCAGCTAGCTCGCCAGATTTGTAGTAAATTAAATATGGATAATGCCATAATGGTGGAGAATATACCTTGCGGGTTTCAGTAGAACAGATCGGAGAATCCAGGCACATCTCTTTCTTTCAAATAGTATACAAGTTTATTCGGATTAGCCAAAACATGTGACATACAAGGCGGAATGCATCCTTGCAAGTGAGTTCTCACCACGATGCTCCGCTCACATATACATTCAATTGTCCAGTCCAGTTAGTGCATGTACGTGCATGTGAGTAGACTTTCATTGGTGTTCTTGTGTGTCCGAGGTGTGTGTGCTCCCAGTTGCTAATGACCCAGGTTACCTTCTGGTACCTTCTGCTCTCTCATGCCCTGGTGCTGACCCCTTATTTTATGGGTCTAAACTGTCTGAGTCACTATCAATAAATCACCTCGCCCAAACTCAGCTTTGTCCTCATCTCCTCCAGCTCTCTGACCTGTATGACCCTGGCCATAATAGACCCTCTGTGTTCAGGCCTCCTGGAATATAACTCCATATATCTCAATGTAAAGTCTCTCACCTGTGCAGCACATACTCCATATGACATTGTGTTTGTGTATGCAAATACAGGTGTATTATTATGTATACTCATGACTTGATCAAACAATTATAACATACTAAAGATGAACGGCTCTCTCTGTCTCTCCAAAGGGGAGAAGCCTAGGGCAGGGGGTGGTCATGGTCTCTTCTGCATACCCACTTTGAGTTCCTCCCGCTGTTTTAGCTGGAGGCAGTCAAATTACTGGGTCTCTTCACATATCTATCCCAGAGTGTGTCTCCACCTCTATTTATCTATATATCTATATGCCTACTGTATAATGCCTATATGTCTGGGCGCCAATACACAACATGAGTATAAAGTCCAATTTATGTGTAGGCAATGTGTTCTGGTAGACGAAACAGGAAAGGGCGCACACCAGTGTTGGTGAGGTGCTGGCCTAAGGCAGTAAATAAGTAAAAATTAGAAAAAAGGCAATGTGTTCTGCAAGTAAGCAGGACTGCCGGAAACACAAATTGAACTAAAGCTGCACTATGTAACTTTCATGTTCGAGTGCTGACATATTTACCATTAAATGGATTATTTCCATTGCAAAATGATTCGATACCGATAATTTCCATTGCAAAACGATACGGTGCAAATTCAAACGATACGATTGTTACATGCCTACTAGCCGTAGCAACTGTTGAATCATCAACCAGAGGACCTCAAATTGTTTTATTCCTTGGTGGTGATACGTATGCTGCGAAGTGTGCTCTTTAATTAGTCTATGTGGTAATAAAATCAACCAATCATTGGCAAACTTGACAAACGCGAGTAAATTATTTCCATTTGCTTTGTATTCATGTTTATGTGCTTCTTTCGCAGCTTGAGGAGCCAATTGAGGCATCACATGGGATATCATCAATTCAGTGTCGTTAATAATACAATGTGTCTTCATCAGTTGGTTGATTGATGCCTAATTGTGACCTTCAAATAAAAGTCATGTCATGCGACTTGTATAGCTTGTCTTCTTTTTCCATGATGAACATGCCGGACAAAGGTCAAGTTTCCAAAGAACATCATTATAATGCCACTTGCCTTGAGAAACGGTTGTAGAAAAAAAGCCACTGATATACAAACCAGTGCAAGTTGATTCATTATAGTTTAGGCCAGTTGCATACTAATATAACTATTTGTGGCATCAATGTGTAAAATATTGATGTACGCTTAGACTCTCGTAGATTGAAAATGTCAATCGATAAATCTATATACGAGTCTAAATCTTAGGCTAATCTAAAGCAGGGCTGTCACTAATTTCAGGTTACCGATGGATCGGTCAAATATTCACCTTCATGCAGGCAGGATTACATTTTTTCCCCCAAGACTTTGGAGGAATTTAAAGGTGTCCATTTTTGAGAAATGCAAGTTATCACTATATTGACATTTATGAAATGTCATATCTTTGACCTTTGGCCACCAAATTAAAATCAGTTCCTTGAGTCCTGAAAGTCAAATTCCCTCGAGGCGTTCGTGAGAAGGGGATGACTGTGAGGTCGTGGTGACCTTGACCTTTGACCACCATTGCTATAATTTTCTTGGTTTTAGGAGCCAGGACAGGTGATGTATAGGCCTATATTCCATTAAATTGAGACACAACCTACAAACCTAATATATTTTTTGTGTTTAAAACTTACATTTTAACATGATGGAGTCTAACAACCATGACATAACACAACAAAACTGGCACCTCTATTACCTCTACTATTCCACCCAGAGTGGTATAGTAAGAGAGTGGCGACTCTAGCGTTGACTCCCATTGTAACAATGGAATGAGGAAGTGCTCATTCTATCTTGGGATAGTTCCAAATTACAATGTTTGGAACTATAGCCCATAGTGTGTCGCCACTCGCCACTCTCTTTACTATTCCACTCGGCTGTTACCTAAAGGCCTCTTACATTAGAGGAGCTCCACCTGCTGGTGAACATGGTGAACTGTTTTGCCATGATGCCATCCATCACTATGGATACATGCTGGTGTTGTCTGCATTGTGTGTGTGTGTGTGTGTGTGTGTGTGTGTGTGTGTGTGTGTGTGTGTGTGTGCGCACGTTATGTATTTCCCTACTACTCGGTGTGAAAATATAAATAACTACCTTGGCGGTGTGTGCAGTGTAATCTGTTCCCGGCAGGCTGGATCCCCACAGTGAGAGAGTCACTATATTGTTCCTGCAGCGCCACAGATAACAACTCATTAGCATACTGAATCATTTGGCTGCAAGAGCCACTCTGCCACCCATCTGCACGGAGCTGATAAACACACACACACACACGCACGCGTACGCGGATGCATAGTGTACGCACAGACAAATGCAAACTCATATAGGCTCACACACTATACATGATGTGCACAACTACTTTCATGCACAGAATTCTTTCTCGTTGCAATCCCCCCCCCCCCCCCCCCCCCCATATATACACTTCCATCATGTCATGTGTCCTGTCCTGTCCTGTCCTCTCTTGGTTTGGATTCGTGTGTGTGTGTGTGTGTGTGTACAAAAGCAGAGGCACTGGCAGAGAGAGAGAGAAATACAGAAGCAGAGAGAGAGATATAGGAGCAGAGAGAGAGAGAGAAATACAGAAGCAGAGAGAGAGATATAGGAGCAGAGAGAGAGAGAGAAATACAGAAGCAGAGAGAGAGATATAGAAGCAGAGAGAGAGAGAGAGAAATACAGAAGCAGAGAGAGAGAGAGAGAGAGAGAGAGAGAGAGAGAGAGAGAGAGGCAGATAAGTGTTTGGCAGGCATGGACCCAGACAGACAGCCTGCCTCTCCTCGAGGCCCCAGTGCAGCCAGTCAACAGGAGAGGTCCCCAAACACCTAAATGTCATCCTGCACTCTGCTCTGATAGACACAATCATATTATGAAATTTATGTTTGTTGTATAGTCTATACTCTGTAAAAAATCTGTGTTATATTTACACTGTGTTGTGTGTGAGTATATGCAAATGAAACCAAATGGTTCCATTTGTAAATGGTATCATTTGTAATGAGCTGCTGTGTTAGTACATTTAAGGAAGGTTGGGAAATACAAATGAGATGTGTTATGTGCGCCGCCACGCGGTGCGCAGGAGAGTGCAGAGGAGGCTGTCCAAAGCACTTTCACAATGGCAGGATATCCTCTAGGTCACCAAGCCCTGCTGACCTCTGCAGGAAGTTGTCACTTGTTGGGGGAGGAAGTGAGGATTCCATGCAGTCTCCACTGCATGGGGGGGAGGGTTTATTATCCACACATTGTGGCGCAAACATTCAGCAATAAAATATAGCTGATCTACAAGCTCACTATATAGGAGTCACGATGCGACACGATGTGAGCTTGTACACACCGGGCTATTGTCAGCAGACATTTTGGTGTTGAGGGAGGGACGACAATGAGGAGGTAAAGTATTATCCGGGGGATCCCCGGATATATAGCGAAGTAAAAGGTCAGTTACATTTTTCATCATGTGTATACAGTAGTATACAGCAGTGGTTCCCAAACATTTTCATGTCAAGGACCCCCAAATTAACAATTATCCTGTGGACCCCCATTTGAAATGATATGCCAGGGACCCCCCCCCCCCATGTTCATTTCAAGGACCCCCAGTTTGACATGCATGCATGCGTCTATACGGAGCCCCGATTTAATGGCATTTTATCTCTGGGACCCCCAATATTGTGTGAAGTCAATGCTAATTTAACTCTGAGAGTGTACAAATGGAACCAAATGGATTTGGTTCCATTTGTACACTCAGTGTTACAGACCTATAGGCCTAAGGGTCCATTTGGTTCCAAACTACCATTTAGCTGGGCAGTTGTTTTCGTCGACTAAAACTAAGACGAAAAATGTTTTTTTCCCACTGATGAAAACTAAGTGTCCCCCCCCCCAGTATAGTGCGTGCATGTGTACATCTTGTTACCGGGGCGGACCGGGTTTTTTTCAAAATCACCCAAATCACTGAACGCTCCTTTAAATTAAAGTAGGATAAAGGATACAATTTGTGTATCAGATACAACACAAATCTTTCCACTCTGTGTTTTATTCAAGTTTTGTATAAAATTCATTGACGTAACATTGGATATATTTATAGATACATCTATAATACAACAAACATGTCATTATTACCAAACATACAATGTCTTTTTCGCTGTGATTCATAAAATACCAAAGTGACCAAAGGTACCAAGATAGGCTACTATAGTTTCTGCTGAAAAAGCAAAAAACATCCAACAACAGTGAGCAATACGTAACTGTCTGAAAAATGCTGGTGTTGTTATGATCTTAACTGTGTGTGTGTGTGTGTGTGTGTGTGTGTGTGTGTGTGTGTGTGTGTGTGTGTGTGTGTGTGTGTGTGTGTGTGTGTGTGCTGGTGCGTGCATGCGTGTGTGTGTGCGTGCGTGCGCATTTGCTTGTGTGTCTGTGTGCATGTGCTTGTGCATGCATGTGCAGAGTGGGTGAGCATCATATGCACGTGTATGCGACCCGTGTGTGTGTGTGTTTGCGTGCGTGCGTGCGTGTGTTGAATGCTGTAAAATATAGGCTTATAATTTTTTTGTACCTTACTACAACTACAACTGCATTACAGTGAGAAAAAACGTAGACATTCATATAAAAAGGACTGCGCGAGTCATTTCTTGATTTACTATATGACCCTGATATTGTACACTTTTAAGAAACACTGTACCTCCAACAGCAAATTCAGATATTCAGATAAAATTCAGGCTGTGAAATGAAATCTCGTTTAAACTGTGTTTGTATACAGTCCAAACCTTAGTGTGGTGTTTTAGCACCATCATCAGAGTATACTGCATAACAGGAAAAACAAAACTATGGTACCACATAATTGAAATTGCCTTCTTGACATTTGAAGTCCCTCTCGCCTCACCATTCTTACAATGAGACCATTTTCTAAGAAACCCAAGTCACGAACACAGTTACTGTACATCCTAACCACGTCACTTGAATTTCAGTCACCGTCAATACATTGCTCAGTGGGAATATATTCCTATTTACATAACTGATGGTCTGTGATTACTGGTAATATGAGTCTGGCAATATCGTTCAGCTTGGGTCAGTTTGATGTGGGCCTAACGCATTGCATTTTTGGCCATTTGTAAACTCCTTTTTTAATGTTTAGTATAAAAGTCTGTAGATTTCATAATTGACAGAGGACTTAAGAATAGAGGAGATTAATGGTATTCCCTCCATAAAATGAGTTATTAGATTTCTCTCTCTTGGATGTGGTGACCTTGATGCAGTAGATAAAATATCACGATTCAACAAGAGAATTTGATGTTTTCTCCTTATGGTTTTTGTTTTGTTGTGGGCTTTTTTTTAATATTATCAAATCCACTATGCACCTTCTTCGGCACACAGGTATCACACTGGACATTCTAATCTGCAGGTCTTGTCAAAAGTCATGAGACATGCAGAATTTACAAGTCTTGTTCGAGAAGATTTAGAGTCACACCAATACTGCCTTAGAAGTATAGCATGGGAGGCAGGAGTAACCTGCAGATCCTTTTCTGACACTACTATCTTTCTACGTATACAACCTGAATCTTCTCTCTATATGCTGAAGACTCAAAGCAAACGGGGCTCCTGAGCGTATCCATCTTGCTTTTTCAGTCCGCGCGACACTGTTGTCTTGCAATTCTCCCTTTGTTTTTGTCACTGTGTGTGTAAATCATTGGCTTTTGGGGCGTTTACAGCATCATCGGCGACCGGAGCCATCTGAAGGCCGCCCGTTGCGCCTTAGATCCCGGGTGCTGGCCAAATGCAGCGGGGGGCCCCCACCACCACGCGCGGTCGATAGAGTCCTCGGAGCCGGCGGCGAGTCCTGGTCCTCCGTGAAGCTCTCGGGACTGCCCTCGCAGCCGTCTCCGTCGGGCAGGCTGCCGCAGCTCGAGCTCGGCGACATGGTCTCCAGGAGGTCGTCCCTGCTGCTCGCCAAGCCCACCACCGTGTCCTGACGCGGCCCGCCGCCCTGCAGGGGGCTGCTCTCCAGGTCCCCCACGCCGACCAACAGCCCCGTCTCCCCGTCGGCCAGGGGGGAGATGTTCCTCATCCCTCCGTCCTGGTCCTCCAGGAGGTTGGAGAGGAAGCTGATGTACTTCATGGCCAGCCGCAGGATCTCGTTCTTGCTCAGCTTCTTGTCCGGAGGATGGGTGGGGATGAGCTTGCGGAGCTCGGCGAACGCCCCGTTGACGTTCTGCTGCCGCCAACGCTCGCGGCTATTGGTGAAAATCCGACGCACTATCTTCGGCTGGCCGGCTAGAGAGGAGGGATAGGGAGAGAAAAGGGAGAGAGCCATGTGTAAGGAACAGGAGACACGTGGCAAGATGAAGGGTGTGTACTGGCACATGCAAGGAGAATGGAAGAGCTATAGGGAAGCAGTACAGTATAGTCGAATGGAAAACAGTGCCACATTTATGTTGAAATGAAAAGGCCGGAGATGAGAAGCACAACGTCCGAATTTGTAGAAGTCGGAAGGGTAACAGAGATCGGTGTTAAGCCATTTTGGGACATTATGTTAAACTTTAGCTATTGAAAAATAGCAGATCTACAAGCTCATAGTGCCGCCCTACGAGCTTGTAGGTCTGCTATTTTCTTTTAATCGTGAAAATGTGGCCCAAATGTTTGAATATATCCTTTCAGAGCGAACGTTTTTTAACTCAAATCTTTGCTTCTGGCAAGGTCCCTGGAACAACATATTTTCAGATGGGGGTCGGCGGACAATTTTTGGGGGTCCTTCTCAAAAGAAATTCAGGATTTAGAAGACATTTTGTAGAATCGTTCCCAGGTCAAAATGGGTTAAATAGTCTACTCTAAAGCACTATAGTATGTAAAGGTCAAAGCAACTGTGCAGCGTGAGGCCTCCCTTTAACAGCCTGTGATATAAAATGGAAGTTGTCGATTTAGAAAGCTGTAAATTTGCTTTTGAAACTTAAGCCACTGAAACATGCATGCGGAGAGAGAAGCATATATAGCTATACTGTTTATGGTAATAATAAATAAAAACAGAGGGCGATAAAATAAATCGGAGAGCCAAATAGAGGCTATATGCAAATAAGATGCAACGCAAACAGCCATGGGGCTTGCCTTGGCATGGCATCAGTGTTGTAGCTTATCTAGAGTCTCTCCCACGAGAAACCGAGTCGTTCCAATTTCCAAATACCACAGTATATCCATATTTTTGACTCAGGAGAGCATGTATATATAGTCCATATGTATTTATATTATGTTTTGCAGGTGATGATCCAACCATCACTCACCACCACCACCGCCGTATATTCTCGGCTGTTTTTACACCCAGTCTATCTTAACACATATAGACGGGAACCCCTTTTGGCGTTTTATAATAAGCATCATGTTATACTTCAGCTATTGAAAAATAGCAGATCTACAAGCCCATATAGCGTGGCACCGAGTGCCGCGCTACGAGATTGTAGATCTGCTGTTTGTTTGTTTTTTCGTGAAAATGTGCCGCAAATCCTTGAATATATATATTCTTTTATAGAGCGAATGTTTTTTAACTAAAATCTTTGCTTCTAGGGGGGGGGGGGGGGGAGGTCCCTGGAAGTACAACATATTTTGAGATTGGGGTTCGTGGGCCAAGTACATAATAATTCTGGCGGGTCCTTGACATGAAATTGTTTGAGAACCTGCACTCATACAGTAAAATAGTTTTATTTCTTCTCCTGAAAACTCATGATTTATAGAAAGACAATTTGTATAGAATCAGTTCTCAGGGGCTCAATGGGTTAATCCTTCAGCCCACTCTGCAGTAAAACCT